>NC_092186.1:9075000-9780000 GCF_043641665.1 Enoplosus armatus
TGCTCTCTGTCTCCACCTCCCACTGGCCTGTCGCAGCAAAATCCGATCTCTGCCTCACGCTGATCACACTAGTCTGACACACACACACACACACACACACACACAGCCAGACAAAAAAACAAAATTCAGAAAGAGCTTCTTGATCCACCACACTTTCCCCCAACTTTGTTTGTGACAAAACATGCAACATCCATGTATGTAGGTAATACATCCTGGTAATATGCTTTCACTACATGAAAAAGGCCAAAAAGGCCAGTGCTATTTTAACTAACCTCCAAATGGGACCCAGAAATGAAGCCTGAATTTAAAGGATACAACCTGAGTGTCCTTTGCAGCCTTCAGTATCCCAGAATCCGTTGTGTACTGTTCAGCTGTTTGATGGAGCTTTCAAGCAATGCTAGTAAACTCATTAAGTCAGGAAATATCTATTGGTCGTGGTGTATTGGCCGGGTATTTGCAGTCAGGTGGTCATAATTCTGGCACATATATCACTTGACCTAGACCAATAAGAAGCCACTGCAGTACGTAAATACGACATCTGGAAATGTTTGACTTTACAAGTTGACAGGAATTCTCTTTTGCCACTCTCTTTGGTGTCTCTGAACTTCAGGTCCTCTGAAGGACGCTCCTCTGTGGGCAGGGTCCTCTGTATGACGCAGCCTCTGAACTGGAACACACATACTACAAAAGAAAATGACCCCTAACCTGGAAGCGTATGTGCTGCAGCAGTTTGAAGGCCTGGGCATAGAGACGCAGGTATTGCAGCACCTCAGAGTGGTGCATGTTGTTGGGGAGCTCAGCTGGGGGAGGAAAGTCACTGAAGGCCATCCTCTCTTTGGAGCTGTTGAGGATCACAGAGAAATAGATGTTGGCCCGTCCAGGCTCTGGATCGTCCTGCAGACAGACAGTGTGAAACAGAGGTAAAAATGGACAGATAAAGTAGTGCACATTAATAACTCAGTATGTTGCTGTCATGACCTTGGGACTATAATGGAAGTTGATGAGTTAAAAAAAAGCCAGTACGTTCATCAAAATCAGCACCATATTTATATGGAACAGCGGATTAAAACTGGATAAGATACAGATGCAAAAATGTGACATGAGCCCATGAAACATTTTCAGGCACACTTTCTTATATTGTACTGTACAGCTAATACTGCACCTTAAATCTCCATAGACCTCCAATGTCATGGCTGCTCTCAAAGCAGGTGGGCTCCAGACCTTCATCCAAACAGGTCTTGATGCTGGTCAGACCAGAAATCCCTGCGCCGATCACTGCCACCTTCTGAACCATGCTGGAGAGGAAGTACTGCTGACAGCAGTGGGAGCTCTGACCTGATATAAAGGTTGGAACTGGAGTAAGAAGACAGGTGGACGAGGAAGTGTGTGTTATTTTGTAGAGTGATGTGAAGCAGTTTCATGTTGAGTGTATGACTGTCTTTCACACCCCGTTGTGTTTGAGTAATTAATTGCATGTAAATTATGGCTTTTTAAGTTGCTTGAGTCAATCAAGGATAATTATATTAACTTTGGTATGAGGCAGATGATCACTAAACAAGATTAAAGTTTCATTTTATTTTGAAGAACAACTGTTCTATCATACCCTTTTTCAGAAAAAACGTGGAGTGTCAAATCATGAGAAATCATGAGAGCAAATTACCTAGAGCCTACACAATCAATCCTACAACATGAGTCAGACATGCTCTGATTGTTAAGTGCATTTTAACCAACGCTGGAGCAAAACAGTTTGAGCCAATACCCTTTCTCAAATTCTGCTTTTATCAACTGTTTCGACTGAAGAAGGGACCCAAAATAAAACCTGCTGGCATGAATGGATCAATACACAAGCGTGCAAGATGCAGTCGCGACACAATTTACAGCTGTGTAGTTTAGATCAAAATAAAGGCGTTCGATGATGGGTGTGGTCTGAGCAAAAGACACCAGAAGTGGGGGGGGGGGGGGGGGTAGGAAGTAGAGAAGATCATATTTCAGATAATTATTGGCAGAGCAAGTTTTGATAAACAAAGGAGCAACTTAGAAGGGGATTCGATAAAGTACCTCTGCCATACTGAATCTAATGAGCAATAAAAATAAAGAATACATCAACGTCATTACTGTTACTGGTGACACTATTAACAGATCAGCAGATGTTCAAGTACGTTAAAGTAAAATCGGTAAATGGGGGGAAAAAACAATGTGGAACTGTCTTACCTTCCAAATAAAATACTCAAACCAACAGCAACATAAAACAAATTTGCTTTATCTGCAAACTAACAGTAAGTACAAAGCTGACTGTAATATGTCAGATGCCATGTCTGAGACCAGTCAACCACAGTACCTTGTAAGTGCAACTGCGTCCTATTCGGAGTCCTTCTTCAATAGTAAAAAAGCAACAGTACAGGTTTCATACTATACGCGTTATGAAAATAATGAAACCTGAAACCGTCTTGATGATCCTGTTGCTCTATTGTACGGTGGCCCTGAACAACAACATTTCACCAACACAACGACGCGTTATATTGCCTCTCTCCAGGTGCACAAATATATGGAAGCCCATTTCTGCCACGTGAAAAAAAACAACTAAAAGAAGAATTCACCACCTAATTTCATTATTCATCGTAGCTTTCCCACTCACCTATCATGGGTGAATCATCAACTTGTCAAACATCAGAAATTGGTGTATATTTAATTTGAGACATTGCAATAATCATTTGAGGGTTTTGCCTTTAGTCTCAGTTGGATGTCAGGTGACACTGTTCAACAAGAAATAGCTCCTGTGTTGCTTTAGCTGCATGTTTAGTACCGTTAGTCCTACATTGTTCACCCAGCATTCTTGAAAACACCAAGAAGTCTGTTTTGTAAATTCATATTTGGATTTATTTAAGGTATAGCTTCTTGTTGTTATCTCTTCATATTCTTGACCATGACACATAAATGCTTGTGTATGTTAAAAGTACAAATACAATGCATATGTGTGCAGAGTTTTCTGATCTAACTTTATTGGGTTATCTATCCATTTTAAGATTCTTTTTGTACCTTCTTGAATTCTTAAGATGTTCTTTATCCCCCAAAGATTTGATGACATTTTGTGGCTCAGAGTCAGTGTGCAGATGTTACTTTTTTCATTAATGCTGGTTTTTAAATAGCCCTGCAGTTCTGTGACGTGCACGTGATTACACCCCTTCAATTTACCCAGCATTTCAGACAGAAAAGTTTCTGATTTTAAACATTAGTCAATAGTCTAACCTAGTTTAGTTGGGAGTCTTGGGGAGGGGGGTGTAGGTTGAATGGGTGTGACAGAGGAGGTTAGCGGTCAGAGGGAGTAGGGGTCCCTCCATTTCTTTCTAAAAACGTGGAGAAATCTTTTCCTCAGAGACTTCTTCTTTGTTTTTATCTGGACATCCTCTACCTGATTTTCTAGATTCATTAGTCTCTACATCAAGCCACACCTGGATTTCGCTCTCTCTTCCTCCTTCTCCTCAAGGGTCTTATTGATGGCTGTGATAGACTCCAGGAGACAGGACTTTTCGTCTTGCCACAGGTGTCTGTCATTATCCAGGTCCTCCTGTGCCTGGTTCAATGCTGCCTTCATTCTGGAGGTGGCCTCCATTTGCTCAGTCAGGAGACAGGCCCTGTCCTCCTCCCACTGGCGTCTCTTGTTCTCCAGGTCTTTATCCGCCTGGACAAGTGAAGCCTTCAGTCTGGAGGTTTCCTCTATTTGTTGGACCAGACATGTCTCTGCCTCTTTCCGCCTAACTTTTTCAGTTTTGAGAGCTTCCTCTAGCTTTTCAATTTTAAGGACAGCATCCTTTTCCGTCTTCCCTTTTTTGGAAAGCTCAACCTGACGGTATGATGATTGATTTTCGGGCAGTTCTTTCTGCTCTATCTCATTGAGCTACCTCATTTCTTTCACCAGTGATGATATCTTCTCCTCCTTCTTGCCCATGAGCCAATGTAGCTCCAGCTCAGGAATCTGAATCAGACCCTGTTGGGTCTTCTCAAGGTAGATCTCCAACTCATCACTGGTTTTCACACCAGCAGCCTGCTGTGGTTCTGTTGTCACCACAGGCTTTGACTCTTTGTGTGTCACAGCAGGCTGTATTTCAGGAGCCTCTGCAGGCTGTGATTCTTCAGGGTTCACAGCAGGCTGTGGTTTCACTGGTGTCACGGCAGGCTGTGGTTTCACTGGTGTCACGGCAGGCTGTGGTTTCACTGGTGTCACAGCAGGCTGAAATTCTTTGGGTGTCAAAGCAAGCTGTGATTTGGGTATCACAGTTGGCTTTGGTCCAGATGTCAGCTTAGGCTGTGTTCCAGATGTTACAACCAGCACTGGTTCAGGTGTTACAGCTGACTGTGGCTCCACAGGTGCTGTGGGAAGCTGGGACTCCTCAGGTGTCGTCTGAGAGATGCTGAACAGCATCTTCCGTGGTTGAGTTCTCTTTTTCTTGAATTCAAACTCCCCTTTTACACCAGGGATCTTGTCCTCCTTCCGTCCTTGCTGAATGTGCTTTTTTACTGGCTCTCTCTTGAGTGGAGGAACGTCTGCTTCATCAAGCTCCAGGCAGTACACCAGGTTACCCACCTCTTGGAGGTTTGCAGTCTTCCAAGGATTTTCTAACTAATTAATAAATGTATATACAATTTGTTATTTTGTTTATTTCTCGTTCTTAAAGGAGTAAACTACCCAGAATGTGTCAGTGGAACAGACACAAAGACATGTATATTGAATATATTGTTCCCAAATATTCCCATGTATTGAAATTCATCCGCCGTTTCGGTTGAGCCCAGTTTTTACTTTTCTTACTGGATTGACAAGAGTACACCAACACACACCATCCATAAATATACAAATATACATTGATATTTATCTATTATTTATCTATATATTATTGTCTACAATAAATATACATTCTATAGATGCAAAAAAAAATCTTTTTTCATACACTGAAAAAATGTGAAATTCATTGTTACATCTAAAAATAGCTAGTTATGTTATAGTAATGTAAAACAAGGGCAAATATTGGCCTACTGTTTTACTGTTTTGAGAATCCCCTCAATATAAAGTGGAGATCTTGCATATTCAATCTCTCGAGATGAATGATTTCAATTGATTTCAAGGTCTTTAACAAACTGTTACCAAGCTGTGGTGGAAGAAAACCCTTACCAGGGCCAGATGGGTGCAGGTCTCCCTCCACACTGTCCGTAATAAACACACTACTAGATCTTCAGAGTCTGGTATATTGTAGGTTTATTGAAGAATAAAACAGAGTACAATAAATCTCTGTGTGTGCGTTGATTTTTAAGGCACAATATGCTCCTCCTAATGGATTGTCAAGTTTCTGGTTGGTCAATAATGAAATCACTCAAACATGAAACTTACCCTGTTGCAATGCAGAACACCTATCTACCGAAACTTGCCCCTGTTTTCTGGCATCAGGGCAACTTCCAGTATTGATGCTGTCATCCTTTTTCTTACAAAAACAACCCTAGTTATATAAGTCTGTTCAGGGCAGAGTGACCTTTCTCTTTTCAATGTTTGTGTGCTCAACTGTACTTAATTTCTGCTCATTGGTGCTTCATATTTTTCTTATGATTAAAGTTAACACACATCTAGGTTATGCATTGATAATACAAATAACACAATTTCTTTCAAAAATAGAGTGTCCACATTTTTACTTCAGCTCTCATAGAAAATCCTCTACTATCATAATTGGCCTCATGTTTGATTTAGCAAGCAACAGCCGATGCACTGGTACACCGGTGTCTTATCTAACATTCCTCATGGCCTTCATCATGTACACTGTGTGTTCATTATGTCCTTGAGTTTTCCATTCTCATTCACCATTATATTCTAGATTTATACAAAATAAAGGTTTAATCACTGTTCAATCACTTTTAAAAAAGAATTTACATCTTAATGCATAGCAAAAAATATTTCACAAAGCCCTTTAGTATTTTTGTTCTTGGACACATACTGTGATTCAATTTTTACACTTTATTACAGTTCATGACTCCTGAAATTCTCAGACTCTTTCATCTTTTGCAACATATAGAATTTGGGATCATATGGTACAAACTGGACCCTGACTTCATCATGTTACTGTGGTTAACTAGTGAACCAGTCGTCCCTCAGGAAATTCTTGCAGCTGTCCAGCATCTGAGCTGCACCCTGCAGGACTGGAATGATCTCATTTTTAGACAGACAGAAGCACAGCCATTATCACAGTTCCTCCAAATGTGAGTACCCAGGGAGAAAACAGGAAAGACGGCCTGCTCTCTGGTTCTGGCATCGCTCTGGTTCTGAAAGGCTGAGCCACCCGCTCCCACTGAGTGAGGATAGCCTGACGGGCTCCGGCCCACTGTCCCGGCCCAGTGAGACGATACTGATATGGAGTGCAGGGACCAAAGAAGACCTTCACCCAGAGCACAGGATCTCTCAGGAGTAGTCTCAGGATGTTTGGTCGAACCCCTATCTGTGATTGGAAGTCTGTCTTATACATACTGTACAAATGGTTACACAATTTTATATAGAGCTGAACTGAACTGACCTCCCCAGCCATGAAATCCAGGTGAGGGATGTAATCTACCTGGAGAGCAGCCTGTCGTGGGCAGCGATTGCTGAGAAAAGAAAATTGAGGAGTGGATTTGTTATTATCAACAAGGCATATTTAAACCAAAATTCTACTTTCTACAGGAAGGAACATGAATGATCTGCCTGTACCATCTAAAGGACATCAGTGTGAAGATGATGTCTACCTTTTCATGTTTCTCTTCCTGTCAGACTCAATGACTTCCAGCATTTTCTCCTTAGGTGGAAGACGGCTCAAACCTTAAAGATAAAAACACACCGACACCTCTGGCTACCCGTAATCCTGAGTGTGTCCGTGTGTGTACATGCAAAGCTCACAATTGTTTACCGGAAAAAACCTTAACAGCCCATCGCGCCTGCATTTCCACAGTGGGCATGATTGGTCCTTTTGTTTGGAAAAGACCCATGACGGCCAGTGTGGGTTGTACTAGAGAAGGAGGAAACAGTCTCCTGAAATTTGAAAAAACTGCAAGGTGATCCTTTAAAATGATAACATTATAATACAATAATAAATTATATTCCTAACATAATTAAGATCTAAAAAGACATGATGTGTCCCTAAAACTGGCAAAATACAGACTTATCATTACAAGCCAGTTCAATAAGTAATTATGATTGGTTATCATACATAAAATTGTCTTTTTATTAAGATTTTTTTTTAAATGTCCACAATTTAATGTAATTTTGTATTCAAAATATGAATAAAATACTGAAGTTATACATTATACAACATTAGCTTAGCATATGGACTGGAAACAGGGAAACAGCTAGCCTGGCTCTGTCTAAAAGTAACAAAATCATGCAACCAGCACCTCTGAAGTTCGCTAATTAACATGTTATAGCTAGTTTGTTTAAGTGTAAAAACAACAAGTTGTGGTTTTACAGAGCTCGACTATTTCTTGGCAGGGCACAGTAACCTCCCGAAGTCTCCGGTGGTTGCCTAGCAACCTCACCGTGACGACAAGACTCTAAGAAGTGATGGCTCCGGGCCAAGCATGGTTCAGGCTCCAGTTGCATATTCACTGTACTGATATGAGAGTGGTTATCTGTCTTCTCATCTAAATCTATGATGGATGTGCTATATGATGTTTACAACCTCAGTAAATCAGGCCCTGAGTTTCTACTTGTGTAATGTGGAGTTTTGATCTACCTTCTTTACATACAAAAAGTTATCAACGCTAGCTATACAAAACTCTAACCACTTACTTGTACAATGTCAACTCTCTGTGAGTCCCCTCAGATAGAGCTGGAGGCAGGAATGGGAAAGCTGCATTATAACCTGTACAGAAGACCACAGCGTCAATGTCCTCCTCCACAGTGCCATCTTCAAATACAACTCCAGAGTCTGTGAAGCCTTTCAGATTGGGTTTCATGACTAGCGCTCCCTGAAGGATTCGACCAGGGAGGTCATCGTTGATCAAAGGCCTTTTGTCCAAAAGTCTGGGAAAGAGAGGACATTATTGGAATCAACCAAATCTTGCTGCCAAGATTATGTCACATTCAAAATTACCCCATTGTATTAGCTAATTGTCGGCACAGATGACACCATGATTGCACTAATGTAATTAAAACTGCACAGAAACTCATACTGAGAAGAATAAGGAGTAACCTACATGTCTTTTTGGGGAGAAACTCTGAGCAAACCCATGCAGAAAATCCAATATAAACATGGGAGACAAAATGCAGACTTCACACAGAGAGTACACAGTGAAGCTTAAGTTGATAGTGTTGATCCCTGAGTCACTATGCTGCCCAATGTTAGACTAATAATTAACACACGATTATGCTACAACTGCAATCTATGTGGTCCAAAAAATATGAACTGGGGCTTTAAAGACGAATTAATGAAACAAACACTGAAATAAAAAGAGAGGTTTGAAGCTGTTTGACAGGAAACCAAAAGAAGTACACAAGAGAGGAACAGAAGTCATCCAGGTCAAAATGTGTCACCTGTGTGTGGGCTTCAGGCCATACAGTCTGTGGTCACATCTTTGGTTCACTGCTCTCTCTGCTGCCCAATTGACCAAAGTCCTGGGAAGAAGCAATGTGAGGATGTTGTTGAACCTGGTGATAGCTGTCATGTCCAGGGGAAGACCATTAATTGACATCTTGCCAATCACCCAGGCCCCCTGGCGTGTGCTGAGAAATGTCTGCCAGAGAGAGTAAGAGGGCTGGCTGTGAATAAATGGGTGTAAAAATATTGTGTAATATTTCATGTCAGCAACTGTTTCCTAAAGAACCCCTGCTGATGTATGTGTCGAGAAGATCTCTCGTTTCACACCTGTTTAGTGCAGTGCAATAGCAGTATAGTAAGAAGCTCACAAAATAAGGTTAAAACTCATTACACATTAAAAATAACAAATTGATGCATGCATAAATTAATGGATTGGTTGAAAGCACACATTTTTGTCACCTGTCTCAGGTCTTTTCTATTCTTCTGTCTTACCTTATCTGCAGATCTACTGATCTCCACTGCAATATCTCCTCCAGAATTACCAATGCCAACCACCACCACCCTCTTTCCTCTGCAGGTATCTGCATCTTTATATTCCCAGCTGTGAAAACACCTGCCAGAAAACGTCTCATGTCCTGGAGAGATAGAGGTGACACAACAGGAAAATAAAGGAGTTTCTTGCAAGAATGTGCACATGTAAAGTAAATCAACCCACTTTACTCCTCCATCAAATGCTGTTAAACATTTGAAAAGTGATATCTTTATTTGTTTACAGACCTGGAAAGTCTGACAGCGGTGAGACCGGGTGAGTGTAGTGGCCTGAACACACCAGAACTGCATCAAAGACATGTCTCTCTTCCTCTCCATCCCTGTTAATGGTCACTATGTCCCACTGACCGGACAGAGAGAAATCTGGCCTTTGTGTAACACTCCTTACTGTGGTCTAAAGCATGTCCACACACACAAAAACACACACACACACACACACACACACACACACACACAAACACACACACATTAATAACTTTGACTTTACATAGTATGTATTAGAAACTTGTGAAAAGACAGTAACGCTCCTGGCATGATGAAACAGAAATAACCTGAAAATGAATGTATCTGAGCAGGTTGAAGTGCTCAGCATAGAGCCTGTAGTACTGCAGCAGCTGGGAGTTGAGCATGTAGTTTGGATAGTCAGCAGGCATGGGAAAATCGCTGAAACACATAATCTCTTTGGAGGTGTTGACCACCAAGGAGCGATAGATGCTGGATCGCTCGGGCTCAGGTGACTCCTGTGGACACAAAGGAAAATGAGACCTGATAAAAACGTAACATTTTACTGTTTGATCAATAGTGTTGATAAGCATTGTTGTACACAAGCTGTTAATATCTCATAATGATATAGAAGACTTATTCTAGATGAGGTGGAAAGCCCTTTGGCCATCCAGCGTCATACAACAAATCCTGAACTGATTTAATTTAACAAGATTTAATTTGTGGGATGCTCTTTAAAATGGTGTCACTCACCTTAAATCTCCACAGGCCGCCAATGTCATCACTGCTCTCAAAGCAGACAGGCTCCTGGCCCTCATCAACACAGATCTTGATACAGGCCAGACCAGAAGTTCCTGCTCCAATCACTGCTATACGTTGAACCATTGCTGAGCACGTGTGTAGGGACTTAATGAATCAGAAATGTGTCATGTCAGAAAACAAGATGAACAAGACTAAGTGTCTACAGCCATGCTAACAGCTCTGTGAGACTATAAGGTAACATGATAATGTTTAGCAGGTTGGGCATATTTGAATTTTGACCTGATTAAGGTGCTAGATGAAAAATCACAGCATAACCAAATTCATTAGAGTTTATGCTGTAGGGACCTTAAATATCTATAGAGAAGTTCATTACAATCCATCCATTAATTGTCCAGATTCACTCAAAACCGAAAGAATTAACCTCATGGTGGCTCTAGATGAAAGGTCAGGGCATCACCAAAGTCATTGGGATATATCATCTGGGAACCATGAATGTCTGCACAACGCTGCCAATCCAACCAGTGATGTCAAGCTAATTTCATGGCGGTCCATCAATTCGTTTTTGGGATATTTCAGTCTGAACCAAAGTAGTGGACCAACCGACTGACATAGCTGTCCATAGATCCATGTCGCTAGCACGGCTGAAAAAAGAGCTAGTGAAGAGTTTTAGAAATCCACCCAGACATGAGTTTGGTGAATGTTATTGGTTTCTGACTTTTCCTGAAAGTAGCATTATTTCTGTTATTAAATAATTCAACAAATAGTCTTTACATTACAAATGCAATACATAGTATAAAATAGTATTAAATATTATAAACATTATTAATCTATATCAATTTGACCAGCAGTGCCTCCAAACGTCATTGCTTTTATTAGATTTTGTAGGCCTGCCAAACAAAACTCTGTATGTATCAAGAGTAAAACTGTACTTTCTGTTTCTAATTCACCACTTTTCATGAAACTTTTTAAATTGATGGATGTTCAGAATAACACTAAAGCATGCAGCAGCTTTTAAGTGTTTGACTACTTTAACAGACTAGATGGACAAATTTTATGAGATGAAACAGGGTGAAGGATTTCTCTTGTCCAATCACAGCGGAGGAGGGGCGGGACAAAGACCAACCGAGATGTTTCCTCGCCCACAAAAACTCATGAATCCACAGAGACCGGCGGGTCCGTCCTCTCTCACTACGTCCTTCAGCCTTCCCTTCATCCAGAGCACGTACTCTACCTTGTGCCGACATTTTCACATTCAATATTTGTTGTTAACACAAACTATCTGCGAAATTAGGTTCTTGCAACACATACTTCCGCGTACAGTCCGTATCATAGCAACCACGCGTCTCAGATGAAAACACGCTGCGCCTTCCAGCTAAGCGAAAAAAGGAAGCCATATTACTGAAAGTTTGAGGAAGTAAATCAGTTTACGGGTACAGACAGTGTGTCCTTGCAGGTCAAGGGACCCATTCTTTGATGGGGGGGAACAATCAGCAGAGCACCGCTGGCACAAAAATAGGTCTCTTTATTGGTAATGTTGTTAATTTCTTCTTCTTCCCCAGATGTAGGCGATGATCCGATGATGGAAGGAAACTCCGCTGATACTGACTTTTCACATAATATTGTTTATTTGCATCAAAGATCAGGATCAACAGGCATGCGCATCTTGACCTGTACAGCACCCGTAGCCGAATCAGTACTGCTGCCTCGAACACTGTTCAAGCTCGTCTTTTATACCTTTAGATATACATGGGGTCCTACTACAACACACGAGTCTGTAAACTTCCGTTCCCCATCTAGGGGTCAGGAAAAGAGACCTCTCAGAATGACCTTTCACGTACCAAGACCTCTCCTAAACAACAATAAATCTTATCTTTATGGGCCCCAACATCTGCTAGTTGTTTACCTGGAACATTGTGGCAACTTTGTACTGCATATCATTTTACGAAAAGACTACTTTTATGATTAGTATCAAATAATACACATCACTACTTTTATGAGTAGTGTCAAACAATACACATCATTATGCTGAATAATAAAACTTTTATTGTTGAAAGACTCACCTTCTAACTGATTGCAAGCTGCGATCAGATATCACACAGCACATCTAAGCTCACAGGGACCGAGCTGTACACCTAATCATTTTAACAGTACTGCCGGGGAGGAAGGGACTTTAACCCTGTCTGGGTGAGTGGAAATGACTCCAAATATTCTGTAGACTGACTCCAAAGGGAGGTAAAACAGGAGGAAGGGAAAGTTGAGTTTGTAGCAAATCCCACCGAAAGATGGTCTGACACTTGACTGATGATTTCAGATTTATTACAAATCTCAAAAACCACCGTAAGAGCTGGTTACAGAACACAAAACAACAAATATAGCATGTCAGTCACCTTTCCATACGTTTTTAGAATAACCTAGCGCACATTAAGCTAACACTAACTTAAATAAACAAACGGTTAGAAAGACTTATTACAGTTCAAAATAAATTCAAGACACAAACAACCTCTGAATATGACAGTATTATAACAGACACTAACCTTGTGCCTCTTCGGGGGGTGCTAATACATCAAACTTTTCACTCAAAGTGCCTTAATTTTGCTGTTACTGCAGGAACTTCCTGTACATATTCAAAATAAAAGCCAATCTAAACCAAACAGGAAATAAGACAATATGTGCTTAAACAGGTAAGAATAGGTAATAAAAGCAACTAAAATATTGTTTAACTGGGCTATCTCTTTTCTAGGGCTAAAACATAAAGTGGGTTATTTACAGAGTTAATAAGTTAACCCTTGACATACATATCAAACCACCCTGAAGAATAAGCAGCTTAAATTAATATTATACATTTCCATCACAAAATCTGCTCCACACCACTCCATTCAGTTATTCAGAGACATGCTTGTGCAGTGTTAAGTTTAATCATTGCTGTATTGCAGGTCTCAGCGGCCAGAGGACTCACAGCATGACACGTCTCAACAGTTGATTAGATACATTTTTCATTCACGTCATTAACAATTTTAGATAGTAACAATTTTTAGATTTTAATGCATTATTATATTTATTATTAAATTATACTATTTAATTTAGTCTTCTACCACAAAACATTAAGACACAAGATGGTAGTTTGCACAAGATTTATTATTTTTCGTTAAACGTTTTTCTGTGTTGACTTAGAGACATAATGAACAAAATTAGTTTAGAAAAAAGTTGACCGTTACATCTTGGTGTAACACGAAATTCTCGAGAAAGTTTGCTCCAGCTAGATGTAGAGCTTCTACTCAGCCCGCCATCTTGCCACTCCTCACCAACTTACTTGAAGTAGATATAAATCAGACTGTGCAGCATTCGTGTCTCCAACAGCATCACATTTCATAAGGCCCGTAGGTGGAGACTGGTCCTGTCCCTTTGTTTGCTTTGTCCTATTTCATGTGTGTAGATGAAAAAAGATTCGCTGCTCCACTTAGTAGAAAGCAGTCCAACTTGAACAAAGGAAACTGACGCTTAGCATTAACCACTATTAACCACTACTATACTGCATAAAAATGCACTTATTGCTAGTCTTTTTAATATGAAATTCCCTCTTTGTGTTTCATTTGACAGTGTTCCTGCTGAGCTGCAGTGACGGGATAGTAACCATAGACTGTATATAAAGAATCTGTTGTCTGTTGTGAATCTCAACAAGCAACAAAGACATTACAAAGGAAGTGAAGTGTGTGACTAACATTGGATCGTCTCTTATACTTTATGTCAGTGTTGCTTTTTCAACATTTAACCACGACTGGGCTACTGCAAAGGATAGATATTGTAGGGAAAAAAAAGAAAATGTTGACTGTACTGCAGTGAACATTTTGCTTCTAAGTGAACAGTTTGTTGTGTTGATATACAATGTAAACCAGGATTCGTTACAGTTCCTCTAAAACACATTTTGTTGTAAATGATTGAACACGTGTAAGCATTTAAATAACCTAAATATTCCTCGAGCATTAATCAGCAGCTCAGACAGTGATAATAATATAATCATTCCCATTATCACAACCCAAACAGGAGTATACTGAACTAGATTTCTTAAGAGATCTAGAAACAGTAGATATGGTATTCGGTGTGAGTGTTTCAGAGTTTTTTTTCAATATTATTTGATCAATGGAGCATGTTTAGACTGTTTGTGGATGGAGCTTGGACAGCAGGGTGGGGATGGTGGTTGGGTTGTGGACATGGACGTAGTAGACAGCAGCACCTCCGGCCATGATGGTCAGGCTCAGCTTAATCAGGCGGCCAGCGATGGAGGCCTCTTGTTCCTTCAGCTGGAAGAGATGGGGGGTTGTTTTAAAGTTTGGCCAAACGGTCAGTCATACTTAATACATACAGTACTTTTACATACGTTGGGACTCATGGACAGGTCCATTATACATTCAGCAAGTCATGCAAGGCTTACATAATGTAGAAGAAACAGTGTTCATTTCAGACCTGTCTGGTTTTTAGGGGCTGGTACATGCGGTCAAACTGGGTGAAGATCGCCCTGCGGGCTCCCTCCCATTTCCCTGGTCCCATCAAGCGGTACTGGTAGGCTGTGACAGGTCCCCACAGAACCCTCGTAAACATTGGGTAGTCTGTGAAGAAGAGCCAGAGGAGATTTGGCCGGACTCCGATCTCTCCTGCTAAGTCATCCATGTAGGAAACAAAGTCCACCTGCAGGGGTGTCAACTTTGACACAATGTAGCTGTGGAGAGGATGAATCAGAAATTAACGTATTAACGAATTCCACACCAACATGAATGTTCAACATGAATATAAAATACAGCATTCTGTGTCACTCAGTGGGTTTACTATCCATGAATAAAGTCATTTAATTCATTCCTGCCGAAATTATTAAATGTTGCCGCAATAGATTTAAATTTCAAAAGAGTACTTAAATAGGCTAAGTTGATCATGACTTTGAAACGTTAAAGCTGCACGATTCAATAGTTTCATATTAACAATGTTTCAAATTAATATGTATAATTTGAAAGTGACAAACCCACAGAGAATTATCACCCAACTCTGCAGTTCCCCTCAGCTCTACAGAGCATTTCAGTATCTTTCAGGTCATTTTCCTCTCCGGACCTCCACTCTCATCAACTCAATTTTTAACTGCAGCAGGCAGCTGTTTTAAAGCTCTGATTAACCCACTGTACGCTACCTACCCAGCACCAAAATGACAGACAGAGTTAGTGACTAGCTGGGGAACATATTGTGGCATTTAGCAGCTAAAGAGCCTGATATTTCCCTCAGGAGTTGCTGGAGACTAAACTCCAGGCAGCTACTTGTTGGACTTACATTCATCACGTGGCAAGAAGCACGACTCCAAATGAACGCTATGTGTCTGCTAGATGTGTAATAGGCAACTGTTTGCTTACACATTACTAATAACACCTTTATATGGTTATAATATGTCAATGTGTCATAGTGTTCACAGCTTGTTCTGTTGCCCCCAAGTGGCTAAAAACAAATTATTAATGCAAGTGTAGTCATCCATTTACTCCATAGGGATGTAACAGAAGACGGGACAATGTTGGTTGCAACAAATAATCAGGCATGGGAATATTGGGAGCTTCACTTTTTCTCGATGTCGTTGGTGTCCTTCTCAACAGCCTTTATCATGGCCTGGTTTGAGGGCAGCTTTTTATGTCCTTCAGAGCAAAAGACAGAAGACAGACAGAGATAAATAGACTCACCAGACTGGAAAATATCTAGACTAGTGGCAGGTAAACTGGACATGCAGCCTCACCTTTGAAGACACGTGTGACCCAACGGGCTTGCATTTCAGCCTGGGGCATGATGGCTCCAAGGGCATGGATGAAACCCACGACAGCCAGAGTGGGATGCTCCAGGTTGGGAGGAAAAACGTGCTTGTACAAACCCATCCGGTGGCCAGACTTGTACATAGCGTTGCTCGGCAAGTAAGGAAAATCATAGCTATAACCTGTGGCGAACACGATCATATCCACCTGTAACGAGGAAGAGATGAGTTAGAGATGAGCTTAAATTGTGCTGGGAATAAAGAAAGATTCTTCAGGGTATCCTTGGATTGGAGCAATGTCCTCGGACCTTTTCCACAATGCTGCCATCATCAAACACCACCGTAGATCCACGGATCTCCTTCACATTTGGTTTGATAATGACCGACCCAGACAGAATCTTTAAAGGCAGGTCATCGTTGATCACAGGGATCTGACTGAAGAGTCTGATGAGTCAGCAGAAGAAGGCAGAGCGGATAACAAGGGAGAGATTAAGATATTTGGATGGTAACAGTAGAGGGAGATTGACTCACACACACAATTTAACATGCACATCCACAGATTCGACATGTTTCTTCATTACGCAAGTTGTAATGCTTAAATGTGATTGACTTTATTCCCTGCACGCTTCAGAAACAGTGTGAGGAAGTCAGACTTTATGCAGGATAACAACTCCTACCTGTGTGTAGGTTTGAGGGCATACATGGTGTGGTCATACATGGCGTTGAGTTTCTTCTCTCCAATCCAGTTGAGGATGTTGATTGGCAACAGCTGGAACAGGATGTGGACAAAGCGCGTGTTGTATTTCATGTCCACTGGCAGGCCGTTGTCAGAGACCTGACGGATGACCCAGGCACCACGACGAGTGCTCATATACACCTGCAGAGCGAGAGCAAGAGACATTCAGACATGCATGAATTATGTTGAATCATATCAAAAGAAGACGAGCAATCAGAAAATACTTCCCGACCTGCTCTGCAACTCTGCTGCTCTCCACAGCGATGTCACCTCCTGAGTTTCCGATGCCGATGACTACCACTCTTTTTCCGTACATGTCTTCAGGCCCCTTGTAGTCCCAGCTGTGGAGGTGTTTTCCTTCAAACGTGTCAAAACCTGCAACACAACAGAATGATGTCTTCATATATTGTGTTACTCTTGAGCAAGAGCAAGAAGTGGAAAAACGCCATCCTACAATGCCGCTATCGTTTCAGTATGGAATGTAAAAATCAGCCTCATTTTAATGCATAAGCGGTTTCTTTACCTGGGAAGTCTTTGAGTGGCAGGTTAGGGTAGGTGTAGTGACCGGAGCAGCAGATAACTGCATCAAAGACATGCCTCTCCTCCTGTCCATCTCTATTCTCAGTCACCACTTCCCACTGTCCAGTACGAGAAAAGTCTGGTCTCTGTCTGACAGTCTTCACGGAGGTCTGAAATATATTTAAAAAGTACAGTCGATCAGTTTTAAACTGCAGCAACACATTTAATGAACCACGTACTCCTGCATCCTGCTCACGTGGGCTTTGTTACCTGGAAGCAAATGTGTTGCAGCAGTTTGAAGTGTTCTGCATACATCCTGAAGTATGTTAGGATTTTCGAGTGATGCATGTAGTTAGGGTAATCAGCGGGGATGGGGAAGTCACTGTAGCACATCATCTCCTTGGAGATGTTGATAGTAAGGGAACGGTAGATACTGGCCCTGTTGGGCTCCGACACTTCCTGCAGAGAAGAGGTTTCAAATGACAGAAAACATGGGAGAAGAAAAATGGTGGTAAGAGTGACAGCAACTCAGTCCTTCTCATCCAGTTTGGCTCGAAGAGCTTGGTGCATGAACACAAAATGGTTGTCAGCACTTTGAGCAGTGACTTGCCTTGAACTTCCACAGTCCTCCCATGTCGTTGCTGCTTTCAAAGCAGGTTGGCACCATGCCCTCATCCAGACAAGCCTTCATGCTGGTCAGACCAGAGGGGCCGGCCCCGATCACTGCTACTCTGTGCACCATTATGGAGCTGCATCAACAAAAGAGACTCATCGCTGTCATCAGATTTAAGTACATAATTCCAAATGTGTAACTTTCTGTGCCACCCACTGTCATCAGCTATATGACTAAATGTGAAAAAATAAATTTAATTATATATGTTTTTATGCTTAAATCATAAAGCTCAGTATCATTCCCAGCTCATTTAAAATGCTCCAGTGAGACTTTTACAGTAGAACAAGGAAGGTAGATCAGATATGCAAAACATGTTTTCAATCCATCTTGCATTAAATTATAATATAATTGGTTTCAGGATATTTCTGATTGCATACAGCATAAAGCAATTCATCCCTTGTTTATTATCAACAATCACAATACAAATACCACAATTCTGCAATAAAATATACCAGAACAACAAGTGTATCAGCTCTCCTTCCTACCTTGATCCTTGCGATTTGAGTGTCATCACATCACAGACTTTTATACTGAGATGGTGACATGCATTCTTTTCTTTTTTTTCCTTCTCTCTACTCCTGCCCAAAAAAAGGCAACTGTCAATTTCAGTTGTGTTAACGTGCATCCAGTGAATGTGACTAAAGTTCAATGTGTCCACTGAGTTATATCAAGTGGGTGGAATTTGAGTGCTGATGAGTAACTATCTATCTATCTATCTATCTATCTATCTATCTATCTATCTATCAATCATGACATGAGACAGTTTCAGATTTGTTCCCCATTTAATTAAAAATCATTACAATCAAATCATTTAGGAATAACCCCTCAGGGAATATTGAACAGCACATTCAAATCCACTGAACATAACACAGTGTAATCACATGACCATACAGGCATATGTATATACATTAAGCATAAGGTCTATACAGGAAACACACAATACAATTTGTAGTATATAGCAGGCAAAACTGAGAGCAGTGAACTGGCTTCATGTTTGACAATGTGCAAGAACAGATGTGACATTTGCGGAATGATAGCTGAACAAACAAACAAAATGCATCTTTCTTTATGGTGACATGTGGAATGTGCAAATCTATTCAATAATCATTGTGAGAAATATCTTTTTCTTAGGTTTCTGCATCATCTCAATATCAACATGAAACACAAAAATCAATCATAAAAATCATTTGGTCACAAAGTTCTCTGTCCAGCATATTTAGATACGTGACAGAAGGCTAATGAAATAAAAAGGCTGGAAGCTACAACCTCTAGCTGGTCATCGTATCGCTCACGATGGGAAGATCATAGGGCAAGTATTGCAGAGAGAGGACACAGCATGTAAGAGGTCTACAGTGGGGCACCAGTATCCCGGGAAACAGTCTGTTAAACTACGTTGGTTCATACCAGACATCTGGTACAGGTGCATGCCACAGAGTGGCTCACAGTCAAAAAGCATATTTGTAAAAACTACACAGACACAAAAACCAAACATTCTTTCTGTCAAAAAAGGTTAAACAATAGTTCATACTTATCTTCTTACATTTACATTTATTTAGAAATCATATATTCACGTATCTGATCATGTTCCTAATCAACAGACAAATTAAAACAGACCAGCAATCATAGAAATGAGGGTGCACCTGGTTCTGGTTTCTGGCAGTGCCAACATGTGAAAAATGTAAAGTGAGCGTGACAGAGCCAGCTGTTGTGTAACTTATTAAATGACAAGAGCAGTCATGCCCTATACACCAGCAGAAGTCACTCAGTGAGGAGAACGGTGTGCATGCAGCGAATGAATGGATCAGGTGCAATAACACATGCACAACACTTTGCTTCATTAAATCTGTAAGTCCCAGCCCAACATCACTTTTTGGGAAAATATGAGCAGTCCTGCTCAACAGTTACATTTCATGATACTTCTCTGACAATAAAACAGGATTCAAGATGCCCTTCAGCTTACACTTAGCTTGAACTGAAAAAAACAAGGCCGTTGACATGTATGCTAATCTGATCTCATGGCTAATTGCAAAGAAGCAAAATTATTGCTTTAATGACACATCGTCTGTCCAAAAAAGTCCCATTGCTCTTCAGATTTGGTACGGATGTGTGACAGCCAACACTTGTAAGGGCAAAACTCAGTTAACCACAACTGCTCACATGCTGTGTCCCCCAATGGCTTACGTACGAGTCGACAGCCTGTGTTACAACATCTTGACCACTGGTGTCATTTCAAGTTTAATATTAATAAACACACCCTCACGACCAGACAAAATCATCAAATAATTGTGTAATGATTAACCCTCATACACCCAAACACACAAGGTGCAGTAGAGGCTGCCCCACAGGGTCAGGTTTGTGACTG
Organism: Enoplosus armatus; assembly: GCF_043641665.1. NCBI lineage: Eukaryota > Metazoa > Chordata > Actinopteri > Centrarchiformes > Enoplosidae > Enoplosus > Enoplosus armatus. Next base: position 9,095,140 of record NC_092186.1, read on the forward strand.
AACATTAAGATTCAAGACCAACTTCAGTGCGTCAAAGTGCCAAAGATACGTCAGTGTACGTCAAACATCTGCAACATTTCAACACTTGGCTGTTAATCCCTTTACAGATTATTGCCTTTATGAATCTTCAACTGAGATTTAGTGGGAAATTCATAACATTATGAAAACACACGACAGTGCCATGTGATATCACATTAGTTCAAGTTAGTAGATGAGAACGTATGGCAAGGATTTTCCTTAAATTCACATCGCATAGAACTCACATTGCAATGTGCCATGCCAAGGGGTCTGAACATTTTTGCGAGGCACCCTGTATGTATACATTGTATCTTCATTCATTCCTGCACGTAGCATGTTACAAAACTTTCCCTTCAAACTCTGATCAATGATCCACGAATCCTGGCTGCGCACCAGGACATTACAAAAGAACTCAAACAATCCTCACTCACCCGGCATCGATGCCAATGTAAAACTGTGTGCTGCCGTGGTGCTGACAGGAAATGGGACGTGCGTATTTACACAGTCTAGTTTTTCAAAATTAATACTAATGAATAAACCTAATTTGTCTTCGTCTGTGAGACTAGAATTATTGCAGTGCTTGGAAAGGGGAAAAAAAGTACAGAGCCAGTTTAGAAAGGTTATCACAGTGCAGAACTCTAGCAAGCTGTCATTTCTATGAACAACATTTTAAGTGATAGAAAACCATCACCTAAATGGATCCACAGAAGTGCCCCTTATCCACTCTAACAAATGTTTTCCATTACCCACATACAGTATCTTCCTCTGACTGTGAGAGCCATTGAAATCAGGTGCATTTAGTGATTGTTACCACAAGCAAGTCATAATTGTGAATCTAAAAAAAGAAGATATTTTTAAATTTTCAGTGCTTCCAAATCTGCTTGGACTGAGATTTAGAAGGTGCCTGGGTCAGAGCCTGTGATCAAGTTTGAAGTTGGGGTGTAATTAAATACATTTCAGTATTTACACGTGCCTCTCTCCCCCCAAGCAGTAGGTAGATCTCAGCTGGTTTAACTGTGGTTGTATTCCTTCAGTTTAGCAGGTTATGTTTAGTGAACGGATGGTCCATTACTTTACAGTGAAGATGTAAAGTATTTCTGATTCTGATAAAGATACAGTGTGCACCACCCTACTACCTAAGAGTCCATTCAATATGCAGCTTTCCTTCCTCTCGTTGACAGATGTATTGTACAGTATGTCAGTCCTTAGCCTCATTACACCATTTGAAACGGTCAATGCCTAGAGAAGAGGATTCCCACGCTTCTTCTGACAAAGGACATTTCTGTCCTTAGACCCACAAATCAGGTAAATCCCTGTTCGAGGGGAAACACTGACACACAACTAAAGGAATTTCATCAGGGTTTGTTAGAACAGCTTCGGATTGAGTAGCTGATATATGATTTACTTTTATATACAGTATTTTATCAACCTTTACTACTTACTGCTGTTTGCTTCTGGATTCACTGAATGAAGCCAAATTGAAGAAAAAGCTTTCTTTCTCCAAAGAAAAGGATTCACATTAATTACTGAACTTCTCTTCTGTAATGTAAAATTATGGTTAACCCGAGTCAGACTTGAACATTCCCTAAGTGCCAAACGTATACTTGCAGTTTAAATAATTTCTAGAGTCAAAAACAACTGCTAGACTTTAAAAGGAGTTGACTTCATATTGTCCATGAATCAGGCCAGCGAGGGGAGTGAGGTGTCTTCAGGAGGTAATCTGGACAAAGGGTCTTAAAATATTTTAAATTTATTTTTAATTTAAAAATTTTAAGTGAGGGCTGAAAGTGGGCTTTTGAACTCAAGTGTCAGATAACAGCAGAATAAAACAGCATTTGGTAGACCTCTCTTCTCTAGTCAAAAGGCAATTTCTCTTGTATGTCAGTCTAAAAGACAAAAGATGTGCAGACGCTCTTATAATCAAGATTTAAACCTCCATGTCTCCTCCTCCTTCGGTCCGTAACATTAAACTAACTGCCCCAGCAGCCCTTGCAAGGTTTGAGGTGAGAGCCATAGCATCTCCACAAGGTTATACTGGCAATAGCCCATCCAGAACCCAAACATCACGTCAGTCACATTGTGCCTGCCCAGCAGCACGCGGCTCAGCCCCACCAGACCGGCCCACAGCAGGACGAGGACCCTCAGCGGGGCTGCCAGCACGAGGTGAGCCAGCAGGAACCGCCCACACATGGCGGCACGAGTGGCATGGCCCGAAGGGAAGGAGTAGCGGTCCACGGAAAAGGTGGCAAACATGTCCATGCGGTTATGCGCTGGCCGACGCCGACGCACCACTGCCTTAACAATGGTAACCAGGACCAGGTCCAACAGCAGGCCTGGAGGGGATGAAGGGGGAGATGTGTTATACTGAACGAAGAAACAGCAAAAGCCATTGCCAAACAGATATGAGACACTTTATATTCTTGGTACAGATTTGCATCACAACAACAGAAACACAGAAACATGTAGCTTAGTTTCTTTCATTAGGATGATATAGACAAGTAAGAACCGGTTTATAAAAAGTAATTTTTGGTGAAGGAAAGTGCACAGTCACAACCCAGAGAGTGGTAAATGTGGCTGCCTGTCCTATGGGTCAGTAGCTTTACACAGCCTGGAGTTTTCTTCGGCATCTATATGCATGATTAGCCTGCATAAACATACAGAGTACATTATCCTAACCAGAATAGACCAGAGAGGAGGCGTTACAGACATCCTGCTTACTGATTTGGTTAAAGCCATATATGTATAGCATTTGAAAATTCTTTGCTTTGACACCATCTGGTGGTAGTAACACTGACACTACAGCAGACACCAATGCATGCCATTATTTTTCACAGTACGAAAAGCACAGGTTCACTAATAACATAACAATGGTTCTATTCAAGTGTCCCTCTAAGCCATGACAGTGAGCAAGCATGCACAATACCAGGACACTCATTAATTTGAGCTTTGTGTATGCTGGCTCAGAGGCCCAGTGGCACATTTAAAATGGAGCAGAGCTATCCTTGAGTTATTAGTTGTACCTGCGCTTTTCCTGCTATTACAAATCAAAATGTCTGGCCTGCACAGATAACGATAGTCTCACAAAGCTGGTTCCTGTTTAACCAGAGTTCAAGAACAGTGTATTTGAGGTCCTATTGGTCCTTAAGGGGCTTTCAGGCACAGCTAGTATCATTTTATTTTAAACTGTATGTATTAAGCACTCACATTCAGTCTATATTTAAATATAGGGAAGCTGGTATGGGATAGACATGGGTAACTGTGAGCTGCTGTATACAGAGCATTGATGTTCATATCTGGAGCAAACCTTATATCTGCAGCTTATATTCAAAAAGGGTGATCACTGCCCTCCATTTGGGCCTAGTGGACTTTTTTACGTTGTGTCATTGCATTGAGCATATTAAAAGTTTTTTTATGAACCGTTGCTGGATGTTCTCCCGGGCTGCAGTGCTGAAAAATTCATGCAACTGTCAGGCATTGAGCCAATCGCTGCTGGGAGTCCGATGAAAGGATTCCAGCTAAATGAATATGCAACAGTACATTTAATTAATTATTGATAACTAACTCAATAGTCAAATACCTGCTGCTGTTAACAGTTGTGACTAGACTAGAGACAACTAGAGTGGGCAACTGGCTCAGAAATGTAACTGGAGCCTGATGTTTCCTTTATAAGTTTTGATTTGAGGACAGTATTTTGTCCATGTCAGAATTCTGAAGAAACAGCGGCTGAATTATGACAAGGTGGGACTTTCTTAATACTTACCAGGTTTACATGCACAATCATGCCATTTAATACCTCTTAAAAACAGCCTCCCGGTGGTTAAAACAGGTCTATCTTAATGCAGATAGAAACCAAAGAAAAAAGACAAAAGGCTGCCACTTACTGTCTAACATCCTGCATTCAGGAGGGTTGACTGGTGAATAATAAATGACCACTGAAATGACTGATGTTTGGTGGCAAAAATAAATTCTTCATCCAATACTTTTACCCCTCAATGTACCCTTGGATCAATCCTCCATACTGCAGCTGTACCTCCTGACAAACAGTGAGATCAGATCCCCCCAGGAAAGCCCCTTTTCTACATGGGCAATCATCGCATTCAATGCCTCTTAAAAGTCAGCTTTTGTTGCATCCATCTTATTAGCAGCCTTAAAGAGAGCAACTGAGGTGGAATAAAAGATCAACCATGCAATACAATCACAAGCAACAAATTGCTTTGTCAATATTTCATTTCCTGACATCAAAATTCTGACAATATGTAAACATGCACAGCACTAACCACCGCAAAAATATAAAAGGTTAGAAAATAGAAACCAGCGACTGTCCAGCATTTAAATGACTTAAAAGATTAACTATCAGAATTGTTGTCAATGACTTTGATTAATCAACTTATAGTTTCGGTTCTAGCCAATGCTGCCACTGCCACGCATTCCAACTCTCAGCAACTGTCTGATAAAACACAGACAGTTGCAGAAAGTGTTCTTCACGGCTTCTCTAACCTGAGCAACATGCACCTACAGAGACGGACTTGTCTCTACGTGCCTCATAATTACTGACCTGTCACCTGTCACTTCAATTATCCCACAACATAAGAAAAAACATTCATTCAACCACACACAGGAAAAAAAGCAAGGCAAAAGTTCACATCAGGATAAACCAATGATGAAGTAAACACAGTAAACTGCCATTGTGGGCTTGTATCACTGGGCAAAACAACCAGACCTGTGAAAACATGTCAGGGTCACATAATGTTACCTCTCTCAAACACTGTGGCACTGAAAACGCCAAACACACAGAAATCCTCTTCCTCTAACAATAACCCATTCCTGATGAACAAGCTGGGTGCACTAGTGCACTTAAAGTTAAAATGAGGGGAGCCTATATTGACATGCAGAATTTTGTTTTAATTCCACATAGATTTTTAATGGCTGTTAACTGACGCAATCCAAGTGAAAGCTGCATTACCGTTCGTAAATCAAATGACAGTCCAAAAACACGCCTATACAGGTTCGTGAAAGTTAAAACCTGTCTCCCAACTCTTCTTCAGCCCACCATGCTGTACTCAGAGTGGGACTGTCCTAATGAAGACAAGAGAGCGGAAAACATTTGGTGAATAAAACATAACGTGTGACATGTTTTAATTCTGATGGATCTGTATTGCAGCTTGCACTGGTCTACACCTCGCTTTTCTGAAAATCTTGAAACCAACCTAAACCCTTTACCCCCTTCATACATCATTTGCAAATCAGAAACATTCACCTGTTTTCTACAAGTATGGAAAAGAAATATATTATAGGAGACATGTAGGTTATAACTAGAAATGGGGAGAGGAAAGTGCAAATGGAGATGGATTAAAGCCAGAATGAACAACACATGGCATCTACAGGTGAGAACCTGGCAGCACGGATGGAGGAAAGGTGAAATGGGTCAGAAAATGAACATGTTCATGGCAGGTGGGACCACCTGTGAGCTCTGACAGAAGAGCTGCGCATGGCAGAGGGAGGAGCAGCACTAGGAAAGATTTCTGTAACAGCAGAGTGTTTTACCCATGAGGAGGTTGAGCATGACTTCTTGTCCTGCTGCACTGTCACTCTTATACAGACAGTAGGCGGTACCAGCCAGCCAGGGGATGCCATGTCCCGATATCTCTATCAGCTTCATTAACGGACGCACACTGCCCCAGGACGAGTCCTCACAGGCACACACCCCCAGCCGCTTGGACAGCCACAGGTCGATGGCGAGCAGGGAGCTGAGCGCTACGCGGAAGAAGGAGGGGTTGAGCCGTATACCGTCCTCTTCTGACAGCCCCTGGCCGCTCGCCGAGCCCGTGGAGGAGCTGGAGCCCCGGCGACGAGTGGGGCTCTCCGAGGCTCGGAGGCGGGCGGTGGTCGGGTCGGAGCCCTGCCGCTGAAGGAGGAGCGGCGGCGAGGACCGGTTTATCGGCTTCGTCAGCGACATAAAGTCGTAGCGGCCGTTGGAGCTGCCGAGCACCGGGCTCCCTCCGCTGCGACCGGGGTTTTTAGCTTTTGGAGAAGGCATTTTGTCGGTTAATGTACCGACGCAGACCGGTAGGTGTGATGTAGATGCACCGCAGTGGTAAATTTTCTGCAGTGCTGTGCGGGTTGTCTCTCCTCTAGCTCATCTGTTCTACGTTTCACAAGTCATATCACGTCCAGCAACACTGAGCTGAATCGCCATCTTTGCTGTTCTATTCGCAAAGCTTCCTGGGAAATTGTGTTCTCTACAAACGTGCAAGTGAGCGGTTTCTTTTGACTCCTGGACAAATTGCTTTGACAGCAAATAAACCCTAAAATAGAAATTAAATTAAATAAAAGGGTCCTTAGTAATCCCTAGATTGTGCCTTGGTGGAAAGGATCTCTTTGATTGTTGTAATGATTATCATGTCAGAAATCTTTTGAAGGATAATGGTGGAGTTATTCATGTTTTTCTCACTGTCAGCAAAACTCAATAAAAAGACCAAAACCAACACTTGTCTCTCAATACTTACTGACTTCTCACGGAGCCCCAGGGTCACGGCGAGAATATATTGGGCATTGGCTGACTGGGTGAGCACCAGCAGTAGCTGATGGATAGCGTTACGATTATGTTGGCATTATTATTATTATTATTAATATTATTATTATTACTGAATTAAGCCCAAAGGAGGAGAGGTTTAAAGATGTGACTGGGCCAGCCCAGTGTCAATTAAGAAAAAATGGACAGATCTACATGTTTTATGGGCCGGTCACACAAAAAAGACAGTTTTCTGAGTTGATTCAATTTACTTTTTTTTCAGTTGACGCAATTTATTTTTTTCCGTAAATTTAATTAAAACATTTTAATTGAAAAAAAGTTTATTTAATTTTTTTGTTGATTCTGTTTTATTTTTGTGAGTTGAATAAATTTAACTTTTTTGAGCTAATTTTATCTAATTTATCTGAGTTCATTTCATTTACTTGAGTTGATGATGATGCAAAACATATTGCGGGGTAACGCAAAAGTAGTCCTCAAACAAGTCTTGCCTTGACCCTTAGCAGGTTCCGTAGTTTGTAATGTTATTGTTGTTTTAATAAAGTTGTTAAAAAAAAGACAACGTAACTGAAGTTAACCCCGCCCCTGTTCGTGGACGTTCACGTGGTGCTGGTCTCTACAGGACAGTCGTGTTTGAGCCGCAGGGAAGAACCGACCATGCCTGGACTTCTGCTGGGAGACGAGTTCCCCAACTTCGAGGCCGACACCACCATCGGCAGGATCAAGTTCCACGATTTCCTGGGAAGCTCGTAAGTGCGCAGGCTTCCCGCACAGACACACAGTCACATTGTACCTCATTTGTCTGATCTCGCGTTTTTGAATATGCTTTTAACGGTGCACCGTTTGATTGCGCCAAGCTAACGTTAGCAGGTTGTGAGCGGGCTTGTCGGACCGAGAAGCCCGCACGTCCCTGATCTGAGTAAGGATCAATTCCGCCTGTTTGTTTTACACAGATCTGACACGCCAGTGCAGAAAGTTACTTTAGCCCTTATCTCAGTGTGACTGCCATGCGACACCTGCTGGCTGTCACAGACAGGGTTACACAAGCATGACTCGGTTGGATTAGAAAATGATAATATGCTAGAAATGTGATATAATACACATACTTCAACAAATGTGTTTTTTTTTTTACAAGCTTTTTACAGTTGTGTTTTTGAATAACTAAGCTCAACACAGAGCTGTCCTAGCTGCAGACTAATAAGAGAGCAATGGCAGCAAGGCTATTATGCAGTCACTATTGAGGTTTAAGCACAGTCAGGACAAGGCCTGTATTGTGTGTGTTTGTGTGAACCTGGATGGGTACCTCAGTGCCTGCACCCCATGTTGGCATCCACTCTAGTGTCTGACCCTATTAAGCTCAGCTGCTTTTCGTATAACAGCAGAGAAGAAGGAAAACTATTGTGTGTATTATGCTCCAACAACTTTTATACAATTGCTATTTGAATGATTTCTCACATGGATAGGTTTACCTGTTCCGGTCTAGTGGGTTGAACAACATGAAAATTAAAGCCGGAATAATCTAATTCTACTGTTTCGACACTGCATTTTCTATTCTCTTTGTGTTTTTTTCCCCCCTCATTTCCTTATCCTGAAGGTTGGGCACACATGTAGTGTTGCAACGGAGTAACCGGCTCCAGTTTCCAAACAGTTTTAATCTGCTGACTCCCCTATTATTAATATAAGGAAGCCCACCCAGTTGTAATAATTTCATAATAACTTCCTTCTTTCCATAGTGGGAATAGATGCTGGACTGTGAGAGGCCACCATCTGGTGCAAATGTGTCCTGGTTTGAAGGTCCATTAGGTTTTTCAGAAATGGATGGTTGAGTTTGTTTCTGTCAGTGGTAGCCAAGTGGAAAAGCAGTGCAGCAATCCCAGCAGAGCAAAAAATAAACGTTTTATAAATAATACAAATGTAAAGCAGAAGACTTCTTGTCAATGTTCAAGTCATGACCTGAACACATTCCTCTAAGAAACTGTGTCAGTGTCCAGGGTTTGTTCTGCTTGAGGAAACTGGGCTTCTGGTCACTCCCCAATCATGTGATAGTGCATTGCAACACATTGAAGAGTAAAATCCACACAAATCATGTGAGGCAGAAAACTCATGATTCCAAGTTTTTTTTGTTTTGTTTGTCATGGGATTGGACTCCCTGGTATTTTTGTGGGAGTGGGATGGGACAGGAGTGAAAGTGCACTCCTGTGTCATGTTTTTTCCAGGAAAACCAACGTCCGTCTTACCCTTCACCCCCCCTTTGTCAAGTAAACTGTACATTTTCAGTAGGACACAGCTGGATTGAAGGTCTTGAGCCTGAGTCTGCCAGACACCTGTTGCTTCAATCTGTGGCTGGAATGTCCTCCGCTGAGACTTAATGTTCTCTGTCTTTCTCTTTTTATAGCCATTTCTTCCTCTTCTGTTGTCTCGACTCCCACTGCTCTTTCTCCTGTCAGTCTTTTTGCCTCTTCTTAAATTCTGTGGGAAACATGGGTGCATCAAGACATAAATGCACAACCACAACGGACAGAAATAAAGAAAACACATAAAACAGAATAAATGTACACGTGAAGACACCTCCAATTAGTTATGTAATGTGCATTTGTACTCAGGGACATGGAAGCAAATATTATTTTAACTCTGTGCAGGTTTGACCTTTAGTCTACTTCATTTAACTTGAACCTGAACGTACCATGGCCAGTCCATAAACTCTGAGCTTTATGCAAAATCTGTTTTTAAATAGGAATACATGTAGATTGCTGGATGACAGTGACCTTATTTTCTGAGCCAGAAAATGATGTGTTGAACAAAGACCTCATTGTTTTCCTCTGCAGATGGGGTATCCTGTTCTCCCACCCGAGGGACTTCACTCCTGTCTGCACCACTGAGCTCGCCTGTGCCGCTAAGATCAGTGATGAGTTCAAGAAACGAGGTGTGAAGATGATTGCCTTGTCCATTGACAGTGTTGAGGATCACCACAACTGGAGCAAGGTTAGACGCACGCATACACAGATTAAATTAAATGTATTATTTGAATTTAATGTAATTTAATTAAAATTCTTTATTGTTTGTCATTTTTATTTTAATCTAATACAATTTTTAATTGATTTAGAAGTTCTAATTTTAGATTAAATTTAATATGAAATATCTATATTTTTGTTAAATTTAATCAGTTTACATTTTTTGTAATTTTATTCAATGTTTTAATGTAAATTATTTTATTAGTTTTATCAAATATAATCTAATTTTATCGAATTATTTTTTACTACATTTCTAACATTTAATTACATTTGACATTGTGTTTGTAACTTCGTTAGATTTTTGTTTGATTGTATTAATTTTTTATTTAAATTATTAATTAATTAAACTTTATCCATCAGTCAAGATGATTAGAAAACTTCGCTCTTGCTTGCCTTTAACTCTGAACAGCATTGTAATTGTGCATGTGCCCCTGTGGAAACTGAGGGGTCACTGCCCTCAACACAGACAGGACTCACTGTGATTGGCTTTTAACTGGGTTGCCACATTACAACAACGCCTCCTCAGAAAGGCCACTGACTGGTCCAGGAGGGAAAGTTCACTGGGCAAGATTCATTTTACAACAGTAACACCACCTGCCTCCCTGCCAAAAAAACACAGAAGAAAATTACATTCTTTTTGAGCGTAGCGTTTTCTCTCTTTTCCCTCCTAGATTATTATCAATATCTGTTAGGCAACATTACTGAGCACTTTGTTCATACAAAAGTTAAAGATTAAAGGTCTCTGGTCACTCATCAAACCTGTGCTGCAGTGATGACTGTCAGGATGGAGAGAATGATTGACTTAGAATAATAACATACACACATTAACAAAGGTGTAAAGGCTGATTGTGTCCCTTCTCCTCTGTATAGGACGTGATGGCATTTAACAGCAATGCTGCAAGCACCATGCCCTTCCCCATCATCGCTGATGACAAGAGAGAGCTGTCCGTCCAGCTGGGCATGCTGGACCCCGATGAGAGAGACAAGGATGGAATGCCCCTCACCGCTCGCTGTGTAAGAAACCTGGTCTCCTTTTTTACACTCAGCAGGTGATTGTAATCAAACAAAAACAAAGGCCAGAGGACAGTATCATGATTCAGAATTTACAAACACCAAATGTGAGTAAAAATGATCTTTCCTGAACAGACGTCCTCTAGACTTTCTCGCCTGTAAAAGGCTTTGGCACCTAATTTGGGTGACCCATCAAATCAGAGCAAAGTTACAGGCTGTTGATTGGCCACATGTTACACAGGTAATACACACAATGTTAGCATCTAAACAAAAGCTATCCCTTCTTCTCTTTCGTTGGTTGGTTAGGTTAGTTGAATCTCCATCATATCCTCACAGCAGGCAGCTGTCTAAATCTCTCTCGAGGGTCTAACTCTGTACATGAAAATGGATTTGATGACACGTACACAAAGAAGCATATTGTGGGTGTTATGCTGAGCCTGCATTATCTTAACCCCCCTTTAGGTCTTTGTGATTGGCCCCGACAAGAAGCTGAAGCTGTCCATCCTCTACCCCGCCACCACCGGGAGGAACTTTGATGAGTTGCTCCGAGTCATCGACTCTCTGCAGCTCACTGCACAGAAGAAGGTTGCCACACCTGTCGACTGGAAGGTACACAGTTAAACCGTGTGTTCGTGTCAGTCAGCAGTCAGGGTGGTCATAGGAAACACAAATGGATGCAAACCTTCAACACAACAACAGTTCCAGCCTCTCCACAGAACTGGGCAACGCTCTGAAAAACAATTGAGAAAACAGTCTTGTTGCTAGAGGAACTGAAGAAACATTAATTCATTACACCTAAAGAAAATGTAAAATAACATCAACAAAAACACGTTTTACATTTTACATGTCTTACATTCACTTTTGTGCAAAGTGACTTACAACATATGCATTGAACAACATCTAAAAGTACATTCCTTCCAAAGAAATTGAAGTAAAAGCTAGACCCTCCTTCTGAAACACACTTCTCTGCTCTTGTGTCTCTTGCAGCCGGGTGACAAGGTCATGGTCATTCCCTCGCTCTCTGACGCTGAAGCTGCTGCTCTTTTCCCCAACGGCGTGACCACCAAAGAGCTGCCTTCTGGGAAGAAATACTTGCGCTACACACAGCCCTGAAGAGACTCTTAAAGAGTACATCCTGCTCTAGTTTACTGCTCTTTGACCTGGAAATCTTGGGATGATAATTCACATTAAGAACTGACCAAAAGCACAGATGCACTTCTCTGATTTGGTGACTAGTTTTTCTTTTAGTCATGCAATGTGTCCAGCAATGAACCAGGATTATTTTTTTAGTGTCATCGTTCAGTGCCTTGTTCACCTTCCTTCAATAAACACACTTTTCACACATGTCCTCTAAGTGTTTGAGTCTTTGAAACTTCCTCTGCTGTGACTTACTGGACCACTAGGTGTCCTTCTACAACCTAAAATGGTTATGCTGCTTTTGCTGCAGTACCACCTCATATCAGTAGGTGGCAGTATGTGCACAATGATTGACCCACTGATGGTATCATCTGGCAGCAGTTGGGGTGTACGCACTAATCTGTTTCTAACAATTGCAGTGATAGGGAGTGGTACCACATGTACTGAAACACATAGTTTGTTTACGTTTCCACTAATTGAAAAGAGGATTGGCCACGTCAAGCTGAAATCTACTTTCAGCATTGCGGTTGAGGAAGTACACAATTGGGCTTACAAAACTTTCTTCTTTCACTCCATATTTGTAATCAATTTGCCATCTCAGCATTGCAGGCTGATGCCCCAGCTGTCTGAATGTCCTGATGTACCATGCATTGGTCATTTAAATTGATAGATCTTTTTGTTCTATGCTTCATGTCAATGCCATTGATCACCAGCCGTTTAAATGGCATTATCCAGATGAAACGTACCGGCTGCACTGCCCAAGAGGATACATCGGTGGAAAGTAACTAAGTACTTTTACTCAAGTACAATTTTATGGTTCTTGTAGTTTGAGTATATTCATTTTATTTTACTTTATACTTCTCCATTTCAGAAGGATATATTGTGCTTTATACTTGACTATAATTACTTTTAAGCTTTTACTTTAAAATGAAAATAATAAAATAGATCACATTGCTTAAGATTAACCCAGTGGTCTCAAACCTTTTTGGCTTGTAAACTTATTACAATAAAGCAGTGTCTAGTTGTGGCCGTGTGTCACATTTCAGATGTCTATGAGTCTCTAAACTTCTCATAACCGTTCGAAGCCCAAAAAGATAAAAATATCCATTATTTCACAAACCACTTTTAATTTCACTTCAGCTGAATAAGAAAAGAATAAAGCTAAATTATCTCAATAAAAATACACAGAATCATGTGTATATAAAACTATATAGCATCACAGATGAAGGACTGAAGTCATTTTTCAGCTTCAGTAAACTCATCTCAGCAGGTCGGCCACAACTGTAGAGGAGACACCGAAGCCAGGACCGAGGTGTAGGTTTGCTCTTTGAGTTATTCAACCCTCAAAAGTACATGGCTGAGGATCGTATTAATTACTTGAAGTAGTCTGAAGGTGAATACTGATCTTGCACACATATGCACACACACACACACATACACACTGGCCTTGCATTCACTCTGAGTCTGAGGAATGCTGAGGTCAAAGAGAAAAGATGGGATTCCCTTTGAGTGAGGAGGGAGGCAGAGAGTGTGCAGAGCCAGATAAAATATCTCTGGGCCCTCCTCCTTTTCACTCCTGTCATCCACACAATGTGAACTGGAATGTTATTCTTCTTTTTCTTCCTTTTAATCAGTTGCTCACTTAACAGAATCACCCCAGAAAAGTTAAAACAGCGATATGTTGTGTTCTTTTGTGTTGGTTCTTCTCTCTTAGATTGCAGAGCTTCTGTGTAGAGACAGAAAAGGGCCAGTGTTTCTTCTCGACGCTGGCTTGTCAAATGTATGATGAAAGTGCATGTATTCATCAGGTAACCCTTGCCCTCCACCTCCTCTGTCTCTTCTCTCTTTCCCTTCTCTGGTGGCTGTTTTGTCCCCAGGAGTCGTCCAAAATAACACCCGCACAGACACACCGTGCCGATCAAATGCATTTCTCAAATTCCAGACTACAATAGCCTGTGCCAGAGCATGAGAAGCGCTTTGGGTGTCAGACACTGGCTTAATTGCCCAGTACCAACCCGCCTCCCCCTCCTGTTCATCTGTCACCCCTCACGTCTTGGCTATCGAGCCAACTCACCCCACCTCGCCTCAGCAACGCTAGAACATGTAACACAACACCAGCCCCGGCCAGGTCTCACAGGGCAAAACACAACACACCAGCTGCTGGCCTCTCTCTCTCTCTCTCTCTACCATTCTCTATAACACACACACACACACACACTGCTGATCAAAGACATAAACACTGCTCTGAAAGGAGTGGCTTCCCACCAAACTTATCTCAGAGAAGAAGATGTTTTCCTCTTAGATGCACCAGACTCCAGTTTTCCTAAGAAGTAATAACCAGAAGAGGATCCCTACCAGCTCGTTAGCCAGTTAGCTTAGCTTAGCATAACGGCTGGAAACAGGGGTAAAACAGCAAGCCTAGCTCTGTTCGAAGTTAAGAAAATGTGCCTACCATTTTATCTTTGTGGTTCGTTGTGGTTTGGCATGGCAATCTCACAGTGACAACAAGACTCCAGGGAGTCCCTGAGCCCGGCCAAGAAACAGTGGGCATATAACCCCCTTTGAAAAGGCGGATGGTTATTTTTACACTTTTTTTGTACGCATTTAACAAACAAGATGTAAAGTGTGGTGGATTTTGTTACCTTTGGGCAGAGCCAGGCTAGCTGTCCTCCCCTGTTTCTAGTCTTTGTGCTAAACTAAGCTAACTGGCTGCTGGTTATAGCTGAACAGACAAATATGAGAATGGTATCAATCTTCTCATCTAACTCTCAGCAAGAAAGCGAATAAGCCTATTTCTTTCTATTCCTAGTATTCTATTCCTTTAAAGGTGTTGCAGAACTTTGACGTAGAGAGGTAACTGCATAAAAATGGCATAAAGAAACTCAGTATGTGTGTTTTCGATGCATGGGTGTTTATTCATGAGCATGTGCTTGCTATGGAAGAGGTCATTATTCCCATGCTGCGTGCCAGGCATTGAAGCTGCCCGTGACCTGCAGGTTAACAAGCCAGAGACCAGAGGAGCAACAAAACACACACATGCACACGTACTCGCACATATGCCGAGCTATGGCTTGATGCTTTCCAGACGCGCCCTCTCTTTCTCTCCCTCCTACATTGCCTGGCACTCTCGACTTCCCCACTCTCCACATCACACACACAAACACACACACACACACACACACACACACACACACACACACACACTCTGGCACCTCCCCCATCTCACTCAACCCCGCTTATCAAAGTTTTTGCCTCTTCAGCTTCCCTTTCCCATGCACAGACAAAACACTGCACCGTCAAGTTCTTCTCTTTGTTTCTTCCTCACTCATGGTGCTGTTTTAATCCTCCTTATGATCCACGCTGGCTGCAACCTGAAACTTGTGCAAAACCTGCAGGCATTTCTTCAAACAACGTGCCAAGTACGACTAAGATAGAGGTACTGATAGACAGTGAGACAGATGAAGAGACTGAAGGTTAGATGGACAGAAACATGCGTGTTGACCTCAGGATTTGGCTGAACTTTAAGGAGCATTAACCGCATCACAGTCGACACTCACCCTCGAGCTTTCCTCACTCCTGCTAAAGCATGGGTCAACGGGCCTTTCAACACACACACACACACACACCTGCATATAGAGGCGAAGACATAATGATAAAAGTGATGAAAGTGTATGATCCGAGTGCCTAGACAAATGCCATTGTTTTGATGGCACCTCATAAATACAGCATCCAGACAGGCTATTACTGCAGAGCAGGTTAGGGCCAGTTAGTGCTCAACGAACAGGGTGATGAATGAGAAGGTAAAAGTGCAATCACTCTCTGTACTTATCTTTATCTCTCTCTATCAATATCGCTGTCTTTCTCTCGCTTTTTGCTCCCCCCTGTTCTCTCTATTAGAGACACATTGATCACCAGCCGCTGGCATATCACCTGAGTAATGGCTAAGGGTGTCTGGGCTTTAAAGCAACCCCAGTAGAGCGCCAAGAGCTTTATCATGGCGACAAGGCAAATGGCTGCTCACATAATAAAGTGTGCATCTGTATGTGTGTGTGTGTGTGTGTGTGTGTGTGTGTGTGTGTGTGCAATCATAACGCAGGGGACTTTGCCATTAAGAGGAGACATCAAACACAACCCAATAAGGATCGCAGACCACCAGACCTGCCACAAAGCGCAGCACTACTAGACCACTTTAAGTCATTAATAATGTTTTCAGCATGCGCATGTGTGTGCTTTAAGTTCCTCAAGCCACACTCACAGTATTCTCAAGGGTTACACTTTAACCCTTCGACTTACAGTTTCTCTCATTTTTCTCTTAGGTAACTTTGAAAGAATAGAGAACATTTTTGTAAATATGTGTGTTTGCTTTCTTGCTAAGGGTTAGATCAGAAGATCGATGCCACTCTTATGTTCGTCTGTTATGTATACAGCTAGCAGACAATTGGCTACTGCTACATCCAACAGACATTAGCTTAGCATAAAAACTGGAAATGGGCAAACAGCTAGCCTGGCACTGTTCAAAGGTAACAAAATCCACCTGCCAGCACTTCTCAGGCTCACGAATGAATACATTATATCTCCAGGAAATCACAGCAACTGGCCCAGAAATTGTCCAACACATATCCCACCATAAAACCTTTTACACTTCTTGTACAGATTACACAAATGTGATACAACATGTTAATTAGTGAGCTTTAGAGGTAGGCGTTAGCCACACTAGCTGTTTCTGGTCTTTATGCTAGGCTAGTGGTATCAATCTTCTCATCTAATTCTCAACGCGAAGGTGTATTTCCCACATCTAACTTATTCTTATTTCACACTGTCTGACAGTATCACATATATGTTCTGTATCAGTTTGTTCCATTGAAGTTACATGATGTTTACACCGAGTGGAATGGCTGCACTATTCAATCAAACAGGAAATTTAATTGAATTTAATGTTCTGTGGGTTGGAGCAATTGTGGGTCCATAATGAGGTTCATGGTCATACAGTAAGTATTAAACACAGGAACAGTAGACTAAAAATAGTTGAATGATGAAGGATGAAGTTCCATTTCTGTTCTAATTGCGGGAAAAATATTTCCAATATCCAGTTTAATACAGATTCAAGAACCAGTGTTAATTTTCCCAGTAATAACAATCATGTTGACCTGGTTAAAACTGATCATCAACAGGATCTGATTCTATTACTCCTCATGCTGAAACCTTACTTGGACTTAACAGGAAAGTAAGTGGACGGGCCAAAAACCTGTGTGGAACAAAAACCTTTGAACAAAATAAAGCAGAGAGGAAAAAGATAAAGACCGTACAATTCCAAAACCCTGTTGCTGTTTTCTATCCTCTGTGTTCTTTTCCACTGGTTTATTTTTCTTGTAGCAGAGGGCGGTCAGTGTGAGAGGGCAGAGGGAAGGTGGCTGTGAAACTCTGCCGCTGGGGGAAGAGAGAGCGAGTGCCACGTTTGTGTGTGTGTGTGTGTGTGTGTGTGTGTGTGTGTGTGTGTGTGTGTGTGTGCGTGACAGTTTGCGCTTATGTGTGTGTTGAGTGCGATGTGGTGTAGAGAGCACGAGGAGGAGGGGGCAAAGGATGGGTGGAGGCCGCGGAGGTGAGGGATGAGAAGAAATTGGAAGAGGGAGAACAAGGGGAGCAAGGGAGGTTGAAAAAAAAAAAGAGAGGTAACATGGTGTTGCTATAGCAACTGTTTAGGGTTTGGATGATTTTCCCTAACCATTATGGGCTAGTTTGGAGCATAATGAAACCAGTCTGGCTTTCCTGGCTCTCACACCCTGGGTCATGTGCGCACACACACACACACACACACACACACACACACACACAGAGCTGAGAGAGTAACACGTGTTTTGCTTTAGTACTTGTTTATGTTCATCCAACAGTGGGAGAGCAGAGCCATGGTTAACTATCAATTAAAGCGATGATCATAAAACATAAAACAAGCACTTGTAAATAAACACTGCCAAGCTAACACAGAGAGAAGCAGGGGAAGACTAAAAGAACGTTGAAATGTTATTAAAATAACAGATATAACTGCCCGTACCCCAAAAAAAAAATATTTCTTTAATAAAAGAAAGAATCAGAGTGCGTTAGGATCTCTTAAACTCTAGACAAAATCCCTCCTTAAAATGACAGATATAAGGCACAAAGTCTTTGCTGCACACTGTTTAATATTCTGCAGAGCAGGCATGTATTCCCTTCTCATGTTATTTTGTAGCTTGCGGGCTTCACCCCACCAGGAACCAGGAGAGTTTTCTGGGTTACTGCTTTCAATAAGTACACTTATAAAACTTTGTGTGTTAATGGGGCTTTAAGCCAGCATATGTTACACATGGAGAGTAATAAGTCTCTGTGTGTGTGTTAAAGAAGTTTGGAGGTGTGTGTGTGTGTGTGTGTCAAAGTGTGTGCATGTGAGTTAATGTCTCCTCTGTCTGAGCATAATGAGCTCCCCTGGGCCTCCCTCACCTTCCACCCCTCCTTCCAATGCCTCCATCGCTCCCTCCTTTCTCCTCCTTTTCCCTAAACTTGGCCCTATTAACCCCACGCTTCCCCCCGTGTGTTTATTTAAGTAGGGGATGGTGGTATGGAAAGGTGAGTCGACTGCCTGTACACATGTTTATTTATACATAGGTAGGGCAAAGGATTTGAGGAGGAGGAAATGTGGGGCGCGAATGATCTGGTGCAACATTGATTTTCGTGTTTGGGTTCCAACAAACGGCCACATTTGTCTGCTGGGAATGAAAAGACAACGGCTTAGACATCGGGTCAGTGGCTTCACACCTCGGACTGACCCAGTGGCCATGATGCTGAGGTCAACTCTATCGCTGAACATGAAGCTGCTGAGGGTGGCTGCTCATCACCTCCAGTCTGTCTGGAAACTTTAGGGGATCAAGGGTCAGGAGCTGCCCTTTACTGGTGTCTGTGTGGGTGCGGGTGTATCCCACCTGAGGGTACAGCTGAACACAAACTTTGTCACATGACCAAACTGCTGTCAGCAAACACACTTTGCAAACTAACATACGCATTTGTAGACTCAAAAAGTTTGCCATTCTCACTGCTGGTCAGCATTTCACTTATTTCACTTCACATTTGATTATTTTTCACATTTAAGAATAAATGATAGATAAAATTCTGACATGAGAACAGCAAAAACTGTGGACAATGACCTTTGTTTATTTGATCTGAGAGAGATTTTACGTCACTAAGATCACGAAGATCGATACCACTCTCTGTCTGTACAGTAGATATGAAGCTAGAGCCAGTAGATGATTAGCTTAGCTTAGCACAAAGGCTGAAAACAGAGGGAAACAGCTTGCTTGGCTTTGTCTAAAGGTAACAGGATCCACCTACAAGCACCTCTGAAGCTCCCTAATTAACTCTTTTTATCTTGTTTCTTTAATCTGCACAAAAACCAAAGTGTAAAAATGACAATTCGCTATTTCTTGGCTGTGACCAGGAACTTCCTGGTATCTCCACTGGTTGCCTGGCAAATCCCCCCAGTCAGGCTAGCTGTTTCCAGTCTTTATGCTAAGCTAAGCAAACCGAGCTGCTGCTTCTGGCTACATTTTTACCGTACATACAGTGGTGGTATCAATCTTCTTGTCTAACTCTTGGCAAGAAAGCAAATAAGCGTATTTCCCAAAATGTTGAAATATTGCTTTAACATATAATCTCACAAGATAAAAATTTATGAACACTATTTTTCCAAAGAGGTGGCGAGAGTCACCCCCTTGTGGCATCTGAGCTTATCTTTGACACTGAATAACAAACTGAAAGTCAAATATTTGCTGTTTGTTCTTGGATTATGGACCAACCTACCTGATTCAGTGGTAACGGGCGCTAGAATGGAACAAAAAAGTGACATGTTTGAGTAACCTTGGATATTTATAGCTCTCTCAAAGGCTTCAGTCGTATTAATTCTTGTTGCGGTACAGTATTTGTATTACGGTGTTTGGGACAGTAGTGATGTGGTCACAAGCGGGGATAAAGTGATTAGACCTGAAGCTCAGTCCAAGACATTCTTTGGCTCTCTGTGTTACTCCTTATTTACTAAACCGAAATAGAGTATCACATTACCTGCTAAATGTCACAGATATCCCACAGGGTAACACGTGTTTTCACAAAAAAGGACATGTGATTTAATACAGACTGATTAAAAAGAATGCAGCTATGATTCCTGTGGTGTAATTTAGCCACCTTAGAGACAGAGACTGCACTTCTACAGAGTGGGATAAGTGAAGTAGGTTGCATCAGTTGGCCATATGACAGCTTTTTTGGAGGGGAAATGGTTTTTAACAGCTTAAGTTTCCTCAGAATAGGAGTGTGACCTTAGCAGGGATTTCCCTGCTGCCTGACTCCCTCTGTCTGCTCTGTTATCACCTGCACCCAATACCTTATCCCTCCCTCCCTGCTGCTAGTTAGTGGGTGCCATTTAGGCCTCTTATAGCAGGATTAGTGCCATGCTTCCACCTGATCTCAGTCCAGCCGTCTCGCGATGATGACATCACGGCCATGTTGTCAAAGGATTTGACGCAAAAACTTGTGTAAACAGGGCAGGAAAATCTCCAACGCTCTCTCTCTCTCGCTCTCTCTTTTGAAAAACAATGCTGCCAATGGATTACTGTGCGAAAGGGCAAGCTATTTTGGAAAGTGACAATCTGATCGGGCTGATACAGAGAGAGGGAGAGAGAAATGAAAAGATAAATGAAAAGAGAAAGAGGCAGAAGGGGACAGAGAACGATAACAAACAGAAAGAGAAAGACAGGTTGAGTCATCCTGCCAGACAGAAAGAGACAGGCAGCAAAGCTAAGACAGGACGACGCCGGTAGGAAATAGAATGAGGTGGACGGAGGTGAAAAGCAGACAGAAAAATCACAGGTCTTTTCAAGTGTTGCCCGGCGTTGGTTAAGTCTCAGAGCTGCTGCCAGGGTGCAGTTCTCAGTGCCACTCCAGCACAGTGAGCCTTTGTAACTCTGGTTCTCAGAGGAGCTCAGGGCTGCTCCAGCTGGCCCGTACCCAGCCAGGTTTTCTCATGTCGGGGCACTGACAATCAGGCACGGTGGGGTACAGTGGATGCGGGGGAATTTTGAGCATGCTTTTTTTTTTTTCTTTTTTACTTTCCAAAATAACAACTAAAATCTGCTTGATACCATCTACAGAACACACTGGGCAAAAGCTACAGATTGCTGCTCCAGCATTTTAACAGCAAACAGAGCCCTTTTTAAATAGAGGTCTTTGTTTTATTGCATTCACTGTGGTTACTGCTCTGCTGGGAGCTCTAAACACAGAAGAAACAATACTTATACTGTACCACACTGAATAGTCTTATATACCAATACTAACACATGTGTTGAGGGGCTCATGTTTGGTAGCTCAAAGTGCTTAACATTTTAACAAGGATGGAAAGTAACAATCTACTCATGAGTACCCTTGTTAATGTGATTGAACAGCTTGTTTTATGTACTTGTACTTTTTTTGACATTCTGACATTTGCTATTCTACTTACACTTTAGTAGACTTTTGATGAAGGGGCAACAAACTACTATGTGTCAGTCAGGAGTGTAATCCATTTATAGCCACTATAATCAATATGTATATATTAACAATTGATCACGATTACTTGTATGTTGAAGGGGTCGCCTGTATTGAGGAACCTACAGAGAATTATCTCCCGATTCTGCAGCTCCCCTTTTAGCATCTTTCAGCTCATTGTTTCAGTTATCTGACCCTTAAAGGCTCTCATTAGCCTAATTTTCATCCACAGCACGCTACCTGTCCAACACCAAACAGCAGACAAAATTAGCGACTAGCTAGTGAACATACAATAGAGCTAAAGACCAAACATTTCCCTCAGGAGTTAGTGGAGAGCAAAACAGAGCTAAAAGTAGAGTGACTGTTTGATTTGTTAGGTGGACAGAAACACCTCTCCGAATAAACAATAATGTTGGCTCTGTATCTGCTGGATGTGTGAATAAACAACTGTTAAATAAGAAACACCAAAACAAATCAACAATTTCAATAACTGCTAATTAAAAAAATTAAAAAAATTAATTTTCAAAAGTTTTTGTCTGCAAAAAGATGGTGACAACTTTGGAGAGCATCACTGAACTGAAGAAGGATTAGTTGGTGGGTGGGTAGCTCTGTCGCCTTACAACAAGAAGGTCCTGGTTACGAGTCCATCAGCCTTCATTGGTTCCTGCCAGGCGCTTGGGTTTCCTCCCACACTGTAAATACATGCAGGTTCAGTAAATGGACTAAGTGTGACATAGATGTGAAGGGTTTCCTGTCTATATGTATCAGCCCTGTTAAAGACTAGCGACCTGTCCAGGGTGTACCCCACCTCTCGGCCAATGTGACCCTGGCGAGGATAAGCATTAAAGGATTAATGGATGAATAGTTGGTAGGGCTTACTGATGGTGAAGTTGTTACAGTCTGAATGCCACCTTGGCCCTTGAAGTTAGAGCTCTTGTAAATGAATAGGTTGCTTTGCTGCTCGACCAGAGGGATGAGATATTCCCTCATTTGTTTTGATGGTGGTGGTGGAGAGCACGCTGTAAACGCCACACGTCGCTCTAAAATCTTCCATAGGTGTTCCATTTGGTCGAGATCTGGTGACTGTGAAGGCCGTAGCAAATTATTCACTTAATTTCATTTTCATCAAACTCAGTCTCCAGTGACCACTCAAGCTCTGCATGGAAGCATCTTCACATCTGTTACGTTTCTCCGCTCATTTATTCAGATTTTCCTTTAATTTGTGATTGTCTGGAGCGGAGTTGTGTTAAAGTCTGAGATGACCCCAGCTTCATCATCAATAGCAGCATTCATCACTCAGTAATATGCAGTCTCTGTTCTGTCAGAGTTGAGAGGTGAATATAAATCACAGCTTAAAAGCAAGGAGGTTAAACTACAACCCTGCAGCTCCTCCTCTCCTTCTGCACAGATGCACAGATAAGAGCAGACAATACACGTCTTTGAATGCAGACAAGGAGTTGGAGGAGTTTCACGGATGTGCACGCTTACAGGCACACACACACACACACACACACACACGTTAGCAGGCTTGTCGAGAGGTTTGTGACAGGCACATCTCCATGAGTGTTATCTTCTCTCTTTATGAGTCTCTGACAGGAAGTAAGGCTGCGCTCTAAATTACATGTCTTTGTGTCCCCAATCCTGTCTGCTGAACAAAATAGTTGCTCCTTAACCGTCCCTCTGAGAAAGAAAGCCTTTTACATTTTACGGTCAAAGGAACAAGTTATTGCAGGTAGACATGCACGCACACATACACTGAAGCTTGTCCTCAGCGATGAGATGTTTGTGATGGAGGAGTGTGTATAAAACAAGCAGACGGCTAAAAGGGCACTTTGCCACTTGGCACACGGCCATTTTCCATTTAACGTCCCCTCCTTCCTCCTCCATTTCACCCTGCGTGCATCAACCTGGAGTTATTTCTACCTTGCTCCTTCCTCTCTTTCTTTGAAATGCACACTTTTAGATTTCACGACATATCAATCCATCACACTGGGCTGTGTTTGGGCATGGAGGTACCCTTATGTTAGTGTGTGGCCCGATTTCTTAGGACTAAGAAAGTGTCTCTGTTTTGGTGATCAGATCGTCAGAGGAGAGGAGGAGGAATGAGGACAGATGTGGAGGGGGAACGAGCTATGGGAAAGATTACCAGGACAGCTGCAGGCGGAGCAGCTACTCTTACAATAGTTTGGCAGGAGTTCAGATTTCAGCTCTGTACCACCCTTATTTTCAGCTCCTCTCCTTCCTCTCCGTTGTACTTTTTCTGCCTGCCTATATCTGCATGAATCAAGTATTTTTAATCATCTTTTCTCTTCCAATTGAATTCGTGCCTTTCTTTCTCCATCCCCCTCTTTGCCATTTGCCAAAACCACAATACACACTTAAAGCGGGCCTGCAGTCAGTTTCTGAAGGTCAGGTTTGATGTGACAGCAAGTAGAAGGGGGGATGGTGGGAAGAGAGGGGGAACTATTCAAGCTGGCCATGATCCACAAGTCCTCCACAACACAACGTCATGATGAAAGAGAGAGAGAGGGAGAGAGAGTTGAAGCGAGGCAGTGTGGTGAGTTGGCGTTGTGGTGAGTTGAAACTCTATTATCATGATGTAAACATGCACACAGGCCCCACAGATGTGGTTACCTGGCACAGAGATAAACGATCACTTTTCTCAATCACCCCCGCGGCCAACATGTGCGTCAGTGTATGTTTCACTTTGAACTCAAACACAGGTCTCCAGCCAGCTGAGACCTTGAGAACAGATCAAAGACTTAAGAGTTTATCTAAGACTGTACTCTTTCTGATCTGCATCAGGAGAGTTTCTGTACTTGTAGCTTCACACTTGATTTGTGTGTTCAGATAAAATGTGAGGGGAATTTTGTGCAGTGTGATTGTATGTAAAGTCAATAGTCCAGTGTTCATCCAAATGTAGCCCAAATTATAACAGAAATTTAACAGAAAAAGAAAGTATGAATTGATGTGCGTTTCCATCCACTATTGTTATGTGAATATTCGGAGTTGCGTGCACCGAGATAAACAGTTGGTGGTGCTAATTCTCCAGTAGGATGCCATTAAACCACTGTAGCAAAAGGGGACCCAACGCCCCACCTCACCTCATCTTTTGCGATATTTTGGATTTTTTTTAGGCATAGACGTGTCTACATGTGTTGAAATATTTTCAATTACAGCAAAAAATCTGCCTCATAAACATACAGAGACGACAAGAAAAGGAAAAGAGTCAGAGGCTGAGCTGAACACACAAACAGAAACACTCCAACACACACAGTCAGTACATATGTACACATGTTGTTAGCTTTTGCTAGCTTACAGCTAACATCTGTATAGTTGGTAGATTGGCTATTCGGGGCAAATCAACACAGACTGCACAAACAGTCCAGTGGTAAACATTTAGAAAATTCTACAATTTTAAAATTTGCTTTGGTTTCTTTCTGAACACACCTTAATAAAAGGAGAAACTTTTGTAACATCATGTTTCCTGTGCATTATTTTTATTGTTCAGTTAGATTCTTTTCTTTCCTAAACACGTTTTTGTTTTATTTTTTATAATTTTCACACATCATATGTTTTTGACTTTCTTAAACCTGGACTTTCTTGCAGACTAGTTTTACCAAACTGACAACAGCAAAAAAATCACAAAATCTCAGCCTGTCCAGTACATGCCTCGCCATTAATGTACGTGGAGCATCTGTCTATCCACAAAGGAGTCTCACAAAGCACGAGAAACCTCCATTTAACCACACACACACACACACATACACACACACATACACTCAGCAATTCCCCTCAGTGGAAATATGATCCCCTTCATATTTCCAGTTCAAACGTTGAGAGAAATGCCTGAGAAATGCAATTTGGTGGAGAGGCTTGGCAGCTCAAACAACAACTGCAGCAAACCCTAATGAACTTTGTGGAAAAAGATGAAAAGAAATTAGCTGCATGCAGATATAATGTATGTGTGTGAGTATAAATGAAGACAGGTTCCCATCGGGAAGTTTTACATAGGAACAGGAACAAGAAGGAACCCTTCTTTGGCTATTTTAGGAAGAAAGAAAATCGAATTAAAGAAAAAAAAATCGCACAACGATCCTAAAGTATTGCACACATAGCTAGCATGTGCTTATCTAAAAAATGCAGTAATCATTGTTGTTAGTGTCAAGCAGAATGGTTTGCTAAGCGTTTATCATTGATTATAATGGACAAGTAATAGGGTACATGTGATGGGGAACCACTGTATACCGAAACATTTACCTTGTGTGTTTGTGAAAGCTAAACTGTGATTTGTTCCCCCTCGACAGAGACTAGTGACCACTGCACAGGTCAGCTATTGTAGCGTAGTGCTATTATCCATCAGGGTGGGGAAAGACATGACTGAAATCAACAGTGTTTGTTTTCATTTCAAATGGGACACATTTCAGCATGAACGGTTAATTGTGCAAAAAGGCCTGGAGGGATTGATGATGGATAGAGCAGGGGACAAAAAAAATGTAGCAAAGAAAAGAAAAGACAAAAGGGGAAGGACAGGGGAGCAGCCCCAACCGCATATCCCAACTAATCTCTTCTCAAGGCGTAGGATCTGGGTGCTTTTTAATATTCCAAATGTAGAATAAAGTTCAGAACATTATTCATGTTTATTCCTCCCCATCAGCTGAATGGCCGTGCACTGGCAGGTAGGCAGGCACTCTCTCATTGGAGCAGTGCGAGCTTGCCAAGCTATAAAAGCAGCTATAAAAATCACCTCCAGAACCAGCTCAGATGCCGGCCATATGGCTGCGAGTTTAACAAGGACAAACTGCACCTCCTCACAGCTGCCTGCTCTCTCGGGTTCAATCCTTCCCTGTTTCTGCTTTTTTTTCTTCTTTAATTCCCTTCCCATACATCTGAGCTCTTTGTCCCCTAGACTAGTTCATAGTATCTGCTCATCCATTTCGGGGTTTTTTTTCTGTATCCGTTGGTCAATAAATTTACAAATTTTGTTGCCATTATCTCCCAGTATGCTGTAGAGCTCCAAGTGAAGACATGACAGCATAAAGACTTCCACTTCATCATGTGCTGCTACGTTACTGCGACACAATAAATGTTTGAATTTCATGAGGTTATTGGTGACATGTTGAGCTAATGATGCTAATTTACCTACCACCTCTGGCAACCATGTCTTTCTTCTCCTTCACTCTCTGTGTTGTTTGTTTTAGTTAATTGAAAACATATAATTAAATTCAAGATTGAATCATCAAGTGCTACCTTTTCTACAAGGTGTTAGTCATTTGTCAACAATGAGGATTTCAGTCTACAAGTGCACTCGTCCCAGCAGTTCTTCATCCCCTGGGCCCCTTTTCTTTTCAGCCAGGCATCAGGTCTGCCGTCCTGTCATTAGCACCGAGCTTTAATTATCGGACACACCTGTCACCACGCTGCTCACAGACGCAGCAGGTCATACTGGGGACGCTGGGGAATTCCCGCTAAAACTTTACACATCAGATTACCGAGCCTGCAGCCTGTAGTTGTTGATCTGCTCCAAAGAAAGCAGCGCTGTCGAGAATCCTTTCCCCACAGGTGTTGCGGTTGAGGTAGGACTCGTCTCATCCAGCATGCTTGTGTATGCTTGCACACGAAGCGAAAAGACGTGGATGAGCGGGTGGGTGGGGAGCAATGCTAATGGAAACATCTGTGGGATTGGGACATGGGTGCGCAGAAAGCGAGGGGCAGCGGGTTTGTTGGTTGTCAGCCATGCTAACAAGCAGAGTTAAAAGCCCAGAGTGACAGCCCTATTAGAGACTAATGGAGGTTGAGACAGCTGAGACCCTGACACACACACACACACACACACACAATAAAAGACCACCACGCCCAAGAGCAACCAAGTGACTCCCCCCTTGAGCTCCACCGCCTGTCTTTACCTTCATCCCTCCTGTCCTCCATCCCTGTAGTTAAAGATCTTTATGGGTGAGGGAGGGGCACAGGGATGGGGCAATTGGATGGGCTCCCATGCTATCAGCCATCCCTGGAGGTAACAAAAGGTCAAGGACTCTCATTTTTCATCTCAGCCAATTACCCTCCCATTCCAACCTGGCTTTCCTCTGTCTCTCCATCTCGCCCTCTTATCCTGCTGCGCTCAATCCCGTCCTCTAATCGCATCCATTCTGCCTCACACACATGCACACACAGTCCCACACTGTCCTTCAAACGAGAAGCTCAATTAGGATGACAAACTGCAACAGAAAGAAAATTCCACTCCAATTCACATTCCTCTTCCTACAGATATCCTCCCAGTAGCTAGCATCTTTCATGTGTGTTCTGGGCTATTGCAGAGCAGCAGACGGCGCTGGGTCCCTGCTGTATTCAGTCCAGTGAGGATGTATGAATGTCTGAGACTATGGTCTGGTTGTGTGTTTGGGTGACCCAGGGGTACAGTCCACATCAAGTCCCGGGGGAGAGGCTTGGGCAGGGCCTGACCTTCTAGCGCTCTGTGGTATGCTGAATATGTAGCAGGAAACAAGCTGAACATCTATCTGTCTACATAAAAAGGGGGACTGTTTGCCTGCAGGCCAGGATATGAAGGGACACAGCAGAGGACAGAGAGCTGGACTGCTGTTGTAGCTGTCAAATGTGTGTGTGTGCGTGCTGGGAGGCCGTGGGGGGGGGGGTTCTAGGCGTGGGTGATGTTGGCGATTACTTCTAAGAGGGACTACAATTAACCCTTAGCTTCTCTGTGACCCTCTCATTCCCATACTTAACCCCTCCCAGAGGTCAGAGGGCAACAGGCTCTAAGTGGCCTGTGGGTCTCGAACAGGGCAATTCGCAAATGAATCTGTGACAGTGAGAAGAAAACAGAAGCCTACAGAGGAGAATGAGCATCGCTGCATCGGTAAAGATTGTCTCACGTTGTTAGCTTTCATAGTTAGTGAATAAAAGTTCCAGCCGTTGCTATCTTATTAAACCTTACCAGGTGGCACTTAATATACATGCTATACTGTGTGTTGTGCAGTTAGGTTTTGGTAGTTTATTTATCGAAGAGTTTTATACATTAATACAGGTTAATCTTTTCAACCAGACAAGGTCAAGATCGCAAAATTACAAAACACACTAAACTTGTCATATCAAGGTAGGATATGGATTGCTTGGATGTGCTTGCTTGTGCTGAAAATTAAACAATTAAACTTTGTAAAAACTAAGAACAAGTTAAAATGTATTGAAATGTTACATTTTTTAATCTTTTTTAATAATAATTGTTTGCATATGAAATGCAGAGTATGGGAACTGCAGTGTAAGTTGAAGTACTACCAGTTGAAGTGTCAGTTGAAGATGAAGCTCTGAAAGGGTTTGTTGTTATATAAGAGGTAACAGCAGTGGAACTGTCTGTTATAGAGTTATAGACTTATAGAACAAGTCTAAGACTCTGCATTCATGTTAGCTCTGTGTTGCTTGACTTTGGCACAGCAGGGCTTTGAGCTAAATGATAACATCAGCATGCTAGCATGCAGGTATTTGGTCATAAACCATTAAAATGCTGACCTGAATATGGCTCTGGATGAAAAGTCAAGGGAAGATATTACTATTCATCCTGAGGGGGGAATGAATGTATTTCACAACATAAGTGAAAACTTTGACCTGCTTGTGGAGCTAGAGGAAAAGTCAGGGGATCGCCAATGTCATCGTGGTTCATCTTCTGGGGAACATGGATATAAAATTCAGTGACAAGCTATAAAACAGTTGTTGAGATATTTCCATCTGGATCAAAGTGGTGGACCGATCGACAGTCTGACATAAGTCAGTTGAAATATACTGTAAGTGTTGACATCAGGCAAATTAAGAGAGCAAAAGTGTGCTTTGCTGAAGCTGAATAACAAGGACATGTCTATAAAATGTTGCATAAAACATCTTCATTTTCCATTTCTTGTAATGGTACAGTCATAAAACATGACTCTCTCATTACAACTCTAATACACAGTGGCCTACTGTAGCTTCAATTAAGTGCTGGAAGAGGCAGATATAGCGGAGAGGACAGATTTGATCTAATTTCGAAGCTACTTAAGGGAAAAGATTGTGTACTGGGAATAAGGATTTCATGGAGATGGATTCTGAGTAACATGTATGCAGCATGAAATGAGGATTTGGCAGCCTTTTGTTGCATTAGCAATGTTAATGGCTGTAAGTCACACTGCTAGAACTTCAACCTTTTTTCTATAACTCATTTCAGGTGAGGCGCTTATTACTGCAGGTCATGTTTATGTAGAGATTTATTAGAGGCAGAGAGAGTGCAGAGAGATAACGCGTGAGGCAGGAAGTGAGGAGAGAGACCTTTTCCTCCTCTTCTCCACAATAACTTTCCTGCCAAAGTTTCCACCAAACAACACAGCCAAGATCAGGGATTTACTGTGACTCATTAACTGTGCTCGTACCGTGTTTATGACCACACGTGACCCTCCTCCTCTGCTGTGATTCCAGGGCGATGAGTGTACCTGTGCCCCCAGGAGGGACTCACGGTTTGGGTATGCCCTCCATGGAGACCCCCCTGGCTCTTAGTGCTGAACACTGGAGCCAGGCTGCCTGAAGTGGATCCCCAGAGAGGCTGAAGGAGGTGTACGGGGAGGTCTAGAGTGTAGGGTGTGGGGGAGTGTTGGGGGATGATTTGTCAAGCAGATATGTGCACGTTGACTGTAGGTTTTGATCCAGCATGGACATATCTGCTCAAAATATTTCACTCAATAAGTCACACAACATTGTTTATTTTACATGCTGTAGACACACATACACAAAAACACACAGAGCTAAGGATGGAGTGTGGCTTTACACTGTATAAGGTCTTAAATATGGTTCACGCATGTATTGTCTGCACATAAAGGCTTTGACAGTTTAACTCTAAGTGAACAATAGTCAAAGAGTCTGAAGAAAGAGAAGTTTCTACAGCGTTTGAAAGACCCTGTCAGCACTTATTCTGAAATGAAAAGGAGGACATAAAATGAGGGGACGACAACAACAACACAGCTGGTGGTGTGAGATGAGAGGAAAAAGTCTGAGGTT
Source organism: Enoplosus armatus (assembly GCF_043641665.1). Classification (NCBI taxonomy): domain Eukaryota; kingdom Metazoa; phylum Chordata; class Actinopteri; order Centrarchiformes; family Enoplosidae; genus Enoplosus; species Enoplosus armatus. Next base: position 9,125,413 of record NC_092186.1, read on the forward strand.
TGACTTGTGAAAACACACTCTCGGTCTACTTTGAATGCCCCAGTCCCCTCTTTTGAGGGGAACTACAGTCAGCCATTGCTTCAGTGCATTCACACACCTTTACTCACACCTTGAGGTAAAGCACCAATAAAGTTCTGTGGAACAAGGTTCAATGTACAGTTGCACTTTTTCATTCAATTCAGTTTGTTTGTCCTGACATTACTTATTTATGCTGCAGCTTACATACTTACATACTGAATAATTATCGGCCGGATAGGATGTTTATGGTGTGTGAAGTAATAAGACCTACACACTCTTCCAGTAAGCGGATGTTCACAGCCTGGTTAAGAAACAACAGAACAGATAACTGCTTCATGGGTATTTTATACAGTCATCCTCGTCACATTTTCAGGACAAATTGTCTTTCTTTTACTCGCCACGATTCTCTAAACCCTGTGATTCTGTTCTTCCTTTTTTTAAACTTTGCCTCTCTCCAATGCAGGACAAAAATATCTCACTGAAGAAACTTTTTTTCATTCATTTCCTCTGCCAGCTGAAACTGTAGACTTTGGTCAGTTTGAGCATGTTTGGTTTCCTGGATTGTTATTCCACGGGTTTTGATCCTTGCTGGCGCTGAAGGGCTGCTGACAGAGACAAATACGCTGCTGTCCACAGAGCTGACACTCACACTCATGTGTCAGAGGAAGACGTTAAAATCATACACACTCGGTACTTGTAGAGATGACTGTGTTGGTTTATAGGCCCACAGAAGGAGAATGGAAAATACAGCTTGGCTGCAGCTAGGGCCTATTTGACCCCACAGGACAACGATACTAAGACGTTTAAATAAGCCTGGGTGTCAGGACAGTGATACAGTTCTACATTTGATTTGTATTCGTCACAAATTCAAAGACTAAGAATCCATGTAATGAAGGGTTTTATGTATTATTAATGAAGGATATAAAAAGAGGAAGAGCCTGGGAGAAGACAGGGCTTGCTGCTCTTTTCTTCTGTCCAAACGTGACGAGTGTGATTACAGAGAAGATGCCCGGCTTGGCAGGATCAACGAGTCCGCAGCAGATTATTGTTTGAATCACATGCACATAAGAACAGTCTTTATCTCTGCAGCTCTGTCATTTGCCTGACGTGCAATTCTGCTGGTGGGTCATTATGTTGTACACAACCACATGCACACAAGTTAGCACATGCTCACGGGCGGACGCATGCACGTGCAGGACGCAACCACACCAACATTCAAACATTTCTTCTTTACTTAATTAATCTCCTCACTTTTTGTGTAAGGAAATATAAGCTATGATGATACTGCAGCCATCATGCATATAATTCTATTCAATAGAATATATTGAATTATCAATTATCAAAATAGAATAAAACCTTTTTTGACAGAGAGAAAACACTGTCTAAGTTTCAAGCCTCTGGGTGGGTGTTTCTCAAGAAAGTGATTGACAGACATCTGAGAGCTGGCTTTCCTATGAGACGCATTGTCAACTTCTGTGGTGGACTGGAACATGTCATAGGCCTTATAGCCTCTTGTTAACATTAAACAGCAACTGTTGTGCTGTTAAGTTTGTATTCCACTCGGAAAATGGAAGCTAGCATGCTAGGCTAACGAGCTGTCTACATAGGAGGCGTAGCGTGAGCAGCATTTTAGCAAAGCAGCAGCTTCAATGCTCCGTTTGTGTCTCCACAGGATGCGTTCAGGCTCATTATTGAGTGTAGGTCACCCGCGGTTTGGCAGCACTCAGAGCCCAACACACAATCGCTTTAGTCACATGTGTAAAATGTAAGAAAATTGCCCTGAAATGTAAAGCTATACTTTGGGTCACATTTAAGTGTGGAGTTTTTCCTTATCTTAATCTAGGGTCTAAGGATAGAGGGTGTTGTATGCTGATTGCAAAGCCCCTTGAGGCAAACTCGCGTGGCAAGCTTACTGTCTCTCTTTCATGGGTCCAGTTGTGGTGATGGCAGATGAGTCCTGTAACCTCAGCACGCCGCACATTACTTCATGAGTCGAATCGCCACACAGAGTAACTAACGCGTGGAGTCACGGAATAACTGCTCAAATCACAGATGGTACAAAGCAACGTTGGTCCCAAGCTGGTTAACTCCCTGTGTGGCCATTGGAATTGAAGTGATTACAAACTTTTTTAGTGCCCACCCACACAGAGATTGCACCAATCAAATTACTAGTACCTACAGTGTCCATCGGTAATTGTCACGCCCTCTGGAAAAAAATAATGTTTAACCAATGCTTTTATTTCTCTTTTGTAATCACAATATTAACCAAAAGGTCAGAACAAACAAAACAAACATTTCTTCTCAGCAAAAACGAATTTAATTTCAGTTTATTCTTAAATATGTGCCTAACTTGAACTTGAAATGTCACACACACACAAATCCGCACAGAAATGCTCACCACATAGTAACCCACCACAAATCCTGCAGTCAGAACTGAAGAAAAGTGGTATAGCAGATTCACCTTTGCTCATTTAAGTATCCCCCTCTCTCTCTCCAGCTGGTTCTCTTTCATCCCTCTCTCGGAGCAGCGTGGCTGAGGTCTAGTTTCATGGGCTTAAATTGAATCAAGAAAATCAACTTTGTCTTCATCCTCATCTTTAATGCGAGAGGTGGAGGGATTTCTAAGGTGCTGCTTTGACCTGTTTTCTTTAGAAAGGTCTCGCTGTTCTGGGAAGGAGGCCTAGAGAAGTGGATTAGCTAAGACCCAAAGGAAGGAAGAAACAGATATGCTGGACCACATCACACCACACACACACACACCCTCATGTAGCATTGAAACAAACCTAAATGCCGGGACAGAGAGGTGTTACAAGAGCTCTTAGGAGGTTACTCCCTTCCAGCTCAGAATCAAACGGGACCAGAGAGAAGAGGGAAGGAGGAAAATCTAAAACACATTTTCACCCTTCGCCCTGACATGTGGAACCTGTACTGGGTGTGTTTTCTTTTCATCTGGCTGTGATGGGGGCTGAGGGGTTTCTACAGTGTCCCCTCTGCCCTCTCCTCCCAGGAGGGCTGTGCTGACCTAATTATCGACCAGGACACCCGCTCGCTGAGTACAAACAGCACCCTCACAGCTTCATGCCATCTTATTGTGCTCGACTGGATGTCTGACTGAACTCATGGTCGTTCATAAGAAGCTGTGAAGATTATCTCCTGAGTATCTCCTCATGTAAGAGTGAAACCACCCTTTGTGTTTTAATTAACTGGAATATCTTGCCAAGAGAACTGGGTTCAGCAGTGCATCTGGATTGGCACAGCTGGCTTTGTTTGCAGGTGGGAAGCCGTTGAGGAGTCACATCGCTATGCCCGTACATTTTGCTGGATGGGAACTGGCAACCACTGTATTGGGAAGAAAATGAGTAAAATGCCCCCCAAAACCTATTTTAACATGCATTCATCTTGTGCGAGAGGCGGTGAGGGTGACTGAGAGCGTGTTAACATTAGAGACATGAAGTTAAGTAGCTTCAGGCCTGAAAGAGAGGATGTGTGGGCGTAATAAAGACCACCAAGCTCCAGTGTGCCATATACCTGCAACCTCAACTCTGTTGTCGACTGCCATTGCTCGCTCACACACACACACACTTTGAAAGAAGGGCTTTCCTTTTCCCTCTGCAGTTTCAGAATCCCCCCAACAGCAAAGGCGGTGACGAGCAGCAGGCCGCCCACACAGTGTGTGGGGGCCATGTTAGCGCTCTGCTGTGCTTTTGTGATGCTCTGCTGGGTTGTGTCTCAACGGCGGGATCCCCTCTCCCACACTGCTCATACCTTTGAGATAGAAGTTAATGCTCCACATAATGACATGACAACAATAAATTAGTTTAGATAATTTGGCTAAAGTGTTGGTTTCTTTACAGCCTGTACTACTGCTAATATTCTTGCCCAATAAAGTGATGTGGCTAGTTCCCAGATGTCAATAATTACAGTACAGTTATCATAACTTCTTATTATAGGTGCAACTTTCAGAATGAAAGTTGTCTTCATCTAATAACTAGTGTATTGCTAGTTATGGTACACAATGTTACACTTTGTGCAAAATAAGTATAAACAAACTAAGCTACACTAAGTTTCTTTTCTGCATAAATGAGAGACTGCACACACATTTTGCATTTATTAGTGTGACCCTGTGTGGTTACAAGTGAGGCATCATGTGGGTCTCCTTCTTATGGATTCTCATCGGGGCGACCATAAAGATCAGCTAACCACAGCAAGTCTGTGCCATAACGTTTAACTGACTCATGAGCACTGACAGGCTCACCACAGTGTAGGCAGGAGAAACCACAGAGGAGGTGGGAGGTGACAACGATGCAGGAGAAAGGGGGGTTGCTGGGAATCCCTCTCAACCTGATCCGAAGAGGTGTGGTGAGTTAGAGGGGATACAGATGAGTGCACAAGGTGAGCTTCAGCAGAGCAGAGATTCAGAGCTCCACAGCTGGTGCAGAGGTGGACAGAAAGTGCAAACCTAAAGGTCAAAGGTTTCTCCACGTTTACACTTTCTCAATAGTAAACTACAGCAAAATTCCCAGTGAGAAAGAGCCAGGGGTTTACTGGAAATGTTTAAAAATTATTTTTATCAGGAAAAACAGTTCCTGTAATTTCAGGTAAACCAGTAAACTTAACACCCTGACAAGCTTTAACATAATGAATGTGTTGATACGTGCCTCATATTTAAAAATGCAACGGGGAAATTATGTGAGCAACCAAACTCTGTATACATGAACACAAAACACATTTCTTGATGATCAATTTCACATAGAGGATGATAAAATCAAACACTATGTAAACAAAACCACCTAGGGTTGGCATGGCAATTTCAATGGGAAGAGTCATACTGAAAATACAAATTTAACTTCCAGTAAGACTCAACTCAACTAACGAGCTTGGTGGCCCTGTGGTAACTTATCAGCCATTTTGACTGTTTGTTTGTTTGTCTTCTGGGAAAACAACGCTCTTCCCTTACTGAATGCGTTGGCACTAACTTACAACATGTGCCTGAGCAGATTTGGAAATGACACAAGTTGCAGCGATTGTTTGTGGTAACTCAGAGCGAAAACACGTACATCCGGACAAAGCTTCAAACGGATGCTGCAAATTGAATATTTCAATAATCTTATCAAAACATATATGTACGGTATGTAGGAGTCTTACCATAAAATGCCATAAAATGTATGATATAATATATTGCATGATATTTTTCAACTTGTGCATTTTTGTTCATTCCTGCGGAGTTGGGTGGTGGATGTTTTGCATGTCTCCCAGTGTGAGTGGTGACAGACGGGTTAGTGGTGTTGTATATCTCAGTGTTGCAGCCTGGGGGAACCTCTAAAATGAGGTGAAATGAGTTAAAGGCAGTGTGGGGGCTCATTGGAGCAGCAGTGCGAGTGCTAATGTGTTTGGGTAGAAAGAAACATGGACAGGGGTAGTTATCCGAAACCAACCTTCTGAAAACAGAGCTCCCTGACGACATGTGAAACCTGACGTGCTGATTCAATTTAGTCACAATCAGACAGAGAGATAAAGACAGAAAGAAGAGAGTTAGCATGAGTCAACCAGGCTGTTAAAATTTCCACAACTACAGAGGGGACAGATTTACACACATTTCCTCCACTTAATATTATGTGTGTTGTTGCACAGTACGTCCATTTGGAGTAAAGTCCTTCCTGATAAAGCTTGCTCAGACGTCTGGGTTTTGGCGTTCCGATGGAAAATCCTGAAGCCTCCACTGTACCACAGGCGCTCTTTCTTCCCGGCCTCAGAGCTCCTCCCAGCTGCGCTCCACCTGACGAGTTTTCCTTCCCCTCAGCCTCCAGACGGACCACGCCAAGAGCCAGACTGGAGCACAAACACAGGCAGGAGAGCAGAGGTTGGCAGGTGTATAGAGGGACAGCGGGGTGGAGGGAAAGAGAAGGGAGGACAGCTTCACTTTGACTTGAATTGTACTTGAGTGTGGGAGAGGGTGAGGCAGGTAGCGAGAAAGAGGAATGGCGAGAGAAAGAGAGAGAGAGAGAGGTGTGGTGAAGAAGCTGAAGCTGTTTGCTGTTGTGGGTATGAGGGAAAGGAGAAAGAGGCAAACCCAGACACAAACATAAACACTGGCTTGCACTTCAATGATTCCTCTCTCTGGCTCTCTGCCTCACCCCTCGCCTCCTCCCCCCTCCCTGCCAAGCATAAACAAATATAACATGGAAAGCATCAGACAGGGCCCATACATCTCAGAGAAACGGCAGTCTGAAGTGAATGTGAAAAGGGAAAATCGTCATGGTGAGTTTTGTCATTTTCATTCTATAAAAAGACCAATTGGATTAGACTGTCAGACTGCCATTGCCTCTCCTCCAACATCCAAATCACATCAGCCATAAACTCAAGAGGCCACAGAGAAATGGCATCCCGTCAGACGTCCATCTGCCCCTCTAAAGTCATAAACCTGAAATAGAAAAGACAAAACAGCAAGGCAATCTCATATTTCTCTCCCACACACTTAATACTGGGAAAAACAGGACCTCTGGGTCATCTTTTAATGACCAGAGGGAGAGGAGTATGAAGGAGGAGTGTGACTGATAGACACCAGGCACAGACGACTGACAATAGCAATGTCCATGTCCCACATAAACTGTTCAGAAACAATGTTAACACACACACACACACACACACACACACACACACACACACACACACACACAAACTGGGTGCTTGGCTCTCTCTTTCTAAGGCACAATGTCACAGATTACTGCGGCTCCTTGGTCTGGCTGGCAATGACATCATGCCTGGGTCTGCTCCCAGAGATCCCTGCTGCTGGCACACGGCCAGCCCTACATCTGCAACGAGCCCATCACACATAAACATATGCATACACACCACAAGCCAAGCTCTCTCTCTCTCTCTCTCTCTCTCTCTCTTGCATTGTCTCTCTCTGTGAGAATGAAGTGAAGATGGTTCCAGTCACAGAAAACAACTAGACAGCTCACCCATTGGTCAGAAACATTGCTGTTCACTCAGGTTGACTGTAGAGCGATAGTGAAGGTACTTTTGTTTTCTTGTTTTACCAACACTTTCAGGCCTCAAATGAAGTTGTTATCTCACTCAACACCACAGACAACATGTACTTAGCCATAGCCTCAACCTAAAATGGAAGAGCAATATTTTTTTCTGTCTCTGCCTCTAAGCACGATTTTGCCTTTGCTTGTCTCCAACTGCAGTGTAGACTGTGGTGCACAAGCAATGACAACAACATATGTCAACAAAGGCAAAGTGTGAAACCATGTGAATGCAAAGGTTTAAGAGTGTCAACTAAATGTTAACTAAAATGTTAAAGGAATAGTTTTGGATTTTGGGAGATATGTTTATTTGCTTTCTTGCCAAGAGTAAGATGAGAAGATTGATATCACTGTCATGTCTGTATGGCAAATATGAAGCTACACACAGCAGCAAGTTAGCTTAGCTTAAGATAAAGACTAAAAAATAGGGGGGAACCACTAACCTGGCTCTGTGAGAAGGAAACAAAATCCACCTGCCATCCCCTGTGAAGCTCACTTAATGTGTTTTATCTTGTTTGTTTAATCCTACAAAAAACAAAGCGTAAAAATGAAAAGTTGCGGTTTTGTGAGGGTCTTGTCATCACTGTGAGGTTGCCAGGCAACCAGCGGAAACTCCAAGAAGTCACTGCTTCCGGCCAAGAAATAGTCCACCACCAAACCCCCCGTAAAGTGTCTTCGATAAAACAAACAAGATATAACTTATAATAACTATAATTTGTGAGCCAGGTTAGCTGTTTCCCCCAATTCCAGTCTTCATGCTAAGCTAAGATAGACTAACCCACAGTTGGCTATAGCTTCATTGTCGTGCAAACATGACAGTGGTATCGGTCCCCTCTGAAATTTTGAATTATGAAGCTCTTCCTTTAAGCCACACGGCCTTTAAAGTATCTAACGCAGCCTTAAAATGTGTTCAGACAACAATTAAAAGCTTTATTTATTTATCTTTGCATTGAAGTAGTTTCCTGTTTTTCCTTTGTTGACCCCCTCTCTAAAGTGTCTTATGTTGGGTTCACAGGACTGGACATAATGTGTATTTTTTGTCTACGTGGGTGTCAGTACATAGAGTGTACTATTGTAACCGGAGGAAGACAGATCTATGTGCTTAAGACAGATCTATGTGCTTTTTTGCCAGGCGGTTCGAGTTGACCTGTGATGCCAAAGTGCTTGTAGACTCGCAAACACTGCTGCTTCTTTGCTGCCAGGCCAGTCCAAGGGGGTAAAATGTGAACAGCTTCCAAAAATCAGGGGCCTCTACCAATTTCAGCTGCTGCCTTAAAGGCCAACAGTACTTATGATAGTGATCAGTAATGCTGCACTCATGCAACAAAACCAATGCTAAGTTGAAAACAGGCAGGACATGAGAGTCGGTTAAAAACAAAGAGAGTTGTGGAACAGAAATGAGAGTCCAGTTTGTAATCCTCTCCTGTTGATCTTCAATCATATGTCTCCTGCCTCTTTTAAGAAGTCTTTCCACCCAATAATTTAGTGTCCATGTTTTCTTCGTCTACAAAAAAGAGAAGTGAACCACTCAGCTTCATGGTTTACACACACACACACACACACACACACACACACACACACAGTGGAAGTGTATGAGACGCTCTCTGCATGGGGCCTGATTCACACAATACCACACAGACAGACATAACAAACATTTAGTGTGTGTGTGTGTGTGTGTGTGTGTGTTTGTCTTGAGCACACTTTTTTTGCGTGTGTGATTTCTAGGTTGTTGATGCTGAGCATGTATCTTTGTGAAACTGTATGTGAGTTTGTTCCTGTATGTGTGCGAGTGTGTCAGTGCTGGTGCGAGCGGACCATACCACCAGGGTCAACCTGTGCCAGCTGCTTGGAGCTGATGGAGTGAGCGACACACATGCTGATCTGTGACCTTAAGAGAGAGACGAGAGGAGGGGAGGAAGGAAAGGAAGAGGAAAAGGAGCAGCACGCTGGCTTTCCTCTTGCAAAGGTCATTTCGATCTTAAGTTGCTGCAGACACTGATATACATCAAACTACCCTGAAAGTTTAAGACCTGGCTTTATTATATTACATCTGAGTCTCACTGTTTTACATTTGCATCAAAAATAATTTGTCACTTTTTCGCCTGAATTTTATGTCCCCGTGCACCCAAAAGATGTTTGTTTCCCGTTGGAAGAGGACATTGATCACGACAGTTTACAGTTTTAGTTTAAACCAGGTCCTCTTGTGATTTTGACAGCTTAAAGAAAGGCTCTGGTGATCAAAAGAATGGGGTGAAAGTGAACATGAGCTGCTGATTATGAGCCAATTTGTCATAAAACAATACAATACATTAGTTTATGGTATTTTCAAAATCTGATCGTATTATTGATTTTTATCAATCATATTTTCACCTGTTTTTTGATCATCAAAATGTTAAAAACCCTGAAAATAGTTAGCTCTACTGTACATACATGTTACTTCTTACTGCACCCTGTAACATTACTTGAGAAACTTTAAAGTTATAAGACTTCAGAAATCAGACTCCATATGTGATACTGATTACATTCAGTCTTTATCTCTCAATATATTCGTTTTCAGTGTTAGTGGCAGAGTCCGCCATTCTCGCACTCACAAGGGTGTAATCAAAGGTAACGGTTTGTAATTTTATCTCAATGTCATTGATAACAGCCTCACTTTTTACTGTTTAATCCTGCATGGCTGTATCAGAGCTGTAAGTTATTGCTCATGCAAATCAAACATTTCTTACGGCCACAGCTAGTTCACATTAAAAACATACGGGCGTAACATGAGGTGGCTTCAACTGTGACGCAGTCACAGAAAATACAATGTATTTGTCACTGAAGTTTGCACTAATCATTTATCAAAAGTGTTAAACACTGCAGGGAGTAATGGAACAAGAAGGAGCAGTCACAGTGAGCTATTAGATGGAGACACCTCCAACTTTTACCACGGTAACCAAGGGTGTTGCCAAAATCGACTAAGGCTAGTGCTGCAAAACAAAAGAAGCAGAGTGATGCTAATACCTTTATTATTCTTCATCAGCTCTTCCTGTTTTTCCATGTTAGCACATGTTAGCACTAACAGTTTGCCTTTCAGCACACAGAAGGTAATTGGGCTTGAATCTCTTGACTGTCTACACAGAGCGTATATAGACTGTAAGTATATACAGTCTATTTTTACATCAAGAGGACTGCGGTGTTCCAGCTCCTAAAGCCTGTACAGGCCTCACACAGAGAAAGACACCATCTCCCTCCACACACACACACACACACACACACACACACACACACACACACACACACCACCCACTGCTTGGTGTTTGTTTAATATGGCATTTCAGTATGAGAACAGTATATCCTGCTCCCGTCTTTATAAGGGCACAGCTAATGCAATACTGAGACACCCCCCCCACCCCCCCACCCCCCCATTTGCAATTACACTCACACTTCACACACACACACACACACACTTGTTAGTCCCGTGCCAACGGCTGCTGCTCTTGGCACAGCCCAGATTTAACGTTGCCCCAACTGAGAAATGGCATCTGCTTCATCTCTCTTTTCAACCCAACCGCTCTACTCCGCTGAACTCACTCACACCCTCCATCTCTTGTCCAGAAATGCACACATGCTGACACAGACACTCACACACATGCACGTGCAACACAGTCGTTAAACACACACACACACACACGTTATTGGGGCTGGCACCAGTGCTGGAATCTTGTCTGTCTGTCTCTGATGGTGAGAAGCGCACAGAGAAGCGCTGAAAGAACAGATTTAGACTTTTGTGTTCTTGGCGTAAGTAGGCCAACTCTTCGAGAGACAAATCCCTGCTTACCGTTGGCCTGGAGTTGTCACTGAGGAGCTAACAAATACTGGAAAACCAAGCTGGGGAAGGAGTGGTTGTGACTATCATCTACTTGAAACCCTTGTATAGCCAGTTCACTTGGCCAGTTTGTCTACACGGAACGCACGGGTCGTTTTTCAAATAATCCTGAGCGGTTGCTAAATTCAACTCATAAACAAATTGTGTCAAACACTGATATATACTGCTGATATTCTTAACAGACATTAAGATGTGACCTTTAGCAGCAGATGTGAACTATATTTGGTCGACTGTAATGTAAAAGCAGGGACACAGAGGTTTGTCTGCTGATCGTCAAAAGGAAATCTTTTTAGACATGCTACATGCGACATGGCTTTAAGAATGGCCATGTTGGTCTGTCCGTTGGTCTGCTGGTCACAACTATATGATGGATGGCCATGAAAGTTTGTACAGACATTCATGGTCCCGAGAGGGTGAATCCCAGTGACTTTTTCTCTAGCGTCACCATCGGGTCAAATTTTCATTTGTCCAATACTTTGGTCAAATTCCTGCTAAACTAATGATGCTCCTATATATACATATATATATATATGTATATATAGTACTCTGAGTAGTGCAGTCTGACAAACAGGAATTGGAATCAGCTTGTGAGAGAAAAAAGGAAGTAAACAACAACAACGCGTCTGGCTCAGAAACACAGAAGCATGGCAAGCTAGAATGCTAAAAATTTGCTAAATAAAAAAAATAAGTTATAAGTCATATGTAAGTTTTATTGTTGAAAATAATAATAATGGTAATATTAGTAATATTAATCATATTAAATAATAATATTGTTGGTTGCAGTGGTTGTTTTGTGAATACAATACTAAATACAGATAGCAACAGTGACTCTGATTCTTGTCCATCTAAATGAAAAAACAAACGATGGACATTACGCATATGAAACAGTGATAGTGTTGGAACAGTATTGGCCGGGAGTCGAACATTTTGGGTTGTGTTTTCATGTGTCAGGGCTGCAGCTTTTGGCCACTCTCCCGTTGCATCCTACGCAGGGCACACAGTCTGCACACAGAAAAAGAAAATACAGAAAATATTCAGACAGAGACACACGGGGGGTTAAATCTGAATTAAGTAACAGCAGCTTTGAGGAAGAGAGAGTCAATGACGGAGAAACATTTAAGACTGAAAGGAGCCAGACAGAAAGCGAATGTCCAGTGAAGCATAGAAAACTGAGAAGAATGTCTCTGATTTTGCGTACGAAAGTGAAAACCAAACGCTGAGGAACAGGAAAATACTGCATATAGAGCTGAAGGCGCTGTTTGTTCCTTCCTTTTACAGAGCTTACTGTCTTTATAAGAAGATAAAGATAGACTGAAGGGGGTAACCCTCTCTGATAGAGAGAAACAGTGTGGAGAGGGGAGATAACACTGCTGGTTCTTTGGTTTCTACGGAAGACCACAGTCATGCCTGAAAGACCACATCTGTAAACACCTGGAGACAGATGTGATCTGGAAGTTGCAACCCTGAAAAATGACAGATTCTAACACAGATTTCTGCTGAAGCCCACGAGGGAAATTGCATACAGATTTCTGAGAAGAACACACATTCAACTGAGATTTACTGGTGTAACAATTGTATGAAAAGGTCTCATTGTACATGAGACGGCAAACTGAAAAAAATGCCAAAACTGAAAGGGCATCCCAACAGCTTAGCGATTATCATGCCATGCTTAGTTTCCTGGACAAATCATAAACAATCGGGGCTTACAGCTGACTAGCCTAATGCTAGGCACGCTATGCTACACTAACATCCCACAAACGCTGGAGATTACCGTTCTCTGAGGGCTTGCAGGGGGACAAACGCCCTCACAATGGGACACGTCACAAGCCTAAGCAGAGCTAAGCCGCATGGTATTTCTCAGATATTTCAAGTCAAATTTAATGCAAATTCCTGTTGGCAAGATGTTTGTTAAATCTATTTTTACCAGCACTGGGGGACTGATCTTTGTTTACGTCACACTGTATAATCCCCCCCTCCTCAGGGAGCTTTCTTGTGGCCAAACCTCTCTAGTCAAAATTGTTGTCTTTAAAATCTCCCATTTGTACAGAACGTGTTGGAAAAACTGCTGTAGATCTTCCAACTTCTCTGACACCTCAGCCATATCAATCCAGAAATATTTATTTTACGAGGTAGCTTGTTTTTTATGTAACTCAGCGTAGTGTAATTCCCTTGGGCGCAATCTGTTTCGTTTCTAAACGATGTGGAATATACAGCCACAATATTACACTATCCAGAAAGCTTAGTCCATTTCTACCAGAGCAGAGGCTTTGGAGAAACTGCAAGAAACTGCAGAAACACAGTGTGGTACACAGTATGAAATAAAAAACAAATCCCCAAATGAAAATGGGGGATTAAAGTGCAACATGTAAATACTGTGCTGAAGACACACAAAGTATATCTAAAGTGGATTACTTGCACTGCAATTACGATACTTCTGATAATCCAAACAGCCATGTTCGGCTCTGTTACGTTAAGCCTCTCAATCCAGATTGTGGGTCAAACAAAAATACTGGTTATTTTGGTGGAGTGCCGCCATACGTCAGAATAGGGATCATGTCTCTCCTGAAACCTCTATTTGTTTATAATAATCCATGCATGTGATGTATTCGGGCCGCTAAATCGTTCGGTTCTGTGTCTTCAGGGCTAAATGGGGTAATTTGTTTTGTTTTAATAAAGAAGGTGTTTTTCTTGGGTCAGATTGTCAAGGAGCAAATTGCTTTCTAATCACATCACACATGGAAAGTCCAGATGATGGCGGACAGAGCACACAGCGCTGCATCACTGCTGACACACTGAGCATGAGCCCCTGCTCTGACACTCACACACGAACCCCACATGCAAGTATTAACACAGCTCTGTTTTCATTGCAAAGCAAAACATGTCACTTCATTTGCCCTAGTTTAGCCCCTAATCACAGTGACGGACAGGAGAGAGGGAGGCTCTGTGACGGCGAACAGCAGAAATAGCAGAAATTAACTGCAACAAGTGGACTCTCTCTAGCCTTGTATTTGGGGGTTTTTGAATTATGAATCAACTGGTTTACATCCAACACACACACAGATAGAAGACATTATTTATGAGGAGTTCAGACTAAATTTCCGCACTGTTGTACCACACAGTAGAGTAAATGTTTGCCAAAATAAAGACTAAGAGAATAACATGAAAAGGGAACACGTTGTGCCACTTCTGTTGAACAATGCTCCACAAACGTGTGTTCACATAGCAGCACAAACAGTAAAAGCAGTCTTCAGGAAAGAGGCAGGCAGCAGAAGGGGGCCTGCGTGGCCATTCAAACAAGCAGCGTGTGGCTGTAGGCCTAGAACAGCCAGCAGTACATTTCCATAACAGGAAAGGTCAGTGTTGTGGCTCCAGGGGCTTTAGAGACGCTAACACAATCCATTCTGGGAGCGCTCTGCTCTGCTGCTCTACCTGTTGACTGGACTGCATTTGGTGCAATAATCTAATATTACACCCTGTATTGTATATCATCACTCTAAGCAAGGCTAATTTCTGCTATATTATATATAGAAAAAAGGATGACAAACGATTCTCTCAGAATTGCATTCTAAAGTTGCTGTATCTTCAAAATAAGATGAAGTAAGAAGTGGTTTGTAGGATGAATCAGTGACACATTTTATACTCAACATTAATAAATAAGTAGTAATCATCCTCCAACTGCAAGGAGCCAACTACAGAAATCTTGGCTCACAAAAGTATTTACACAAGTATTAGATTTTACTTCAGGTTTGTAAATAAATCCGTTGCAAGAGCACAGAGAAATGCAGATGTTCAATAAGACTATTTACTTAGGTACTGTACTTAAGTACAAGTATGAGGTACTTGAGTATTTTAATCTTTTTTTTTAATACAAAACATATGATAATTTACTATGATGCATTTTTATAGATTAAACTACCCAACAGTATAGAAAATTAAATTTATCTCCACCTTAACCAGATACAGCATTAAAATGCTGCTTAAACTCAAAAATGCATTCTAATAATAAAACACTGTATATACTTCTATTGAGTTTTACTTGAGTATGAATTTGATTGCAGGACTTTTATTTGTAATAGAGTATTTTTATATATTTTTATATTTATATTGTTACTATTATTAGTAAAATTAGTCATACTTTTACCACCACTGGAGGATGAGACACTAATAAACATATACATGCAACCTGAAACCCACCAAACCAGCATAGAACCAGTTTTCACAAACCAAACATTTTAACGATCACTACAGAACTATATTTCAACCAAATAAGATGTTAGAAAACAATCTTTCCAAGTCTTCTCCTCCCTCCACAACCTTCTAAAATAATGCATATGCGTGTCTTTATTTTCAGAAAGTCCAGCAGAAAGAGGATTTAATTTTGTGTAGTAAAAAGAGAGAGAAACATACAGTATGTGTTGTGTGTGTGTGTGTGTGTGTGTGTGTGTGTGTGTAGCTGTGGTTGGCTGTGCGCTCTGACGTACAGTGTTTGAAGTTGTGTTCCATACAAAACAACAGTAGAGGAAGTTGAAACAGCTTCTGGTCTTTCTCTTGGACCAGGCCTTGGGGCCTCAGGGGGCCCGTAGGAATAAAACACTCCTTAGCACAGCCTCATATACCTCAACACCTGCAGCATACAAAAGCCCTCTGTGAGTGAAACAGTCCCTCAAAAGTCAGAAACGTTCATGTTCGACAAGGAAGCAGCGAATGTTGAGTAACAGTGTGACTTTCCTAATAAGAAAGAACACACAGATGTGATTTTCTTCTTTTCTTGGATTAAAATCTATAGACTGGCATGTAATGTAAGTATATGATGGCTTTACTTGAGGACACTCGCTTCAACAATTAATAGTTCTCAGTTATCTTTATACTCTGTCTACTTTTTTGGTCAGAAGTGCATACCTAACTGCTACACAACTACAATTATTGGGTTTTTAATTATTATTGTTGGAGCTTTATTACAGAAATCACTTACATCGAGGTCCCTTCACACCCCCTCTTTACCCGACCCACAGTATTTTCCCATGGGGTCCAGCGCTCTCAGGCCTGAGATTAAAATAATATTGACATTGGAGTTGCTGAGAAGACACAACATAGCTAATAGATATAATTATCTGACATAATTATCTCCAATAATAACAACAGATAATACCCCTCTGTCTGAGCGCATGTTTGTTGTTGTGTCTGAAGGTATCCTCCCTGGAAAGATGGGCAGTGCCACGTCTCCGCCCGCCGAACCCAGCCAGGCCTCACCTTCTGTGGGTGTGGGAGAGTCAGATTGCAGCCTGTCAGGACCAGGTAAGACTGAGGTTTGAGGTTGTGCGCCGCATGGGTGAATTCCCCTTTTGGCATGAACGTCTGTCGACTCTGCTCTGTGGAAACTGTGCAGTGTTCGGTCAGAGACTGAGAGCGAACCTAAGACACCCAAAAACAAAAACATCAGTGGATAAAAGTATGCATAACCCACTGCATGGCAAGATTTTAATAACATTTAGTTGAACTCATTAATTCAAGAAATCGTTATGACAGCGCTGGAGTCCGGAGAGTGATTTCTTTGTCTGGTCCAGCAGACTCAAATCCATTTACCTAATTAAAAAAACAAACCAGCAGTCTCTGTGGCTCGTGTGTTTACTGCTGTGTGATGGAGGGCATAAAACACAAGTAGCAGTAGAAATGCAAATAGAAGGCAGGGTGACATAGAAAACATGGAGGAAAAAGAGCCAGAGGACAAAGTAAGGAGAACTGATGATACTGTCAGATTGATGACGGCCTGAGGAGAAACTAGATTGAACTTTGTTAACTTATCAATTTGTATTTGGCGTTAAAGGAATAGTTTGAGATTTTGGGAAATACACTTGAGTTTGATGAGAAGATTGATACCACTTTCAAGTCTTAGCCGGTTAGCTTAGCTTAGCATAAAGACTGGAAACGAGGGAAAAATTTGCCTGGCTCTGTCTGAAGTTATCAGCCTACCAGCACCTCTAAAGCTCAGAAATGAATATGTTATGTCTTGTCTGTTTAATCTAATTTACAACTGAAATGTAAAAATGAAAGTTGGGGGGGTGTTATGTGCCAGACTATTTCTTTCTGGTGCCAGTCAATATAGTTCATAATAGTCCAGCACATAATCCCCCTGTAAAATGGTGAATTCTTGCTCTTTTCCCTCTGTGTCCTGTCTTTAACTGCCTGCTGGCTCCAGCTTCACATTTAGCATACAGGCATGAAAGTGGTGTTGATCTTTGCGTCTAACCCTCGGTGAGATAGTGAATATAATAGTTCCCAAAATGTCGAACTATTCCTTTAATGTGTTTAAAAAAATGTTTTTTATCAGGGCAAATTGGTACTAAATTGATACTACTTAACTTAGAGAGATGAGAGTCAAGGACAGGACAGAGATGAGAGGATGCAGTGAGAGCGGAGAGTGAAGGGGGGCATGTGAGGCGAGGCTGCGCGATGAGGTGAAGGCAGAGGGAGGGCGGACAGGGAGATGATGCAGCATTAAGTACAGCAGCAGATGAAAGCTGCAGGGGAGATGATCTGAGCGCGTCTTTGTTCCAGTAATAGGCCCACGGCATCGCCTGGTGACTCACCTGCCGTAAGACTGCATCACCCACAGTATGAGATCATCAGGTTAATCTCACCCCACATACGGCAGTACAAACAGACACACACACACACACACACACACACACACACACACACACACACACACACACACACACACACACAAACAAAGGAAAAACATTTTAACATGCTGATCGACTTGGGCAGCATCAACCCATTATCATAATATCAGCCACACTAAACATCACCTACATCAATTATTAAAGATCAATAATTGATGATGATAGCAAAACCTCACCTTAATTTACTTTTAAATGTTGACATCCATTATTATATTAATGGATCAGAAGGAAGAGCAGAAAATCTTTATATTTGTCTTGGCCTTTAGAGAGTTTGCTGCATCTGCTCTGCCAAACTTAATACTATTTTCTACCATTTTTATACTAGACTGTCAATATCATAGACATAAAACACACACACACACACACATCCATATACACATAAATCTAGCTGTGTGGCTCCAGATGTGCTCACTTGTCCGTGAGTCCTGGAAGGAATAATGAAGAGACCTCACCTCATTTGGTCCCAAAAATTTACCTCAAAAGGGAGAGCGAGAGGCTGAGAGACAAAGATAAGAAAGAAAAAGAAGAAAGAATAATCATCTTCACCTTTGAACAGCTTTCAGGCATCATGTTGGTCACAGCAGGATCGTCAGGTCATAACAGTGAAATGAACAGGGGCAGAAGCCTAATAGGATTTGTAACTGTCTTTTACCACAAACTGCATTTAAGGCAATAAACTGAATTATTCATTTGTCTAATCTGGGCTTCTGCTGATCTGCAAGAGTTAGAGCACAGCACAGAGCACACCGAGTACTTAAGCTGCGGCCCAAACGACACTTTAGTGCTGTGGGACAAGCATTGGGTTACATAGGAGAGGAGAAGCTCACTTCAATTATGTTAGAGGGAAAGGAAGAGAGAGATGAAGGAAGATGGAGAAGAGACAGAGGAAAGCAGGTATAAAACTGAAATACACTGCAGTTTAATAAAATGAATCGCCGCCAGACGTCTGTCTGATTGATGGTGGACACAACAGGGCTGGTCTGTTTTTATTACGCTCATTGCAGTGATGTTGGCCCACGTTTGTTCACAGCAGGCCAGTGTTTAGAGGTCTGCATCTGTGGAGTGACTCTTTATTATTGATGCCCTGAAACAAGAGTGGGCGCTCTGAAACCAACACTGGTTACGTGTATTTCAGTAAGCTTCAACACTTCTACAGATTTACCTCACCTACATTTACCTAGAACCAGGGGATACTGTTTCATAATTATCATTCTTTTACAGAAACATATTGGAGATGAGAGCATCAACTGCTACATGGCTTCCTTTTAAAAACACAGTGGTCCTTCCCGGCCCGGTTTCTGGAGCTACTGGCCCGAAAACACCGACCCACAAACCCAGAGCGCAACCCAGCCGTAACTAAAGCAAACACCAGATTCCCACTCGGGATGTATAAACTAACGTGCGGACGTCCTCCAGGGAACACAAACCAACGTGTGCGCATGGAAAGTATTTAACATCTTTTCATGCGGAGTGCATTTTTCATTCCCTGCTACAAAGCCTGAAGGCGCTGCGCTCAGAGAAGGGCCATAAAGTCCATCAACGAACTGTGCAGTTATGGTTGCAATGTGTTGATTTAGTCACACTCCCAGAATGCACAGGGCTTTGAATGCTGCTCGACCAGCCTTAGCGTGAACTGTGAGCAAGACTCAGGGCCAAGCATGAAACTTCCCATAAAGCATAAGTAAAGTTCACATCTGCACAACCTACTAATGTCTTACTCACCATTTATTTCTTGTGAAATAGTGGTATGGTCTCTAAGTTAAGGGAAATGTTGTATCTTATTCATCAAGGTTTTTTGAAAAGTTCTCCATCATTGTTCACACATGGTAATTATGTAAAGTCCCATGAAGATTCTTGAGAGAGAAAGTCATTTTTGGATAGAACATTTAAAATTCATAATCCTTTGATTTTCCCCATTTTTATGCTATTTATTTATGATATTTTTTCTGCAAAAGCCATTCAACGTATTTACATTAAGTAATTGTCTCTCGTTATGGTAGTTTCAGTTGGTAGTGGCGGAGTCCGCCACGACCAATGGCGCTATGTAGAATGTGTCAGATCTTTCCACTTCCACCTGGTCGATGACCGAATTTTCATGATTAGGTCACATGACCGTCACTTCTTATAGGTTACAGCCATGCTTGTCTGTCCTGTACTTTTACATTATACGTTTTTCTTTCATATTTTATTTATTTTTAGATTGCAAAGCATGACATCATCATTGTGAAAACAGCACTGCACACGACACTACACTACACTAACAGTCTCGTGTTTTGTTCAATACAGATATTCTAATCTTACTATAAATCTGGCATCTTTTGACTTTGGGGGGGGGTTATTAAAAATTGAGAGTGAGAACAGCCAAACTTAAAACCATCAGAGTTAAACATCACAAAATACTACACAACACTTGAAACTGGACTGATCAAACCCTCTTCACCCCACACCCACATATAGTGGTTAGTCACTCACCACAGAAGCCTACAGACCTACAGACCAACATATACCACTCAAGAGCAACCAAGAATGTAGTCTGCAAAGCAGTAAGCTTCAACCCATAGCTAATTTCATTAGATTTTAAATGAAAATTAGAAACTGTTTTTCTAAGAAACACAACTGATCAAATCCCCCTGACTTTCTGCACTAGAAGCACACTGAACTGTAAATTACGTTCTGGCTGTTTTGGTGTGTGAAACTGTGCATTTGTGTGTGACTGAGTGGGCGTGAGACAGCTGGCCCAAAAGTCCAACAGCAGCAGAAGAAAGAGAATTACCCTGGTTTAGACAGTGATCAGTCACACTAACTCAACACTCAACTACACCTTTGACATTTGACTGAATATGTTGTAAATAGTAGGATACATGTTTTTCAGTTTAATTCTGTGTATAAAACTATAATTTTTGAATGTCAGAATCCCACAATGTGATGTGTTAATGTCACTTAATCTCAATGACAATCTCAGCTGCCAAATGCTGTAATCTGTATTAAGGACAAGCACAGGAGGCCTGGTTTCACACACACAGACGTAACTTCTGGGAATCGTTCTCAGGCGGCAGGTTGCATTTCCAGTCAGTCATGTGACCAGCTCTGCTCAGGGATCTCCCGATGTCATGTGACGTGCTGCTCGCTCTCTCGCTCACTCTCTTTCTCCTCGCCTCGCTCCTCCCTTTCTCCCACCTGCTGATTTACCACTGCTGCCTACCCCGGTGCCTCGTCAATGAATTTCCCCCCGGCTCCTTCTGTCTAATGGGGTAAAATCCCCTCTGTCCTCCCTCTTCATCCCACCACCTCCTCTTCCTCCACAGGGACTTAATCCACTGTCTGTCCCTGCTGGCTCTTTGAATTATTCAGCGGAGCGCTGCTGCTCGCCACAAAGAGCCATCTCTGAGACACCGAGACAAAAAAAGGGCAAGTAGGGCAAATAGGAGATAGACAGACAGCGTGGTGGGAGGGAAGGAGTAGGAGGGGGACAGAGTGATGGCAGCAGATGTCTGACTGGGAGCTTCCCAGGAAACCCCACACTCATCTTCCTCATCCTCCTCTTCCTCCACTCTGGCAGCCCTAATCGCATAACCCGGGTATATAACTAACTGTCATGGCAGGTCAACTGGAAATAGACAGCATTCTTGACGGCGAGTTTGACCTGATACAGAAACCAGCTGGGTGCAGACTGCGGAGAGGATCATGTGTCCTGAGCAGCCATCATGACATAGCAAAACTGCCCGCAGCCTCATGCTCAACTGAACGTCGACCTGAACTGCCAGTAACAGGGAAACACCACATTTCATCTAACTTGCTATTGTGGGCTGGGACATAACAAAGAAATAGTTCAACATTTTGGGACATAGATACCACTTTCATATCTATATGGTAAATATTAAGCTACAGCCAGGAGAGGGTTAGCTTAGCTTAGCATAAAGACTGGAAATGGGGAAACAGCTAGCCTGGCTCTGTATATATAGTTTTTATACTAATGAGAATTTATTCATTAGAGAGTTTTAGAGGCACAGGTATACAGATTCTGTTTCAAGTCTTTATGCTAAGCTAAGCTAACCGGCTGCTAGATCCTGCAACACATTTACTGTACAGATATTTCCCAAAATGTCAAACTATAGCTTAAAATGTCTGGTTTTCTTTGTCTTCTGATGACGCCATCCACTCTTCTGTTAGTACCATCCAATATCTACTGAACACAGCAGTTTCACTGCTGCTAACATAACAAAGCTCTTTAATGCTCGAGTAACTGTGTACTGATCGAAACCGCTTCAGCTTACTACAGAGGCATGAAATGACTTGCCACGACGTACCAAATCGAGCAAAACTGCCAGAAGATATTCAGATTAGATTCAGTAGATGTTTGGATCCAACAAGGTCTGTGGATATGATCAAATTATTGTAGATTAAAGCCAAAATCTAGATGCAATAGGAAAAGTTTTAAAGAATTCAGTTTAATCTCTATGCAGGACTCGTTGAAGAGCTGTATAAAAGAGTACTGGATGGGATTAGATTTAGATTATGATGGATTGAGAACAGACACATTCTCAGGGAAACACAGCAGTGGCCATCTGGACACAGCAGAGGTCTTAGTTATGCTTGAGTTCCTTATAATCTTTATTCTGTTGAAGTGTTGAATCCTACACCAGAAAATAGGCTCCTGCAGGTGTTTCCCCAAATAACCTCTACCAGCCCCCCCTGATCAGAGTCTGTGAAGACACTCAGGACTGACAGTTAAAATGTAGTAATCCAGACTCTGGCTTTGAGAGACCATACATTTCCCTCGTGTGTCAGTGTACGTGTACTGTGTTTGAGGGAAAACCCTAATCGTGAGTGCCATGCAAATGTTGAGGGGAAAGGGTGGAAGAAAGCCCCCCCTTGTTGCTGTGGTGCTTCACTGAACACTGAGGGGAACCAAAGCACATTGGCGCTGCTGTGGGAGGTGATGCAATGTCAGGAACTAGAGGCTGAGGAACTCCTGACCTTTCCTTTCATCTGCACTTTTTGTCACTCAGACACCTGTGCATTACCCAGTGTCGCTGTGAAATGGAGGAGGGCTTGGAGATAGTAGACTGATGAAATAGTGAGAAACAGAAATGGGTACTGTGAGAGAGAGAGAGAGAGAGGAAGAGAAAATAAAAGGAAGGAAGAGGGAGCAAAAGAAAAACAAAGAAAAAGAGAGAAGATGGTAGATGAGAGCAGTGACAGAAAAAGTGAGTATGGGGAGGTTGAAAAGTTGAAACAAAGATGACTGTGGCAAATATATCTAGGGGATATAGAGGAGGGAAAAGCCATACAGAAGCTGCTGTTATAAATGACTGCATGTGGTAAAGCCATACAGTGCTGCAGTGTGATATAAGTGGATGATATAGTGTGTATGGTAATACCCCTCACTGGGGCTATTTCTGTATTGTCTGTAAGCCTGTGTGTGAATACATGTGTGTATTTGAGTGTCTACGTAAGTGTTTCAGTGTGTGTGTGTGTGTGTGTGTGTGTGTGTGTGTGTGATATAGACCATGCAGAGTCAGTCAGTCTGTCGTGGGGCTGTGGGGGATTCCTGTTTAGTCCTTTGGTGAATGTCTGGGGGCTCTCTGCAGGGAGTGGACGGGGCTGCTTAGCGGGTTGAGGGGGGTATCAGCTGCCCTCGATGATGTGTCCAATTTCTGTTGTTTATAGTTCATGTCTCCACTTCGTTTCTCTTCTCTCATCTCTCCTTCAGCCCCTCTGGTGAATGAAAACACATTAACCACACTATGAGCTCCACCAAACATTCCCTTTTACAGTCTGTTTGGATATTGTTTTAAGATAAGAGATAAGATTGAACTTTATTTATCCAGAGGGAAACTGTTGTGCAGCAGCTGCAATACAAAGTAGGAAAGAGTAGGAATACAAAGACTGCAAATATAAAATATTTTTATAAACAGATCCAAAGAAAAATCCAAACCATACACAATACACAATCAACCCCCTACTCATGTCATGTATATTTAGCAACTTCTTGGATAGTTTGTGTCCTGCATCATCCCCGTGTAGCTATACATCCTTTTGTGTTTACTGGAAAAACAAGTGATACAAAATGAACAGATTGTGCATGTCTGTGCTGATATTGCTGAGGTTCACACAAACTCATCAGTTATCAAAACATCCGGCCACAGTTCACGATCCAGTACAAAAACAGCACAGATAACGGTGCAATACACTGCGATTCAAAGCCAATTCGATATGATTTAGCTGCCATTTCGACTTGATATTTGTACTTTTTAAATAATAAACACGAGACAAAGAAAATCCACATTTATTACAAATACTGAATCAGAAAACAGTGTATGGGCCCATGTCCCTGTAAATAAACCAGCACATGCCTTCAGTAACAGTTTCACCTTCAATTGGGAGGAAGAAGTAGCACTAAATGCTAATGCTAGCATTACTTGCCTTGTGTTGACTGCTCCTCTCTTTCAATTTACTGTCAGTGCATGTCGCCTTCTTCTTAGTAGCGAGGTTTATGCCACCAGCATATTCTAAGATACTTCTGCATTTTGACGACTGCTGATGTAAAGACTTCAGGCAGCTTTGTGCACGATGGTCAATTTCCAAATTTCACACATAAATTGGGTTACATCTGCGTTTCTGTATCAGTGTAGCCAAATCTCTTGTATGTGAATGATACTCTTGTATCAGTTTTGCAAGTGCATCAATAACACATCATTTTCAGTGACTGGATTTCTTCTTATGTACTCACCATCAGAAAGGACAAAATGATTTGAGAGACTGTCTTGTGCAGTTCAAATGATGTGGAAAACAGATTGCTATCATACCCTGCATAACTTCTGCTATTCTTTCACCCTATACTTTGTTCCCAAACATCTGTTGTCTTTATCTGTGCATTATCTCCTCTACAGATGCTTTGACCCCCCCACCAACACACTCTAACCCTTGCTACATTGATCTCTGCCTTCCTCTGTCTGAATGCTGAAATCTCGGATACACATGTTATGCGTCTACAGTCCTCACGACCTCGAGAGACCGCAGAGAGGGCAGAGGTGAGGTAGCTACTTCTGCTCTTCACAACCTGACACTCCAGAAACATGACAGCTGAGACCGGGATGTGTGTTTGTGCATGTATATATGTGTATGTTCACGTGCGCAATTTGACACCCTGAATAAATAAACCGCAGTATGTTCTGTGGAGAAATTGTTTATTTAAACAGAGGCCGACAGGTTTGTGAGAATGTGTGCGAATTGTGTGCATGTGTGTTTGTGTGTGTGTGTGTGTGTGTGTGTGTGTGTGAGGAAAGAACAAAAAAGACCAGATAAACACACTGTTAAATAAGTGACAATTTGACAGGAGGCAGGGTGTCTTTTCTCTGTGGAGATGGCAACTTCTTCACATCCCCCTTCATGCGATGTGTGGCGTGTTTCTGTCAATCTGTCAGTTTGATACGCACACACACAGAAACAGAGAAGTCACGCATACACACACATTCACACAAAGAAGCCCTGCTGTCAATCAGCGTTCAGTGAGAGGCAGGAAACAGACAGGCTATTCTGTCCCTTGGCGCAAGTCCCTAAACTGTGGCCTGGCTGCTGCAGAGAGAGCACTGTGTGTCACACGCTACAGATACAGGCTACCCTCTGTCACACACAAATAACCTCTCTCTCTCTCTCTCTCTCTCCGTCTCTCATGGATCTCTCGTGGATCTCTCTGCTTCTTTCTGCCACAAACTCAGCGTTCACATCTGCATGTGGGCACATATGCACGACACCCATTCATACACATTGCACAGAAATACGCTGGAAAACCATGTCTGAGCTAAACAAAGTGACCCATACCTCACTCTGACAGGCGGCCTGCTCTGAGAAACCCCCTTCACCGGACCGGTTCACCCCCTCAGAGCTAGACAGCATGTGTGTCTGTGTTTACCCGAACATTACACCTATATGTGATGAGGCTGTAATATACTGCTATACCAGCCTCCAATATTCTGGGAGGGCTTTGAAAGAAAAACCTGCAACAGTGATCTTACCCCTATTGTTCTGTTTGGGTTCCTGGAGACCCTGTAGCCCTCTTTAAAAGAACCAAAAACATACTTAACATGGTGCATCAACTTGATACTTCATGACTTAATTTATGAGATTTGCTTATAAACATGATTTTGAACAGATGACATGTCCCTGCTACAGAAATTGTCACAAAGTAAAAAGCTGTAAAACCTTAAATACAATGGATGTACTGTATATATTCCATATATCTGTGATTGGCTGTACTTTTTACTCAGCACGTTTATTATTATCGCTGTTACTGGAGTTTGTTTATAAGAAATCTAACAGAGATTTAAATGTCTCTGGGTTTTAATTGACCTCAAACAAAAAGTCATATGTATTTGAATATGTACCCCAAAAAATTAGGAAGTAAAGCAAATGTCAAACACTTAATGAGATCGGACTCAGTTCATCCTAAAGGTGTAGATCAGAGGTCTTTGCAGGCCAGTCAAGTTCTTCCACACCCAGCTGGGAAAAGTACTTCTTTATGGACCTCACTTTGTACACAGGGGTACACACACACACTCTCACATTTATTTTCCTTATTCTGCTCTACTTCCTTGATTCACGCTGTCCCTGAAGTTTATATCAGTTGAGATCATACTGGTTGTATTTCTGGAGCAGTGGTGCTCTGGCAGTGAGCAGAGTCGCTCACGCAGACGTTACATCACATGCAAACCTACAAACAGACACATGAATATAAACCAGTGTGTTACTGCTGTTGATGAACACATCTGGTTGGGTGTCAGTGTAATAGACTGGAGGAATTTTTGAGCTTCCCTCTGTCACTTGTCTCTTACAATCTGTGTACTGTGTGTTTTGCTGTATTTTTTAAATTTAAATAATTGGAGTGTAGGATTGCCCCCCCCCCCCCCCCCCCCCCCCCGCATGTGTTTCTGTGCAAAACTGAAGCTGGACTGACCAGCAGGGCAGGGCTAGGGATTAGACAACAATTGGAAAAGGACTACTCATGGAGGGATCAGGAAAACTCCAAAACAGGTGGTCTAGTCTTTATTCCTTTACACTACAGTTAACTGATATTTTGATTTACAGAAAAGAATGAAATCAATGAATGAATCAATTAATAATCAAATCATCCTCATCATCAAACAGACTGTACTGACAAGCCTAAAGAAGCCCTCCTCTCAACATGCTGTTGAGGCCCGTCCAGTACCAAATAACCCACGCTGGGTTTTCTTCTTACTTAAGGGTCACCTTTTCATCCCCAATCCATTCTCACACGGGGAAACTGCAGCGGTGAGGCTGGCACTGACCTTCAAGTCAAGTCTTCCAAATCACACTGAAGCCATAATGAGGCTTTTCCTTCCAGAGGCTTCTCTACAGTCACTCCCCAAACGACCGCAGGAAATGGAATTTTCTGAAAGGATCAAAACAAGTCGAGAATTGTAAATGGTTTGAGTTTCCGACAAAGACAATGTGCCAGATTCCAGCGCCTTGAGGGACACAACCGTATCACAATGACTCCTCTGTCTGCCTAAAACGTGTGCACAGGCACACACCCACTTGTTCGCACACACACATATATCCTTACAAACCCACACAGATTCGCACATGGCCACACACAACACACACAGTGTTTACTAATGGTTAGGAGATCCTGGGAAACGGTACAGTATTCCAGTGGTTTTCCAGTGGAATCTTTTTCATACCTGTGTGTCAGGGCTTAGTGTGGTGCATGCCTCTGCATATCCTGCTCTCTGGTCTGAATGTGTGTGTGTGTGTGTGTGTGTGTGTGTGTGTGTGTGTGTGTGTGAGAGAGAGAGAGACAGTCCTCGGAGCCTAAAGGCAGCCTTACATTTAACAGCACTCTGCTTTTGTTTGGGGCAAGGTTCAGGAGGGTAACAGAGAAATTCAGTTTCTGTATGTGTACGTGTAGGTATGTGTGTGTGTGTGTGTGTGTGTGTGTGTGTGTGTGTGTGTGTCTGGGGTCAGGCATCCCATTAGCTAGACATCCCTTGATCTAATTGCCTCCTTCCAGCACCCAGTTTGACAGCTCTGCAATCTACAGTTAATCACAGCACTCACCCTGGTAGATCTGTTTGTGTATGGGCGTAGATGAGTGTGTGTGCACGTGTACTTCTGAATATGTGTGTGTGTCGGTTGGCATGGCAAGTTACAGATTAACCACCACACTTCATACCTGCAGATAATTCTGTAACACACACACACGCCAGAAAAGCTCCTTTCCTTTTGCTTCTAAAGTAGTATTCAACTATGATATGATGAGTTGTGAAGACTGTAGGATTCAGAAATATTCACAAGCATTTCAAATTCTTCTCCATGACCTGGCAACGCACAGCATGTGAGCAAACATGGAAAACATGATGTCCAGCTGCACAACCTAAAGTTGTCACCAAGTCAGGCTGAACATGTTTCAGTTCAAGTACACAGGTTTTCATCATGTATGAGGGTTGTTGTACTTAATCCACAAAATGGCACATATTTGGAAGGATATGTAAAGAAGAGGTAATATGCCTGTAGAGAGTTGATGAGTGTAACGCTAATGCTTTGGTCATCACATATAAACCAACTATCCAACTTTATTAAAATTAAAATCTTTTTGACACATGCCTGCTTCTAAAGTTTTAAACTTGCTCACATAATTATGCCCTCTCACACATAGCACACCTATGGCAAAACAGGGTGGAAAAGGGAAAGAAAGTCCGTTTTAAAGGGAATGCTTTCATGTTTCCCACAGGCAGGCCGAGAGTCGTCTTATCTCTGAGGCTTGGCCCGGCTATCTAGAGTAAACCACAGTGTCTGCACAAAGAGCTAAAATTGATGGTGCAGTCCAATTTCTCCCTGTTAAACATTAGTCCCAGGAAACCCCCTTGGCTTTATGTGTGTGTGTGTGTGTGTGTGTGTGTGTGTGTGTGTGTGTGTGTGTGTGTGTGTGTGTGTGTGTGTGAATGCTTACAGTCATCATGACATTTCCAAGAAGATAGCACCTGTTCTGGAGAACAAGAAAATAAACATTCCTGCAGACCTTCATTCTGAGGAGGGTTAGGACGCACACACCTCTGAGGAATCCTTCACACACATGAATTTAACAACCACAAAGGCAACGCTGCTGAAGCCAAAGAGGCCAAAGACAGATAAAGAGAGGGAGAGACAAAAGACAAAAAGATAAATTGGATGGACAAGCTGTCAGACACTGACAAACAGCCACTAACCTTTTCTCCCTCTCTTTCTCTCAAACACAGACACACACACACACACACTCCTGCTGGTCTCCCACTCTCTCCATCAGGAAGACAGCAGACCTTTGGCTCTGATAAGCACCCTTGAAAACAGTTCAATCAGTAAGAGATTTCCTCTGTTGAACACAACACACACACACACACACACACACACACACACACACACACACACACACACACACCTGCATGTACCAGCAAGCCTGAACTTCTCAACTCTCCACAAATAAACACACACACACATATGAACGCACACACTCACCCTACACTGAAACATAATCAGCAACAGATTGCCAACGCCAACAATTTGCATCTTTTTACTTGATTGGGAACAAACTGGAGCTGAACATGAGACACGAGTACAAGAAATCTGACACAACGCACTTTATGAAAGCCTGCAGGTTCAACCCATCCATTTTCCCAGGACTCTCTCAAAACATTGTTTTCCAGTCTTGACAGTTAGTAGTGTGTGTGTGTGTGTGTGTGTGTGTGAAACAAACCGGCTGTTTCAGCTAGAGACTGCAGCTCTCCGAGTCTGTTTTATTTTGTCGGTATCCTAGCAACAGAGCTGTTTCTGCTTACTTCTCTCTCCACCCTCTGGCCCAAAATGCTCCAAGCTGTGTGTGTGTGTGTGTGTGTGTGTGTGTGTGTGTGTGTGTGTGTGTGTGTGCCACACATCTGCTTTGCATTGTGGAGGATCTCGGCACTGACTGCTCTCCAAGCCCCTGATTTTGTTACAGCAAGCCAGCAAGACGAGGGGGCAGCACGCGGTGGGGTGGGTGCAAGGGGTGAAGATGGAGAAAGAGAAAGTAAAGAAAGGGGGAAGAGATAGAGGGAGAATAAGAATAAGATAGCAGCGACAGTGCTACAATAAAGTCAGAACAACTGTGGCACATGCAGAAAGAATGTGACTGCTTCATAACAGGAGAAAAAAAAAGAGAGCTGGGGGGGGGGGTTAAATATTATGGAGCTATAAAAGTTTTCCAGTGCTTCATGTGAGCAGCAGAAGTTTCATGCTTTGCCTCCTGCAGGGTTGGGTGAGCGGTCGGGCGGGGCTGGCACACGCTGCTCCGCTGGACTGGACCATGGTTTGGTATGCTAGGTGAGGCTAAGAGAGGATGGGCAGGGCCTGGCTGGGATGGAGACGTCTTGTTGCTGCCAAAAAGAGGAGAACATCAGAGAGGGAAAGCACTGGGCCGTGGAGAGGGGTTACCGGGTTTGTTTGGCTGCTCCGACGGCTGCCGTGTCTGCACGACTCCATCGCCTTTTAATCTTTTACTCCCCTCTGCCTACCCTTTTATTCTCCACTCCTTCCCCTCTGTATCATCTCATTCCTCATCTCGATGGCCCTCTCACACTTATGCCAGCTAATTATTGGGCTTCACTTTGTGATTATTTATTGCATGCAGCGGAGGGAGAGTCGAGGCTGAGAAGTGGAGAAGGGGTGAGAGAAAGAGTGAGCTTACATGAGAAATGGCTGCAGTCAGTTCCCCGTTGCAGTGAAACATTTGGCAAGGGCACTGAACAATCAAAGCTTTGGGGCTGTGCAGGGTGTGTGAGGGTGTGTGTGTGTGTGTGTGTGTGTGTGTGTGTGTGTGTGTGTGAGAGAGAGATCAGTGAGTCAGTCTGGCATTAACCCAGGATATCAACTATAGGGTGCTTGAACTTTGGGGAGCTGAGGCACTGCCAAAAGAGCATTGTGTGCTCATAAAAAATGTTTTACAACAGCTGTGGTGTGTGTTTGCATGTGTGTTTTGTGCACTTGCATGCTCATATGTATGTGTGTGTCTGTGCATGTGTTCCAGGTGAACCATATTGGAAACTGTGCCTACTTGAGAGTCTTTTCAATCAAACTAAAGTGGAGAAGGGAGCGCCAAGAGAGCACTTTAGCCTTCGGATGAAGAGTGATGAGAATAGACCCATAATTACAAGTGAATCCTCTCAGTCCGCAACCTTCAGCTGAAAACACTGATTGTGTGTGTATGTGTGTGTGTGTGTGTGTGTGTCTCATTCATCTGTCGACCAAACTCTGAGTCACATCTAATAACCTATGTACAAGCTCTACAAATGTCATGTCACGTGTCATCTGTGAGCTGCCGCCTTCACGTATACGCTGACACACACACACACACACACACACACACCCACATCGGTTTTAGAGACAAGGCGGGCAAGGGCGTACCTTTTTTTTTCCTATTCATTATGCTTGCACTGTACATGCATTATGATTTAAATCATTTCATTTTTCTGTGCCCTACTCCACCCAACTACGCCTCAAATTTAGGCAGCTAATAGAAGGAAAGTGTGCTATGACATTTTGTAGCAACATGACAAATGAAATTCACACAAAACTTAAACAGTTTTTGCCAACCTTTGACGTAAAT
This sequence comes from Enoplosus armatus, assembly GCF_043641665.1. NCBI lineage: Eukaryota > Metazoa > Chordata > Actinopteri > Centrarchiformes > Enoplosidae > Enoplosus > Enoplosus armatus. Next base: position 9,156,649 of record NC_092186.1, read on the forward strand.
TTAAACCTCTGTGAGATTAAAATAGCCTTTTCCTACTTTTAGAGAAATCACAGTTCCATCACAAGTTGTATGCATTTTTTTTTTATTGTATACCGACTGTAGCACGTGTCTAAAACAACCTTAGCAACGGCCTAAAACCACTTAGCAACCACCTGGAAACATATCTCTAGAAGCTACCTTGGCAACCATTTAGCACTTAGCATCCATCTTCGGAAGACCCAGCACACATTTAGTAACATTTTAGCAACCACATAGCAATGTCATAGCAATGTTTGTGAGAAATCACCATTTCATTACTAGTTAATGCATTTTTCCGACTTTATTATGCTATACTGTACCAGAGCAACAAGCTAGAAAGACACGAAGCACTCACCTGGAAAACTCAATTCAAACACCTTAGCATTCCTGGCAACTACCGAGTAAAGTGACCAACTTGCAAGCTTTTAACACTCAGCATACATCTTCTGAAGACCCAGCAAGCATCTACCAACATCTTAGCAATGTCTTAAAAACCGCGCAGCAAAATGTTAGCTCTTTAAAGAATGAGCTAGCACATTTTTATTCAGAAAATGCAACGTTTTTTAGTTCATTTTTGAAAAACTTCTCTTGTCCACCGCTTCCCGCCTGTCTCGTCTCACTCTCCTCCGACACACCACTCCACCAGCCATGCTAGTTTATGTGGTGGACACAGCTGGGTCATCAAAAACATTACTGGAGAGTCTGTCTGCATTCCCTAGACTTAACTTCTCCAGCACCTAAACTGTCTTTATGTGTGTGCACGTCCAACTGTTACGGTCTGTCTGTTTAAGGCTCTGACTATAACTTATTTTAATGGCAGATATGATCTGAAGATATTTTTAAATGTTGCAATGTGGCTTTTTTTTTATTCTCATATGCACACACACACACACACACACACACACACACACACACACACAGAGACTCATGTCCACACAGACATATGGATCCTGTTAATTTCCAGGTGTAGTCTGTGTTCCGAAGGTCTAGTTCAAGACAAAAATCTGGTCCTTGTCCCTTTTTGACCTCTACACACACACACACACACACACACACACACACACACACACACACTGGTAGGCTAAAGGCCTGTGGCCAGTAATATCAGAGACAGTTGGTGTTTTTGCAGTACTTAGCGGCCCAGTATTCCCTTACCACAACAACATCCAATCACCTGCTAGCTCCTGACCTCTGACCTCTGCTACAGAGCCGGGGATAGAGGGGGGTCGAGTGCATACCAGTGTGGGGTAGGGTGGTCCACAAGCCACGGAGTTGAAAGGCTTTCGTTTGCCTCCAGGCAGGGAGACCTCAACAAAGCCTGTAACCTCAGTGCAAACACAAATGGTTAGCGAGACAGAGGGAGAGAGGGAGAGAGGCTGTTAGCTGTTCATCGATACACTACATTAGGCGGGTACATGGATGACTATCTTTTCATTACATATGTGGACAGATGAACCTCCCTGAGGGATTTCCCCTCCCTTCACTCCACCGTCTCTGCATCTCGCCTTGCTCCTCATCATCATTCCATCTCACCCCTCCTCCTCCCCTGATCTGAAACACACCTCACGTCTTCTACCCATCCACCCATCTCTCTCCTCTCGCTTTTCTGACGCTCCTCTCGCTTTCAATCCGACTGTCTTCATCAGCTCAAGCCAGAAAGACTTGGGGTAAAATCATATCTGAAAGTAATTCTTGGCATTTTGCCCTGCTCGGGGACAGATGAGGGCTCTACCAAACCTGGATTGCAGGTAGTTAAACTGTTTAGTCACTAGTAATGAAAGTGACTAAACCTTCTGGAACTCCCTTGAGATTTATAACAAATAAATGTGACCCAGGTTGCTTTTTCAAAATGTGTCCATCTACCTCGTGTCTATCCATCAACTCTTCATCCTCCTCTAAACATTTCTTCTCTCCTTTCTATCTAATCTGTAGATTTTATCCCTCTATCTCTCTCCTCTCCAGCCATTTAAAACAATAAGCTATGGAAGATGGCCAATTTATGGGATGGGACTTGTACTGTAAACAATTACCATGAAATCAGCCTTTTTATTTCATTACTGAGATACCCGAGGGTACACAGACACACACACACAAACACACACTTGCCCAACTCACACGCCTTGTGTTTTATACGTACGTGGAAAAGAAGCGCACTGGTTGGTGGGCTTGTAAATTCAGCCACTAAACAGCACTGGATAATAGTGATGTGTTGATGGGAAAATGTAACGTGCATGTGTGTGTGTGTGTGTGTGTGTGTATGTGTCTGATGGGAATCAAGCTCAGAGACCAGAGGGAAAACGATGATTGAATTCTGCGCTATACTCATGACTCAGTACTTTATGGGGAGCATTGCTCCTTCTCAGAACCACTAAGTGGAATGAATAAGTGTGTGTGTGTGTGTGTGTGTGTGTGTGTGTGTGTGTGTCTGTGTGTGTGTGTGTGTGTGTGTGTGTGTGTGTGTGTGTGTGTGTGCCTTCTTCATGCAAGCATGTGGATTCACAGTCCTATTTACTAGCACTGATGCTTTATCAACCATGAACACACGTTTCACCATGTTGGGTACATCCAATAAGCATTTAGGCTCAACTCTTTGCTCGTTTCCTCTCATATAAAGGCAGATGTCCACTTACTATTTCCAGTCACTCAGCAGAAAAAGACTCTATCAAAACTCCACTATAAATTTTGGACAAACGAGCCAAGTACAACTGCTGGCACGGAGAGGAAAACTGTCCTTTTGTTTGTGACTGATGAATTGCTTTTATTGTCTGTCTACAGATTAAATGTGTTGCTACTGTCCTGGATGGATGATGAAATGAAACTAAATAGAACAAATAAAATGATAAATTTAAAGAAAAGTCTGCTAAATGATCGCAGTCTTTCCTGCCACCCTGTCAGCACTCTGTGTACAGACAGTCTGAGCATATTTATTCTTCATGAACTGTGTGTTTTACAGGTTGTATAAGGAGGAGAGAACATAGAGGTGAGGGAAACTTTTTAAAAGGTACAATGAAGTGTGCATGTGTGTGTGTAGGGGGGTGGGGGGGGGGGGGGGGGGGGGGCAGGGTGAGGCTGGACTGTCACAGAGCAGCAGCTGTCTGTCTGATGGCCTCACTCCCCGGCTCCATGTCCCCAGCCTGGCGTGTCAGAAGGCTAACAGTGGCTAACTGGATATGAGTGAAGGATTAAGCACCTGGACATCACACAGAGCGGCCTGTCCGCCGCGACATGAGATGGATGTCATCACCTGGGTAAGTGATGCAGGGGACCAACAAGAAGAGGAGAAACCACAGGAGGAGGAAGAGGGAAGATACAGTAGTGGGATAGATGTCCAAGCCAAGAGGAAGAACGTAGGAGGAGGTTGGTGTTGGCTGAGCTATGTCTGTGTCCAGAAAGCCTGTGGAAGTAATAAACTCAGATCTACAGTAGTGCATCAGTCAGCCAGATATAACACAGAACATGACGTACAAGACAAAAGTGTAAGAGATAGGAAAAGTGAAAGACAGGAGAGGAGGGAGGGAATCCCTCCTAATTGGCAGCAGGGTGCCATGTCGTCAAGCTGGGGGTCACACCTCAGTGCCAGAGTCTGGGCCTGCGGTCAAGTCCAGAAACCTGAGGTTCAGCATTGTCACTCAATGGAGTATCAGCTGCTGTGTCTCTGTCTGTCTGACACCCTGTTCCTTTTACTTATGTGTCTATGTGTTTAAAACTGATTTTTCTGCTTTGTACATTTATGTTACATTTGAGCGTTTGTTGTTAAGAACCTTTCTGATGTCACCGATCAAGACAAAGGGTATACATATAACAGCTTTGAAACCCCCTCCCCATACATCTTTCCAACATCAGACAAGTGGGGGGGCAGTGTGTGACAATTTCTGTTGTCAGACACTGTCAACTTTTCAAAACCGACAATCTGACATTCACGCCCTGATTGGCCAGCTGTACGGAGGTGAGAGAGGAGCCAGGCTTTGAACTTCTCCTCTTTTTTCCATGTTTGACACAACTATTTCTGTTGCTCTTCATGTGAACAAATGAGTACAACACTATGAATGTCTTTCCCCATATTTAAATATCGCACTATGTTCACCATTGTAGTTTAGCATGTTAGCATGCTAACATTTTTTAATTAACCCTAAACACAAAGTAGCTGAGTCATTAGTTTTGCAGTTATTTGGTATATATAATCCAAAGTGTTGGTCAAATGACTTTGACCTGCTGGTGGCGCTAGAGGAAACATTAGGGGATCACCAAAGTCATAAGGATTCATCCTCTGGGGACCATGAACGTCTGCACAATATTTCATGGCAATCCATCCAATAGTTGTTGAGACATTTCAGTCTCGAACCAACAGACCAACGTTGCCATCCATAAAACCAGGCTGCTAGCATGACTTAAAACTGTGTATATCTATAACTTATTGTTTGTCAATGAAACTTAAAATGAAACCTTGTCAATCATTTTGGGAATTTAGCAGAAAATATATATAAATATTAAAAGCACAAAACATATCAATAAGCAGAATAAAATAACACGATTAAGCAATGTGCAATATGCAGTTTACATATGGGGTTATAAAATTTATGTTGTTTAGAGATTTTACAGATGTTCATTTATATAGGTTGCAAATACACACACACACATATAGTAAATGTTTGTAAGAAGGTATGTAAGCATGCATGGGCGTTTATCTGCATGTCTATGTGCTGGTATGTACTCTTGTCTCTCTGCCTGTTCTATCAAATCGCCAAGCCAGAACAAGCCAGGTGAACTGCAGAGAAAATTATTTATGGCCTTGTTATTGGTATCTCACTGCTGAGTTGCTCAATATTAATAGCCGATGCTTCCCTTTCGTAGCTGCGTGTGAGAGAGCAGCAGGGACTGAATTATTATGCCCCCCCGGATTGACACAGACATGAAACAAGAGAGACGTCAGCTGGACAAGAGTCAGAGGAGAAAGAAGACCTGGTTAAAACAAACTAAGCACTGCATTTCAAGACTGAATGATTTCTGGAGTGAGTGTAAAAGCAGATCTGAAGACTTCCTTTTTGTGTTGGAGTCTGCACACGAATGACAGAACGCTCTCTTTGTTGTTAAGTCAACACTGCCAGCAGAGAAGATGTTGGACTCAAACCAGTACAGAAACTATGAAGTGCGTGCATACCTGAGTCTATTTGCATATGTGTGTGTGTGTGTGTGTGTGTGTGTGTGTGTGTGTGTGAGTGCATTGTGTGTTTGTCTTCCAAACAGAGGAGAACAAGAACAGCTGTCGCTCTCAGCAACAAGCATGTGAATGTGTAGGTGGCATTGGATTTCTCCCTTTCATGCACTGCTTCCCTCTCCCGTCCTTTATCTCTTTTGCTCTCTTTCACTCTCTGTATAATGTCAGCCTCTCACTTTTCCTGCCTGTTCCTGTGCTGTGTGGCAGCAGAGGAGAGGAGACGCCTCTATAAATGTTTACTGTATGAGAGTTTGTGAAAGCTGTGATTGGAGAGTAATAAACATAAAACATCTGGACATAGACCCAACATCTGCTGCCTTGAGGGAGGTGGACGGAGCGAGCAAGGCTACGGGAGAGACACTGAGGGGGAAAGGAAGCGAAGAGCGAAGGAAAACAAAGTGGGAGGAGAAAAGAGATGGGGATAAAGAAAAGATAAACAGAGAAGTGGAGCTTGCAGAAATCAACTGATGCTAATCCCTTGACAATGAGATCAAATTCTTTTAACACTCTGAAAAGGCTGCAGCAATGTTCCCTCTATTCGTCTCTTCCTCGCTCCATCTCTGGCTTCCACCCATTTTTAGCAGAAGAGCTTGGGAGTCCAGCACCCAGTGCAGGGGTGGGCCATGTAGAGGAGGGAAAACAAAGCCAACGAGGAGCAGATGTTCAAAAACACACACACACACACACACACACACACACACACACACACACACACACACACACACACACATTTGGAGTATAGTTCCTGTCCTAGAATTGAGACCAGGGCCACACCCCTTCTACAACACACACACACACACACACACACACACACACACACACACACACCAACTCACACTGATGTGAAAACGAGGAGTTAGGGAACACATCAGACACAGAAAAGCATCCTCCCTGCAAGAAAGGAAACAGCAACTTTGCAGAAACGTAACTATTCTTCCAGTAGCTTTTTCACGCTTTTTGTGGTCTTCCTGAAATCCCAGACCATGTGTGTGCATTTCAATCTGATCCATAATCATCAGAGGAAACAGCTGCATGGGCCAGTGTGGGGCTAAAGGGGCGGGGGTTCGCAGATAACCTCTGACTTCTCAGACAGGATGCTTGGAGAGAACCTCAGGAAGTTGCTCTCAGGACCCGTCGTACAAAACAGAGCTTGCATGCACAGCAGCGGGGAAAATAAACACAGCTTTCAGGTGCACGGGCACAATGACTCGAGTGTATGCATCAGCGCCTTTCCTTATTTCTTACAACATGGCACAGTGCATGCGAGAAAAAACTAGTTTGTGCACTGGGAGTATGACAAAACGGCTGCATAATAACATGGTGTGTTTTTAATATGTGCTAATGTAACACCTGAGCAGCTTTTGCAACACCTTGACAAACAAAGGCATCAATCAATCAGTCAGCAGCCCATCAAACTGTTTGCTCTGCATGTTCCCAAACTCTTGAGCAGTTCTCTATAAAAACCCCACCTCGGGCTAGAGGAGGAGAAACTGGCACCGTGCCTCCATTTCAGTGCCTCTGCACAGAAAGGAAGCAGCCTGAGTAGTTTCATTGTAAGTCCTTCCTGCTGCTCTTGAAAGGCAGAGCTCATGCTGCACCGAGGCCTGTCCTTGTGTCAGGGATTTGTTTGCATCAATCACCTACAGCATGCATCCAACATGGCACAGTCACAGCTGAAAAGTAGGAGCATGTCAGCAGAATGGTGCCCAAAACTGGCATATGGCTGTGAAATGCCACAGTGATGGCCTATTGTCCAAACAGGTTAGCCCCCTGGGGCAGCAGTGCATTCCCCGCATGTTTTATGTTCCTCATGTGCAATATCTAAATATCACTGTCAACATATAATCCATAAACCTGAATCTAAGATGGGTGCAATTTCTGCTCTTGGCGTGACAGTGTAACTGTGGCTACAAAATAAAGCACACTCATCAACAGAAACAGCGGGGCCTGTACGTGACATGGAGCTCTTTCGATCTGTGAATTTCACGTTATGGTTGAAAGAGAGAGGACGGTGCTGTCTCTGAGGCTACACCGGTTTCACTTCTCTGCTGTGCAAAACCACACACACTCATGTACGAATATGTCCCCTCACAAAACCACCATCGACACACACACACACACTGAGGGCGGACGCACGTCAAAAGCAAACAATGGAATCCTACTCCCCTATAACGTCACGCGCCCACAGCTAACCGGCATGGCACCCAGACAGATAAAGACAGCGGGGTGTTTGTGATGAGCTGAATGAAAGTGTGTGAGTGTCTGAGAGCTCCTACATCGACTGACAGTGACGTCTGTCCATTCTCTCCATCCGTCTCTCCATTTCTCCATCCCACATGCTAGACAGGAGGGAACACAATGGGCGAGACATGAGCAGAAGTGAAGCTGAAATCTAAGACGAACATATAAAGAAATTGGAAAAGCAATAATAAAAAGGGAGACATTCAGTTCCAATATAATCACTCCCAGACCCAGGGGAATAAGACACAGCTGTGTTATCGTAGGTGTCTCTACCCAGCCTGTCAAAGACTCGCACACTCTGACACACACACATGCACAATGGGTAATTAGTGCCAGTTAGCCCACTCATTTATCGCTATTACGCCTAAACGACTTCCTCTGCTGCCCGTTTGAATGCACATCAGTCTGGAAATGTCGTTTAGATATGTGGGCTTGACACACTAGACACAATTAAGCAATTAAAGTAAATGTATCAATCAGGTGCATTTCAACTTACCACCACTGGCTTTAATTTGTTCACAAACAAGAGCTGAGAAGTCCTGACAAACGTAAATACAACGTTTATATCATACACCTGCAACCGCAGCAGCTCATTTTACACACATGGCATATATACTGTGTGTGTATGTCGTGTACACAAAAGGTTAAACACAACCTTATTACTGACAGCTTTTCAGTTTGTGTTATCTTTGATTATTTTGCAATCTAGCCTTCATTTTATAGACATTTTTCAACATTTTGAGAAATACTCTTATTTGCTTTCTGCAGGGGAGTTACCACTGTCATGTCTGTATGGTATGAGTGAATGAAGAGTTTTGTTTTCATGTCTCTCTCCATTTACATACCCCACCCCTCAAGGAATAATTCCTTCAGTAAACAGTAAATCAAATATTATAGTATGTAAACCCACCATCATCTAACAGCTATAATATACTGACCTCATATAAATATGAACAGCCAACATATAACGTCCCAGGAGACCTCCAAGAATGGACATTAAATAAATGTATACATTCTTCTTAACAAACATAATCGAAACAAACATTTTACATGACATGAGGACATTTGTGCATGGGGAAATATAAGGATGCAGCCAGCAGCTGTAGCTTAGCATAAAGACTGGAAACAAGGGGGAAGGGAGCCTGACTCTGTACAAAAGTAATAACATCTATGTGTTAAGATAAGCTAACTGGCTGTTGATGTAGCTTCATATTGACTGTACGAGAGTGGTATCGATCTTCTCATCTAACTCTCAGTAAGAAAGCTAATAAGGGTATTTTCCAAAATGTCATACTATTGCTTTCATGGTTTCCAGTAGCGAATGGAAACACGAAGAGATGGAGGGACCACCAATGTCCCCTTGGACCATCAGGACACCGAAAAAGTTCGACCACAGACCAAGTAAAGATGAAGACGTGTGATGTGTCTGCACAATTACCTTCGCGTGCAGAAACCAGGGAAACGACCAGGGTTGCGCAGAACCACTGAGGCACTCGTTAGCCAAGATTTACATGGTTGTTGACCTGGATTCAAAGAGAGAGAAACAAAAAGAGAGAAACAGAGACCTCTGGACATTCATTATTAAAACAGGCTGCTAAAATGCATGACAACACCTGATAGAGAGACTGAAGAAGCAGGAGAGGCGGTTCTGAGGAACAGAAAGAGACAGTGAGAGGATACGAAGCCAGATAGTGGGTCAGGCGATTGACCTTTCATTATCTTCTATCTCAATATGACTGAAGAGTTTCTATGAATAGTATTAGTATTATTATTAGTGTTGAAATTGGTTTTAGTATTAGTATTGGTTTTTAGTTTTAGTGGTAGGGTTGCTGTGTGTTATGCTTTCATTAGTATGACTGAAGCCTCCTTATTCATCATGACATGACAATAGACTATTCTCTATTAATCGAACATTATCGATCTAAAGAACGCTTCTTGGTGGCGTATCAACAAAACAATATGTGTCATTCACTCTCTTGTCATTGAATCATGAATGTTTCTACTTTAATATAGTGATTTTATGTAAAACATTTCTCCATGTGTCATGTAAGTGTGACAAGTCAATGATAGCTCCCAGGTCGTGGAGAGAAGGTGGACTGGCTTGAGAACATGTAGGATATGTTCATATTTTAATGCATATCACAGAGTTTCTGTAGCTGCTTGTAATGTCTTTGATACAAGTAAGTGATCCAAGTGTTGCTCAAGGATAACGTATAAAACCTGTGACCTTCCAGGGTGGCCTGTCTCATCACTGTCTCATCCTGCAGCCGCACAAAGACACACAGAGCGGTCTTGAGAAGTGTCTTGAGAATCCCACAAAACCCACTGGGAACTAAGGAAGTGCACATCAGCTTCCCAGAGAGGTTATTCATCAGGCCTGCATACCTAATTCAAGCATACAAATATATCTGGGCCTTCTGGCCAGACCACCTGACCTTCGACGCCATGGTAATGGTCTGCCTGACAGAGCCAAAACACACAGCCTGAGCAGTCCCATGAGCCAGTCTGTGTTTTCTCAAACATGCACACACACGCACACACACACACAGACACGTGCACAGGGTTATACAAACACACACATACAAGCATGCTAATGCATGTGCACACACACACACAGTCTCAGTATGTGATAAGAGCCTTCTGAGATAGAGGCAGGACTTTAAGTGCAGACAGGATTCCAACTGCTCACTCAATCACTGGTGTGTGTTTTCATGTGAAACACGGACAGCATGTGCATATATGTGCATGTACCAGAGTCAGTTTCGGCTGAGACTTTTTTCTATTCCTCTCTGACAAACCAGTCTGACTGCACACACATTCACACACACACACACACACACACACACACACACACACACACAAAGACACACACACACACACATGCATGTGTGTGCTAAAGCAGAGAGGTGATTTGGGAAAGATTTCTCACGACCAGAGTGCCCCAAGCTACACTGAGTAAATACAGATTAATGATTGGTTGAGAGGGCGGAAATGCATTCCACAGAGCCACTGATTGCAGCCACCTCAAACTCAAATGATGTACATACACACACATACACTACATGCAGCAAGATCGCTATCTCTTCTGAGAACTTTGTTAGAAATTAGTTAGAAATTAAGCTCTCCCTCTTCACATTTACTGGTCTACCAATTGATTATTCAGAGAGACACACACCAAAACACCTGCACACATACAGTAAAACACAAAGGACACATTCAATTACCAGAATCTGTAACATCTGACAAAAACAATGATCGCAAATCAGACACTGTATACCAGCATTGATCTCATAAATCCTGCAACCTGAGCTGCAGGATGCTAAAAAGCTCAATTTACAACAACAGTCCCTGCTGTCTCTCTTGGTAAATTCAGACTATACTTCTTATCTGTACAGTGATCGATGGAGCTACAGCAAGAGCAAAGTCATAGTTAATATAAGAAAATAAATTGTGCTTCATATGGTGGAGATATATCTACCTACGCACTTGTGACATCATGTTGTAAATCCTTAAGATGAATTGCATGAGACGGACCAGATGAGCTGGATGCCTCACAGAGTTGCTCCTGGTTTCCATTAGCATGCAGACGTGCTGCAGGACTGCACGCTACAAAAGCTGCACTGCTGCTGCATGCTAGTGATAGCCCCTACTGTAGCTCTCAATCTGATCCAACTTTGTGCGCACAGTGTGTGTGTGTGTGTGTGTGTGTGTGTGTGTGCAGGCCGGCATGTAAATCCTAAGGCAGCCACATTCCCAGGCACCGCTTGTATATCACTTGTCAGAAGTTTCAGATTTCACGCTAAAAGAATTGATCGACTTTCAGAAGCCCAGCAATAACTCGGCCAAGTCATAACTTAATCTAATGGATTAACTGAAGATTTGCTGATCACTCATTCCAGTTCACAAAGCACGAACAGGAAGGAAAACTTGAAATGAAATGAAACGAAGCGGCATGTCAATTAGGGGAAGTTCTTATCTGTCACCTCTGCCTTATGGTTCTGAAACTCTCTGCATTCTGCTGGCCTACATTTATTACAGTACTGTAAATGCAAGTGCCAGTCATGTACAACAAGATGCAATGCAAATCTTACTTAAGTACAGTAAGTAAAATATATATACATATATCATTTGCAAACTGTATTTAGTATAAAGTACTCATTATAGAAAATGGTCCATCCAAGTGTTATGTAATTATAGTTATATTGGATTAATATTGCTGATTAACCATATTAGATTATGACCTATCCATAGTTGAATGTAGCATCTTTGTTATTCCCATGCTATACTAAGTGTACAGAGTATATACAGTACACTAGTGAAGTAGTAGTAATATTTTAGTAGGCATGTCAAAACTCCATTTAGCCAGTTATAATAACAAAGCAATTACTATTCCTGATCTGCATCAGTGCCCAGTTATAGTGTGAGTTCCTGCTGTTAGACAGAACCACTTGTCCCAACTACTGTTTTCAAGTTCATTTTTACCAGGAGACAAAGAGCCCATTTATCTAGAGGGAGGCAGGAAAGAGGAGGGGGGAGACAGTGAAGGGTGACAGAGAGAGAGAGAGAGAGAGAGAAAGAGAGAAGGGGGGGAGGGCTGAAAGTTGGATGGGGAATGAAGGAAGGAGGGGAGAAAGACGACTGACAGAAGAACTTTCCAAAACAGCAGATCCTGGAATGTTGGTGGAAGGTGCCACATAGCTCCAAATATTTGTTGCTTGGTTGGCACGGCAACAGGACAACCAACACGTTTATTAGCAAATCCCCGCAATGATACCAGAGAGTCGTGGAGTGGAAACACCCAGAGCAAAAGAACGAAGCTTGTGATAAAATACATGATTTGAAGAAAGATGAAGAAATGGAGGAAATAAAACGGAGGAGAACAAATCAGAGAATGAGAGGAAGGATTGATGGATTGTAAGTTTCCTTGTTGACTCTGAGTTGTGAAATGGAGGTACACATGCAGATACACACACACACACACACACACACACACACACACACACACACACACTGACAGCTACGGGTAGACACCAGTGACTGGGGTAATACTGGGAAACAGAACAAACCACTGTCACTCACCCATGTATTGCTGCTTCCTCCCTTCAGCCTCGCCCCAACCTAGCCCCAAACAAACACACACACACACACACACACACACACACACACACAGAGAGAGAGAGAGAGAGAGAGAGAGAGAGAGAAGGTCTTCCATGGGTCTCTGGTGCCATAGTATCTGGTAATATGCACAACAAGGCGTCCCAATTAGGAAAACTTACGCATGACATGAGTCCTGTCCACTGAGTCCAGTGTTTTGCAATATTGGGACACACCATGGCAACTTACCAAAGCAAAAAAGAAAACACAGAAATAATTGTCAGGTTCTTCTGACAGAGTGAGTACCTTCGTTTTAACCATAAGTTAGCTTAACCTTTACTGAGTTTCAGGTTTGTTGCTATGGTTACTGACATTCTAATACAGGCCATAACACTGAACACATGAAGTGAGTCTGCATAACCTTTGAAAGGAGAAATAACACACTTTTATGCTTACCAATGAAAAGTTGAATTCATAAGTAATAAAACACAACATTGTTCAGTTTCACTCACACTCACTTTGCTGCTACAGCCTTACTTGGTCTGGTGTGACTGGTAGCTTATGGTGACTAATGCAAGCACACTTTAGGTATTGCTGTGTAACTGACTACTGTTTACACTATGTTTAAGCATTTGCTATTATTCCATAATTGTCACTTGTGGCTACATTGGCTGCTGTTCAGCAAAAGTTTACAGAGGCTTGTTTTTTTAATACACTTGGAATAGCAATTAAACTCTTGATCAGAACAATCTTTGAGGCGTCCTGGTATGTCATTTTAATTGACACCTGCCACCTAATTAGAAAGCAGTAATTTCCATGCTCTGTACAGTATGAAGTGGTCTGATATCCCCCAGCCAAACAACCGTCAAAGTCTGAGCCCCCTCCCCTACAACCATAACACCACTCAGTATTGATCTGTGATCAGGTTTCATAGCTGTCTCAGAGGAGGGTGGTGAGGATGATCTGTGTGTGTGTGTGTGTGTGTGTGTGTGTGTGTGTGTGTGTGTGTGTGTGTGTGTGTGTGGTTGCGCGCGTGTGTGCATGAGAGAGAGACAAAGATGAAGAGAGCAAGAAGGAGAAGAGAGGAGTCTTTTTCAGTTGCACGTCTATTGTTTCATAGGACTGCATTCTGCAAGATCGAGTTCTCTTATACTTATCATATATCCAATAAAGCCTGACTATAATTTAAGAAAAGTATTCACTGTTAAAGCTTCTCTCTCTCTCTTTGACAAGCCCGTATATTTAAGCTTTCTGTTGTTCAGTAAATGAAAAAGTACACACTTCCATTCTTTCCTCCTTTCAGTCTCTCTCAACCACAAACTGAAACTGCAGCTCGACTTAAAACAATCACTCGGTCCTGTCACTCCCTCCCTCCCTCCTTCTTCTCTCTTTACTTTTTTTTATTGCCTCTGAAAAGCCAGGCTAGAATAACCAGCAAGTCCAAACACACGCCGACAACCTCCCGGTCACACTTGCACACACACAACCACAACACACACACACACACAAACAACACAAACACACACACACCTTGTGTAAGGTCCCCCAGCTTGCAGAGGTAAATGGAGTGGAACAGGTTAGCATTGCTGCTATATAGTGTCCCACCTGTACAAACACAGTGCTTGATCACGGCTAAACAGACACACACACACACAGACACACACACAGACACACACAAATAGGCCTCCATCTGGACTGAGGCACTGGTGGGTTTTAATAGCTATCGATCATTCTCCCTGGTGACACACTCACCTCCCTGTTACAGGCTGAACAGAGCCAGCTGAGGACTCATACAGGTCTCTGAGTGTATGCACACACACTCACAGGCTACACGTGTGCACACAACATGTAGTGTCAAAAAGGCCATTTACTTTGCCTGCCTGAATGTGTGTGTGTGTGTGTGTGTGTGTGTGTGTGTGTGTGTGTGTGTGTTAGTGCTTCTGTGTGCCTCTGAGTATACACTTGGGTGTGTGTGTGTGTGTGTGTGTCCTACTGTGGCTCTCTCTGCCTTTCTTTTTAGATGAGGTTATTTAATTTACATAATGAGGCCCAGGCCCACTCTCGTAGATTAAATTACTCTGAGACAACAAATAAAAACGCATGCAGACAAGCACCCCCACAAACATACAAATCCCAGTCTATGTAACCATCTAACTGAAGTTGTTCTCTTGCCTTAGCTGTGATAATAAAAAGAGCATCTGTAGACTAAATAGCAAAAGTAAAGTCAAAGAACCTGCAGTGTGCCCAAGCTTACCCAATGATGTCATTGTTCACTTGCCCGGGTGAGTTACGGTGCGCTGAAAGGGTCAAAATGAGGGAGAGCCAATCGATATTCCATATGATTCTGACCAATAAATCTAAGATGTGATTAGTCTGGGTAGTTAGCGACGATTAATTGTCAAAGCTAATAAAGTCTTTTGTGGCTGAGGGTGCCAGAGAGGCTGCTGGGAATCATGGTTCATTTTATGGGCAAATTAATTAAAACAGCGCCTGAAAAAAAAAAGCCCTGTCAAAGACATCAAACACTCATTCTACACTCTGTGAAGGGCGGAACAATGGGACATCACTCAGGGAGATTCAGTGTGTGTATGTGTGTGTGTGTGTGTGTGTGTGTGTGTGTGTGTGTGTGTGTAGTAATCAAACACAATGAATCCTCACGTCATAAATCCAGAAGGGAAAGAGGGACATTTGTCATTTAGCTGCGTCTTTCCCTTTTCATTAAAAAAATGGCTGCCACAGTATCGTATTAATGTGTGAGGATGGGCATGTGTGTGTGTGCACTCCACATGATAAGAAAGGAGGCAATCGGGGAGAGTGAAAAATGTGTAGAAGAAGAACAAAAGAAAAGAAGGAAGGAGGTGTGGGATAACATGCTGTTTTAACAGACAAAAAAACTGAAATTGTTATTGAAAAGAGCTTTAGATAACAATTTCAACCATTTATACATTACTTTTAGCTATTTTAACCATTTACCAATAACGTTTACTGTCCATTACTTTTAGCTAACTGTTTCAACTTCTCTGCCTGCATGCTATCTCTCAATCAAAGAAATGTGGTGTTCAGGTGTTCATCGTCATTTCTATTTTTCTATTTTATTTTGTAGACATTGTTCTAAATATTGTTGCAATACGCAAAAACTGCCTGCTTTGTGTCCTCACAATAAAAAAATACTTTTATAAAACTGTGCGCTTACAGTGAGGGCAGACACATCTGAGCGTGCAAGCTTGCTTACAGGCCAGGCCGACACTCAATCTACACAGTCGGGTGCTTTTTTTCCTTCACATAACAGCTGAAACAACAATTGTTCTCACAGGGTAAGACCATTGTGAGTTTGCACTGTCTCAAAACAGTCTGTCTCCTTGTCACTCCCAAACCTTGCAAACCTCAGGGGATGTTCAGTTTGACGTAAAGACCAAACATTGTTTTTTTAAATGTTTTGATGGCTTTACACTTGTTCTTGTCCTTTGTACGGTGCAGCACTTTGGCCAGTGTACTGGCTTAACTTTGAATGATACCAACACAAACACAGAGAGCACTCTGAGATTTTACTGAAAAGAACTGCTGAAACAATACAATTGGACCACAGTATGTTTCCATCACAGGGGAAATCCTGCTGCCTGGATGGCCACTGATAGGAGTAAGATGAGAGGGGCGAGAGAGAGAGAGAGAGAGAGAGAGAGAGAGAGAGAGAGAGAGAGAGAGGAGAAAGATAGGAGAAAGGCAAAGTGTGTGGGGGGTATAAGTGGAGGACATTTGGGATCCAGTCCAGAGGGAAAGAGGTAACGTTAGGATGGAGGGAGTGAAAGAGACGGGTGTCAGGAGGGAGGGGGAGGTAATGATAAAAAAAAAGCTCAGCGAGAAGCAGGGGATAATGGGAGGAAAGGCTAAAGACTAGACAACTCAGAAGGCCCAGTTGTACTACCTCAAGCCAGGATGCAGCTGAGCAGGAACACAGTACTTGAAAAACATGTTTGTTTGTGTGAGTCTATGCTCATTATCAATCTTGAAAATAAAACACAGCTGCAGAGAAAGCAAAGTGAAAAGCTGGTGAATCACCACTGGTTGTATAGTATAAAATAAAACAACAAGATGTTTTAAATGTGTATTCAAAAGTGTTACTATAAAATCAATAATCTGAGTCAGCACAATTAATGTGGATCAAACACATTTAAGTCATATTATTATTACAATTATTGATTCTAAAGTAGCAAAATACTGCTTTAATACTGTTATCCTGCTACCTATCATCTATCCTGCGGTAGTTTGTTCTTTCCACAGTACTGAAACCTCACTTCCCAATGTCCCGAGAGCCTGCAGTTAGATCCAATCCATGTCTCTGGTTAGTCCCACAAATCAGACGTTTTCATAAAAGAGTCCCTGTTCCACTGGTGGCGGTGAATCAGCTAAAATCGGTGAAATACGGTTTTTTGTATGATATGTATGACAGATTATTACAAAAACCCCTATTAGAATGAAATTATTTTATTTGAAATATTATAAGTTGGATGTGGCTACTTCTTGGCAACATTTCTCCACACTGTTAACAATGGGCTCCTTCCCTCCTGGGCCTCTGCCTCGATCCTACTACATGCGAGGACAATACTGAGTAAATATTTGACCACAAGTGACCAAATGTCCAGGCCCTGAACCAAGGCAGCAGCAGGATTTCCCAACCTCACTTAAACAGCAGGGTTCCTCCATGCTAATTTTCCCATACATTCCTACACAGAAAATTACTTGGGCAAACTACCATGCTGTGGTTACCTCTTCATAACTTTACGCATGGCGACCAGGGAAGAAAAGCAGACCCGATTCATACAGCGCTCCAGCCATATTGAAACATTTAAGGGTTCTGTATTAAACACTATTTGAAAGTATATAAAACAGAATTTACCAAGGTCTGACTTTCTGCCATGGGATGTGACTCTGAAAAGGGCTGTAATTTAAATGAGATAATAACTTTAAATGACATCATATGTTTTACCCTAACTTCATTTGTCTATTTGGGACAATGGGTGAAGTCATACATGAGGATCCCTGCTGTCAGGTGGTGGGTACTAGACCACCTACTTATGATTCTTTCATGTGCTTTAATTCAGAAGAAAAGCAGTCATGAATACATGAATGAGCCAAAGTGGATAAATATTTCATAATGTGCCAGTGGAACATTGAGTGTAAACAAGTGACTAAACAACTTGTCCTTATTCTGCTTCCCCTTATTTAATCCCCAGAGTTATAAAAGTACAACAAAGTGAATGAAACTGACAGAAAATGAGAGAATAAGAAAGAGTTCATCTAAAGGAACCCAGAAAAAATTAATGAAAGTGAAGAAAAGGGGTTTGTTACATGCCATGTCAGTCCCAAGAAGGTGCAAGTATATACCTTAACCTTTCCCTTCTGTGTACATGACCATGGAGCAAAGCAATCTTCTCTAAAGCATTTAAATAAAAAAAAAAGAAACTTCGCAAGATCAGTTAAATCAACCCACTAGATCAGATTACATCCAACTTTATTGATAGCCATGGTTTGACATATACAACAGTACATAAAGGCAACATTAGCAGCCATAAAAAGTCAGACTGTGGTGGTGTTTTATGATCCGGTTCATCCTCCTTAGGTGCCTCTCTGAGCCAGCCAGCGCCAGGGGACTGATTTACTTGTCACACAAGGGGGACATATTTAGACGTGGTGCGCTGGAGATAGTAGGCAGTAAAGCTGGCAGGGCAGAAGATGACCCAGACAGTGGGAGTGTGGAAGACTAGAGGGGAACACGTAAGACACACGGTTAACCTCCTGCCATTAAACCAGCTGTGATTTCTGACCGAGGGGCAGGGGACAATGGACTGCAGTACACTAATTACACACCCTGACATGGATAATAGGAAATGTACTTGCTCTTTATGAGGATGAACAGACGTCTGTAGATCTATCTTTAACAATTTGCAGTTGTAGCAGAAATAAAAGGTCTTAAATGTAGCTTTCCAGACGTGTGGTCTCTGCAGTGGTAAAAGCAAAAAGGTCGTATTAAATCTGTGTCCTAATGACTGAAGGGAAGAAAAGACTGGTAAGTACCAAAGTACATGACTCAATAAGATAGGCCTGGCTCGACACTTCAGGTAAATAACTGAGCTTTAATGCATTTCTCCTATATTTAAATATGTCTGTTTATATTAACCTGTCCAGGTGTCAAATTTTGATTCCCTCATCATGCACTGTGCAATCAAAACTAAAAGTGTATGTGTGCTATATAGGACAATTTATAGGGGACCACCAACCAGAGACCACCGTGACTGAGAAGTTAAATGACAGTCAGAACAAGAAGACTTTCCACCATGAGTGCACACACACACGGAAAAATATATAATTTGTTTTCACGTAACGGTTTTCATTCACTTTTTCCATGTTTTTTGAGCTCACAACTTTCTCCAGTTCTAGCCCATAGAAACTAGAGCTCACATATAGCTGCAATATTTGGAGAGTAGAGTAGAGTAGAATATTATAGAATAGAATAGAATAGAAATTTGTTGGGGTAATTTTTATTTACTCATATCATATAATATTGCTATTCTAAAGTTGGTTAAAAGTGAATAACCTTGATTTGCAAAATAGAATTTAATAGAATTTGTAAGAGCCATTTTCTTATAACCTACTCTATCACAAAATGGTATTTTGAAGTCAGACAAACTTGAAAAAGCTTAAATGGCAGAATAGATTAGAATATGTGAGGGTTTTTTTTTCATCTATTGTACCATAATATGGCCATTTTGAAGCCAGATAACTTGGAAAACTTTGAATGGCAGAATAGAAGGTTGTAATTGTCTTACTGTACTGTTTTGAAGCCAGATAAAGAATAACAAACTTGAATGTCAGACTAGAATAGAACAGTGTGATTTACTGTTAGTGTTATATGGCTGATATAAAGGCAGAAACTTTTATAAAATGTAGTAAAGTAGAAGATAATGATGAGGGTGTCATTTACTGTTAACATAAGGATGAATATCATAGAAAAGATTTGATGAAATTCATAAGCTATTAGAGATCTTTCAACTGCTTCTACAAGGTTAAATTAAATACTTCTATGTGTACAAAAAGCGAATAGAAAAAGCGTAATAAACAAAAGACAGAAAATAGATAATAATAATATCGTAGAGCTGTTTCAATCGGTGAGGTGAGAGACGCACAGCCTGAGCGCTGGCTGTCCCGCCACTGACAGTAGAGCGGGTAACTAGATATTCAAAAACAATACGTCATCCCACAATGCACCGCGCTTACGCTCTCCTTACAGCATTACCTCATCCCACAATCCACCGCGAGATTAAGAATCTTCTGGGTGGTCGTCAAGGCAACGAGCCTTATCGGCGGGGCGGGCCCCGCCCCGCGACACGCCCTCCGGCCAATGGGAGAGCCCCGTCATGACATCATGGCTATTTTTAGAGAGGCAGCGGCAGCAGATAAAGTTTGCCTCCACGCTGTACGTCTCAGAGTATATACACAGCCAGGCAGACGAAGCACCACAGTGCTGCCGCCTCACAAGACAAGTTAGAGCCACTCGGCGCTTTTCATTCACGGACTCAATACAAGTCTGGATACTTTGGCTAAAGCTTTGTGAACTGTTACAACTCAGCACTGAACACTTGACCATCGCTGGCTGAAAGAAGTAAGTCCTGATTCCTGTGTCAAGAAAGTGCGCACTCAAAGTTTGGAAGTTTTTACGCACAGAGAGGACGTTTGGAAACCAGTGTTTTTTTCCCCCTCAACTGATAAACCAGGAAGAAGAGAAGGGGGGACGAAGAGTTGTTTTGTTGAAGACTTTGTAGTAGACATTGTTTTTGGTTTGTCTTCTATGTATTCCAAGATGGAAACTACTTTCTATGACGACTCACTCAACACTTTCTCCCAGCACGACAACGCCGGCTACGGGTACAACAACCCCAAAACGCTGAAAAACAACATGACATTGAACCTCGCAGACCCGACGAGCACTCTGAAACCTCACCTCCGGGCCAAAGCCAGCGACATCCTCACCTCCCCTGATGTGGGCTTGCTGAAGCTGGCCTCCCCGGAGCTGGAGCGGCTCATCATCCAGTCCAGCAACGGACTCATCACCACCACGCCGACACCGACCCAGTTTCTGTGCCCCAAGAATGTCACGGACGAGCAGGAGGGCTTCGCGGAGGGGTTCGTCCGAGCCTTGGCGGAGCTCCACCACCAGCACATGCCGGGCACACCTAATGTGAGTGTCACCTCAGCTCCCCAGACCAGCGTCAACACTGCCCTGCCGCCTGTTTCATCTGTAGCCGGTGCCACCGTTTACAACAACAACGCCACCATGCGCTCCGACTCGCCGGTGTATGAGGACTTGAACACTTTCAACCCGGCCATCAGCACCGTCTCGGCACCGAATTACACCACCTCAGCCCCGACTATGTCCTTCCCTGCTGCCCCGCCGCAACTTCCCATCTACGGGCAGCCATCCCCCGCCCAGCTCCCCCGGCTCACGGCGCTCAAGGAGGAGCCCCAAATCGTGCCTGAGATGCCGGGGGAGACCCCTCCCCTCTCCCCAATCGACATGGAGAGCCAGGAGCGCATCAAGGCCGAGAGAAAGCGGATGAGGAACCGCATCGCTGCCTCCAAATGCCGGAAGAGGAAGCTGGAGCGCATCTCGAGGCTGGAGGACAAAGTGAAGACCCTCAAGTCCCAGAACTCGGAGCTTGCGTCCACCGCCAACATGTTGCGCGAGCAGGTGGCCCAGCTTAAGCAGAAGGTGATGAACCACGTCAACAGCGGGTGCCAGCTCATGTTGACGCAGCAGCTCCAGACCTTCTGAGGTGGCGTTAGCGCGCGGCGGAGAGAGAAAAGACTGTAGTTGAACGAAACGGACGCTTCCTGTGATAGTGAGTGGCTGTGTCTCCCGAAATCGTGACGGGATTTGGGATGATGTGGCGCGACACTGGCAGGACCGGGGGCCGAGCTGAAGTTCCACGAGTGCCACGCGCTCCCCCTTGGCGCGTCCCAGAGAGGGGCTCGGGACAGTGACAGTAGCCATGAACCAGAGGGGGCATGGCAACAAGCAGGATACCTTTCTGTTTCTGTCTCGTGCTGTTTTTACAGAACTGGACGGGACTAAAGTTTTCTTGATTTACTCCCAGCTCTGCATGGACCTTATCATGACCATCAAAGGAGAAATTCAGTATTAGAGGATTGAAGAACCTGCGATAGAGACTTTTCTTGCTGTAGCCATAATGGCCTCAAACTTGGGTGTGTTGGCCAACTCTAAACGGCTGAAAAGTTGTAACAAAAGCTGCCTGACTTCTGAGTTACAGTACAATGTACTTTTCTTAATTGTAAGAAATTAAGTTAGAAAAGCTTCAAGATTTACTTGTTTTTTTCTAAAGCTGTTTAATGGGGTTTCACTCATTGTTATATGTATATAAGATCAACTTGGAGTACTTATGTTTACCATTTGTAATAAGAATACTGTATAATTTTTTATGTTTTGTTTTCTGAGCACTTCAGAAACTAATCAATATTTAAGAAAATAAACCACATGAAATGAAGCAACATTGCCTCTGTGTTCTTGTACGTGTGTGACAGAAAAAAAAAGTGGGTGTGCCATGTCAGGAGCTCAAACAATAAAACATGTTGCAACATGTTGCAAGAGCTGCAAGTTCCCAGTACCTCAAGGTAAATTCCATTAGTGCTGGTATTGATCCAGGCTAAGTGATTGTGTTTCAGCTGACAGACCAGGCTCACTTAGTACTGATGGAGGCCAGTTCTGCAAATTGGGCTTGTAGAGCTTGAGATCTCCACTTTATGTCTCAGCACACACAGACCTATACCTGAAGAGTATAGATATTACACAAACCTCCTATTGTTCTCAGGTGTTAACATATGACACTGTAAGTATAACTGTAAAACACTGTTACAGAGTTGCAGCAGGTTGAACTGAGCAACTGAAGGCATCTGATTTGACACATAATAACAGGAAAATCAAAGGCAACCCTTCATGCTGTTGCACCATCCAGTTATTCAACATTACTTCCTGTCCTGTTGCGATTAAAGAAAGCCCCAGCATGTGGAAACAAACACAAATAAATACACAAAAGTCTTAGGTCATATATTGCAAATTTAAAGACATAAGCCACATCAGAGATAACACATGACGGAGTATTAACTCAATAAAATGCAAGTGTATTCTGGATACATTGTATCCTATTGTCATATAGTCATTATTTAGTGTACTTTCAATGAATAAGCTCCTCTCTGTATAAGTAGTTTAAAGGAACAAACAATAGCCTTATCAAAATGTAAACAAAGGCAACACCAAAAAATCAAAACACAAGATAGGAGCCTCATTGACAGGCCTTTAAATTCAGGGACTGACACAAGACGACAACTAAATATGAGTGTTTTCTAAAGACGTTTGTCTCCATCAGCAATGCTGGTAAACCCATCCTAATATT
The DNA here is from genome assembly GCF_043641665.1 of Enoplosus armatus. NCBI lineage: Eukaryota > Metazoa > Chordata > Actinopteri > Centrarchiformes > Enoplosidae > Enoplosus > Enoplosus armatus. The sequence goes on from NC_092186.1 coordinate 9,179,680, forward strand.
TCCAGTTATGACCAGCTTTGTCAAACCCTTCAATTATGTAAATATAGCCTACATCAAAGGTATGAAGTAAAACACAGATAGGAGCTGTATGAGTCTGACAGTAAGGACCCTTTGACTTAAAAACATTAGAAGCCTCATTCCTGCACAGACACTAACTACAGCAGGTGAATGTGGTGGGACAGGCCAGAGGTGGCACACAGGTAATACAGTATTCAACACTCATACTCAGTGTGTCCTGCTCATAATAAAACACTAGAGGGCGGCACAGACTGATTTATGATAAAACTAAATGTTGCTTTCTCACAGTCTTCATGCCTCCACTGTAGCTTGCGTTGGCTCACCAGTTGTTGATTTATGCCTAAGATAACACAGACCTGTCGTGATTTCACATGCCAAAGAAATAGAACAGGTTATTAACTGATGCACAATAAAGCCTAAACATTAAACAAATATGCTTTATACGCCTATTCTGTCTTTTCTTTTCTTTCTTTTCCTTTCTCCTTTGTTTTTTCTTCTCTTTATATATCTTGTCTTATAAATCCATATGGAAGATTTTTATAACATGGTTTGATGCATAAACGCAGCTAAATCAACTGTTTGTCTTTTTTTATATGAATACATTCATAAACAAATACAAGTACATCAGGCTAATTTAATATCCTTTATTAACAATGAAATGATGAACCACTTAACAACATTGATGGTCTGGGGGTTTATTCTTATTCATGTGTTGCGTCCAAATAGAATAAAACTATTATTCTACATGTTTAATTATAACGGGAACTCTAATTTCTCCATAAATCAGCTTTAACTTGTTCTGATTTCTAAAAACTTGGGGCATCATGACATCATCCCGGAAAGCGGAGTCCTTCCCTGCCATATAAGGAGAGGGAGCGCTCGGAAGATCTACGTCACGACGGAGGAGGCGTGTATTACGGGAAGTGAACCGACTTTGTAATCTCTGCATAATACGGTCCTGAGAAGTTACCAAGGGCACATCAGTGAAAAGATTACACCGGCAACAAAACGAACCCTGTTGGATGTGAAAATAAAACAATAAAATAGAAAGAAAATCGAAATAAAAACCCAATATTTTAATCTAAATCCGGAGCGTCGTTAATGATAACAAACATGACGTTGTCCAGACTACATTCAAGTACTGCGTTAGTTGTACTTTACTTGAATACTTCCATTGTATACTACTTCATAATTCTATTTCACTACATTTGAGAGGGAAATACTCCACGACATTTGTGTGACAGCTATATTTACTAGTCACTTTGCAGATTAAGATTTTACATACAAAATATATAAACATCTTGTAAAATGTTTAATGCAGTGTTATAAGTAGTTAGAACTAGCTCTACCTCAACTAGCTACAATATTATGCTGATTACTTGTTAATGCATCAGTAATAGTAATTAAATCATAGAATGTAATATTATCATTTCATGAATCAATTTGATTTATATTTAAATATAAATATGTATTTTACTACTTTTACAAATAATCAGAATCTTTCTTCCACCCCTGACTGCATGTTGCACATTTGACACAAATAAAAAACTTCAAAGAAAATGTGGTGCATGAATAAGGTTTTGATTATTAGATATCTCACCCACCTTTGACATATTGATGAGGCGTGATTCAGAGATTCAGCCAAATGGTGTTATCCAGGGAGTGCACCACTTCTGCACCCACACATGGCCACGCATGCACATGCATGCTCTCTTGCTCTCTCTCTCTCACACACACACAAGGTTATCCCGATTCAAAACCTGTTATTGTTGTCACTGCTTACATATTAAATTATTATATTCAAATTATGTAAAATAAGAACCAAGGACAGAAGCTCCTCGAAGATAAAGCTCAGAAGAAACAATACATTATTATTTCAAATACAAACTTGAATAACGATGTGTGACTACTGTCATGACTGCCATGCTGCATCTCATGAAAACTAACACTGTTAGTTGGTCATAAAATCTCAAAAAAGGGCAGGTTGAGCTGGACAGATCTGTATGGTGAAGAGGCTTGTCTGTATTTTGTTGCTAGGGCGAGGTGTTTCTATTAGCAATAATGTATGAAACACAAACACACAGAGCCAGAACCACAAGTTATAACAATGACTTGCTGCATGTGAAGGTTTAAGAGAACCTTTAGCATCTAAAATGTTCAATATACTCAAGGGTTTTGATGCTCAAGCAGCATCAAACTATATCAACCCCTATGCTGTGGATGTAATCCGGGCAAAGAGGAGGGATCTAGTTTATGGGATATCACATACCGAGGATCTACTGGATCTCCTCGTCACAGAGGGGGTCATGACAGCAGCGAAGAGATCCATCGTCTTGACCATCGGGACTCGCAAAGATCAAAACTCCAGGGTCCTGGACCTCCTGGAGGCCAGAGGTGAAAGGGCATGTCGGAAATTCTTCCATCCATGTCTTATGCTGGCAGAACCCAACCTCTATCAGCGAATCAAGACCTATGTGGGTGGTGTGAATGAACGTATTCGAGACACAAGTAGACAGCTGATTGGATATTTGCTGGAGAGGGACCAGGAGGTGATGGATAAAATTACAGATAGAATTGTCACTGAGAAGACTCTCTTATTTGCCACCAGAGAGACCAAGAAATCTAGCCCTGAAAAGGAAGACAGAAGCACTGTGCCACTTTTAAAACCAGAAGACAGTAAACCAGCACAAAGTAAACCAGATAATCTCATCCACGTGATAGCTACAGATGGAGAGCTAGTACTGCTGGAAGAGCTGTTAGAAGACACTGATATTAATATCGTCAATTCCTCCAACGAGACTCTGTTACATGTAGCTGCTGAGTACGGTCACCTGTCCATCATTGAGCTCTTGATCCGTAAAGGAGCCAGACTGGACATGCAGGATAATAAGGGCCACACAGCTCTTCATAAAGCAGCCAGCAGGGGTCACACTGAGACAGTCAGGACCCTCATACAGGCCGGGGCCCCCATCTACACTCCGGATCTGCAAGGCAAAACCCCTGTTCACCTGGCAGCGGAAAATGAGCACCTGAATTCTGTGAAAGTCCTGGTGCAGGAAGAGAACAAGCAGTCTGAGAGCAACACACAGGACATGTTTCTTCACATGGCAGCCATGGAAGACAACTGGAGGCTGGCTGAGACGCTGCTGCAGAGCAGGGCCTCTGTCGATGCCAGAAACCACCATAAAAAGACAGCTCTGTTTTATGCAGTTTCCAGGAACAATGACAAAACAGTGACTGTCCTTCTAAACGCAGGAGCTGCAGTTAACTGTGATGTTGTGAATGAAGCCATTAAGCTCAATGAAGAATCAATTCTCCGTCTGCTGCTTGGTGAGTGTTTTCACCAAAGACTACCACATTTATAATGTTATTTAACATCTTGAAGTATGCTATATCACCATTCATTAGACTTGTTAAGATGTTAATTGTACATAAATAAAGCATGAAACTGCAAACATACAAGCTCACACTACATTTTGTTTAAACCATAGGTAATGTCAGTGAAGAAGCGCTGGGCTCTGCTCTCTTCTCGGCTGTTAAACAGAACCATGATGGAGTTGTAACCATTCTCATAGACAGCGGAGCAAATGTGAACCTGTTGGACAAACAGGGGTACACTCCTCTCCTATTGTCAGCTGAGCTGGGGCACACAGAAGTCTTCAGGTAACGTTTACATTGAGGGGATCTGAGAGCTACGGGATATTATTATTAGTGACTTTTCATTGTGTTTTTTAAGAGAGTTAGAAACATGAAGAGCCTCTCAGTTTTCTCCCTCTGAAGAAATCTCCTTCCTGCCCAGAACACTTAAGACAAAACTGGCACATCTTTATATGTAACCCACCAGAATCCCAGTCTTAAATCTTAAATCATAGAATGTAATATTATCATTTCATGAATCAATTTGATTTATATTTAAATATAAATATGTATTTTACTACTTTTACAAATAATCAGAATCTTTCTTCCACCCCTGACTGCATGTCATACATTTGACACAAATAAAAAACTTCAAAGAAAATGTGGTGCATGAATAAGGTTTTGATTATTAGATATCTCACCCACCTTTGACATATTGATGAGGCGTGATTCAGAGATTCAGCCAAATGGTGTTATCCAGGGAGTGCACCACTTCTGCACCCACACATGGCCACGCATGCACATGCATGCTCTCTTGCTCTCTCTCTCTCACACACACACAAGGTTATCCCGATTCAAAACCTGTTATTGTTGTCACTGCTTACATATTAGATTATTATATTCAAATTATGTAAAATAAGAACCAAGGACAGAAGCTCCTCGAAGATAAAGCTCAGAGGAAACAATACATTATTATTTCAAATACAAACTTGAATAACGATGTGTGACTACTGTCATGACTGCCATGCTGCATCTCATGAAAACTAACACTGTTAGTTGGTCATATAATCTCAAAAAAGGGCAGGTTGAGCTGGACAGATCTGTATGGTGAAGAGGCTCTGTCTGTATTTTCTTGCTAGGGCGAGGTGTTTCTATTAGCAATAATGTATGAAACACAAACACACAGAGCCAGAACCACAAGTTATAACAATGACTTGCTGCATGTGAAGGTTTAAGAGAACCTTAGCAATAATGTAAATAAACATCAAGCTCCCAAATATGAGTTAACACACATGAAAAAGAAAACAAAGGGACAAGACATCAGTGGCCCCTCATAATTTCTCTGTAGTACATCCCTGCTGCACACACTGCTGACTGACACAGTGCTGTTTTTATACCACCAGGGGGCACCACAAGATCCTGATCAATTTCACACATGGTGGCTTTAAATATTTCTGTTGTTAGATTTTTGCAAAGTGACAAACGATAACATGTACATTATACAACAGAACATACAATAAAAACATATCTAAACATTCAACACACCAGTACATACACACTGACACAAATATAATGTTCATATCCTTCTTCCTATATCAATTATCAATCATCAATCATCAATTATTGTCCAAGTCCATTACTGGAAATCTTGAATAGTGACCTTCTCGTTTTCATTTCAGAGTGCTAGTAGCAAAACAGGCTAAACTGGATGCTACGTTATCCGACCTCTCCTCAGCGTTGCACCTGGCTGTCCGCAGTGGCAGTGAGCCCATAGTGCAGACATTGCTGGAAAAAGGATTAGACCCCAACATTACCGGACCTAAAGCCCAAACCCCTCTACACCTGGCAGCTCAGTGCAATAGGCCAGAATTAGTTGATCTGCTGTTAAGAGCTGGAGCACAGGTAACTGTCAAACCAGTTGGTCATTAGCGTCCATATTTCAGATCTAGATTTATGTTTGTGGGGACTGAGAGTTGTGTGTCATTTTTTTAGGTTGATGCAGTAGCCCAAGACAGGCTGACCCCTCTGCATTTAGCCAGTCAGCAGGGCCATGCAGACCCAGTGATCCGGCTTCTTCAAGGCAAGGCAGACCCAGGAGTCAAAGACAGGCTGGGGAGGACAGCATTGCACTGGGCAGCCTCTTCCCAGGGAGAAAGCTGTGTGGTAGACTTGCTGCTGTCGGCCAGAGCCAACCCAAACACCACTGATAACGAGAAAAAAACTGCCCTCCACCTGGCTGCTGTGGAGGGGAAAGTAGATGCTGTGACTTCACTGTTGTCCCACAAGGCAAAGGGAGGGGCTAAAGACATGGATGGCTCCACGCCTCTCCATTACGCAGCAGCTAGTGGGCACGTCAGAGTGGCCTCAGCTCTTCTACAGTTACTCAAAAATAAGGGGATAGAGGAGAGGAATTCATGGAGGAAAACACCGCTTCATGCTGCAGCTGAGAACGGCCACGATGGTGTGGCGGTGCTGCTCCTAGAGGCCGGGGCAAAGATCAACAGCACAGATCACAGTAAAGACACTCCTCTGCACTGTGCTGCACGAGGTGGACACCAGGAGGTAGTGAAGAGGCTTGTCAACTGGGGCCAAGATGGGCGGAAGACGGTGAATCTGCAGGCTACCAATAATGTCGGGAAGACACCACTGCAGGTGGCAGAGAGTGGAGACACGCCAGAGCATGAGAACATTGCAACTTTACTCATGAGAAAGATGTTTCTTATAAAATAAAGGAAGAGAGGTTAAAAGAGCACATGACAGGACCTGAAAACGTAAAGCCAACTTAATAATATATTTTACTTTTTACTTTCCGTGCGTTCGGGGACTCAAATCACTGATGAAACCACATCTCAGATCTTGCATCATATCCTGTGAAAGGTGTTGGATTTATTTTTTTGCATGAATTATTATTTAACTGAATACAGCAGCAAAAGCATGAAATATGGATATTCTTGTTTGGACATTATAAGAGACTGCGATGGTTGGTTGTTGAGGGCTTTTATCTTCGGTAATGAAGCAAGTACATAAGTATAACTCCCCTTTTTCCATGTCCAAAACCATCCATGCCGATGATGAAACCACAGTTCTGACACTGAACTCCATGAAAGGGCTGAATGGGGAAAGGAGAATATTTTCTTTGGGTCGGTATCACAATCAAATATTTCTAGACAGAAACATGTCCTCTTAACTTAAATAAAAGCCACAAATCTTACAGCAAAAGAAAGAATCTGTGAACACATGTTGGCCACTTCATGTCAGTCGACCACTTTGGTCCAGACTGAAATACCTCAACAGCTATTGGATGGATTGAAATTATGTACAAACATTGGCGCTCCACAATTGATGAGTTCTAATTACTCTGGTGATCCCGACTTGTCCTTTAACACCATCAGCAGGTCAAAGTTTCACTATGTCCCATACAGCCTCAGCCTCACATTTAGTGCTAATTAGCTAATGTTAGCATGCTAAAACGCTAAACTAAGATGGTGAACATGTTAAACATTATACCTGTTTAACATTATCATGTTAGTATTGTCAGTGCAATCATATTAGCTTAATGAGGTAAGCATTGAGTACAGCCTAACAGTGCCGCCAGCATGTCTGTAGACTCTTAGTTTGGTTTACACATATTTCATGTGTACTATAAGTTTATGACGTTCAGTGCTGTGTTTTCTATATGTTGTTGAAAATGGGTTTATGCTATGGTCTGTGCCCTGACGTATTATTCTGTATTCGAGATGGTCATGATGGGATTTTATTTTAACCTAGTTTTGTGTTTCCTCACATAGGCAACATCTGCAGTTCTCTGTAATTATTTTACACCCTGCCCCCACATCACTTTTCCATTGCAGTTGTGTTTTATGAATCAATACTCAGAAAAAGCTATGTCACAATATTTTACATGGCCCAAAGTATAATGCTATTATATAAAACATGTTTTGAGGAAATACAAAAAATATTGCATAGAAACAAATAGAAATATCTCAGAGAAATAAAAAAAACCTGTAAGTAACTTTAATGTAAAAAGCCCTGATGTTTACTGTAATGTTGACATTTACAAGTTATTGCTGTCAGATTCCATCAGATGGACATCATATGGAGGAGAGTGTTTCAGTGGTCAGTTATAAATTATTACATAGTACATTACAGTGTTTTATCAAATGGTCATTTAAATTATTCTACTAAACTAAAAGTGTTAAGCATTTAAAAAAAAAAAAGTTCTAAAAAGCTATAACTCAATTCATTTGTTCTGGCTTTAAATTATGAAACAAAAATTAATCCATTTTTCATTTAAAGACAAAACCTTGATAGTGAGTCTTTTGTAGTCTAATTTAAATGCTTAATGTATCATTTCATTTTCATTTGAATCATTGCTTCATGTCACTTCTACATACAAACCAAAAGAACCGAAACACGCTCCCACATGTGGTTTTTATAGGTAAGAAGCTATCATACCGCGAGATGTTAGCGTCAAGTGACTCACTGCGACGTTGTATCACGTGACGTTGTTTTGTCTGCAGACTGTCTGTAGAGAAGTTGAAATGGCAAGAAACGAGGAGAAGCAACAAGGGAGATTGAACAGACTATGGCTTCAGAAAGAGAGAGAGGGTAAGCAGCCACTTGCCACAACATAGAGTGCAATTTAATTAAGATATGGCCGATAAAAAAAACACCCTGCTGTATGAATAGCTTAGCTTTAGCTGTTAGCTACAGTGGCGCTAACGCACAGTTGTTATATTAGCTTTCTCTGGTTTATATTAGTAAGTTGTTACATGTTGGAGAAAATGTTCGCGTAATGTCTTCGTCATCCGCCCTGTAAGAAGCAATATTAAAAGTTACCCACCCCTTCCTTCTAGTGCTACATTATAGTAAACACTGAGCTCCTTGAGGAATAATGTTTTCTTTCAATATTTCATTAACAGAAGGGCGCCTCAAAGATGCACATGAGCGGAGACCCAAGCTGGTAATAATGAAGTAATAGATTGTTATGAAAACACTTCTCCTCAATTCCTCTTTACCTGGATTAGCTTGTTTCAGCCACCCCTTTTCTTCACAGTCTACTCTTAATTCAGCTTCCTCTGTGACAAAGTGGATCCCCAGCATCAAGAATGATATAGAGTATTACTTGCAGGTAAGTGAATTGACAGTGCTGTGTAAAATGGATTCTGCAGACATGGTGTCTAATGACACTGAACTCCCTGCCTTAAGTTAAACGATATCTGTTTTTCGCCTTTCCCCTCTCAGCAGTCTCAGCTGTCTCACTACCCAGAGAGGAAGATAGCCGAGTTCCAGCTGCACATTGAGGCTTTGGAGAAAGAGTACAAAAGCTTCATCGCCAAACTCCGAGTTCTCGACCCCTCCTGCAAACATAAGCCATGGACTCCTCGAGCATACTGCAAAAGGAGAGCAGACACACAAGACTCTCCAAGTATCAGTCAGTGTGTTAAAGGTTGTAACCAATCTCCTGCATACAGTAAAAGCATGTCATGTGTTCTTATTAGCCAACATCTTATATCTGATATTTTTAATCCTCATCTCTCTTTTAAAGAACAGTTTATCTAATGTTGACAGCAGCACCAGAATTACAAGTAGCTGCAGGTTTTGAATATCAAAACAAGGTAAATGGGAATGTTGGGAATTTTGGTTAACAGCAAGATATCAGAATGTGACATTTGCACTTTATGTTCATATTTTAGGAGTCACACATACAGTGGATAACACCATTTTAAGTCAATAAACTCAAATTAATCTTAATATATTAATGGCAGATTTGATGCTCAGATGTATTATGGAGATATACCATCTCATTTTCAATGCTGTCCGGTTTCACTTGTGTGTAATTACAGCACACAGCAGCTCTGTTCCACCTGATTCTAGAAAGACGTTTTCTAAAATAGTCAACCAAGAAAGCTACTTTTCATTGAATGTTAAATTTGTATCTAAAAAAAAAAGTGGGTTTTGTTGTATCTAAAAAAAAACAAACAACAAGGTGTATTTACAATTATTTAGTATTTAGAGTTTCTAAGATCCAAATGGAGGCAGTAGACTCTGTAGGACAAGTGGAGCCTTGGGAGTCTTAGGGGCGTTAAGTTGAGTAGGTATTGGACCCAACGTGTGATTTTTAGACTTGAAAACACTGCTTGGAGTAATTTTATGGTAGTTTCCAGAACTTTTCAGATCTCTGAATAACCAGGCGGCTTCTGTCTGCACATACACAAATCATTTTTTCTGCTGATTTCTTTTTATGCCTTTCACCAACCAGGCATCCTGCTCTGTTTTCTTCTTTGTCATGTTAAAAACAGTATATTCCCTATATCCTCTCGCAGATGCTTTGTGCTCCCTGCAGATTCTCTTGATCACTGGTGATTATTTTTGGGGATGTCCAGTAGGAAAAAACAAAACTAACTGACAAAACTAAATATTATTTAAGACACCAGTAGCTGACCGTACATCCTTCTATTTATCTTCACTTTCATTTACAGCGAAAAAAACTCGTCCCTGTGAGTCACATGAAGGTCCTCTCAACCATTTGGGGACCCCTGACCCCTCCAAACCGACCACAGAAACCTCAGAGGCAGTCTGTGCAGACCAGGACCAGCCCCTCTCCTTTGACCATACAAGGCTGGCGGTGGCTGCTGCTGCGTTCAGAGGACCGTCAGCTCAGCGAGGCTCCTCTCAGGCACAGAGCCTCGCCAGGGTGCTGCAGTCTGGCCTGCCAAACCTTGTTAACGCTTCATTAAGGCAAACATTTTCAACCCAGAGCAGAGACACAGAGAATGATGGTGGGGCAACGATGGGATCTGTTGTTGGACAGAAAAACACCACCCAAGACCATAAGTCAGAGTGTGAAGCAGCAGAGAGGATACCTGGGAAATCATCCCACGCTGGGACAACAGAGGAGAGGACGGGTCACGTCCTGGGACTAGACTGTTACTCTTCCTCTGATGAGGAGTGTGATACATGATATTGTTTGATTTGAATTACAATGAAGAGTTTTATGGAATCTGTTGTTGCTCTGTGTTCATTCAAAGGCTTCCTAAGTGGTGGTGGGTCACATGGACAAAATTAATGTCATGATACTTCTGCAACAGCATTTTTGAGAAACGCATATGAGAAAATAATTTGTCTTTTAGCATTTTAGTATAACGAAATCCTGTAATTAACAAAAAGAAATAGACCTACATTTTCTCAAGTTGTTAAGATGTCGTGACCGATTTCTGTAAAATGTGACTTATTCTTTTAGACATGAGGACTGAATCACCATGTGAAAATGTTATAGAAAAAAGCTGAATTTTAATGTCGAGTTAAATCCCCACTCAGATGACATGCAATGTAAGGGAAAACGTATGTTTGCATGAAAGACATGACTAATGTCATTCATTTCAGGTTGAGAAATTCATTGTCATTTTCAGGCTCAGCTCAATTTACGTAATCAGTCATCACAACCACAACTACCTCCATTAAGCAACAGAAAGGAGGGGAACTGTGAGAAACAAACGGTAATCGATAGAGAGACTTGCTGATTCAGTGATTCTTTTTAGTGCCCTTGTCTGGTTGTATTAACTGGAGCAGCAGCACTGAACACGACCTGGTTAGACCCCAAAACCCCACCCTCCCACATAACCCACTCTGCCGCTGCTGCTGCTGCTGCTGCTGTGAGGACCGCTTTCAGCATGATGCTTCTGGGAAACAGCCTGTAGAGTGCAGACACCCTGTGCATCTTATGGTTACATCTGACGTAGTTACACTTTTAGTTAGAGCTCTGTGTGCATACTGCGAGGTGGGTTTCCCTTTGTCTCTGCAGGGGTCTGGAGAAATGAAACAAAACTTTTGCAACAGCTGACGCAGCCGAGACTTTGGGAGCTTCTTTTACAGTTACCAAACTACACAGAAAACACAAAATTAACTTTTTACACAAAGCATAAGACTCAAAGTTTAAGTGTGAGACAGCACTACTGCAGCCCCCTCCACTGTGAGGCTGGTGATATCTGTTGTTTAATTTCCCCCTGGGGATCAATAAAGTATTTCTGATTCTGATCTTGCATTAGGTGTCATCTACGTCGTTGGAAAGATGCCCTTTATACTAAACCACCAAAGCCCACCCAACAGCACTAAGTAATACTTGTAAACCATTTTCTTGATTAATCAACAGATAAGAACTGATGTCTTCTGGAAACTGTTGCAACCACAAGCGACCACATAATTGAACCTGTAGGTGCAGCACAATTGCTGTGTATCCTAGGAAACAAACCCAAAAGTGGCAGAAAGACCCACAATGAGTGGGGAGGAAAGCAGTGTGCGTGTTCAGCTTTCCTGTAAGCTCATCTATGAGGTATTTGGTTGGGGTTAATTCTCACCCCTGTGAAGTATCTCTGTCTCTGGCTAACATCCCTTTATACGTAGCCTGCACGAAAGCCAATGTTGAGACATACGTCCTTTTCATGTGGCATCAGTATCTTCCCACCAAGAATACGCTGTGTGCTACTGAAACTGCTGTATCACTGTTGTGAAACGCTGTGCCTCACAAAGACTGATATGATACTGAAATATAACTGAAATACAACATTTTGATAATGATGCTTTTTTGAACAGGTTGAATACTAAAGATACGTTTTCAGATTCAGGACATGGTTCAGATTCGAAGAAGCGCAGTGACACCCTCGAAAGAAAGAAAAATCCCCAGCAATGATAAAAAGTATGTGACCTGGGCCACAAGACCGTTTAGATTGCATATGAAATTCTGGGCTGGTGGCAGTGTTTGTGGTAGCTCAATCTTTCCCTTCGTGGAATTTGTGAAAAGGTGATGATGACTAGATGGTGGTTAGTGAGGCTGGGGTCAGCTGAAACCTCTACCTTCCTTTCCCTCCAGACTACAGGTTACAGTTCTCTACACACACAGTGCAAAAACAAAGTTGTCCTAGTACATAAAAGCATATAAAAGACCCAAGGCTTAATGAAGTTAGTTATAGGTAAATACTTTGCAGCAATGAGGACCAGAGGAGAGGAATATATGATAAGTTAATGACAAGTAACGGGCACTTGTCTTCAGCCCATGGTGTGTGTGGGAGGGGTTTGTGGGTGGTGTATGTCTTGACAGCTCAAGCTTCTTTTTTTAAGCCAGAGGTGCTCAGACAAAAGTACACACCTCCTTCGTGCAGAGGTGACAGCTTCACACACAGCTTGTCTCACAGCAGGACCTACACTATGAGCTGCGACCAGAGCTATCCATTTCCACAGGTGTTCCTTGTGGATGGTGGTGGGGGTCCGCAGCACTCTGCCCAGCCGCCGAGTCTCGTACCCTGCTGGTCCTTCCCGCCTGCCCAGGAGAGGGTGAGGAGCCGTGGGAAGAGCCGGGGCTGCATGGGAGTCAGCCCCGGGTTGGCCCTGGTCGTGCTGATGCTCTTCCTGCTTGTGTTTGTGGCCCTGGGCTTTGAAGCCTACCAGATTAACAACATACAGACAGAGCTGAGAAAGATGAGAGAGGTAAGGAGCCACTGTGTGGGAATGGATATATGGAAGTGAACATAAGAGAGCAGTTTGAAGATCAGAGAGGAATAAGCTAATGATGACTGCAGCAGTGTGTGGAAAACAATAGTTTTGAGGTTAAAAACAGGAGAAATGTGAAAACATGACAGCCATGTGTAGAATATTAGAAGCAGACCAAGACAGAGTAGTAATAATTGAGCAACGGTTGCCAAGAAATAATAATAATAATGTCAATATTAATAGTATTGCTTTGTGTAGAATACTGCTTCTTATATCGTTTTAATGGGGGTTAAAGCTGCAAATAAAAAAGGTGTGACTTCCCTCACCTTTGCTGGGGGTGATAGGGAGGTGGGAGAGTGGAAAACCCAGCTGGAAAGTTAACACAGCTCTGCAAAGTTTAATAATTAATTCGCTTTTTACTTTTCATGTGAAGAGTTGATATACCTCAGCTCAGCCTGACATTTAAAAATGCAAACCAAGGTCTTAATCGTTCCATCTGTGGTCACCAGTCCAGTGAGACAGGATATCCTCTCTCTAACTTGTGCTCTCAGATGGCTTTTAGAATAAAGTGCAGAGGTGCAGGCGTCTGTGTGATGTGGTATTTAGATTCCTCTGTTTCTTTTGTGTCTCACTGAAGGCTAAACCCGTGACTGAGTATAACACAGCTCAGAAGCAAATTGGTAAGTGTAAACACCTCTCAACGCACATGAAGTATTCCCAATAAAGGAAAAGAAGAGGGGATGTGACTCTAATCTGACGGTTGTTTCAGGTTTCTATGAACCTGAGTTGAATGAAGATGAAAAGGACAGACCGGCAGCACACCTGATGGGTAACATAATCATAAAAATTGAACATTTACTATATGATTCTCTATTCTACATAGCAATGAAAGTAGTAACATCATTTCTCTTCCCTTGCAGGGCGGATTGAAGTTAAAGAATTCCCTAAGACTTTGCGATGGGATCCGCAGACAGGTCGGGCGTTCACGTCCGGAGGAGTGGCATACCGGTTTCAAGATGGTGCCCTGCAAGTCAACGAGACCGGACTCTACCACATTTACTCACGAGTGGAGCTGATCTTTAAGGACTGTTCCCCCACGTCCTCGTTTGTTCACACCGTGTTCATGAGGAAAGCAGGAAGTCCCTCACCTGTGACCCTGATGGAGGCCCACAGAGCAGGTTTCTGCTCTCAGAGGCCGGGCCACGCCTGGACCACAGAGAGTTACCTCGGCTCCGCCCTGCAGCTGCAGAAACACGACAGAGTTTTTGTGAATGTATCGCACCCGTTTTCTCTTAGCCATGCACATTATGCCAACTTCTTTGGTCTCTATAAGATCTGAAGAGTTGGGGGTGACAGGCTTTGTGTCTTAGTGTCGTAATTTTACTTCAGTGAAAGAATGTAAACTGCCCTGAATATCTCAGACAGGAGTGACTCATACTCATCACATTACCCAAATGATTCCTATACTGAATGTGATTCTTATGACGTATCATATCTGCACTGAATGGCTTAATATGAAAGGGTCTGCAATGTTAAAGCCCATAGAAAATATTGCACACTCTTTATTGCCAGCTTTAAAATTGGTGGTGAAATAAATGGAAGCAACTTCCACACATATAAGCAAATAATGTGCCTTTGATAAATGCTGAGAGTTAATCGGTTAACACTAACACGCTGGTTTAGTTGTAGCATCTTTGAAATATTTATTTTAGTGTGGATCTGACTCCTATGATGTCTAAATGTGTGCTTATGAAAGTGAAAAAGTGTTATATGATTATGATATGAAATATGATTTTGGAAATAAATATAGAGATAATTTAAGTTGCTGTTCATGTGGTGAAACAGGGAAATGTTTTGTTAATGAAATGTGTTTAATGTCTGCATGTAATAAACACCCACATGAGTTTTGCTCATGAACACTGGAAAATATTATAATAATATGACATCAACTCAAGTTTGATTCTGCTCCTGATAATGAGCCTGATTTCCATATATTCCATTGAGGTGCAGAAGCAGATTTGTGTTTTGAAAGACACAGTTAAACCAAAATGTGAAAGTTTAAAACGTGGCTTTACAGACCACAGTGTAGTGCACAAACACTGTTGCAGTTTAACACCCTCATTGCGCTGTTCTTCTACAGTACACCACAAATACATGTGCTAGTGGAGCGCGAGGCGATGTGCAGGCTGGGCACAGGGGACAGAACAGGGGCAGGTTTGACGTGCGTTTCCTTCCTGTGTGAATATCTCAAGGGTCTCGCTTCTGTGCGGGTCGATTTTTGTGAAAGAGTTTGTGCTTCCGTTTATCCACGTGGTAAACCTCTGAACTCGTTTATGTTCGTTTTCGCCTCAAGGCCCAGCAACACGAGCCAAACAAACATGAACAGAGTTTCAGTCATTTCGGACTAAATCACAAACTACTCAAAATTGAACTGTTTCCCATTAGCATGTTAGCGCAACAAGTTGATTCATGAGGGATACTGCGTAGAGTTGAGCTAGTGAATCATCTCCATTCATTTCTTTTCTGTTGCTGGGCAACAGTTGACCTTCAGTGCAGAACACAACATTTCAGGAAGCAAATGAGAAAAACAAATCAGTGGTTAATTTGTTATGTTGAATGTTTCCTGAGACCCACTCCAAGCTGCAGCTTTACTGAGTTATCTAGACACCTTTTTTTAGTAGAACCACAGATTTGAGGGTGTTCCGGGTTTTACTCAGCAACTTGATTAAGATACCTCAATCTCGTCTACCAACACAATTCACTCATGAGACTTGTGGTTGCATCTTGTTCCAATAATCATCGTTGTACTCATCACAATACTGGCAGTTCAAAGTGATACTCTGCCCAAAATCTCTCTTTTGACTAGAAAACCTCTGTACAAACGTGTACTGGATCCGTTTCCATCTCATTCCTGACACGTGACCTTGTATAGCTTGTTGGAATCAGACACGGCTGCACAATCCTCTCATCTGGATCTATTTGGATCCATATTTGCATCAAATTACACACAGATACAATAGTCATTTTTGGAGAGTATCTAAATGTTAGGAGTAAAAGGGCTTTGTACCAGGATGAACTGTGCATATATTTATGTGAAGTGTTTTATAAAGGGTAGACTACACAAATAGCCATTTGATACAGGAGGTCATTCGACTTGGACAGACCATAATATCATTTGCAAGAGCAAATGTCACAAGGCAGAATTGTTTACTGCCACACAATGAAATAAAACTAAGGCTTTCTATACCACCCAGTGGAAAGTAAAATATTTTGCAAAGCAATCATGTAAAGATTCTGAACATGACACGGAAAAGTTGTCTCACCACAGTCTGCCAGAGCTCATGTGACATTTGTGCAAAAGTTAAAAATGCAAGCTGGCTCACAGAAAAACCCTGGGCCATGGTTCTCATTAGAAACATGGATTTGTGTTTTACATGACATAAACATAAACATGGATTTGAAACACACAATTCAAAGGGTGCTGACATGTCCATTTGTACATTCAAAGGTTGGATGCTGTAATTGTTGCTCCTGTCCATACTGGCCCTGAACCTTCCTAATACAAATCCAATGTAAGAGATTGAGAACAAAATCCTTTTTCTGTGCCAAAACAAAGCTAATAGGTCAGAATAAAGATGGTATGTGTTCATTTATTCACAGCCAGTGTGGAGGGGAGAAACAATTACAACAACCAAAATTTCAGTTTCAATGGGTATGTGAGTATTGTTTTAACATTTGAACCTCTTCTTTAAAGTTTGTTGTCTTGGAATTGTTATTCTATTTAAAGGAATCACAATTCAAGCTCCAGTGACACTATGAAAAAGTACGTGTTCCTCCTCCGCCACAGTTCACACAAGCTGTACGTTCTGGGTTAGTTTCTTAGATTCACTTGAAGCCCCTGAACGTTGGGCTTCAGTTTGATTGACAGTGACCAAACAACCCACCAACTGTCATCGGATTATGATTCATGTTGTTGAAATCCTGATTCGTGCACCGAAGCACATACTTTTTTCCAACTGAGCTCAACCCACTAGAAACCAACGAGAGGAGCGCAGAGACAAAAACAGAAACACAGAAAATCTCTGATAGGAAATAAGCAAAACGTATGTAACTTACTTACTAACAGAAGAGGCTGTGTTCATGTAGGATCCAATCAGCCATGGTAAGAAGGCAACTGAGAACATAAGGGACTTTAAATGAATCTTAATGCTACATCATACAACTTTGTGGCAACAGTTTGGGGAAGGTCCTCCCTGTTTCAACATGACAATGCCTCAGCACACAAAGTGAGGTCCATAAAGAATCGTGTTTCCAAGTTTGCTATGGAAAAACTTGACTGGCCTGTACGGAGCCCTGACCTCAACCCCGTCCAGCACCTTTGGGATGAACTGGAACTCAGACCTCAGCCGGACCTTATCGGCCACATAACATAACATCAGCGGTCACTGGTGCTCTTTGCGACTGAATGGGAGCAAATCCCTGCAGCCAGGTTCCACATCTGATGGAGAGACCGAAACCACACGAGCAGACGGTGTTACAGCAGCAGATCAATGCACATGGTCTTAGAATGAGCTGTTCAACAATCACATATGGGTGTAATGTTCAGGAGTCCACATACTTGTGTGTGTAGGAGAAGCTGCAGATGATACTGTAAGACGCATGTTCTGCCACTGAGTCGAGGAAAAGGAGACAGAGAGCAAACGAAATGCTGAGCACCATTTTCACCTTGTCTTTAGCGCCATCTATCAAATATTTAATGAATTGCATTTTTTAATATGACTGCAAGACAACAGCAGCAAGAAATAAAGGAAAATAAAGAAAATATATACTCTCTTGTCATTTTAACTTTTGGACCCTTTGAAATTCAAATCCACCCCTGTTACATTTTTTTGTACAAAGCTCAATGCAGAAATGGACACACGTTTGATTTAATTAAATCCTCTAAATAAATGTTCAGATTATATCAGTTTTTTAAAAGTGCCATTATTAACGTCTATAGTCAGCACTCTCTCATGTATATTATGCTGATGTATCATACTGTACTTCACTGCTGCTAAACAAAAGCACACATGCTGCAGAATAGAGGAAAAATCATATATAAATCTAGACTTAAACATTTACAGCTTTGGCGCCCTTTACTGGTCATATCAAAGAAGACACTGTGGCAAATAGTAATGCAACTTCAACCTGAGGAGTATGAGAAAAAAATTGCTTAAAACAGTTAAAACAGAGAACAAAAAAAGAATTGAAAAAAAATGGAAGTGATGAGAATGCTTACGAATTAATAATGGAAGTGATGAAATGTATGTGAATTGAAAAATAAAGTGATAAATTGTCAATTTTTTGAAACAGTGTTCCTTTGATAACACTGGGGAACAATTTGAAAAAAAAATTCTGTTGAGTTATATTTTTATGCTGATTAAAAGTAAAATTGGCATGCTGATTCCAAAATTGCAGTAATTTTTTTTCTAGCACGTCAAGTTTTTTCTCCACAGCTTACCCTCCAGATAAGCAAAATTCCACTGATCAGCTGTAGTAAGACTTGCCAGCTGATTACGATTGGACTCATCTACAGCTACGTAGCAACTTGTTTCTGCAGTCACAACAGAGACTGATGTGTATTATTTGATACTAATCATAAAAGTAATCTTTTCATAAAATGATATACAGTACAAAGTTGTCACGTATGCAATGTTCCAGGTAAATAACTAGCAGATGTTGGGGCCCATACTGATAAGATTCATTATTGTTTGGGTGTCTCCCTTGGAATATGGGAGTTATGCGATAGAGGTCTCTTTTCCTTGACCCCTAGACTGCTGTCCAAATAACTTGTATATCATAGGTTTTGGGGTACTGAGGGACCCTAGGGAAATATAAGTTTATAGATTCATGAGTTATAGTAGGACCCTATGTATGCCTAAATGTATAAAGGACGAGGTTGAACAGTGTTCGAGGCAGCAGTACTGATTCGGCTACGGGTGCTGTACAGGTCAAGATGCGCATGCCTGTTGATCCTGATCTTTGATGCAAATAAACAATATTATGTGAAAAGTCAGTATCAGCGGAGTTTCCTTCCATCGTCGAATCATCGCCTACATCTGGGGAAGAAGAAGAAATGAACAACAAGACAGTGCGGTGAGAGGTGTGTGCAGCTCCCAATAGGTCAGTACTATCACACACATATCTGTTAAGTACAGTATTTTTCATATTATTTAAGAAAACGGGGATCCTATAGTTCAAAAACTTGACGTGATAGAGAAAAACTGAGGCCAGTTTTGGATTCCGCACCCAGAAATTAGTTAAAAACAGCTGTCAGACTTAACTCAACAAAAATTGTGTTCCGCACAACTGGTCTCTGTTTCATTGTCCTTCACCGCTAACATGATTTACATAAATGTATATTTTTTTAACTCAGCGAACCACTGGACTGGTCAGTGTGATAGTGAAGCACATAGTTGCAGAACGACCATCTACGAAGTTTCTGAAAATCAAAGTTTTTGCCGGATGAATTCTCTCATTTCCCAATTTCGATTTGCTGCCGCCAATTTCAAGACAACCTGCCAGGGAGCTTGACATTTTGAGCGGAAGTAACAAAAATAGCTCGCTGTAAATGATAAATGTCAGGTGGGTGTTGTGAGTGATGAATGGTAGACACTAACTGTAAATTAATCAAATCACTTGATCATTTATCACTCCTTTTTTCCTTCTCTCATCCATTTTGACCCCTCTATTTTTCAGTTCACATGCATTTTCATCACCTCCATTTTTATCAATTATTCTTTGTTATTACAACCCTCATAAATGTAATGTAATCTAATTGAAGTAATGTAATCTTATTTAATGTAATGTAATCTCTTATTAAGGTATAAGATATTCTAAACATTCCTAAAGAAATCAATGATGTAATCTGATTACTTTTGTATTCGGATTATTTTTGTAATCTGATTACTTGTTTAATTACTGATTACTTTCATCATTGATTACTTTGGTAATTTGATTACAAAATTACATTTTTTATTTCCTTCAATTAATTTTTCTAATTGTGCAACGTAATCTAAATTAATGTCATTAATGGCTTTAACGTAGAGTGATCTCTTAAATGTATTTTAATTTAATGTAATCTTATATAATTTAATGTAATGTAATATAATTTAATGTAATCTAATGGTTTTAACGTAATGTAATCTCTTAAATGTATCAAAGCAACACTGTTTCAAATAAAATGTCAATCAAGTTTATCAAATTACTTCCCATTTTTTCAACTATTTTTTGTGACTCCAGCCCTTGAGGCCACTTCCATTAAATGACAAACAGCGATTTTGTGTTGTGAATGATGATTGTAAGACATGGAAAGTTATTAAACGTGGCTCTGTTTTTTGTCATTTCACGACTGTTATAATCAAATCATATGTAACCATGTGTAAATGGTATATAGAAAAAATATAAATTTATCAATTCAAACTTTCCTTGTGCAGTTTATCTGTACGCCACCAGAGGGCGCCTGACCAACTCACACCTGCACTGGATGCCATCAGGACTGTGCTTGACCACATGTTTCTGAAGCAACTGTTGCGCATCAAAACACCCACACATGGTTGGTTTCTATATAAAGCAGGTGATTTCTCCCGAAAAGCAGCAGTTTTATCACATTCTAGACACATTCAGACTATAGTATAGTCTTATGTCAAAATATTTAATGTCAAATTATTTTGTGCCCTCCGGTTTTGCGCTTTTTTATCTGAGGCTGAAGCTGAATGTATTAGGCAACCTACATTCAGGCCTACAATTGATTAAAGCAGGCTAATTTGAATAAATACAGTGAAATGAAATAAGAGACTTACTGTATTTCACATGAATGAAGTTACTTTGACTGACTGGTTTCTGCATGATACAATCTTTAGAAATGTATTCACTGAAAAACACGGAAGCTCATATCACATCATATATCACCTCAAGATAGATAAGAAAGATGCATTTTTAGTGATAACTACCTGCAGCAGTCCTGTCAATATTGTGTCGTGTGTAGATGTAAAATAAAACCTTGAAATTAAACATTTTCCTTCCTGTTTCTTTGGAAGCACACATCATGTCTAGTTATCTATAAGTTTCTTTCATCTTTTGGAGACACCTGCCACTTTATATATTTAGAAATAGCTTTATTTGCACTTTGATTTCTTGTTGATTATTTCTCATTCAAAATCACAAAACGTCTTGTATCTATAATCCAGCCAATATGATTATTATTGCATTTTTTATTATTATAGATTCAATCTTATAGGTGAATTACTGCCAGTAATAGACAGATGTGTCCAGCAGGCTGCGATGAGTTGTGGAACACACTTTGTTCTGATTGCCACCCCACGTGGTTTTAGGATAAGTGTGCGTCGAGCGTGAGTCAAGTGTCGTTCATGTTGGTTGCACACTCACCTATTTTGGTGCTCGACATCACAAGTGTGGGTGTTTAAACAGACAGGCTGCATCCAATATAATTGATTATTCACAACATAGTTCATTGAAGAGCTGTCTGAATGCTCCGGAGAGTTTTGTTTTAATGTTTATAATGGACTCTAATCAGGTGCCATCTACCATCAGGCGTCAGTGTTTTTTAATAATTAACAACACACTGCATTATATAGTCTTCTAAATCATCATTTCAAATCTTCTAAATCTACTTGAATAGTGAACAAGTGACAGCTTAAATATTTCTACAACTATAGAAAATGAAGATAGAGAGAAAATGCAATGCTGCAGATCAGTAGAGTATTTTATAATCTAACTGTCCTTTTTCATACCATCCTTTTTCTTAATTAAAGCAAATGGCCATAACAAAGACTCATTAACAAAGAACCTAAAATATGATTGAATTATGTTTAAACTGTACACCGGCTCACTGAGTTGTTCACCAGAAAAGGAACTAATGATTTTGTAGTTAGTTGGCTGACGTTTGGATTCATTGTACATTAATTGGCAACTGCTGATAAACATTGCTGGTAACAATGTCAATGAAATGACGCTGACTGCTCTCAGTTTCTAGTTTGGCTGATCTGATAACAGATTATCTGATAGAGAGAGAGTGTGAGACACTGAAACCAGAAAGACAAACCTCAGAGCTGCTGAAAACCGGAAAACTGTCTTCAACTTTGCAATTGTTTGGCCTGTGGTCTTTATGTGTAGAGATCTGGCCTCAGTAGATGATTAAGCATGTTGAGTTTAGAGAGAAACTGGATGTGTGCCTGGAAGAGGAGAAGCAAAAGAGTCATTCAAGCTGGCAGAATACGATAAGGTTGTCAGTGTGAAGGAGAACAGCATAAAGATACATATGATAGTATGAATTGTATACAAGAATGCAGAAAGCCACCCATGTTTGGTGTATTATGTGTAGGACGTTATAGTATTTTGTGTGTGGTTTTCTTTTCATTTCCTTTTCTGTGCAGTTACCAATATTGCACACAGGGGTCACTGAACCTCTGTTCTTTAATCTAACGTGATTCCTTTCAAGTGTACTTGATTTATTATCAAGATAACACTCAGACTCAGACAAACGTCTTGTTTGAAACTGAGGCCGCAACTTTCTCCCAAATAAAAGGCTCAGAGCGGCATCCAATTGTTACGGGGACTGTACCCTTCTTCTGACAGTGTACCAATAACAACACTGAGGGGGGGGGGGGTCCACCACCAGTATTTATTGTTTTAGTCAGCAGAAGGGTTCTTGGAATTTTACAGTATGCATTAAATCTCTATAAATTGCTCACAAATGCCTATAACATGCCTATGAAGCTTGATGCAGCAGGAGAAGTTCACAGACACTGAGCTGCATGGGGGATTCCCCGTGCCACCTTCAAGCTCTGTGAGTCTGTTTAGGGAAGGCGACGATAAACACAGCCAGTGGTAGACAAACAGCTTTGACAAAAAGCCCACTCAAGACGTGAGATAAAGCTTATCGCCCCGTGTGGAGGTCGAATAAGTCTGGGGGACTCCCCTGTCCATATTGGGAAATCTCATCTCTCTCTCTCTGTGTCTCCGATTCTCTCTCTCTCTCTCTCTCTCTCTCTCTCTCTCTCTGTTTCTCTCTGTGTCTGCGTCTCTTCCTCCCCTCTCCCTTTCTTTATTTCTCTCTCTTTCTCTCACAATCTCTCAAGCATCCTCTCTGCAGTTTCATCTCAGCCCTGCCACACACACACACACACACACACACACACACACACACAAACACTTTTTGATTTTCCATAGAAAGGTGCAAGATGTTTATCTAGGTCTCTCTCTCTCTCTCTCTCTCTCTCTCTCTCTCGCTCCCCTTCAGTGTCCCTCTGACACTGTCCTCTCTGATGCATAAACGGGTTCATAATGACTCAGCCAGCAGCAGAAACCTGTTCCACACTCCTCTCCACTCCCCGCAGCCATCACACTTGCTGTTTTGGGAGCACAGTACCATAAACTGTGGGTGTATTGTCCAAGAAATGTGCCCATCGTCTCCCTGTGTGAATGAAATGGAAAGTATGAATTTACCAGAAATGTAGGTTGCAGATCATCAGATTATATAAACAATAATTTCCGCAAATAACTAAGCAGCTTTTACTTTTTGGTCAAGCTCAATGCAAAATTCCAGTGTGAGGTCATGTTACACACATTGAGCTTCTAGTCGTTTCTTTATCAAAGGAGTTACATGCAGCATTTCAGCATCAAAAGACTACAATGTTGAGTCTGTAGTATAATTACCGTAAACAACCAGACCAGGCCACACATGCGGTATTTCTTATCATGTAAATTCTGCTAAATGTGCTGCTTTTTGAAACTCAACAGAAAGAGGGTGCAAAAGGAGTGACTGGGAAAGCGAAGTGATGACGGACAGTGGGGCAGCAACGTGACACAACAAGGTTTACGATAGACGTGGTCTTAGTTTTGCCAGTTACCCTGGGGTGGTAAGATCGCAGCTTTCGAATATTTAAACCTGCAATAAATTATTCTTTTTTGGCCCACTGCTAAGCAACCTGTTAGCAAACAGTTACTTACGTACACATCAAGCAGTTACGGAGCAAAAATGACTCATTTGGACTGGTGTTTCTGGCCACCTGGAGAATGTAAGTCTAACATATTCCTGGGGATCGTGGTCCTGGTACGCCTGACCGCTTGACTCTCATCACTACAGTTATTCTTTTTATTACAGCTGTAACTGCTGTCATCAGTCATATTTCCATTATTATTATAATTATAGCTGCTATGGCTACTGCTGCCATACATCTCTGCCTGCCTGTCTGTCTGTCCATCTGTCTGTGTCTCTGTGTCTCTCTCTCTTTGTCTGTCTGTCTGTATGTCTCTCTCTCTCTCTCTCTCTCTCTCTATGTCTCTCTGTGTCTCTCTGTCTGTCTGTCTCTCTGTCTGTCCGTCTGTCTGTGTCTCTCTCTCTCTTTGTCTGTCTGTCTGTCTGTGTCTCTCTCTCTCTCTCTGTCTCTCTCTCTCTCTCTCTCTGTCTCTCTCTGTCTCTCTGTCTGTCTGTCTGTGTCTCTATGTCTCTTTCTCTCTCTCTGTCTGTCTCTCTCTCTGTCTGTCTGTCTGTCTGTCTCTGTCTCTCTCTGTCTGTGTGTCTCTGTCTCTGTCTCTGTCTATGTCTCTCTCTCTGTCTCTCTCTCTCTCTGTCTGTCTGTCTGTCTGTCTCTGTCTCTGTCTATGTCTCTCTCTCTGTCTCTCTCTCCCTCCCTCTCTCTCCCTCCCTCTCTCTCCCTCCCTCTCTCTGTCTCTCTCTCCCTCCCTCTCTCTCCCTCCCTCTCTCTGTCTCTCTCTCCCTCCCTCTCTATGTCTCTCTCTCTGTCTCTCTCTCCCTCCCTCTCTATGTCTCTCTCTCTCTCTCCAACCCAACCGGTCAAAGCAGATGACCGCCCACCTCGAGTCTGGTTCTGCTCGAGGTTTCTGCCTCTTAAAAGGAAGTTTTTCCTCGCCACTGTCGCCATGGTGCTTGCTCATGGTGGGAACTGTTGGGTCTCTGTAATAACATTATAAAGAGTCGGTCTAGACCTGCTCTATTTGTGAAATGTCACGAGATGATTTTGTTGTGATTTGGCGCTGTATAAATAAAATTGAATTGAACTGAATTTGGTCTCCACCAACTCCTGAGGGAAATATCTGGCTCTTTACCTGCTGGATGCTCCACTATGTTAGTCGCTAACTGTGTCCAACAACGCGATGAGAGCGGTGAGAGTGAACCAAAACAGCAAAGTTGTGAAAACTCTTTACTTAAACTTTAAAGCTGAGGGAAGCTGCAGATTCGGGTGATTATTCTCTGTAGGCTCATAACAACAAGTGGTCCCTTTCACATTGTTTTCACATTTGATACGTCGTTAAAAATGTCAATAGTAGCCGGTTTAAGGTAATTAAACAACAGGTTTTTGGATAATGATATGTTAATATTAATAATTTAAGGCCTTTTCACAGAAGACATTTTGACATGTCACAGTAGGAAAAGCACAAATGTAAATAATACAATTAATGATGGCTGAATTCCATTCAGCTGCTTCAGTTTCAGGGTCTGCCTATTGGCATGCTGGCTCATGGTCACACTGTAATGGGACAACAGAGACTTTTAGCCTAAATAATATATATGACAATCAAGGAAATAATTCTGCTTTTTGAGTTTTTGCCTGTGCTGAATGTAACAAGCTAACATTTGCTAATATGTGAAAGACATATTTTCTTAATCAGTGTCTTAAAATGAGCAATGGGGTCCTACATGAGAACACTATTTTCTGCCAAATTTAGAACCGTTTTGGTTATTTCAAACGAGAAATTTTGGTGTTTTTGCCTTTTCTTTTCTCACTGTTTTTATTTTATTTTATTCATTTTCAGGGACTATGCATCACTGTAAATGTGCCAGTGTTAGCCAAAAGGCTAAGTATCAACTGTTGTCCCCAGGAGGGACGCAATCTGACAAACAGACAAAAAGCCAAGCAAATGACAGCAGACAAGGCAAGCATACAGGGACTAGGTATGACGGCAGGTCTGGTTGCTTTTTAACCGCGTATTAAGATTAGACGGTAAGAGTCGCCATATCATATATTGGAGAAGTAAAAGTTGCCTGGCTGTCCCCTCATATTCCTGATCTGGTTGATCTATCCAACATTTTTCTGAAAGATGAATGTGATAAATGTGGGAGGTGCTAATCCATTAAGATTGTTGATCATTAAACAAGAACATTTTAAAGGAATTTATTTATTTATATTATAGTGATGGTAGCTTTTAGTTGTATTATCCAGGACCTTGAGAGCTTGTTTATGTACAGATTGTACAGGCTTTATTGAACAAGTGGTTAAAACAGTACATTATTTGTGAGAAAATCATAACACAGAAATAAATCTTAGCAGCTTCAGGTGTTTTTTGAATGAAAATCTAAAGGTATTGTCACATATTTCTGTGCACCAATTAGAGTTCAGCAGCATTTGAATAAAAATGATGATGACAGTTGTAGGGTTGTCTGCTTGAACAAACCACACAGACCGAATGAAACAGAGGAGCTGAGTTTTTGACTGTTAAACTCTAAATACTAATAAGGATTAGGATTTTTTTTTTCTCACTTTGATTGCTGCTCATTTAGTCATGAACATTTAATATTGTGGAGAAATACTTTCAGGGGCATTAAGCACGACAGCCTGATATGTTGATGTTGTGTATCAAGACTCATAGTTCAAGGTTGTGGAGTCTTTCTGCTATTAACGTTTACTTAAAACTGCAATAAAATTCAGCATGATGTATTTTCACTGTCTCTGGAAATGTAAGTGGCTGCATGTGCAGTTAGTTAGTTTATTCTTAATGCCCTTAAGGAACATTTTTTTCCAGCTACTGCTTAATATGAGGGCTTGTTACCTCCATCAGTGGTGCCACCAGTTGTCACCTACAGCATGGTTCGAAAACTGTTTTGAAGACAGTTTCTCTGACCCATATAATTAATGTGACAGGAAGCAACCCTTTGTTCCCAAACACCACACGCTGCTGTTGTTTGTATCTTTGACAGTAAATCAATCAATAGTCATTTTGACTTCTTCTTATTGAAATGTGTGTTGACCCGCTCTGTGAAATGCACAGGTCCGAATTCTACTGTATGACAAAGAGTTGTTGTAAAGTAAAGAGTTTGACAAACACAATGGCTTATGGTATAAAACTGAACCAAACTAAGGTACTTATTTGATTGCCAACATCAAAAAGCTTTAGTGGACTGAACTTTCTTTATTTTAATGAAACGGAACTAACTTTTTACAGACAGAGGTGGGAGGTGGTATGAAGAAGCCCCTGCGGAGTAGAGCCCGCGGGACTCCCCCCATCCATATCTCTTCTCTTTTCTATGAAATAAGAATCTGTCACATCATTAAAAAAAACTTGAGATGCTTGAGAGTTATCAGACCTATTACCTAGTTATCAGAGAATCACCTCAGGTCAACTGCGTGGATACAGTACACAGCACTGATGACGTACATAAAAGGACATGTGCCTGTGGTTTCACATCATTCCACAAGTAAATATGGATGGAAACAATGCAGGATATAAAAATGTAAGCTTTGCAAATGTTTTATGAGGGAGGAAATACATTCACCACATTTGTTAAATCTCATTTTGGTGAGTAACACTGAGTGCAAATTTTGAACTGTGGATCATACGATACTATGATA
The DNA here is from genome assembly GCF_043641665.1 of Enoplosus armatus. Classification (NCBI taxonomy): domain Eukaryota; kingdom Metazoa; phylum Chordata; class Actinopteri; order Centrarchiformes; family Enoplosidae; genus Enoplosus; species Enoplosus armatus. The sequence continues at coordinate 9,207,192 of NC_092186.1, forward strand.
CTGCTGCTGCTGCTGCTGCTGCTGCTGCTGCTGCTGATAATGAATGAAGGCCTCAATCAAGACATTTAAGGTCTATTTACCTGCCGTCAGCACCAGGCAGTTACACAGGAAGTCAGCTGACCTGTGTGGTGTGAGCTCTGCTGTCATGAAGGGGATGTTTATGTGTCACAGCGGAAAGACAGACCAGTGATATTGGTAGACATACTGTGTTCCAGCTTTACCTCCCCCGGTAGATCACAAGTAAAGGAAATGGATGATGGTGGAGAGACTGTAGGCGAGCTCTACATGTACAACACACACACACACACACACACACACACAGAAACACACACGGCAGGCGGACGTATAAAGTTGATCAGATGGGCAGTCTCATGGACTGTGGTATAGACGGAAAAATAAATGCTTTTGTGACATTCAACAGCACACCACAGACTTTCCCAAATACACAAGAAAGGAAAACTCAACTCCTTACTCCTACTTATATGTTCTTGTCTGGGATTGTGCTTTGATTGACCTTCTTCACCAGAAGAACTTAAATGTCACCTGAGGTGTAAATTGATCGAGTTATGATCTTAATCACAGTGAAGCAAGAAGTCAATTTCATCATTCATTTCAATCAGTTCATTAGGGTTTAAGCACCATAAAGTAAGAGTTTATGTCTATTATACATGCTAAAGCTTCCACGCACAACTATTCTGTGGTTATGCTGTCAACTCTTCCTCATGAATCATCAAGATGATGACATCTAGATAGATGCAAATGTAATCTGAATCTATCAAGACTTTGAATTTGTCTTACTGGTATTTAGCGCAGTTCATCACTGGCCTTTACTAAATTACTAAATTTACTAAAAAGCTATTGGAAGTAGTAGTAGACCGCACTCATTCACATTCTGAACTTGAGTCCATATATTTGTGGTTTCTGTCACATCTCGTCTGTCTAGTTTTCTTCTTCACCTGCAGTTTTGATTCTCAGTAAAAGTCTTGACATTTGATGGGCAAAACATCCTCATAACTAAACAACAAAATAGGAAATGTTATGTCAAAGCTATTTTCCAAAACAATCTGCCACCCCCATCGCAAAAATATGGTACAGTTTAAGCAAGATAAAACTTCTGGGTTGAGGTTTTTATGTTTGCAAGAGATGAATCACACCTGATTTATATACCCATCCACCCCAACCTCCTTCCAAAGACATTTTGTATTAAAACACCTCATGCTACTGTTACCTTACCAGCTGAGAGAGGGCGGTAATCATTGCCATAACCATCAAGAGATCGTCAGACAAATCTAAACAGAGGTAGTGAGGAGGCTACTGTTTTGAAGCCTCAAGTTTGGCATTTTGCCCGTCACCATCTTGTTTTTTTGACCCAGAAGTAACTAACAAAGTTAGCTTGTAAACGTACTTTGTAGCCAATACAAACACATTGAAATTAAATTATCTAAAGCAAGAGTGTGTTAAAGTGCAGTTGTCTGTGTTTGTGTGTGTGTGGTGGAAAAAATACAGGTATTCTCACCTGGAAACTGGAAGTGAATGTTTCAAGTCTGATTAATCTTTTTTTTCTTCCCTGGAGGAGTTGCACACTCTGATTAGAACCAAGGTCAGAGTAAACATGACCAGTAAACATGACTACATTATCAACTTTACCGCAAATGTCAGCTATGATAGAGGCAGGCAGGTGGGTGGGCTGTGGTGATGTGGTTTGATATTCCACATGATTACTGTCTAACAACTCAAATGTTGGAGGCCCCCACACTTTTGACCCAAGTATAGATATAAAAAAAAAAAAGTAAATGAAGCAGAGGCTGAAAAGCCCCTTTAGCAGAGGAGGAAAAGAAGAGGAATGCTTAAACTGCAAGATTTGGTATCGATCCGATACCAAGTAAATACAGGGTCGGTATCGGTACTTTTTAATAATTAAGGTTGATACATCATCAAATTGCTAAATCTGAATGAATTTTCATGACCATTTAAGTGTTTTTGTGATTTTTCCTTTGGATTATTAATTAGTTAAAATCCAGGACAGAATTTGGGCAACGTTTATAGGTAAATAGAAAATACTTTATTATCATAATAAAAGTTTTTGTTCAGAAAACAGTAACAAAACAATTTTTCCCCATACATTGTCATGTCTGGATTTTCAACCTTCAAAATTATCACTCGAGAACAAATTAAAACAAATTCTTTTTTTTTGAGGTAGAGTGTTCAGAAACTACAATACAAAAATTTAATAAAATTTCTCCCTTCATTGCACTTCTTTTCTGGATTTCTGGACTCTGTGCTGCTTGTGTGTGTGCACTGCTGGCCGGGCCTGGCGGCTGAGTCACGTGATTGGTACAACATCAAAACACAAGAGGAGGGTATGAAAAAGTATCGATTTCATTACACTGGTATCGATATCAATGTCAATACCAACGTTGGTATCGATATTATCGATATTTGGATCGATCCGCCCACCACTAATACACACACACAGAGTCACGGGGAGAAAGACTGTGAAGTGAGACACTTGGCGTGGGACTGGACAGGTGAAGCTGGCAGTGTTTATCAGGGGAGACCCTTGTTGTGCTGCGGCGTGACTGTATGGAAGAGAGGTTGTCAGTGTGGAAAAAAACTCCATCGTCATTACTTATTATCCTGGTGAGTTAGCTACACAAGCTAATGAATTAGCATTTTCGGTTCTGCATGGTACATTTTACTTTGCTAGTGACCATTGGAGCTGGAGCTGTCCTTGTTGCTGGTTGGACCATCATTGCTGCTTGGGAGGGCCTTGGAGACGCCTGGATGCCGCGCCTTCCTGAGGGGTGGTAGGAGTCTAGTCAAGGCAATCTTGTTCAGAAGGATCACATTTTCCATTTTTTTTTTCTTGAGATCTCAGAGTTTATCTATTTTTTTTTACTTTTTGTTGGGCCCAACCATCAGTTTTATTGAAAAGACACTGAAACAGACTAAGGACTAACAGACTATAATGTGGTTTATTGAGAAATGAGGTTCTTGTACAGGGTTTGTTGAAAGAAAAACAATTATATGTTAAGGTACATTTTGGAAGTGCAAATGAATAACCCTCAATAAATACATTTTCTACTCCTTTAAGATCGGTTATTGTGTGTGTGTTTCTGTGTGGTGGAGGTCTTATCACTCTCTTTGAAGGGTTGCTACTGCCAATATCCTTATAGAACCTGGGGACATTTTGAAGAAACTTGGAGCTAAACGCTGGATAACCAAGTCAGAATTGTGGATTTACATATTGATAACCTATATGTTCAGAGCCGAATCAGCACATAGAGTTCCTCACACATAACAAGGTTATCAGTGAAGAGAGGGTTACACTTGTAACAGATGAGCCACTAAAGTGACACATGATTTCTGAGTCTTGTGAGCTGTGAGTTTTGTCCACACTGACAAGTATAAAGCTATAAAGCTGTTATTTTTGCATTATTATAGAGAAACTGCTATTACTTATTTGTGCAAACAAAGCTGAACTTGAACTTGAACTTGACCTTAAGATACAATAACTACAGCACGATGTTGTATGGCTGCTTTGATGACCTCTCCAGAACTACTATAGTGTTTCAACGCCTCTTCTTTCTCAGGACGCGTAAGAGGTTTGGACCCTTGGATCATTGTCAGGGAGCTCCCCGCCATTCAGGACCCTCACCACACACTTTGTCTGAAGAAGGCCCGCATGACGGTGTCTCTTGCCACACAGCACACAAACTGTTCACACTAGAGACCAGATTTCATATTGGATCCGTCTGATGTCGCTTCTATCTACATTATTTGGCACTTTAATGCTACACCCATTAAATCAACTTTGCACATGTAATTACTGTTATTAAACTGTTGATGTTGTGCAATTAGAGTTTCCTGCATTATTTTGCCATATTGATTATGTGCTGTTCTGTGCAATATTAGATTCTGTGTTTCTACTTTTATAACCAGTGCTCTTTCATACCTTCATGAGAAACTATTTGTCTACATTCATTCTTATCTATATATACTTAAGTGATGTTGTCTTTACTGTTGTGTTTGCTGGGGCTTTTGTGTTCATAGCTAGATATTGCTGGAGTCGTCTCGTCCCAAGAATTGAATTGCTCAGTTTGTTCCTCTTTGCAGATAAAAACACAAAGACCTTTGACCTGAAAGACAGAGAGAGAGAGAAGCAGCTGGACTGTTCCTCTTTCAAATGTACAGGCCATATAAACAGACTGACCTGATTATGCTCAATAAAATAAAAATCTTGCATTCTTAGCACTAAAAATAACAACTGTAATGAGCTGAAATGGAAATGCACCTAGATTTTGGGGATCACAAGGTCACGAGCAACAGTATGGCTTTTAGTGAGCAGATCCAACACCTTGATAGTTGTTGCAGTTTGGGTTCATGTGTGAAAATATTGTATTTAATTACTGTGTGACACTTTTATATGACGTTTGCCTGGAGAGAGGATCATAAGACTGTTTTCTTCAGGTTGTTCAGGTCTGATAGTGAGGGGCCTACTCAGTGCAGACAGTGGATCAGTCTGTGACTGTTTCTGAATTTTAGGGCAATGTTGCTCAATTTGCTTCCTCCCAAAGTTAACCATTATGTCAGCCAGCCAAATTCAGTCTACATACTGTACCAATATGAAACCACCCAACAGGGCTATCATTTTGTGTTCATTCTTGATTTTAGAGTTGCAAAGTTCCTTTCTGTGTAATCTGCTGCAAATGATTGCTTGATATAACTTTTAGTAGCCGCGTTCTGAGCTCACCTAGTCTCACATCCTCAGTAGCATGAGATAGTGAGACAGATCTACATTGCTGAGCAACTTTCTGTGAGTGTTTGTGAAACTGAGCTGCTTATTTAGGTCATAGCCAGTCCACACACTTAACCCTTACAAACCTCCATTCACCTTAAAGCTGCTATAATCAATATGTTTAAATCAACAATTGATTAAAATGACTTAAGCTGTGTTTAGAGAGAAAGCAAAGCAGGTTTTCATGTTTGACCGTGTTTTTTGGACCCAAACGACCCGCAACTTCACTGTTTTGTTTCAGTCTCACCACTCTCATAATCTCATCAACTTGTTTCCAGCTGCTGCAGGCAGCTGTTTTCATCAAAAAAGCTCTAGAAACGCACCATCTGCCCAGCATCAAACAGCAGACAGCGGCCAACGACTAGCTGGTCAGTATAGGGGAGCATTTAGCAGCTAAAGAGACAGATATTTTCTTCTGAAGTTGGTGGAGAGCAAACCAGAGCTAAACTTGGACTTACATTTATGAGTTGGACTCAAACACAACTCCAAATAAACGCATAATTTGCTCTGTGTGCTCTATGTGTAGATAAGTTACTGTTAGGTAACTCATTCGCCATATCTACTTTATGTGGTGATAAAACAGTAGGTCTGTGTTGTGTTTACAGCTTGTTGTGCTGCCCCCTGACCAAAAAAAATAATTAATGCAGATTGAACTGTTGTTTTTTGTCATATTGCCTAACCCCAACCCCTCCTGACTGTCTTTTTACTTTGAATTCCAGGCTTCTTGAGGGCCCTGAGTTGTTAGTTTCACTATTTCCCTCGCCCCTGTACAATCTACCTTTACTCACACTGAACGCAATCCTGTGATCAATTTTGTTGTTTAAAGGAGGGATTTTTTTTGCACAAAAAATTTGAAATCTCAGGTGTCTTTTTGTATATATATGTATATATATCTACACACACGTATACATAGTGCAACGTCTTTTGTTTTTCCCTCTTGTCATGTGCTCACAGCCTGAATAGTATCATCTATTCAACTATGTAAACAGCCACAATGTGTGTGGGTGGATGGTTGAAGTCAGGGAAGTAATTTTTCTACTTCAACTTCTCTAGTTTCAACTCATTCAGTGTGGCAAGTGTCATGTAATAGAAGATATTTTTAATAGCTCTGCTATGGAATGGTAGGCTATAGGTTTCCAAATGAATGAATAATGTAAAAAAGAAAGAGTGATGGATACATTAAACAAACAGACTTTAACTTTAACTTTAACATTGGGCTGGTTAAAATGAATAGAACATTTGTCTTTGTTGAAACAGCAGTGTTGTACTGGATATGCTGGATATGCTGGCTATGCTGCAAAGCTATAATCAGAGTGAAGACATTTGTCATCTTTTGTTTTCATAATAATTTCCATTTCCTTATGACACCATCATAGTGAGTCTGAACACTTTATTTTCACATCAGACTCATCATAGTTAAAAGACAAAGGAAAATTATTGTCAGACGACATAGTACTGAACAAATACACGTAGCATAGTAAATGTCATGATCAGTGACTGGTGCAACAGACGCAGCCCTTTAATGCAATCTGAACCACAAAATGAATGGTTTTGAAAATATCAGTTTGCTGACAACACACAACTATATTTCTCTCGTTTCTGCCAAGGGAGAGAGAGAGAGAGAGAGGTGGCGGTCCAGCACAGAGAGAGACAATCGTGCACTATACAAAATGCATTTGTTTTCCATTGCAATTTATTAAATATGTTTTTAGACTTTCTGGTTTGCATTTGCCTGTTTTACTTTATGTCTTATCTCCATTACGCTGCTTTGTTTACTCTATTTTTTGTTTTGAAAATTGGCACATAAAACGATTGCCTATTTAGTTACTCCCAACCCATTTTTTAGTAAATGTCATGACATTTAACTGCACGATACATTGTCAACTGGGGCTGCAGTAGTCTGACAAACTACCTCATAACATGTATGTGAAGTGCCTGTTGGTGCAACCTTTCATGACTACTGCATTAGTAATTTCTCTGATTCAAAGTCATCTTTCATTCCAACTAACACTGGGTAGAAAAGTGTAGCAGTAATCGTGCTGATTAAAAGTCCCTTGCGGGTAATATAAACATTGTGATTTCTGTTTCACAGTGGTTTTAGCTGGATGAAGCAATGCCATTCGGATGTGGATACTCGGAGTAGGAGAACCGTGGTCCTCAGACATTGTATCATGATGATGACACACACCCTCGCACGTCTACCTACATGTACATTTTCACTTCCTCTTTCAACAAGAGAGCACACAACAGCAGTCTGGAATATGTTTGGCAAGTGTGTGGGTGTGTAACAATGGTTCATGCTGAAATAGGTAAGTTGCATGTGAGAGCACGTCATTTTTCCAGGCTTTCTTTATAGACATTTTAACATCATACTATATATGATAGACAATGTATCACTGTTCTTAACGTCATTATAATAGGGAATGAAGAGGAAATAAAAATGCCTATAAACATATGACTTTTCCATTGCATTATAGTCATCCATATCTAATCTACTGCTCCACCCAAACACTCTGTGGGCTGGTGATACCAATAGAACAAATGTATTTCAGTACATTAACTCAATAAGAAGAAATAAGCCAATCAATCAATAAAAATGGAATCAATAACAAAGCTGCAAGCAGCAACAAAAGAGGTTGCCAAGTTGGATGCACATCGATCGATAAATGAAAAAGCTAGAGAGAAAAGCTTTTTAACAATATCCATAATATCAGAAATTAATTTTGATGTGTTACAGTGGAATTTCAGCTGCACTGTGTGACTACACTTTTTTTTTTAATGCCACTGAAGCTGCAATGTCTAAATGACATGAACTATGGTATGTAAACCTGCCTGCCAAATACATTCATGAACAATGTTGCCAAGTTTGATACTCAACAGACACTCATGGTTTCATGGTTACTGCACTATGACACCACACCCAGAAACAGGAACAAAACTCAACACATGCATAAAACATGTGTCCCAAATTCTAATTCACTGTTTTAAAATAGCTCTGCAGGCCCACTCACCTCTTGGACAAAAGGTAAAGACGGCAAGAAGATACAACATTTGAGAGAAAACAGAGAACCACATTACAAAGTTTACAAACTTAATAGTCCAGTCAATTTTATTTACAGCTTATAGCAAAAAATCACACATTTGTTTCAGAGGACAACATGATTTGGATAAAATATAATACAAATATGGCTACAGTATGTTTCCATCCACCTGCCGGTGAACTCACAAATTAAAAACCAAATTAAATACAGTGGACACAGGTCAGTTCTCATTTGACTTCTTACAGGATTTTTACAGTGTGGAAGCCTTCCGCCTCTTTGATATAATAAACTGCGAGTCGGTCAGCTTGTGAAAACGGTAATGAAACATGTGGTTCTCACCTGGTTTGTCATCCTCACAGGTAAGATTAGTCAACCAGAGAGATGAACATGACTAAGTACACAGGAAAGTTTTTCTTCTGAAAGTGTGATTAACACTATTTGTGCGGTATGCATTCTGACAGACTGATGGGTGGCAAGAAAGAAAAGCACATTATGAGTTGCCATTAAAGTTATGAGACATCGTTGGGCTTTGTAACAATTTCTTGTTAAAACAGATATTTCAAATTAAGCTCCGTCTTATGGGACTTTCTACTTTGATACAGTGCATCACTCATGAAGTTTCTCTGTCTCATCCACATTAAGTTGTATAAACTTGTGTTAAAACGCCTGTGACTGCACCTTTGGTTTTTGCTCTTCCCCTCCGGAGGAAAATCACATCCTTCCTCGTGAGGCTTGATACTTCAGAGTCCACTCTCTCCAAGAGCCAACAGCCATGAAACCACTTCGCCTTTCATGAAACTGCCCTGTGATAAGTGCGCACATGTGGACCGAGAGAAATTGCATAACATGAAGCCAGTCTGATTTCAGCCTGGTCAGAGTTCATAGACATGGAACGAGTCGTCTGTGTGGGTCGACTTAAAGTAAAGGCTTATTCTGCTTGTGTCGACCAGTTTGACTTTAATGAAAAAGAACATCTCTGTCTCTGTCTCTGTCTCAGTTTTGAGGGTTCTGTCATTTGTTTTCCAAGTTTGCACAACAGTAACCTCTTTGCTGGTGTCGTCTGAGAACTTCACCCATCCGTAGATTAAGTAGGTTGCAGCTTTCTCCGCAGTGAAGATGTCGTATCTTCCCTGTACGTCGCTCTCTGTGGAGGAAAGGGTAATATTTTCCATCAGTACTCATCTGCACATCTGCATAGTAATGTTGGAAGCAATTGAAATATGAGTGATGCTTACTTTTTAGTTTACAGCTTATGTTGACTTTTGCTGTGTCACTCAACGGTGGAGAATCCTGTAGAAAGACGGATTGATTATAGACACACACAGACATCAGTGATCATATTTGCTTTCTGTCAATGGTGTGAGGTGTTTCTCACCTGGTTGCATGATGGCGTGAACTTGAAAAAAAGCAGGAGAAAGCCCGCCAACAGAGCCACGATGACCAGTGTTTCCAAAGCGACCACACACTTGAAGCAGCCACGGAGGTCCGCTGGGGAACCTCTGGGTTGATGAGCAACTTCCAAACTGTCCACCTCCACCCTGACCTCCACCAGTGTCTCCTCCTGTCCTGCTTGATGTCTCTCCATAATGCAGACTGTGATACCTAGTAGTGGAGATTGACTCCTTGCTCCTTAATATAGTGAATGTCTTCCCACACACAATCAGAGAAAGTGGGAATCCCAAGCTCAGTTAACTCCCGCCCTTGTACAATAAAAAAGAAAAATAGAAATCCGTGGGTGTAGACGGAATCCCTTGAACCGGTTTAATTATTACACTCTCTCTATTTTTAGCTCCTCATGCTTTAATTGAGTCTCTGCCAGAGCCTATCAGGATCAGAAAAACATATGCTTTATATCTTGTGCTGAATAGAAAATAAGTCATGTAGTTGTGCTTGTGTCATGAATGTGACCTTCCCTCTGAATCTGAAACACTAAGTTTGATGAGGAATCAGTAAAACTTGCACTAAAACTGCTTTTGTCTGCTGGTATCATGGATATCAGTCAGTGTCCTGGTGTGTAAAGGATAACATCCGCTCTATTCCCTCTCTCTACGACATTCATACACACTCATGGACGGCATCATGGGCACTGGATAGATGATTACTCAATCATTCATTATTACACCTACACTCACTCTCACACACATCCTAACTATGACTGCAATCATCATGTCCTGACTGCCGTGCATGCACAGACTGGTACAGGACTATTTCTGCTCTTAGAGGCATAGATTCTTTTTGTTTCTCTTCAATCTGAGCCATTATCAAGCATGAATGAACACCTGAAGGCACCACACTGTCATCTCCGGTGTGTGTTATGATTTGCAGCTTTTTCATTCTTCCCACTCGAAGAAATTGTGAGGCAATTGTATGACATGGCAAGTTTATTTATATATATAGCACATTTCATGCACGAGAGCAATTTACATTTACATATACATTTAAAACATTTACAAAGTGCAAAAGTATAAAACTGTAACATCTTTAAATGACCCTGGGACAGGCAGCGGCAAACAGAAAGGTTTTAAAGCCTTGAGCTAAAAAAACACAGGGTTGGCGCAGACCTCAAGTGTTTATGGAAGTTTATATTATTTGTGTATGTAAAGCGCATTATGCACAGCGTTATTATCAACATGGCAGCACATATGAGGCTGCACAATCTCTTCATGATAAGACTTGGCTTGCACATGAAGCACATGGCGCTTTCAAATGCCCAACTTTATGTACGTGTGCAACCTGTTTCAGTCAAACGCCGGGAGAGGCAAAACCCTGAAAGCTCGACTGAAACACGATGTACAGATAAACATGAGAGCGGCATTTTAAACATCCTCTCCGTCTCTGTTTTTCAGTCTACCCGTTTACCTTGACCCCATTTAGCAGGAACTTCCTCCACAAGAGAAACTGCCTGCTGTTACATCACTGTTATTGTCCTGCCCACACACTTACACAGCTCAAGAACAGCCCCTTGCATCACTGTCTTTGGCTTCGGTCCTAACTGCTGGCAGGTTTGATGACAAACTCGAGTGAACACACACACACACACACACACACACACGCACGCATCGCACACACACACAGACAAAAACTGCTTATCTGACAGTCCAGTCTTGTGTGTTTTCTTATCTCACTTGTGTGTGCACTCAGTTTCATTGTCTTCAGAGTGAAAACGTGGTCTGGAGCTAGTTTCACAGTCTAATTATATTCTTCCATGAAGTTGCTGATCATCTCCCACAAGAGAAAGCACATTCCTACTGTAGATTCTTGAGCTGGGGAACACTGAGATTTAAAGGAAACCTAAAACAAGATAAATAGCTAGTACTACAGGTTTCAATAAAACAATCTACATTTTTAAGATGTCACCCTTAATCTAACATTCTGTTCGAAAATCGCAGCTCGGCCATGCAAATATCACAGGGCTTGGCACGCGTGTGACTACAATTATAATGTTTCAGGAAACTTGCTCCAGGTAACAAACTGTAATTTGAACTAATGGCAGAGAGCCATTAGGAAACAATTTCAAACACATTGCTCTCCACTTCTGTTTGTGCCCATGGAATCACCGAAAGGTGTGGCATCATTCAAAATGTTTATCACCAAACTTGTTTCTGGTGCATGAGCACTTAATCCAAGAAATACACCTGTCTGATCACACGGACTTGCTGGATTTCCGTTCATATGTACCTTAATATTGAGGGTAAGGGATTTTAAATTTGGAACAACGCTTGTAACCAAAAGGCAAGCATGATCTTACATGCCGTTCGCAGGAATGAATTCATAATCATTTTACCTCATCTGCTAGAAACGTTTTCAACCAGGCCGCTGCCACCCAGATTTGTTAGGGAAGAGGGCAATACTGAGTCATTCTCAGTAAAAATCAGAAAGTATAGCATGATCAATGAGTAGTATGACATAAGGCGAGTACGTTTCTAGATGTTTCTAATGATCATTTTTAAGTTCTGGCTGATTTTCCAACCTGAAATGATCAGACTTACATAAAACGATTGACAGCAAAATCAACAAAACATTTTACTGACTGGATTCTCTATGTTGTGAGACATCAGCTGATGAACTTATGATTTCTTTTTTGAAATCACTTTCAAAATGTATTAAAAATAGAAATGACAACAGACAGTCCAACCACAATGAACAGCAATGATATGCAGATATAAAATCAACGATGTGCTATAATCTTCTTTCCTTTTGCAGTCTGCCTGTAGGGACACCTGATAGTTGAACCCGTTACCTGAAACCACAGTAGTTATTACTCAAACCCACAGGGATTTACCCTGAACCCTCACTGAAGGTCCCAGTTTGACCACACAGTCACCTCAAAAACAGAACCTGCAAGGTGCTTTCACACGTTCAAGACACATGCCTGCACAATTTAAAGCTTTTAATGAGGTTCTATCCAGATGTCGTTCCAAACATATTTTCTGTTTTTTCATAAACACCAACTTTTATCTATTTTCACTCAGAACCTCAGAAAGGTTCTCCATCTTACATTTCATTGACAATTTACAGGCTGTGCTCATATAGCTGCCTCATGTGCGTCATGCTGCCTGTGATGGTTGGTATCTGCACATCAGTTTCTACTGACAACACTCAGAGTCTACAGCCACGCTGGCAGCTCTGTGAGGCTTTACCTCGGCACAGTGGTGCTTTGAGCTAAATGCTAACGTCAGCATGCTAACATATGGACACTAAGCAGTATACATAGGGTGACCATGTTTTCAAACCCCCAAAACTGGAACCCTGAAGTATACTGCACTCCATATTTGTCGGGACTCAGGACACCCAGCTTGAAACCGATACAATCCGGGACAAACTGGGACGTCTGGTCACTTCGGTATATGTTCACAGGTTAACAATTTTACTTTAGTGTATTAGCATGCAAACATTTGTTTGCTAATTAGCACTAAACAAGCACAGCTGAGGATGACGGGAATGTTATAATTGGCTATGTTTCGAGCTATCATGTATTCTGATTCTGTATTTCTCCACTGAACCTATGATCCTGTTTTGTACTTTTCTACTGAGCACAATGTACATCCTTGAAGATAACATGACTGGTTAGAACTGGTTTTCATACCAGGAGATAGCTGAAACTTCTCTATTCTATCAGTTAGGTCTGATACTTTAGATACACGCCGTACCAACAACATCCACACATGTTTCATTTCAGTAAGTCCAACCTCTGTACAGGGCAGGCCCAGCCCAAGAAGATAAATGTGAATCATTTTCGGACATCGGGGCTCCTTCTGACTGAGATCCTGCGAGAGCTCTGTCACTCCGAGCCCAGCGCTGCATTTACTTTACCTGTGACCGAAATCTGTGAACTGAACATTGCTCCAGTTTGTTCTTGGGCTTCCAACTAAAGAATCGGGCTAACAGGAATGTCGTCAGTTTTGCAGGTATTTGGTCATGGACCAAAACATTTGACAAACTGAAATTTAGCTCTAGATGAAAAGTTAAGGGATGATGATTTACAATCATCCTGCAAGGAGCATGAATGTCTGTACCACATTTCACAGCAATCCATTCGATAGTTGTCAAGACATTTCACTCAGAAGCAAAAATGTCAACCTGCTAGTGATGCTATGAAAATCACCAAAGTCAATATGATACATCCTCTGGAGTTTCTATACAAACGTTTGTGCCAATCCATCTAGTAGATGAAGATATTTCACTGGATAAGATAAGATAAATTAGGGGGTCACTAAAGTCAGTAGGATTCTTTATCTGGGGATCTGATAGTTTAAACTGTTTACCTGAAACCACAGTGTGTTCAGAGTTATTACTCAAACCCACAGGGATTTACCCTGAACCCTCACTGAAGGTCCCAGTTTGACCACACAGTCAACATGTTTTGTCACCTCAAAAACAGAATATGCAAAGAGCTTTCACACGTTCAAGAGACATGCGTGCACATATTCAGTTCTTGATTCCACCCAGATTTCCCTCTGAATGTTGTTATTTCCAGTTTTTTATCTATTTTATTTTTAAAAGGTTTCCACTCAGAGGCCCGTGCAGCTTAGGCCGGGACTTCTGGAGAGCTATCACAGAGGCTAAGGGTCTCCTTCGAAAACTGTAGGGCTGCTTGCTAAAACTCAATATCTTATTTTCTATTTCTTCACATGTTAAATACAAAAGATGCAACATGTGGGTGTGGATTTCAATCAGTAATGTGTAATGAGTATTTGATTATAGTTTTCAAGCAACTTGCCCAACACAGCACATCACTACTTACATTAGTTTTGGGGCTTAGAAGTAGAGAAGCTCTGTTCGCGACCAGCCCATCCACTGTGTAGTATTTCCTCAGTGTGGAGGGTAACGTTAGCGGCTCTGTCCTGCTCTTTATACGGGAAAGTTTACACAACAGCAACCCAAGCCAACGTTACCCAAGACAACGTTACATTTGCCAAACACGCACATTAGTCCTCATCCTAAAAGCCTTTTCTCTTATAACGTTAAAAGTTAAAACATAAAGCTTAACAGCCGAACAGGGTTGCGTTGCTCCTGCATTTTTCCACATCATACTTATAACTAACAAGCTCTACACCGCAATACAAATACCAGACAGAGCAATGCTTTATTTCCAGGTCTTCTACATGGATCATGAACTGGACATGTAGCTTTAGCCTCAGTCTTTCAGCACACTGTTATGCATGTAGCCATGAAATGCACATGTAAGACCCCTTTAACCACCCCTCAGCTGGAAACATTAAAAACTCAGTGAAGTGAGCGTTTGATTAACATTGGTTCTTAATTTGTTGCGTTAGCTAACGTTACAGATGACAAAACCTGCCAGCAACAGTTGTCTTTGTCATCACCTTGTATTATTGTTGGTTGTTGCTTTGTGTGAAGCACAATGTAACTTGGTGTCGAAAACAAATTTAGATACTATAATTATTGTGTATGTTGATTTCATTTCTATAAAGACGTGTTTGCATATCTCGTGCATGCTTGTTCCAATATGTGTCTGGACAATGGAGGGATCCCAGCCAGCCGATCTTTGAGTTCATCGTAATTATTTACCTGACTGAGAGTTTATGATGTTGGATCATTATGGCTGAAAGTGTGTGTAAGGTCAAACCTTGTTAAATAATAAAGGTGAAGCATGCGCAGTGTTGTAGTTCACTACTTTAAAGGAATATACTACAATAGGCCAGCTGTTTATAACGCTTTGTATTGAGACTGTTGGATGTGTTGATTGCTCTGGTTTGGAGTGCTAAGCATGTCATCATGATTTTTGATTTTTCCAATGTTACATTATATTATTAGACCATGACCCACCAAGTGAGTCATGTTAAGCTGCAGTACAACATATTGCAACCGATTTTCTTTTCTTCAGCTATGAGTGGTTTATCATGGCAATTAATATAAAATTGAACAAACACATAATATAACCGAGGCTCATCAAACTGATCTTGTCACATGCGATCATTAAAGGCTTAGTTTTATGACCGAGCCTGCTGATTTCTTTTTATCTGTGACCCCTGTTTGTGTTTGCTGGCATGAAGAAGGAGTGGAGTGGAATGTGAGAATGTAAGAAAAATCTGTAAGATATCTGCGGCTTGTACCTGTAACCCAAACCCACAATTATATTTGCCCTGCTAGTTATCAGAAAAAACAACATGTGCACTGATTTCTGAATGCTTTATTGTGAGCGCTAATATTAAGTCTGCGCATGTTAAAGACAAATGTTCTGTGAAACTCCCTGGATGTCGGTAAGTTTTACTGTTCAAGTTTAAACTTGCTCCAGCATTCAATCCGCGTTCCTGGTGACAAGGAAACTGTTGTCAAACAGATCTTCCACACACACACCTCTGGAAAGGGCTGGAAATATTTCAATGAAAACCTGTTGTTCTATTATTAGAAATCAATCTAAACAATTAGATTAGACAATTTAGACAATCTAAAGCCTAGCTGTAGATTCAGATCTTCCAACACAGGTGATACCCTCCTTTTATTAAAGAAATACCTCCGGACGTGAGTCTGAAACTGCGCTGCTTCAGCTCTTAAGCCCTTCAGCTGTGGTCTGAAGTGAAGTGTCATGTCAGGTCATTGTGTGACGCGAGAGGGCTCCTTCTTCCATTCACTTTCACTTTTGGTTAAACAATTCAACGTGTCAGGTAATGATGATGAAACTGCTGACTCTCACGGCAGCCAGACAGAGAGAGAGAGAGACAGACAGACAGACAGAGAGAGTGAGAGAGAGAGAGACAGAACGGTGAAAACAAAGAAGAGAAGATTATTGCCAAATGGAAACTCTTTTTATTTAAGTTTCATTCCAACAGGTGATCAGTGCCAACGCCTACATGAGGTAGCTACACAGTATATCCCCTGGATCAATTATCCAGAGCCATTCTTATGCCACATCATTATTTCACATTCATATGAAACTGTGGTAGCTCTTTTGTGAGAAGGTTTTAGCAACCATTTAAATCATCACTGATATTTATGTTTCCATTGAGAATTTGAAAAATCCCCCAAAAGGTTCCTCCTTTTAAACACACGGTTTCTGCGAAGAGTGTGTATAAAATATTTTATTTATGATATAAAACCATCAAACCAACCCATTTAAACAATAGTGACACTGAACATGACATTGTTTAAAGCTTGGACCAGATGGTAAACCTGCTTATTGTGGCTTGACAAGAATTATTCATCTTTTTTTAGCTTCACTAACACAGTATATACAAAGAACACTTGGTTTTTACCTAATAACTATAGGCATCATTAAAAACACACACACACACACACACACACACAAACATGTGACATATTGCAACATTACAAACAGCACTGTGAGTGCAGATACAATCGAGGGGGTGAAAACTCCACTTCATTCACCTCCTCTCTGGTCTTTAACCTGAGCTGTCTGTGTGTCAAGTGAGACTGCAGCATCAAATCGGTCTGACATGTGTTCAACTCTCCGGGAGCACCGGCTCTTCTCTATCAAGACAAAACAGACAATATCCGGTAACATGTTAGTCATAGAAAGAAACGCCCAGGGCATTGACGGTAAACATGTCAGTGACACTGTCACTGTTGTGGTAAACTCCACCAATCTTAGTAATCCAAGCGAGTTGAACACTGTTTGAGCCATGTTTGGTAGCCACGCAGCACACAGAGAGTTTATGAGACTTAGATTGGAGCTTCACAGGAGAATAAATGCAGCAATAACAAATACATTCATTAGGTACTACACAACTTGGTACTGTTACAGTGAAATAAAGTACTGAAAATTATTACTAAATACTAAATACTATAAATTAAAACTAGAAGGCACCTGAGGAGTACAAACCCCTGAAAAAGCAAAAACATTATTTGGGAAAGCAACCAGTTGAATCCTCACGAGGTTCTGTAAATGTGGTTCAGCACTCCTCTGACTTTAAATGACTAATCAGAAGTATTTGCAGCTATTTTGATAATTTATAAGCATTTAAGTCATTTGATCAAGTAAAACATTTATACCAAATACCAAACATTTGATGGGCCAGCTTTTTAAATGTGACAATGTGCTGTTTTCCCTGAATATCTTTGAGTTTTGGACTATTGTACGGACATCAAAAGCAACTTGAATATGTCCCCTTGGGCTTGAGGGAATGGTGATGAACATTTTTTACTATCATGTGATGTTTTATAAACCAAAAAGAATAGGCCGATCAATCGATAAGAAAAATAATCAATAAATAATAATAATAATAACAGTCAGTTGCTTCAGGGACAGTGGTCAAATTTTGAGCTTGTGCACAAAAAAGGGGGTGCTTGTTAAGGGTAAGTTCTTCTTGGTTTAGTTATTTTAGCTGTTTCATATCTATTAAATGAGAATTGTGAATTGCCACCAAAAGATTTGCTCTTGCCCAGGACCATGCACAAGTTGTTGAGATGTCTTGCTGACTAACAGAAGCATAGCTCCCTTGGTCGAGGTAATAAACATATAGACTGTCAACACAAGCCATGCCATCAGTGTGAGTCCTGCTTAGTGTGTCTGTTCTCACAGCGGCAGATGGACACGAGTGCTGAGTTCCCTTCCTCATTCCAGTCAGCTCCGGCCTGTTTCTTCAGAGAGCGTTTATTGGCCCTCATCAGTATTCACATGTCGCCAGCAGATAGCTCAAGCCCACAGTCACGCTCTTCACCTTGAAGTTTGAGGACGACAAGTACAGACTGGCCTTCTCATTCGCCCTGAGGTAGGCTATGCTGTTGTGCCCACTGCAGATCTCATGCGAAGCCATCGGCTTGAAGGAGCTGACGGGAGTTTTGTTCCCCGCCACCTGCAGGTGCAGCTTCCCCTCGCTCTCCTCATTCCTCAGCCTGATGTAACACACGTCCATATACAAAACGTAGGGTCCAGTGCAGTTGACGTAGATCGTGTCGTTGTTCTTGCCGACCAGGCTCATCTTGTTGCTGCTGTAAACGTGAGAAAACTGCAGCGTCGCATTTCCTGAGATGTCTGGTGGGTGAAGGGATCGAGTGGGAGACAGAGAGGGGAAAGTGAAAAAATACACTTGTTTAGCTTGTTGTGAAACTTTTAATATGAGTGTTGAACAAAAAGATAAAGGGTTTTTTTTGGTTACTCACCAACAATGGGCTCAAACTGTATGTGGACATTACCCCCGGAGGTGGGTTTCTGTAAAGATAAGACACAGACTAAAATTAGAGGATTGGTAGCTTTGTTTATTGACCTTCCAGCTTTCCTGATGTTAGTTTGCGCTCGCTGTCATTATGACTCTGACATAAATGTCGCTCAGCGTCAGTGTTTTTTTGTTTTTTTGAAAGGTCACCCAGCTCTGCTCTGCGATCCCTTGATGTTCGACTCTGGGAAGCACAAAGCTTGTTTGTTTGATACGGTGGTTAAGTGACATGGTGTGAAAATAGGCAGGCTGACAGAAACTAGGGAAAGTCTCACAATGAGATGATTAATAACTGTAGTGAGAGTAGCATCGCAGCGATAAACACCAGAGCCTAAATGTAGAACAAATGTTAGTCATTTAAATGAGCATTATACAGTAACCATGCAGATAATCAGTCATCCAGGTCATATGATCTCTGGAGAGACTCACTGCACACCCATTCCTTTTGTTTCTGACAGTTACAGAGTGTCATTTCTGTAGCTCGGCTCTATCAGACTCAAGCCAACTTTTAATGGATTTAAATACAACTCTAGACTTAATATCAAGACTGAAAACCACAAGTAAAAGTAGATCTTTTGAAGACGTTTCATTAGTTCCATATGATCACAGTGAAATGTCCGACGTGGCATCCTGACAGTAATTGTTTGAATATGAACCCACTGTAGTGCACCAACCAGTGCCTCTCCAATTTAGCGCCGCTCTCTACGCTAACGACCAGATTCTCTATAGAAAGCGTTCTTACAGGTCCAGTGAAAACTTAAAATGTAATAATAAATGCAGCAATAGCAAATACATTTATTGGGTACTGCACAACTTGGTACTGTTACAGTGAAATAAAGTACTGAAAATTATTAGTAATTACTAAATACTATAAATTAAAACTAGAAGGCACCTGAGGAGGGCAAAACCCCTTAAAAAGCAGGGGGTTTGTGACATCATTTGGGAAAGCATCCTATTGAATCCTCACTCAACTTTCTCAACTGGCACATTTTTTAAAGAGGTTCTGTAAATGTGGTTCAGCACTCTGACTAATTCTGACATTTTGACAGTAAACGTCTTGTTTAAAAAGACTGTAATCAGAAGTATTTGCAGCTATGTTGATAACTGATAAGCATTTAAGTCATTTGATCAAGTAAAAACACCAAACATTTGATGGTCTCTCATTTGAACATTTGAGAATATCTACCTGATTGTGTCACAATGGCACATCTGAATGTTACTCTGTAAGCTTTGTAATACCAAAATCAGCTAAGTTGAATACTTACTCAGAATTCAATGTCAGTGAAAGTAGAATAGCTGCTCCCAATAAAGGACAGGCTACAAGAAGACACCACTTATTACAGTAACAACAGCCCTTCCCAGCCCGGTTAAACCAAAGTGAGGGGGTGTTTCAATTTGAAAATTGAAATTGGAACAGTTTGCATATGCAGCCTCCTGTGATTAAGTGCGAGAGCCAGACATTTCCTCTCACAAGGTATGAATGAAACAAAGCTGCATCAAGGGGAAGTTTCCATACTATGTACAACAAAAAGGCGAGACATACAATGTCTGATAAAGTTTGTCTGATATTTAGTAGCCACTTGGATGCTTATTACATCCACAAAATCAAAGGTTGTAGGACACTCAATAAGCTAAGATAGGTTTAATAGCAATTCCAATTAATTTGTGCACAAGCAGAGGAGGTGGTCTGGATGAGGGGTCAGACTTTGAGGTTTTGTGTACTTGAAATAAATCAACAATGACCCAGCA
The DNA here is from genome assembly GCF_043641665.1 of Enoplosus armatus. Taxonomy (NCBI): domain Eukaryota; kingdom Metazoa; phylum Chordata; class Actinopteri; order Centrarchiformes; family Enoplosidae; genus Enoplosus; species Enoplosus armatus. The sequence goes on from NC_092186.1 coordinate 9,227,417, forward strand.
GCAGCAGCAGCAGCAGGGATGTATTTGAGTGTAGCTTGTCAACTTTATCTGTTACCCAGACCTTTTTAAATGATCACGTTATCAAGTTGTAGTAGTTTAGTTTGAATATCCAAAGTTTATGTTCATAAAGATAATCCAACAGTTTTAATGTGTTATTGGAAACAGCCCGGCCGCTCGCTCATTGGCGGTACAGTGCTTCCTCCCGGTCAGCCTTATGCGGGTTCACCCGTAGCCGCGGGTGCTGGGGGTGCAGCAGCTCCAGGTGGCTGCCCCTGCGCGTAAAGACAGTGGAGAGGGGAAAAGAACCGAGTCGGTTGACACATGCCGGTCAGAGGACAGAGGAAACTCTCCAGAGGAAACTTTTAGCTTCTGAAATATTTTTTAAGTCAGCTCTGATGGAGCTCATGATTTATCAGCAGGACGGCTGCTTTACTCCAAACAACGTCCCTGTATGAACCCGGACTGTGTCTGTGTCTGTGTGTGTGTGTGTGTGTGTGTGACCTAACATTAATTAACATTAGACCGTGACCAATCCTGTCCGCGTGTCTGGACATTTGAATAATCAATGAAGTTACGCTGTTGTGCCTCGTGCGTAAATGCGCACAGCATCTCTCAACTGGGAGAAGCACTTATCACGTCTGCCGCGGTGGGATCCCAGTATTTAACTCAAACAACAACAACAACACATTCACTACCAAATGCGTATGCATCTCCCTGCACAGTCAAGAATGGAAAAGGTGCTTCTCATTGAAGTGGGACAGCTGCCTTGATGGAATAGAGTGTAAGGACGCAGTTTTCTTTAAATTAAAACAGCGGCTGTAGAGCCAATGCGCAGCCGGCTGGATATAGCCTGAAAGACACTTTTTGTCTCTACTTCTGTGTACAGCCTTTACAGACTGATGCTCTGTTGGATAGGCAGTGTTCTGCTGTCATTGCCTTTGTGATGCAGAAGGTTGCAAAGCAAACCGGTCGCTCGTTTTTCTATTTAGTCTGTTTGTTCTTTTTTTCTTCTTCTAGCTTTTCATACATTTTTCTGCAATAAGATGGCACACCCACTTTCCTCTCGGCCCACCCAAAATACAGTTTCTGCCTACGCCACTGGTCTGCCCATCACCGGCCAGCAGCTCCACTCTCAGCTTACTCACCCGCCTCTGAACGTCCCAGTAAACGTAAAGCGTGACCACCAGGCACGCAGCCAACAGGACGTTCTGCACGGCGACGACCACCGCGAACTTCCTGCCGCGCCTGTCCCGGTGGACCACTCGGTCTCTGTCAGCATCCATCCTCCTCCGGTCCATCAGTGCTCTGAGCGCCCTGCAGGAGCTCTGCGAGGCTTTTAACGCGAGTGGGCAAGGTGAGAGGAGGGGAGTAACTGGAAAGAAACCGCTCGTGATCTACTCTTCATTTTGTCTGTGCGTTTGTGTGTGGGTGGGGGGGGCAGCAGCGCGCCCGTGCAACACACACACACACACACACACACACACACACACACACAGCTCGAAGGAGAAGCAGGAGTGAAACCAGCGCGCACCGGGAGCTGATTGGCTGACAGTCTGCTCCGCTCCACGGCGACTCACTGCGATGCCGGAGTGAAACCTCCCACATCTTGTTCGCTTCAATCACTGTCATGTTCTCATAATATTCATCAGGGGGTGTAGGGACAGATGTGAACCTGCTGAGGAAGCCGAGCCACAACTTGTTTCTAGGAAACAAAAAAAAAAAAGTGGTCATATGACCATCCTTTAAAAAACATACTCCTCCACTGTAACAGATTCAGTTAAAATAATGGCTCAGCACGAGGTTACTTGATTCAAGTCAAGTTCGGGTCTTTACAGTAGCCCACTGTTGAGCAGGAAGATGGAGACTACTAACACCACATTAGAATTAAGTTTTAGGTTTTGTTAAATGAACTCTTAATGTTCCTTGTCTCCAGTTGATAGCCCTTACAGCTGCATACATAAGTAAGCAAAGGGCAATGCAGTTCATTAAACAGGTCACCATCCTGTGTGGTGGTAAATCAAAAAGAATACAAAAACATTTAACTAACTTGCACATTGGTGCAGGGCGGGAATATCCCGCTTGGGGGGGGCGACACCCCCTCTTCCTCAAGTTATTTGTTTATTACAAAGTCTCATTGCCTCACTTTAAAGAACGTGTGAAGCATGTGTGTTGTACTTATATTGCATGCTGTCATACTTTATCTTTCTCACACACACACACACACACACACACACACACACACACACACACAGAGGTGTTGGGACTTCTGCAGTGTCTGCCATATTCAGTGATGAGTTTACAGGACCTTTATGAGGCTAAGTGGCACTTTGTTCTTTCCACATGGCATCTATAACATGCGTCAATTATCCTGGAGGGACATCTAGTGTCTGTGATACATACTAATGAGTTAATGGAGGAAACATAAGAAGCAAAGCACATAATTCTGACATTGAAAAAAAACAAACAGACAATAATTAGTTCTGAGTGTCAACACAATATGACGATACCAGGAAACGTTATCCCAGTGTAGAAGCACATTCAGTATTTACTCTGATATGCCCTGACATGCCCCAACATGGTATAAACTGTGGTTTTCATCAAAGTTTCAATGTTTTGGTAAGTGTCCCAAGTAAAACACCTGCTTAGCCTAAACGAAACAGGTGTCCTACATCATCTGGCTTGTTGCACACATAAACACAGAGAGGCTGGATGTCACAGCAAGACGAGCAGGCAGCTGAGAGCGAACATCTGCTTGTGGGAAGGGGGGGGGGGCACGTGGTTTCACAGTTAACTTTCCCCCTCTGTGGGTGTGGCAAAAAGAACACAACTTACTCAAACCAGAGAATAACAGTGACATCACCACTGCCAGGGTTAACAAACTAGATGAAGTAAATGTCAAGTGATAATAAGGATAAGCTCCTGTGGTGAAAGATGATCTGTAACAGAAGCACACGCTCAAATGGGGAAATCCATCGCCAGAAGTACTGTCACAACACTTAAGATCTGTTCACAGGTCAGAAATACCCAGTCAAGGAATACTGAGTTATCAAAGTCATGAGTGTTTTTTTGTTTTGTTTCTTTTTTGGGCTATGTCAATTTCAGCTGACAGACATCAAGAGAAAAAGGATTAGGAAAGTTTGAGTTTGTGGAAGAGAAGTGCTATCTGGTATATCATCAGCGGCCCACACACATCCTTTTTACAAACCCCTGCACCTCGAGTCTGTGAACATAATGTGAAAGAAGTGGCAACTGAGGTTTAAAGTCTGCTTGAAAATCAGGAAAACATTCAGACATGTGGTGCCGGCTGAGAGCTCAGTTCAGTTACAGACGGCTGCTCTGACAGTCTGGAGCATCAGACCTGAAGACAGCTGTATGTTGCTGATGTTCTCGCAGGTGTGCAAACCACAACTGAAAACATCAACTATCAAGGTCTGTGTCCAAAATATAAGAAACCCAACATGGATTTTGTTGTAATGTGCAAACTGCGTTGGAACTGGCTCTTCAGCTCTTCTTCTTCATCTGTTTAAATCTCCAGATGACATAAATGAAAACAAACCTCAGGCCACAAATCAGACAGTGAGACAGACGCTGCAATGCACACTATTTGTTTGAGGTAATCTCAGCTAATGGCAACAAGTAAAATCACACAGGCATGGGAACGTTTCTAATCACACCTCTGACTAAAATGAGGTACTGTCGCCTTTAATCTGAGCTAAATTTATCGCATGAGAAGCGATTCCAATTTTGAAAAATGAAAACAATGTTTTAAAGGAAGTGAGATGCCGAAAGATGAAAACAAAAACTACTTATTATAAACTAAATGTTAACTATAACCAGTGTATTCCAGATATGACCTGTAACGCATCTCAGATCCAATATGACTAAAATAAAAAATATCCGAGCAACTAAAAGTAAGACTAAAGTGAAAGTCCCTTCCAACACGAACGCCGCACCACATCAAACCACAGCTTTTTTTCTTTTTTTTATATATAGTGGCATTGACAGCACTGACACAAAACAGACATAGGGGAAAAGATGACAGAGAGGGAACCACAATTAAATAGATCATAGTTTAATGCTGAAGATGAACCCACACACCCGACCTCTGTGTCCCCTCACTTCAAGTCTGTCATGTCAGTAGCTTTCTTATTTACGGCACAATATGGCACTCTCCCATACACACCCACAAGCGCACACACATCCACAAGCGCACACACACCCACACACCCTTAAGTCTATTTAATATTATAATCCACAAATTTATATTCTTTCGTCTCATAATTATATGTCACTACTTAGTTAAATATGTACACAATGATGGGCCAAGTTAATTCCTTACAATCAAAGTTCATTTTCAATTCAAGGAAAAAACAAAAACATGTTCACTTCTAAAATGGATTTTCAGTTTTTTTTGGACTGTAAGCTCCAAACAGCCCGAAACAGCGTCTTTCATCAAGACGTTGGTGGCTCACTTTCACCTCCTGCTCCTTTGAGAGTCTCTCCGAGCTCCATCCGTCCTCCTAAGGGAAAGCTGGACTGGGAGGGAGAATTTGGCACAAGGCAGGAGTGTAGTAGTAGTAGTAGATGGAGGGGTCCTTACAGCAGATACTGTCCTGTAGTGTCAGTCCTGAGAAAACGTTTATACAGTTGAAGGTGACAACACGTTGAATCCAGCAATTCCTTTTTGAGAACCACTCCAGTCTTATCAGAGTAACAAATAAGGAAAGGACAAGGTGAGAAGAAATACAGTCTTTGTTCCACCCTGTCGATCCATTTACTCACTCTGCATCTTTCTTTCTCATCCATTTGATCAGCCACCTCCTTCCATGTCCCTCTCCTCTTTCCCAGGCTTGAGAAGTAAAGTCCTGGCTGTTCCCGTTCCTCTGTTTTCTCCTGTCCCTTGTTTCTAGGGATGTGGGAGGTTCATTCGGTCCTCTATTAGAGTGTTGTCTGGGCCCTGTGCCTCCATACACTGCTTGACAGTTGCCATGACTCCAGACAGACGCCTGTCCAGGGCTGCAAGATGTGGCTCGGCCAGGATCGGGTGGATAGGGTCGAATGCCAGAGCCTGCCGTATGGCTGAACTCAGAGCTCCGCCTCTCAGCAGGTTTAACCTGTTCCATGTGGACACACGGACCCTAAGAAAGGAAAAGCAAGAGATATTACAGTAAAAAAGGATCATGAAGGTTTGAGATTAGATCATTTAGTACTCACATGCAGCACTGATAGAGTGGTGCGAGGATACTTCGCTCATCCAGAGCTGCGTTCCCAAAGCTGCACACAGAAAAAACGAGAAAATAAAATTACAATTAAAAACTAAAGCAAGAGGCCCGTCTGCACTGCGGTATGGAGAAACCATTAAATGCACATGGCACTGTAGAGAACTGCACACACACTCCAAAACACACTTTCAAAAATGCAACGCGTCTGCGACACACTCCACTCAGCAAAGAGGAGAGAGTTCCTTCCCACATTTAAAAAGCTGGAACCAGCAAACATTTGACATATTTGCTTGAAAAATGACAGAAACAATTAATCGCTTATCAAAATAAGTCAATTAATTTCCTTTCAATCAATTAATCTTTTTATTGTTGAAGCTGTAACATTTTCCGTCATTTCTTCTTTTTTGACTCGGTCGTGTTACAGGTGAAGGAGCAAACTGTTGCTATTTCCTCTCAATCACGACTATTTTCCAACAGTGTTTACATTTAGCTTTGTTCAGTATTGTGTTCCCATGCGAGCGACACAGCATCTTTTTTGTCTGCACCAGCTGTTCCTCAGCTGCAATTCCTTCAAGATGTGGAGCAACGCAGACTCGACGTTCTCTGTTTGGAATAAACCGACACAAAAGGACACAATCAGTTCTTACTTTGGGTCGGATTTGATATGTTGATTTACTTTTAGCCGAATTAAAGCAGAAGACAGCAGCCTGTCTGAAGGAATTCCTTTCCTGAACGCACAGACGTGACTTACATTAAGAGACTGATGTCAGTCGGTCAGTTTTCAGTTTGTGTTCTAGCCCTAACGCTAGTATGATGTGACACTGGCCGTCTGCTCAGTTAGGAAATGACTCAACTCTTGGAAGCATTGAGCAAGAATCTGCTGCTGCTGGCTGAACTTAAAAGCCAGTCTCTTCCCAGATAGGGATCCCTGAATTGTGCCAAAATATATAAAAATAACAATAATATGCAGCCAATAAAATGACAATAAATGTTTACTGGCTGTGTTTCCCCATTCAATATATAAAAATGATATGATCAGTAGCTCAACTGGAAAAACAGCCATTATGTCCAGGAAGAGGTTATTAGATTACCTCACTTAACCTCAACCAGCCAACTGCGATTACTTCTAAAAAAAAAAAAAGCAAGTGAGATGGAAAAGTTTCCACTGATGGTTTTGATCATTTAAAAAAAATCACTTCAAAGAGGGATTAACGGCTCGAAGATGTTCACCATGAGTCAGTTATAAAGTGGTTTCAGTGGCGATAAGTGTGTTCCAGAAAAAGATGGGCATGCCGGAAAATGTCAAAACAAAACTGTTACTGAAAATGAAATTAAAATTAGATTTCAGATATAAGAGAAAAGAAAAGTTTCAGGCTGTTGTGTTCAGGGATGGAAAATGTCATATCATGATATATGATACTACTGAATTAAAGAACACCTTTAGACTCCAAAATAAATTGCATTAAACACCCAAGAGTCCTGATGCCCAAAACAACAATAAAATCCATTTCTATACAGCCACTTTGCAGCCTGAGCATACAGCTGATTATCAGTTATAAATATACAACCACCTTTCTCTGTACAGCCTTACTGGAATTAACCAGAAAAGAGGACAAAACTCTGACCACAGCAGCTGCAGCCCACATACACACACAAGGATACGTTCCTAGGCAACGCAGCCATTGTGATGGTCCTAACTCCCTGACAGTGAGTTTGTTGTTTTATCACCTGTCTGAACGTCATTGTCTGGGCCTTGTGCACTGCAAAGTCCTCCTCAACCTGAACTAGGTTCAACTTCTCTGCTCGTTCATTCTCAAAGCATCACATAACCAATCAACCTCTCTGTCCCACTATAACCAGTCCACTCAGCCTCTTGGTCCCACTATAACCAGTAAAAGTTGGTAAGTGAATGCAGAAGTCACTCCTGGAGGATCCACTATGAGCATTTCAGCATGCACCTGGTGGTCACGCAACATGTTGGGTGCGTTTGATTTGGGTCACTTAGCGCGCTCACCGGGTGGTGCATTAAATCAGTGATTAATTGATCCTGAATTTTTGTGCCAATGTGGTTTAATGTAACACAGTGTGCTACGTTAAAAAATATGTTTCATTTAAAGAGGAGCTATTATGCTCATTTCCAGCTCTATATCTTTATTCTGGGGCACCCATAGAGTAGCTTTGCATGATTCACTGATCCAATAAGTCCTTATTCATCTTATTCTGGCCCTTCATGCAGCCCCTCAGGTCACCCTCTGTCTGACACAAGCCGTTTGAGCTCCTGTCTCTTCAAGGCCCGCCTTCCACTTTCTTCTGATTGGTTCAATATGAATATCCAACATTGTATAGATGTGTATATGACAGAAAATTAGGCATAATAGGTCCTCTTTAAGGAGAACTTTGGATCTCCTATAAAAAAAATGGTTGAAGATTACAATTTAAGGGTTTTATCTTATTATGCAAGTTTTTGTTAATTTCTTGATTTATTCATGTTTGTGTTTTTGATTGTAACTCTGTTAATGAAATATGTTCAATATGAATGATTTAAAAGGGAAAATGATGATCTTAAAAAAAATAAAAAATAAAAAGGACAAAAGAATTGCTTGATTGTTAAAATCCTTCACATTATCCCTCACCTCTTTGCGTTGTCGAGCAGGATGAGCATGCTGGCTCCGCCGTCATCCTGGAAACTCTCATAGTGATGCCGATCAGCGTTCCCAATGAGATAATCAAATATGGCTGTGTCGATGACGTCCAGCAGCCTCGGCCCGGCATCATATGGAGGCATTTTCTTCACGGCCTCGCAGTAACTCTCATCGTACTCCCACCTGGTCCATTAACACACACACACACACACACACACACACACACACACACACACACACACACACACACACACACACACACACACACACACACACACACACACACACACACACACACACACACACACACACACACACACACACACACACACACACACACACACACACCAGCTGTAAACCGTGTAAATACTGTAGCCAAAATGATTTACTATTATTCTGATGCAGATAAAATGACAAATACGTAAGGGGGCATTTCAGTATGTTTTGTTTTTTGTATATGTGTGAGAGAAAGGAAGTTGAACTCCTTGTATACAGGTGTCCTCCCTGCACTCAGCAGAGATGGCCGAGACAGAGACCCTCGTGATCTAAAGCCAAGCACGTTTCTTAACAAACCCTATACTGTAATGAGTGAACAGGCCACCCCTCTTTTTGTTCATTTTGATATCACATTATATACAATTTCTTCAACAACCTGGTATCATGAACAGGATCCCAATACGACACATACTCTGGCTGAGTAAGGTTTGCAATCTTACATGATTTTAAGTTCCTGCACTTGAAAATGAAATGCATCTGATGCAATGTGATGACTTTAGGAGCGTTCATTGGGGAGCATCATCACTGCTGAGCTGGTCTGCGCATATACTCAAGCAGGTTCACCGTCTCAGTGAAAAGAAGCTGAATCAGATTACAGACAATGGAATACCACATGCTGAGTGAGCACTACGTGATACAGTTACAGTTCTGTTGGGGAAAAAAACGATATACAGGAGCAAAACGTAATTGGTAACATTTTATTTTATGGGTATGGTCATTTTTGAATCATTTCCTAATAATTTCCATTAAGTTTCCTGGAAAGAACAATATAATTTAGTACTAGTTATGGGGAAATGTAATTGAAAGAAAAGCTCCATTTAAACTCAAATAAATACTTATTTGCTGTTTCAATTATGTAAATTCAGTGGTATTTATATGTCATAATTAGCTATTCAGTAGATTATGAGATCAGAATTGCTACAGCTTTTGTTTGTATTCATAGAAGTATGGACACTAACATCAACACCTTATGATTGACCTCACTAATATCTCAGGCATCAAGTGATAAGATAACTGATCATAGCACACACTGCCCTCACTCACGTAGCCCTCCTTCAGTCGCCCTCCCACCCCAGGAAGCTGTTCTCAGAATAAAAGGAGTAGGTGGAGTGTCATTACTCTTTAATATAAGGGAAAGTATTTAAAAACCGCTGATTTACAAAACCAGCATCATGGAAAAGCTGACGCTCAGCATCAGCAACATTTCCACTTCCTTCTGATAAACATCAATATCAATAATTCACAAAGTCACAGTAAATTTCCTGACTTTAAAATGTAATAAATCAACCACAGAGATCGTTTTTGGATTCAAACTCAACACCCACCTGGCCAGTTTCCCCTCTCTGTATGTGCGTCCCCAGGGGTGTCTGTGTTTCTGCAACGGCCAGACGTCTGGCAGCCAAAGGGTTAACGACCCCTCCATTATCTCTCCCTCTGCACACGCCGGCTCGCTCTCCCGACAGTAATAACACTTTCCATAGAAACATGTATTATTACCTGGAGAGAGAAAGTAAAAAAATAAAATAATAAAAAAAAAAAGGTACCCATGAAATTGAATCCACTTGACCATGTCGTCCTGAAAGAGATGCAAACATGGCGTTGTAAGGAGGTTCAGTACAGAGCTCAAGACCAATAACAGACACTCAAACACACACAGGCTGCACTGACTGTTTGCATCAATTCACCTGCCTCGCATGGATCCATTTGGTCCTTACACAGAAGAAAAAAATAATCATCAGAGCAAAAGGTAGGTCACAACATTTCACACTTTCACAGTCATTAACTGTACAGAAACCAGAATTAGACTATTAAGTGTTATTCCTTACACAATACAAATTAATCAACAAACCTTTTGGTCGATAAAACGTAAATTAAAAAAAAAAAAAAAAGGTCAGTAATTGGCTTATTTGTTCCAAAACTCCAAAGACGCAACTAATTTTCCCATTTGAGAGACTGAAAACAGATTCATTTCTGTAAAATGATTAATTGGCTAATCAAAAAGTTAAACAACAAAGTTGAATTAAACTACATGGCACACAAAAATTCACTCACTCTCAACAGTTACTTCAATAAATCAGACTTCCTTTCAGGAAGTTCTGTGTCATAAAGGAAGTTCAAATAACTTCACAGACTAGCCTTGTCCCAGGCAGTTTTCTCCCTCACAGTTATTTTGTACTACTGCTCTGTGAACATGAGTTAATTTGCAGTATGTATGTTTCAAATGTATTATATTTTGACATGAGCTACACTTATTATGTACTTAAAATCTAAGCTCAATTATTTTCAAAAAGTATAACAGAATACAGAATACTCCTGGTTCACTGTGTTAGGCTCATTCAAGACTTTTCACGATAAACCCTGCTTTTCTGAGCCATCTTTATAAAACACCCCTCAGGCTCCTTATGAGCTGTAATAATACAACATCAAATATATAGTAATATATAGTAATACATCAGCCCTGCAATTAATATCCCATGTTGAATTTTGAATGTTCATATGAGACTCTCACAGGTGTTGAGTCAAGATAATGATAATTTATGAGGATCTTGTATTAGTTGAAGCAATGCTTTAAGTTTTTTTAAGCATTAAACACTAACACCACTACAAGATGGCACATCTGCCTATGTCATTGTGATAGTGGGTGTCATTCTGTCGCTTTAAACCACAATTGCAAAGGCAGTTTACAGAGATGAGTCAAATAAAGTTTAACACTAATTGGCGGTAAGTAACGCCTTTAAACAAAAGGCAACTTACAGAACATGGTTGGCCTGAACAGCTGATGAATCAGTCGCAAACACAAAAAAGAGAAAACCACAATGCCACACAATTGTGACAGCATGGGCCAACAACAGATGAAGAGAAGCAACAAAGATGAGCAGAGGTCACATGTTGACCTTTACCTTTAACAGTGGCCGAAAGAGACCTACAGCTGACACATGGAATCATGAGTCTGACAATGTTCTAATTTTAATGAAAGCTAGAAGTGGGCGATAGGGATAAGATCTTCTACTATCATGGTACATGTAATTTTATATTCCAACATCAATAGGTATCATGATATAGTACTTTTTCTGGACAATCAATGGATATAATATTAGTAATAGGCTTCTGCCGATAGGTGATTGGATCGCATATTGACAAGTGGAGGGATGATCATCGATTGGTTTTTCCTACACAGATATTAAGGCCATTTTAAATAACTTACTATCAGAACAAAGATGTTATAAAGTAATCTCTACAATCTGCACCCTACTGTGCATTCACAGATGTTTCTGCTGGAGCGGCAGGTCCGTCCCACTGAGTCCTGTTAATCAGCATGAGTGACGAGTGAATTTTAAATCCCTGATTACAAACCAGTTTGCCGTCTCCTTTTCAAGGATCTGATACCCCGCATCTCTCTTCTCCATATGACTGCGCTCCAAAACTTTGCTCTGTGCTCCATGTTAGAATAGTTAATGTTATGGACGGATATGATTTGGATTGCGATATTTAAAATAAGACAACAATATTAATTGGTTGCTGTGATATTGTTGCACCAAGCACATGGACTTTTAAAAAGAGAGCCGTTGTTTGAATAGTAGAGACGTTGCTATTGAATAGATTTTTGGGGGGGGTTTGATTGGACAATATGAAAATAGAAACAATCGTCCAACCCTAATTAGTAAATATCAATACCTGACAAATGACGGTGCATCATCACATTGATGCAAAAAAATCCTATAAAAAATCCAATACTGCAATGAAGCAGTCCTGCTGAGATATTTAAGGGATAGCTACCAGTATAAACTGTAGGAGAAATCTGATAGTGAAAAAAATTATATAATATAACATAACTTGTGTGTGTGTGTGTGTGTGTGTGTGTGTGTGTGTGTGTGTGTGTGTGTAAGGGGGGGGGGGCTTTGGCCGTGTTCGTCAGGTCCCAGTAATGAGACGAGCAGCAGTGTACCAACTGAAGACGGTGGAGGGAGCCCTGGCTGATAACAGAGTGAAGGAGTTGCAATAATCTAGCCAAGAATAGATAAAAGCATGTACAACTTTTTGTAGATCAGCAACTGATAAAAAATGACCTAATTTTGGAGATTATCTTGAGCTGGAAGAAACATGACTGAACAACATTTTTGACTTGATCGTCAAAGCAGAGGTTAGCATCAACTATCACCCCAAGATTCCTTGCAGACTGCCTAATATTATTTGACAGTCCGCCAAGATTTGCACCGGAATAGCTGATGGAATTTGGGGGCCCGAACAGAATGATCTCAGACTTATAATCACTGAATTTAAGGACATTTTGGGACATCCAGGATTTAATAGGCAAGTTGTTAGATTTGCTAGGCTGCTGGGATCTGTGGATTTTAACGCCATGTATAACTGAGTGTCATCAGCATAAAAATGGTAAGGCACATCATGATTTTGAATAACCTGGCCAAGACACAGCATGTACATAGAGAACATAAGGGGGCAACTCTCTAACACTGAAGTTGTGATGGATTGAAACTGAGAAAATGAGGCAGAATCATCATTGGGAATGGAAAGAATGAGAAGGTCAGGTTGATATTCTCCACCTTATTTAAAAAATGATTTTTTTTTATTTTTTTGGACAGCTCAACATCAGGTTCAGGAGAAGAAGTGGGGGGACCATTAATGACTTTGGGATTGTGGTTATTTCTAGATATCAGCTCAGAGAAGTAAGCCAATCTTGCATCTTTAACTGCTTTCTGATATATTAACATTTGGTGTTTAAGGGTGTACCATTTTGGAGTTGTTGACCTTCCATTGTCGTTCAGATTTTCTACAGTCTTTTGAGGTCTTGAGTGTGACTGTTCAGCCATGGGGGGTTATTTGATTTTAGTTTCCTAGTTTTAAACGTTGCAATTTGGTTGAGGATGGATAGGCACTGATCGTTAAATGTATTTATCAGCGCATCTGGATTAAGAGTAGATATAGATAAATTAGAGGACGATGAATTAAAAGCATCACAGAATTTAACTGCAGAACCAGCGTTGAGAGCGTATTGTAGGGTGGGGACTAGAATAGAGAGTTTTAGTGTCAAAACACCTTCATGGTCAGTTACAAGCTACTTTAGAATGTGTGGCCCCTTTAACAGATTGAATGAGGTTAAAATAGTCTATAAGATCTAAGAAATGGGAGGTGAGGGAATGGGAAGGACAACATACATGAATATTAAAATCACCAAGAATAAGCACCCTGTCATATTTAGGCATGACAATGGATAAAAGCTCAGAAAGCTCGAGATAAAACTAGCTAATTTAGGGGGGCTAAAAATTAAGATGCAAAGTAAGGGTGATTAAGAAACTTATCCTCCTAAGACCCAAGCTCTATCTTAATTTCTCTTTGCTATTTGGGCTTATTGGGACCTGATAAGTATAAAAACTAAGCATCATCTGTTGACATGATTTGGTTCCGCATACGGGGACAATTTTGAATTTCCATATAAGCAGAATTATGTATTATGGTATAACCCAAAATGTTATGTCCACGCATGTGGATGCCAGGTCTTAGGAGGTTAAAACTTCAAAAGGAAATAAAACTACCAAAAGTAACAGGATGGCACTTGCGACCTAACCTATGAAAATGCACAAAAACAGGGGGCCTAGCCTCAATCAGGGAAGGTGTGTCCCCTGAGGACAGCCATGTCTCAGTAATCATACTGAAAACCTCAGTGCCAATTGAATGTCTTTCAAACCCCATGCACCCAGTGTGTCACGTAATAAATATGTATTCTCCGAGGCCAAGCTGAGAAAACAACGCCGAATGACTTCATCAGGGTTACTTTTTCACACTTTAGCAACCTCTTTCATAGACACAAACAGTTTGAGCAGTACTCCCCACAGCAAGGAAATTGACCTTTATGTGTAAAACTGCTGGAATTCCCCGTTAACACAGCAAGTACTTATTGCAGGGATATTGTCTTATTATTAGTTTGCAGTACATTTTCATCCATCTTCGCTCTATCGATGACAGAAACAAATCCATACAAGAAGAATATTAACTATGGTTGTAATAGTCTCCTTGTATTGATTGTTTTTGTGGAGTTCTCTGACAAGCATGTTTGTCTAAAGCATAACTGTGACTTGACATGATTATACAACTGTACGGTGCCACACCCTCACTAAACAGGACTTTGAAGGGCATATCCTTGTCTTGTGATCTGTCTGAGAAAGCTGAGTGAGACAGAAAGTGAGAATGACCATTCATACAATAACACCACACTCTCACACTAGGATGCGTGAAAACACTCACTTCTTACTAGAAAGTTATTTGAGAAGGATGAGAGAAGACGTAAGAGTGGACAGACACTCACCCTGCATGAGGAAGGTGCTCAGCAGCTGGTCTGTGGCCACAGGTTTAATCTCTGTTCGCAGGTTGACATATCTCCCCACCACTAGAGGTGCCCTCCTGAACCCCAGGATCCTGCAGAGAGGACGGAGCAACAGGACACGATACCAGAACATTATTACACAGTAGTTCTGCTCCACTAACAGATTAGAGAGGATAAATGCCAGACACTCCAATAACGATGTTTACACACCTGTCCAGGTGAAAAGCCGCCACCTCTGCGTTGTGTCTGTCATAGCCTGCGTATGGCTCACCTTCCACCACGTAGTCTCGGTTATATCTGAGGAAGGACGGAAAGGACAGAAAAAAGAAAGATGAGTCACTCTTAAAGCATAAAATACAAGTGTGTAAACCAACTATTAACTAATCTGACCTCTTGGGTTTGAAGACCACTTTCTGTCCTCCATCCAGCACCAGCAGGGCTTTAAGCTGCGTGCCCTTATAGCCCACATCTGCCCGTTCTATCCTAGCAGTGCTGAGGGAGGTGAGCACAGCAGCCAGCTCTGGGGTCTCCTCAGGGTACACCTCTCTCGGGCCCACCCACTGGCTTGCTATCTCCCATGGAGACTGGAGGGTGTGGGTAAGGCGAGCTCCCCGGGACAGAGAGAGGCCAGCTTCCATCTGTTAGAGGTGGGTGACAACAACTCCGGGTGTAAAGATAAAAGGCTCACTAGCACTGTGGAGTATGACTTTATACTAGATAGAGCCAATTATTGTGCATCCTGCTTTATCAATCTCCCAAATGACAGCAGTGTTATTTTATACATCAACAGTTGACTTGCACCCTGACCTTGCGAAACGCTCTGAGGTCCCGCCGGCTGGCTGCAGAGCCCTCGCCTCCATCCAGAAGGAAAATCTTGGCCAGGCCCAGCAGGAGGAGCACGGCACACAGCACCACCATGCGCTGTTTGAGCTTCATGTCCACACCGACTGGCCCCGACCCTCACCTCACCCGACGCTGTGTGTCCCCCGCAGCGAGTCCCCCTCACCCCTGATGCATGGCCCCTGCAACTCCCTGTCGCCCCACCGCCCACCAACTTGCCCCGTCAGACAGACTCCTCTGAAGGACGGGAGCTTTACTGCCTTCCTCCTGGAGCTACAATCTGAGCAAACAGGCAGTCACCTGGAGGGAGAGAGAAAACAGATATGAGAGAAGGCTGAGAGGGAAGACGAGGAGCGGAGACAGAAGAGAACTAGGAAAATGAGAGATGCAAAATGTACTGTCAATAATATGTGGAGAGAAAACTGATTGATTTGCTGCCCCTCTAGCTTGTTTCCCCACAGGGCAGACGATGACCCAGTACTGCAGCACAGTTGAAGCCTGTCCAGCATGTGTAACTACATCAGGATGATACAGACCGGTCTGTGTAAATGTGAGTGTACATTCAAAAGTACACCACACCACAAAGCTGTGTAAAATGAACAGCAAAGCTTACTTTGGCTGTTCACTGTACGTGCTGCTACAGGCTGGGGTGTGTTGAAGCTGTGGGGCCAGATTTACAGCATTCAAACCTGATTCAGGTAGCTCATCATATCCCTCTACAACACTGCATTTGGGAAGAGAAAGAAGTCTGTTTTTTAATCGACCCTGCCTGTTCCCAGTGTGGGGATGATGGACATGTAGTCCTGCTGTGGTGCAGAGGGGGCAGGTGAGGTGGTGGACCCAGCACAGCCCCTCTACCTTCACGGTCCAACCTTGCAGGCAGAGAAATGTCCTGAGCCCCTGTGATGTTGGTCTAATTACAAAGCCTCGTGTTGAAGTCACCTGTCTGCTAAAGCTAAACACATTTACACAATGCGCTGAAACGCCACGGCAGTCAAATGAATAACGTTACAACTGCCACGTTCAACTGGCGGTTAACTCACTCTGATGTCGTTAATACACGTTAACGAACCCAGCGTAACGTTATCAAACCTGTCACATAACGACAACAAGCTAGCCACCAGCGAGCTAACATACTATAATTAATGGTTCGGCTGGTTTTCATACAGCTCAGCCGACACAGGTCTGGCCACGCAGGCAATCGCTTCTTCCACACAATCGGTCTTTCATGGTGTTGCTGCTGCTTCTTTTTTCTAACACCAGTGAGAAAACGGCTGGCCAGCAACGACCCCACAAAAACACCTAAAACCTCTCAATGACGGCTCTACTTTGATGCTTTCTACAACGATTATTCCTGTGTTGTTTGCCTTATCAGGTCACCGTATGTGCGGCGATATGGTTCACATCCATCACGACAGAGCTAGTTAGCTGCTTAGCAAACCGCTGTACACCTTGCTGTGTAGGATAGCTAACCTAAAGCAGCCAGCTAGCTACAGTTAACGCTACGTCGTCTTGTTTTTACTGGCTGCCGACCAAGCCGACTTACCGTATACCCATATGCCGTTCACCGTAGACAAAGTAGCTCCCAAGTGTCTTTAAAGTCCTGCGATACTGACGTTAGATAAAACAAACTGTCCTGCTGCTAAACGTCACGATGGTTTATCATTTTCTCAATCCCCCCCGGTAGCTCCCTCTTCTCCGCCCTTTTCCTTCGATTCCTCCTCTGGCCTGCCGTGTCTACTTCCTAAACACTTCCTCCTCCTGTAAGTGCGGCAGGCAGCCACCAGGTGGCAGTGGCGCACTATGAGTACTTTTTTTTGACTTCCCACCTCTTAAAACAAAGCTCTATATATTTATACTTCGGACCTCTTTTCACAGGTTGCAATAGTCAACAGGTTGTGAGCAGTTCAACCAAAGACTGGTTATTCCTTTTGAGTTTTTTGTTTTATTTTATGTAAGTAATTGATGCCTGAAATTTTTTTTTTCTGTAATTCACATAAGAAGCAGTTATTTTCTGCTTAAAATCTTACAACCCCACAGGTTTATCTTGCAACGCCTTTGTCTGATCTGACATTTTACTAATGTAGTTTTTGTTTAAAATATACTTGAGAAAAGAAAATACCACTTGTCAGTAAAATTGTACTCAAGAGAAAAAAATATTGTTGGATGTTGTAGCGAAGGTGGCAAAAATGTGATATTACATAAGTAATGTTTTCCTTTACTGATTTCCCTCACTGCAAATGAACCCACAGCTGTTCATTTTGTTAGTAATGAAAATCCAACATCTGTACTGTGATGGATGTGACTGTAACTGCAGCCTAGTGAAGTAATGCTCCATTAAGATAAATTACTGACTGAAAAAGAAGAAGCCAACACAATCACAGTAACAGGAGTTAATGCAGTTTGTTCCTTGGTATTTTGTCAGCCGATTCAAGAATCTAAAATTTTGGATAATATTTTGGGAAAAGGGGCAATATTAATAAAATAATTATGCAGACTCTACAGGAGAAACCCCTTCAGGCAACGTTCGACAGTTACAGTAGCTCTCCGTCGTCTGCTGCTCTTCAACAACTTAAATAGCAGCTTGAAAAAAGTCTGGGATTGATTGTCAGTATTTAAATAGTATTGAGCCATATAATACAATACACACACTAGCACTCAGCCCTCCACTCATTCCTGCCCCCCCATATCCCAGATAAACAGCCACACACAGTCTCCAACAGAAGAATGAGCAGGACACTGATGTGTGGAGTAAAAAAGGGCAGAGTGTTTATTGGTTCTCGGTCTTCACACCAGGCAGCGCATCACTCAGCAGTGAGGTCACCGCGCTCGCCACAGTCATGACACGGGCAGAGACAGACACACACAGGGCCAGGTAAAGGGTGAGGGTCAAAGGTCATTTATACATCACCCTTGAAGATTGTTGTTGATGTCCTCGGTAAACAATGAATGATGCCTCTCCGCGCACAGGCGGCACAGATTCACATTGATTCTACTTCACCACTGACTCAGAGGACAAACACATTGTATAACCACATTGACAACACTCCCTCGACTGTCATGACCGTTAAAAAAAGAATGAATTCAAAAGGCAGATTCACTCAAAACAGTTAATACAGGGCAAGTTGTGCATTTGTAGACAGTATGGTCAATCTAAAGGAAACAACATGAACTCTCACCACAGGAGGGGGAATTTCCAAGCATGGCAGTTTCTTTCTAACAACCAAAAATTATCTTAAATGAGGAGTGCCTGACATTTGAATTTTCCACTCTCATCCCAAAATAGATGATCACGGGGTCATAATGTTCGTAGTGATTGGCCTGGAAATCCAAGAAAGGAAGTCGACTAAAACCACAACACATCCCAAAATGAAACGTGCAATTTCCATTATTTTGACCATACACTGTACAGAAACGCTAATAAAAAAAGGAAATCATGTAAACTCAGGTTACAGTGAGGGAAAACCCTCACAAAAAGCGCTCAACATGATCTGGGGAAAGATTGTTAAACCCAAATTGATTCAAATAAACCGTCCAAGATGCCCTCAAAAACTCTGGTTAGCAATAAAACTTCACCTCCGTTTCATTTGTCTTTTTCTTTCATCGTTCTCAATCAACATCAGATGAAGCAAATAGGAAGATGGGAAATGTGCTGGGGATGTTGACAGTCTGCACTGGGTTTGTTTACATCTACTTCTTTTCACAGTCCTTTCTTCAGAGTTTTTGGGACGGCATCAATTCTTGCTTAACTGCACCAATTAGTCAGTGTATTGCAAATGACAGCAGGTTCAGCTCATCTGAATGTGTACGTGATGAGATAAACCGACTGCCATCTGTAGATACACAGAGGTAAAAACAGTCTCTAAACCCCGCAACCCCACACTCTGTCTCACACATTTCATTCACAGACCCTCTTTGTCCCCGGCCAACCAATCAGATTCAAACACTAGCAGTGATCAGCCTCCACAGTGCTTCAGCTCTGGGATTCTGTCTCTTCAAACAGTCTCTGCTCCGTTATGCAGCAAAAAATGGACACAGGTGAGTACAGCTTCCACTTCTTTGCAAGTCCTCCTTTCTTCACACTTGCAGTGCAACACAAGCCAGCGTGGACTCGTGGCGTGAGCCAGCAGTCAGTCACAAAGAGGACTAGGGGGGCGGGTTACCCAGACTCCTCAGCGGTGGCGGCAGCCTCGAGGGACTGCCTATCTGGCTTGAATCACAATGTTTTAGAAAAATAGAGAAGTGTGCACAGGCTAACAAATGCACTCACATACTTACAGTGACTGCCTGTCTTTGGCTTCCTCATTCATTCTTCCACAGGTTCATCTGCTACCATCTCTCCTTCAGTTCATGTACAAAAAGGACTGATCATCTCTTTATGGCCACTAACTTGTCTTTGTCTCAGTGTGTTGTTGTTCATCTGACCTAAGAAGTTGAATTGTTGACTTGTTTATTGCGTAGAGGACAGTTTTAATGCCTAATGGTTATTAGCCTGGAGAAGGGAGCTGACTGAAGCACATTAGAAGGGATCCAGTGCTGCGAGCATGGATATGTTCACCTCTCCATCCCATCACCCCCCATCAACGACCTGAAACTCACTCTGAGCTTAATATACCCCACTGATAGGCGCGACATTTGTTTCTACACACTGTAATATGTTTCCTAAGGTTTAAAGAGTACACGTGGAGCATTGAAGGGATTGTGATTCTGGGGCAAAAAGATTGTGTAAACATACAATGTAAACAGATGTTTTAAAAAAAAGGAGGATTAGAATTTAATGAATATTATTGGGCGAAAAAGCTCCCCATCATTGTCATCTCATTCATCCTGATCATGTTTGTTCATTTGGATGCAACTTGCTCCCAACAAAAAAACAAACCGCAATAGTCTATCTGTGGCACCCTGAAAATGTAAATCCCAGGTTTTCCCACTGAAACATGCCAATGAATCTGATTCCACTGCAGCTCCGTCCTTCCTAACGTTTCGTCGACCTGAAGACAAACAGTGACGTCACATCACTTGGCACTAATTTTAACCAAGGTGCTTATGCTATTCCAAATCTGATGTAATATGGTTAGGGCCCGAAATTGAGCTGGGTCCTGGTTAATAGAACAAGGGACAAAAAAACTAAACAATAGAAAAAATAAAATAAAATAATAATTCACATGTACATAAAATATTCAAAATAACTGCTCCAAAAAAGGGAGAAAATCAAAAAATGTAACATTCAAATGTAACAGACAAAACTACATTGACGTGCAATCATCTACTACATGGTAATACTGTGAACTGCACCATCCCTCCCGAAAAAAGAAAAAAAAAACCTAACAACACAAAAACAATATAAACAAACAAGATTTAAAATAGACTCTGTATGGCTCCAGGTAGCTTTGAATGTCTGCTCCAGACCAGAGGCTCTAACCATATTAAGCAACAAGAAGAAGAAGAAGAGATAAAATCTCATATTATGAGTTCTCGCTGCTGCTCTCTCTCTGGACTCTTTCACAGTTTCAAGTCTTTAGTGTTTAGTGTGAGTGTGAGTCTGGTGAACCAAGTGTCATTTTTCTGAGCCGACGGCAGCCGACAGAGAGCAGACAACACCGGAGAACACAAAAATACAGGTTTGTAAAAAGGAGTAACTCTTGTCTACCCAACCGTGAACACGTCTTAGCTTAGATTCTGGGATTATCGTACCTATGTGGAACACAGACAAGATTCCTGTCATTTAAGCAAATATTTGCTCCCTCCCACCCCCACCCCTCCTCACCCTATGCAGTTATACAAACACGCACACATACGTACAGAACACTTAGCGAGTACATGACAAAAAAGGGGGCTAAATTCAGTAATAAAAACTAGACACATTCAGGAAGTGTGGGAATTGTTCCTGCTGGAATCTATTGCGAATCAGAGCCCTTACGTTTGCGACGACGCGATCAAATAGGCCTGTGTGTGTGTGTGTGTGTGTGTGTGTGTGTGTGTGAGAGAGCAAGTGTGTGAGTGCGTGGTTCATGTAAATAATCCTGTGACTCCAAGCCAACTCAAGTGAATGAAGAGACCAACAATTGAAAGTGTGAACCGAGTAAGTAAAAAAAGTGTTTTCAAACCCTCCAAAGTCCGATGGGTTAGTCCGATGTGAGTGTGCGTGTTGTGATTGTGGGTCCAGCCGGTTAAAAAGGCGAGAATCTTGCATTCGAGCATGGCGGGGGACTAAAAAGAGTTAACCCCTTTATATTAAAAAAAAAAAAAAAGACAGAGGAGAGGATTATTTCTGTCCATCCTGGGACAGTCTGCCTGTGAGAGAGGAGAGGAGAAGTCGAATGGCTCCACTGAAGTGCTGAACAGTAAAAACAAAAAGACACTGAGAGCAAATGGGAGACAAGAGCAGTGGTGCAGGTCCTTGTTCAGTAGTCAGTACATCCAAAACAGTCACTTCCATCCACACACACACACACACACACACACACACACACACACACACACACACACACACACACACACACACAGACTCACATTCTCTCTCTCACATATACAAGCACACGCACACACACACACACACACACACCACACACACCACACACACCACACACACCACACACACACACGGTACTCTGGTTAAGGCAGTGGTGGCAGGTGAGGCTGCAGTGAGGCCAGGGCTAGAATCGGAGAATCAGCGGTCAGGGCTCATGGCAGTGAAAGCTCCCACTACTGAGTCAATACTCCTCCTCATCCTCCTCATCCTCCTCATCTGTGTCCTCATCCCTCTCTCTCTCTCTCTCTCTCCTTTGCTCAGTCGCACTCCTCAGCATTGCTCACTCGAATGACATCAGATTGGCTGGCACCTGGGGACAAAGGGGTGAGGTGTGTAAAATGTAAGGAACAGTGTGTGTCTGTGTGTCTGAGTGTTTATGCGGCTCCATACCTGTTGCCTATTGCTCTGACAGGCAGCACTCAGATGTTTGAACCAGAGCAAAGCGTTCATTCTGTTCCCTGCCTGGTACTTGTAGGTGTTACCTAGGCAACAGAGACAAACAGCGTGAGATGCCAAGTCTCCCGTTTCCACCTGCTTTCTCAACACTCTGGAAAGATGGCTGAAGCCTCACTTGACTTTGGCCCGCCCAGTCAAATAAAAACAAAGTCACAGTGGAAAAGTTCAGGACAGAAGCAACTGGATAGTGTGTGTGTGTGTGTGTGTGTGTGTGTGTGTGTGTGCGTGCGCGCGCATTAATAGCTGTGTATGAACGTGAAAAGGGCTAGATATGACTCGCATGCAGTCACAAGCTGACAGACTTGGTGTTCGTTGAGATGCACACAATCTGAATGTGTACAGGTGATGTCACCATTCACTCCATTGACCCGCTTCACCTTTTTATTGCATCCGTTTTCAGGAGGGCGGACTGCTTGCTGCTGCTTAGTCATTTCCGTTTTGTGTGTGTGTGTGTCTCACCGTGCTCGGAGTCCGTCAGCAAGAAGACGTCAGGATGCTCAGGATCGTCAGCCATCATGGCCATTAGACCCACCACACACACTGTCTTACTGGACGTCGACTTGAACTGGACAGAGGACAAGTGGAAACAAGAAGAAGAGTTCATTTTCTTTCTCATGATGACTCTGTTGTGTCTAAATGCTACTTAAGAAGAAGAAATGTGAACACAAGCTTTATTTGTGAGTGTGTGTGTGTGTGTGTGTGTGTGTGTGTGTGTGTGTGTGTGTGTGTGTGTGTGCGTGTTGCCTGTGAGCCTGCATGTGCACTCCACAAGGTTTTCATTAGCCTGTGAGTGACACACAGGACTGCAGTGATGTCATTGGTCTCATTATTCAATGAGTGCTACCATCTGTCTGTCCCCCCGCTGCGCCAGACCTCATCCAGTCCCCATCCACACACACACACACACACACACACACACACACACACACATATATATATACAATCATTGCATCTCACGTCCACCCATTTACTGTTTTCTTCCAGTTCTTATTGCTCCCCCTGCCTCCTTTCTTCCCTGCGCTCTCCTCTGAGCTCCTGTACAGTTTCAGTAAATGTTCCTGTCAAATTCTCACACACAAACATGCACAACCAGCCAGATACACTGAACACGCTCCACTTGTTTTTAAATTATGTCAAAACTACATGAAAAATAACTTCTCATCTGCATTTTTGCTGATGATTTCTCTTTCCCTGTGCATACCAAGAACACATGAAGAAGAATCATTAAGCGTTTCGCCCTGAGTTCATTCTGTAGTTAAACTTTCTAAGAGTGTGTAAGTAATGGCTATCATGTGTCGTCTCCTTGTAAAACTGAGTGTGTTTTTGGGTAATTTGGTGCATTTACTCTCACTTCTATCAACAACTGCAGGTTTGAGACCTTCAGATGCCTCACTGCAGTTCTCACCTGCCTAAACAAACAAACCACTAAAATGCATGACGTGACTGTGCCCTCCAACTGTTCAACAGAGGATGGTGATGGACCAGTGTTTGTGTGACTTACATGTTTTCTCTCAGTGGCCTTCAGGGACTTGGCAGGGTAGTAGTAGAGCTGGGCTCCGCAAAGAGCGACCCAGTATTTGGTCCATGATGCCACCTGGAGGCACAAAAGTGATATCCAAATCGTCAACTCTGCTTCAGCCTGATGCTACAGTACGGCACTCGTGTGCTGTCAGATACTTATAAAGAGTTAACTCTCACAAACAGAGAAAGAGACGAGATTAGAAAGGCAGAGACGGAGAGACGAATCACAGGGAAGAAGACCGCACGGTCTGGGGAACCAAAAGTTGCTCGTCTATGCTTGGATGGATTAATGGAGGATGTGTGTGAGCAAAATTAGCATCTTGTTCCATAAACACTGGAAGGTTTTAAGACTAATACAAGGAAAATAAGGGGAGTTATGAGATGAAGGAATGGCATGTGAAAGAAAAAAGGACTAAGTGAACCCGTTAATTAATACTCCTGGTGTGGAGAGATTTCTCCTGACTACATGGCCAAATTGGGAAACATTTTGTAGACGTTGTTACATCATCAAAGAAGCTCGTAAATCACCCGCACCAGCTATGACAGGTTTAAGTTATTTCAACTGCATAAAGAGCTCCAGATTTGTTTCTAACCAAAACAGAAAAGGATAAAGGGTGGGGGTTTTTTTTTTTTGGGGGGGGGGGTTCCCTTATCTAAGGAGATTCTAAGGATGTCGTATGCTGTAGATTGTAAAGCCCCTTGTGGCAAATTTGTGATTTTTGATATTGGGCTATATAAATAAAATTGGCTTGATAATCTCCAGGCAAACAAAAGCAGTGTAAAAGAATACAAGCACAATCAGGCAGGAAGAGTGTTGCGATGAGCGTAGGGAACACACAGAAAGAGATGTTCTGTAGATTAAGCCGTCTCTGAGGCCCTATCTGCGCTCAGCAGACAGCATTTATTGCCCATCTACTCCTGTATAGTACGTAGAGTATGAACACACATGGACACATGCACATGTATGGTGATAAATGTATATATGAGTGTGTGGGTTCTCACTGTTGGTTTCTTGCCCTCCTTGAGCACAGTCTTCCGCCTCAGCACCCCCTGCACCGTGACCGCTCCAGGATACAAGTGAACTGCAAGCTCCTCTGACTCGGCTGAGCTACAAAAGGACAAAGACAAAACATTACAAGCTACATACACAAACGTACACACAGGAAAACATGCATGTCCACATGCACGCACACATACCAGATTCAACTCAGAGATGAACTAGCAATAAAGGCAGACGCAATCTACAAAGCCACCTTCAACTCTGCTACATGAAAGTACTTTTTTTTAAAACGACATCTATTTCTGGCTCGTTTTCACAGTATTGAACTTCACAGATATAAATCTTAACACTGCTATCTGCAGAAAGACGAGCAGAGAGGGACAAGGTGGTGTGCAGATTGTGTCTGTCTGGAGGATCAGAGCAGGAAGCCCAGTGCAGGAGCCCAGTGAAGCCTGGTGGAAAGAGAGAGAGAGACAGAGAGAGACCCATCCCTAACCGCAAGGGACGCTTAATATGCAACGTCCATGAGAATTGGCTTCAATAATCCTGAAGAGTCTGTTCCTCTCTACCTCAGGAATGGGGATGTAACAGTTTGTTTCCAGTAACACATGGAAACTCATTTTGAGCTCCAAGCTGTGAAATATCTTGGAAAGGTATCACAGGAAGAAGTCTAGGTTGACTATGAGCTCTATGTGTGTGTGACTGTGTGAGTGTGAGGCAGACATGCAAGAAATTTAAGAAAGCAAAAGGTACAATTATAGACCGATGGTACGCAGCAAAAGATGAAGAATCATGACCCCAAACAGATCCTTTGCCCTTCACCTGGTTCGTGATTTTGCCAACGCACACACACACACACACACACGCACACACATACACGATTATCCCAGCACTAGCACACAGCAGCCCCTGGCAGGAACTGAGGGGTGTGAAGTGAGGATAAGAGAGGGTTTGGTTGAGGTCAGGTTGGTTCCGGTCAGGGCGTGTGTACCTGCTGGGCCTCAGGACTCCTCTGTAGGGGATGCGGGCCACGCGGGTCACTGGGCCCAGAGAATGATAGAACCGAGTCCTGTTTAGAATAGGATAAGACAGGACAGAATATGGGGGCACGGGACACTGTTAAGGCTGTGTGGGTGTGTTTTTGTTATCGTTTTTCCCTTCAAGTTGCATGGGTTAGGGCTGGACGAATGGAGGAGCAGCCATGTGGTTAGAGGAGTTACTGATGAATGCGTGTTTACAGGGTCATTCAATAGTTTAAAAAAAAAAATGCTGTTTGGGAAAGAAGGTTAAGATGATTCTTAAGCTGTGAATCTTTACTTCAGAAGTAGTGGTTAGGGGATTTGAATATTAAGCACTTAATACATTTCAGGCTGCCGTAGAAGCAGAAGCATCTGAGAGCAGCGGCAGAGGGATGAGGCACGACGGCCCGGGCTGCAAGGCTGAAAGCAAAGCTGGGGCATGGCATTTGTGTGTTGAGTTTTAATGGCAGATCATTTCGCACAGCGAGTCTTGAGGCCAGAGCTTTGAAAATTATACAATCACATCTGGGATGGGGGTATTTTATGATCTTACATGTGGATGTGATGAAAAAGCACAGCAGACACGGACGTATTAATCTTACCTCTCAAAAGCCGGCCAAGACACCTCTTCGCTGAGCTCAGAGCCCTCGCTGCTCCCTGTAAACAAATACAAATCATCAATGCACAACATGTCACTGAAGATGCTAACAGGGTGCGTCATGGTAATGTATGCACGTGTACGTCGTACCAAGTGAAATACCGCTGGACAGAGTTGAGCTCTCCGCTTGTCCCCTGGTGGGACTGTGGCTCTCCATCACACTGTCGTCCAACAGATGGCGAGAACCAGCGTTGGGGAACGTAGCACTTTTAAACTCTACTGTATTCATCTTATGGATGAAACTATGTGGACACAGCAGACAGCAGGGACAGAGACGGAAAGAGAGACAGAAAAAGAAAGAGGTAAGTATTTCTCGCTTCAAGACATTGATTTATAAATTCTGGTTTTCAAGCCATCATCTTCTTCATCATCTACCAAAAGATTGATGCATTGTTGACTGATGAAATGACTATTTTTCTACCCAATACAAAATAAAAACAGAAACTGACTTGTAGCCCAGGCTGTGGCACTTCCTGTGTCCGTAGGGCAGCAGGTTCCTGGGGGAGGGCGGTGTGGCCGGGACTTTGGTTCCTTCAGCTGCTACTGTACATTTACGGCCGCAGAGAGGAGATGCTGACGCTTCCTGGCCTGTAAGGGAAGGACATCTTTATAGACCAGGAAGAATGAAAAGAAAACAAGATGATGAAAAAGGTTTAATTTTACATTTAACACCCGACTTACCGACAAGATCCTCTTTGGAGGCGTTTGCTCGTGGTGTGCTGGTGCCTGGCTCAATCTTCTGTGACAACCTAAATAAACAGCAATGATAAATCAATCAGCTTGAAGTCATCCTCTGTAAACTAACTAGTCATCATGAAAATAATTATGTGGATGGAATGTTTTTGGGAAGTTGCTCCTGTGACTACATAAGAAATTATGGAGGTAAAAGCTCAGTGTCCGTCTGAGTTGCTGCTTTTATCTACAGCTTATTATTACGTTTTATTTCTTACTTGTAATTGTCGTCCTCCACAAACTTCTGCAGCTCCTCGATATACCTGACTGAGTTGAGATACTTCTGTACATGAGGCAACACTGGTATATCTGAAAGAGGGAAGATAATGACAAACATTAGAATAAATGCACATACGTGTTCATGTGTTACCAAAAACGGCCAACATATATCTAGGCCATAAAGTATGTCTGGGGTGAGGATAACAATTTACTAATAGTGTGAAACTTCATTCATTATTACAGAAAACTCGTCCTCCAGAGAGCTCAAGAGCCGATCAGCTACAAAGCAGTAGCCTGACTGTTGCTAGGTAATAGCTCATGGAGATAAGATAAAAAAAAAAAAAGGTTTCTCTCCAATACTCAATACTGTAGCACTCTTCAACCCGAGGATACATAGTTTCTACTCCATGTCAAAACTACTAGGGTGTCTACTAGCCATATGCTGGAGGATCTGTGAGCTGTAGCTCTCTGAATAATAAATTAAACCAAACATGAGGGCTACAGGCATGTCAAAGAACAAACTAATGAACTAATATGAGTATATGTTATTGTTCAGATGTCACAAAAACACACAGAAGTATTGATGAATAGCAGAGATTCTTTCATTGTGTCTCCATGGCAACGGAAAATGAAGTAGCAAGGCTATGATGCCGTTTCCCTCCAGCCTTTATACCGCCTATGTTCCACATGAAGGACACAATCAGGTCTCAGAGTACAGTGAAAACTTGGAGTTGCCGCTGACATGAGATTAATCAGCTGACCTCCTCACAGATACTTGATTGGCCTGGGTCCTCTAGTTTTTCCCGTCACTATACCACACTGCCATGCCATGAATATGTGGCTGTGTGTAACTCACCGTAGGTGCAGGATCTCTGCAGGTCCGATATGATTCTGAGAATATTGTTCATCAGGTTTGATCTCTGTTCATTCTCCAGTATGCTGCCCGTGGAGGGATAGGCTGAGTCTATATACGTCAGATCTGACAGGTACATCCCTGAAATAAAGCAGCACACAAAAAAAGATGCAACATGTTACATCAAACCAGGAGAAAAACACAGCTGTCTTGCCTCATGCTCCTATCCTTTAGTAAGTCGAGGGCCCCAGGGCAAGCCAAATGAGGACACTGTCCCTCTGCTGGAGGTGTTATTTCAGACACCAGAGGGGAACACAAGGATTTTTCGCTCATTAGAAAGCAAAAGTATAGACACACACAAGGCTGGACATCATACTAGAGCAAGATTTCCTTGGATACAAGTTTGATATCACAGGGGCTGAAACAGACAAACTGTCCTATTTGCATATACTTTGCAGACTTTTTTTGCCCTGATCTGCTCCCCATGGATCTAAACGAGTGCCTCGAGTGGATGACTGATCGTCTCTTCAGCCTTTCCAACTCGAGGCCATCTCTCTTTCCCCTGTTCCCTCTCTCCTTGCCTCTTTTTGGAAGGCTAGGAGCAGAGTGGAGATTCTTAGTCTCTCATTACATAAATATTAACATTAAGAGACAAACCCAGGAGCAGCTTCCCACCATTTTAAAAACTAGAGATTAACAAACTTCAGAAGTGAACTGATGGTGTGCCTTTCCTTCCACTCTCCTCTTTCCTCCTCTCTGTCTTGCTCAATGTTTCTTTCACACGCCAGCGTCGAGATTAAGTGCAGATGTAAGAAAAGTTATCACACCGTAGACTACATGACACCCACAACCCCCTCCTTTCCTTGGAAAACAGTGTTATATTCACAGATGTGTACACTTACAGCATGCAGAGTCAAAACACAGATGTAGAAATAAGCAACGACAACAGGACTGCAGGACCACATCCAATAGATAAGGGCCAAACCTCGTCTTCAGGATTAAAATGCACACACAAAAACACAACACTATCTGATTAGAATCAGAGAGAGCGAGGCTGTGAGCAGGAGAAGCAGCTCACAAGCGTTTGGAGACGCAGCTGGACAGATGAAAGTGAGAGATGGGGAGAAGAGGAGGAAGAGAGGGATCCTGGAGGCTTAACCGCTGTAGCTGCTCTTCTGAGAGCATGTCAGGGATAACAGCAGTTAGTCATGCACAAATCCATACTGCCTGGAACACCCACAGACAGATGCGTGCTCATGCAAGGACCTGTGGTTGGGGAACACAGACACTGTGTTTGTGTTTACATGTGGCAAAACCCGTATGAAAAAACTGAGGATCAAGTTAGAAACCTAAGGGTAGGAGGGAAGACATGTGGTCACGAAGTAAGAAGAAAACTCTATCTTCTGTCTGCTCTTAGCCAGTTATCCAAAAGAGATCTTTCAAATATTTCAGGAAAAAAAAAAAACTGCCCATGTCTCACACACCTAAACATATTAAAGTAAATGACAGCGGTGATAAGGAGCAAGCAAAGACTGGACAAGCTCAGTCTACACCTGGAGCGAGGATTTTGCTCCAATAACAAAATCAGTTTTATCTGCTTTCCTTTCTGTCCTGCTCTCACAGTTGAAGCTCTACAGGAAGCTGCTCAGAAACCTCAGCAGCATTACAATCAGCTCTTCCCGCTGCTAAAGGAGAAAGCAAAAAGGGGAGGGGAATTGTGGGCTGTAATCAAAGAAGAAGGGGTCAAAGCAGCTTGTGTCTGAGCCCCAGACTCAGAAAAAAAAAAACACACTTCTGAATTCAAACAGGTCTCGTTTCCTTTCAGTCAACTCCGTCCTTCTATACAAGAACCATGAAGGCCATTGTTGAGGATGGGAAACTTAATGAGGCAGCTCTGCTATTCTCTTATTTCTTCTTTTTTTCCCCATCAGAGTGACATCAGAGGTAGGCTGGGCTACTCTGGAAAAAAAAAAGGCAATCTCAAACTCCCACACCCTCATCCCCCTTCTCCTCCCCTCTCTTCCTCCTCCCCCTCCCTCTTCTAGTCTCCCCCATCCTTTGTGAAAAACTCAAGGCATCAGCCGTCAGAGCTCAGTCTGTTGAAGTGGCCGGCTATTGAACCATGCCCCAGCCCGAGCACCAGGACAGCTGAGTCCACAGGGAGGAGCACATCTTTGGAGGAAGTAGGGCCTTGGCAAAAAAAAAAGACCTCATATTGTGATTTTCAGCTGCAGGACAGAAGGAGTGAGTGGAGGGGAGCACCTCAGAAGACTGGGACAAAGAGAGAGAGAGATGAGTCCTGAGCACTGCAGCTCGGTGAAGACACAACACAATACACACGTGAAACTATAACTGCAGGAAACACACCCCCACTACTGGTAGCAAAAAAAAGGTAAATGTTGCCTGAGTTCATTCTGTTTCCAAGTTTGTTTTTGGAGTGCATGTGTCAGCATGACTGTGTGTGTGTGTGTGTGTGTGTGTGTGTGTGTGTGCGTGTGTGTGTGTGTGTGTATGAGTGTGTGTGTCTGGGCAGCTGTGAGCGCTCTGGCTGAGAGGTTGGAGAGGTTAGGACGTTTCGTGACTGGAGGCTCCGGCTGCAGACAGAAACATTTAGCAACGCATCTTTGGTTTTCCTCTGGAATCTGAGGCCTGAGATATACTGTGTACAGCATGCTGAGAACTGTATCATGTGTATACGTTTAACACACGTGACCTCCCAAGTAAGGGATGTGTAGGATGTCATTTGTGTAGGCAAAATACAGGAATGGATTTATAATGTACAGTGTTTGGTGATTTTGGCATTTCCATTGTGTAGACTCTACACTCTACTGAAGGGTAAATTTTGATATTAAAGAAATCCTTAAATAATGAAGAACTGTTTAGTCATCTGTGTCTTAGCGCTTTCTTCTAAATGTATTAGGGAGAAACACAACAGCTGTTAAACTTTAACTAAAATTTACACTACATTCAACCTGAAGAGAAACAGAAAGTTAAAGAGAGAAGAGAGAAAAAAAAAGTGACAAGAAAGAAAAGTAGGGCAGTCCAGCAAAACACTTGAGGGAGGCAGATCTGATCAGATGGAGAGATTTGAGCTCTGGAGCCAGGCTTGTTTATTTTTTCTCGGCTTTTGGTTTCCTAATACAGCACCATCTGAAACTGGCCACTAACAGGGTTGCGGGGATGGAGCCGAGTTAACCTGGTGGAATCAGGGTTACATCAATAATATTACGCCTAATGAGGTGGTGACATGTCTCTCAGCGCATGTGTCTCCTTGTTACATATGGGGGTCGGGAGATCATACGCCGAGACTCACAGAAAATACATTGTAGTTTGTGAACGTTAACAGACTGTAAGAATACAAGTTGTGTTAAGGGGGGAAAAAGTTATGAAACAGTGTTTTCCAACCCTAACCACATCCTCTATCAAATACACCCCACGGACATAAGACACTTCAGTCACAACCTTGCCATGATAGCAAAAGCTTTGAACACTAACAACATCAATCTGGGGCACTTCCATATCACCGACTCGCAATTATCTTCAAATGTTTTTACTTACGTCCTGGTCTGTTGGTGATATCTGTGGAAAATACTCTGTTCGCTACAAAAGCCACATCTGTGGAAGCTGTAAACGACCATGAGACAGTGCTGAGCGCGAGCGCGCGCGCACACACACACACACACACACACAGACACACACACACACACACACACACACACACACACACTCTTTGTTTGAAGTAAAAGGCAAAAATGAGGGAACGGCAAAAGGGCTAAGAAAACATCTCATGAGCTTGCTCGTTTTTCCCGTAGAGTAATAAATCAGAATATCAATACCTCCAATAACTCAGCCTGGAAAATAAAAAAAATAATAATAAAGAGGAGGAGGGAGCAGCTGTCTGAGAAACATCCAGAACATTCCGTGCCGGAGCGGCAGCGTTTGGCCCTCGGGTTCACCTGAAACTCCGGGGGCACGGGGGACAGGCCTGGGAGAAAGCTTTAAATGGGTCATTACAACCAATCCACACATAAACTAACTATGCTGTTAACCCTCACACTGGTCTATAAATCGCAGGGTTTCTGTTTGATGTCTTTCCTGTTTTAACATTTTAAAACTCCCAGGACAAGCCAATAAATAGCTGTCAGGTAGTGCATGGTAGTCTGTCGGAGCCAGTTAACCGCTGCCCTTTCCCAGCAGTCCGTCCTGTCGCAGACTATGTTATAACGCAGCAGGAGATTGATAGCTCACTCAGCCAGCACCAGCCAACTGCGGTTTTCGGGCGATGGGCATGCAGCCAATCGTATCTCAGCATTTGACCTGAGGCTGTGTGTGTGTGGACCCTTCACAGACGCAGATGTGTAATGGACAGCCCGGCTGATCTTATCAGTAAAACACATATAGAAGCAGACACAGATAACACACACAAAGGATGCAGACGTGGGCTTGTCCAAAAATGCTGCTCTTACACTGTGCTGACCACATGTGGTTAAATCCAACCACAGCAGAGCAAGCCGGACACATTATATTTCTTAAAACTCGAACCTACATTAGGAGCTACAAGGCTGCCTGTAGCTATTGGATTGTGTGAAGATTAACAAAAAATTACAACTGTGGGGAGGGGGGGGGTTGGGGAGGGGGGGTTGTAGCAAAAAGTCTCTAGCTGCAGCATGAAGCTCATTTGGAATCCCTCTAATGAGAGCTTGGACACAGTTGAACGGACAGGTCACCATAGGGAGGAAGAGGTCAACCAGGAGGTCGAGAAAAACAGACAAGAGAAGTGGAGGCATGTAACTAAGTAGAGCCAGTAGGGAAATGAGTGTTTAATGCTGTGTGTGTGTGTGTGTGTGTGTGTGTGTGTGTGTGTGTGAGAATTTATGTGTTCTTCCTTGCTGATTCAACTAATAGAAAGCATGTGCAGTCTGCAGTATGAGCTTAAGGTGAGGTGTGACTCAGAGGAGAAATAAAACCAGGACAGAGTAAGAGTGGCTACGAGTAATCTCCTAAAATTAGAAAATTTATACCATACAGCCAAACAAACATTTACATAAATGCTGTAACATTTTAATAACCCTCTCCCTTCCCGGCTCTCCGCTCTCCCCTGAACCTCCTCCAGCTCTTTTTCTGACGCTTGAAACCTTAGCAGCAGCAGCATGTGTTCGTTCAAAAGCCAAGTGTCACTTTACGAGTTTGATACAATCAGAGAGAAAAGCCACCTGAACGGGCGAGGTAACGGCTAATCTGTCAGTCTGGGTAATACTGATTGACTGAGGCAGACACTAGTTTAAGATGATGTCAACTGCTGGGATTTTGTTATGCAAGAATTATTATGCTTGCATGTATCATTGCAAGTGTGTGTTTGTGGTGAGGGGCAGGTTGTGTGTTAGTTCTGCGATGGGGAGGGAGGCAAGAGGATGAGTGTCATGGAATGATGGAGCAGGGTGCTGGAGAGTTGCGAGTCCTTATCCTGCCAAAGTGTGACAGATGGAGAGGGCCGGCCTTACATGAACTCTGTCCCCCTGGATTCCCCCCCGAACATTAGAACGCCGTGTTTGTGCATATATGTGCGTGTTGTGCAAAAAGAGGAAGAGGGGGAACCCGTTCCTTCACAAAGACCGATTGATTGCAGGAGCTGTGGAGCGAACGGGTGAGGAGGAGGAGGGGAGGGGTGAGGTAGAGGAAGGGTGGGGCTGCACCCTAATCCCATATATAGACCTCTGACCCCAACTTCAGCCCACGTTTAGAGTTTCACTACAGAAGAAGGAAAACAGATGGGGGGCCGTGGGGCCTCAGGGGGGTTTTGAGGGGCTCCGTCCTCAGTAATATAGCATCATGAAGGTAGACAACTCAGTAGCTGGCTGCAGAGCAGGAGGCAGGAACCACTTCAGGGGTTTTTATAGCGCTGGTTGTGTTGTAACCACAGGCTAATGTCTTCCTAAACAGAACCACTTAATCTAACACATCATCTTCGTTTTTCCACCTCATCCTTCATTTTCTAACTCTAGAGGGAGGCTCCAATCCCAATTACAAGCTTGTCATGAATGTAGAGAAAATCCTATTCTAGCTCTTTCTATCTGACTTGATTTCCCTTTTAATATTTCCCACATGCAGTGAGTAATGAGGAGATATAAAACAACACCACGAACACTGCACCATAATGTAGTTCCTATTGCACTGTGGTAGCAGTATTCAAGCTCTGTAAAGGTTACTTCAATTTTGTTGATGAGGCATTAATGAGTTTCACCTTGCTGTTCGCGCTGTTTTTAGAGTGTACCGTTTTGCATTGTTGTTTTTGTTTTCCGTTAATTGTCTCAATATGTGAGTGGTTTTACTACTTCCCCGCTCGTGCTGTGTTAACCTCTCCAGCCCGTCCTTAATAACCTCACATCTGAGCTATTTCTTCGCTCTTATTTTAATTCCTTTATTCCAAACTAGTTTGATGGTCTCTCTGTCTGTTCTTTATTTTCCCAGTCGTGGGTCTGTACTCAATTATTTAATCAAGCACTAGAGAATGAGTGATTGATGATGATTTGTGTATTTGAGGGACAGTGGAGTGTATGAGTGGTCATGTAACTCAGCTCTGTTGACAAAAACGGTGGCTGGTGACATCATGTATGGATGAGATGCTGGGAGGAAGTCGGCCTCTGGCCGTGTACCAACAGTAGAGCTGGCTCAGCTCCATGTTGTTTTATAAAACAGTGCTGATGTATATTGTTACTCCACTTCAATTCCAAACCCTCTTCTCTCCTTCGCTCACCCCCTTTTTGTTTTTACTTTTCTCTCCCTCTTTTTTCTGTCCAGTGATGTTTTAGGGCACTTTGGACTTGTTGTGGGAAAGTCTGAGGACCAGATGGGGGAGTGGAAGCTGGGGATTTTGAGGCTGGGAAATACATTGGCTACAAAAATATAAATACATTTTGTCCAAGTCTTTCTCCCCCAGTTTTTTGAAGCAATCCATCACACTGCAGACTGACACATCATATTTGGTAAATCACTGCAGGAGCTCTGAAACCCACACAGCAGTCAAAAGCTACCTCTGGCAGGATGACAGCCTGAATCTAAATTTGACACACTCATGATCACCACAACAGATTTTCTCTGCTTGTATTCATTTAATGTGAGCACAAAGCATCAGACAGGACAGAAGCCATCAAGTTTGATTATCTGACTTGTCTTATCTGTGCTGCGTCTTCTAAAACTCTGGGTGTACATATAACAGTTAGGTCCAACTAGCTATAACTAAGTCCAATACAACAGGACTGTTCATGAAGGTTATAATGATCAGTTTTTGTTGAAACTGGGTCACAGAGGTGTTGACTCAACTGTACGGTCATGTACATTGTGGTTCTGAAGGTAGGATTTATTGCAGTCGTTCTATTAGACTGCAATAGTTCTAGCTAGGTGTATCTAATAATGACTTCATGTAATATGTAATGTAATGAACATGTAATAAATACTGTATGATAGTGACATTAATGGGATTCATCCCAAAGAGCACACACCTGCAGTGAGCTGCAATTTTCCATGGCAGCAGTTTATACTAATTGTTAAGCAGTTTGTCTCGGCTCGGACCACAAAAAGATGCTTGCATTCTAGGAGGCTTTTTTGCCAACACATACAGAGTAACCTGAAGCCACAAGTGTGACATATGGCTGCCTTTCTGAGGTAACAACAAACATTCATTATGCTGTTTAACCAACAAGGCAGAACACATTTTTCCTGTCTAGCAGTAACGTAGGCAGCCGTCTGGCTCAATGACTTCTCTGGTCATTTCATCAACATGCAGAAAAGAATTATTTCTGCCTCCTGCTCAGCTCACCATGTACAACATCAGCTCCAAGACAGAAACCCAAGGCATATGAAAACCAGTGTCATCGCTATATACGAACACACCTCCAGAGTGAGTGTGGGTGAACATAGCTAAAGCAAGCCTAACTCTATCTGAATATAGTTAGTTAGCTGTGGGCATTATCGAGGCAATCAACAACACTGGCGTGCACAGCTGAGCCGATGATCACAGTGAGCATTGTGGATGATACTTTGCACTTTTTGTGTAGGTCTGTGTACAAAAAATAAAATTGTGTGCAAATATGGGTACATGTGCGAAAACAAAAATAACTGTGCACATTTGTGCGTGGAATTAATCTGTCAGCATGGCACTAAGCTCTTTAATTTTAACATTAGATGAATCATCCAAGAAACTCCCCTCCACCGTTCAAGTCAAAGAGCTGTATTCAGTAAGAACCAGCAGAACTGTACATCTCAAACAGAAGAGCCTTAAACTGCAATGAGACAAACAGCGTGAACTAAAACCACAAGCAAAATATAGAGTACAGCCAGGACTGCAGACGTATATGGCACATTTGACAATTTGACTTTAGAAGATGACAGAGTCGGTCTAATGGGCTGAAACAGTAACATGATTGCGTCTTGTTCAATTGAAAATTATCCCCAGTTGGACTAAAGAGTGTGTGGTAAAAAGAGCAAAGGAAGTAGGTTACACATAAATACTGTCTGTCCTTAGACTGTTCCAATAACAGCCATAATAAACCAAACTATAGCGCAGACAGACGGTGAAAGACACAGAGAAACAGGGGAGAGGGGACACTTAAAAAGCCACTGTCATATGTCTCCTGACTATTAATAACTATTAGTGGGGTGAGGACCCAGCAGTGCACTTAGGAAGACTTATGAAGCTCATGTTGTTGCCAAAATATCAGGCAGGCGGAGTGAGAAGCCCGCTGCAAATCCTTTATTCCACTCAAGAGTTTCCCAGGGATGTTATGAATACAAGAGCTGTTTGTCAGTAGGGCTGAGCCAACAAGTAATTTAATAAATCCTATTGATAACAAGGAGAAAATTTGTTTCAATTTCTCTTATTTGCTGTACTGCTTACAGTCTATGGCTTTCATATGTAGCTGCAATCTGCTGCTTAAGTGATTTAGCTGTAGCCGAAAGACCTGGAGAGAAAAGAGGGGAAGGAACACAAAAGTAGAGAGAAAGCAAAGAGGAAGGAAAGGAAAGTAAGGAGGAGGGGGATTCAACAGGGAGGAAAGTAATTACATGGAAAGAAACAGGCAGGGAAAAGAGTGCAAATTTGTCGAGGCTAAAAAAGGAATAGGAGTATTTCATCTGAGAGAAGCTCTGCCTCAAGTTATGTTCATGATGCCGGGCCAGGAAGGGGAAAAAGGGCCATGACCCACTTTCTACCACTATTAGTCTCTACTATCTTTAAAGAGGTACTGCACACTTAAACGTGTTTTTTGAGTTGTAAACTAAATTATGTGATAAAACACCTCAATGCTGGTGTTAATATTGACATTAATCACAAAATTTCTATAGAAAAAAAAAATGTGTGAGGTGTTCAGGCCAATGCTGACACAGAGTCGACCGGTTGGGATTTATCTATGTCATGACATTTATATAAAAAAGAAAGTTAACGCCCTCTAATGAGTGTCAGTCAGTCTCCCTCACGTCCACTGACCCACACACTCTGCTGAATTTTTGAAACAAGCTGGGAGAGAGGGTTCTAGCAGGATTTGAGGGTGTAGTTACCCTTTAATCCACTGATGTCTTTTCTATCCTTTTAAATCTTTGTGCTTTGTGTCTGCCTTACAGCCCGTCGCTCCTTATCTCCTTCCCTTGTTGCATCTCTGTAGTGTATCTGTGCACATAGCTCAGTGCTCCTCTAGGTTCTGATCGTAAGTTACATTTCTCTGAAGCACCTCACAACGCATCTCCAGCTACATAATATTCAAGAGTTAGAAACATGTGAGGGAATATTGCTCATTCATGCCAAGGCACACTACGGCAGAAATGCAGTACTTGACATGAGAGGCAAAAGCAAACTTTGGTCAGCAAATGGAAATAAAACAATGCACATGTTACATGTGCTGTGGTGCACTTGTACTTGTATCTACAAATCAAAGACACAGCGTATTGGTGTACTGACTGCAACTATACTTTGTGAAGGCACATCCGCATGCATAAAGTTTTACTCCCACTGGTGAGCACTTCATGTTTTCTGCTCAATAGCTACCAATTCCCCCAAGCACTTCAGCAGTGTTTAGTTTCGGTTTGTTGGGGAAGAAAAAAGAAGCCGCTCTGCTTGTTCTGAGGAAACACTGTAAACTTTGTACCTTCACAACACACTGGTGACCTCTCCATGTTCCCTGGAATGTCTTTGATATGCTGTGGTTCCTTGAAGGAGACTAGGCCCCTCATACTCAGAACCACCACCCAAGAGGAAATCAGGCTCCGGAGGACAGGAAAGAGGGGAAGAAAAGGAAGGATGACAAGAAAGAGATGGGAAATTAAGGAGGTGATGGCTGATGGCTGTCCTGTTCATGCTTAGGGGGCATGTAGATGACTGTAGATGATGCTGAATATGGACACTTTATGGAGCTTGCAGCAACAATAGAAAGCCAGTCATAGTTTGGAAGAGAAGACGCACTTGAGAACTGATACTGCTGATGCTGCTGTTTAAGTCATCAGCAGCTCTCACTGAGGTCAGCAAGGATACAGTACCTGGTTACGCTGTCAGACTTACCGGCTGCTGGAAAAACACACAACCATGAAAATGAATAACGTCTCTGGATAGTCATGCACACAGTATTCAGTTATACAGATGGACACACAAGCTTATGCATACCAGCAAGAGTGAGCGCACACACACACACACACACACACTACAAATCTGCTGTACTAGCTGTAATCCTGTCCCCTCTCGACATTGTTCCAAGTGACAGGATTGCCAGAATTCC
Source organism: Enoplosus armatus (assembly GCF_043641665.1). NCBI lineage: Eukaryota > Metazoa > Chordata > Actinopteri > Centrarchiformes > Enoplosidae > Enoplosus > Enoplosus armatus. The sequence continues at coordinate 9,266,487 of NC_092186.1, forward strand.
TGAAGAACCACAATGGCGTCATATGGGAGACACACAGGCCCTGAGTTTCAGGGTGGAGGTAGAACTTAATGATGTGGCACTGAGTAAAGTGACTGGGAAGAGAGATTGAGTGGATTAGGAGGACCAGACAGCCTTGGCCTTGCGCAGGCCCAGGCCAGGGTGTTAAATGGAGCAGTGTGTATGTCTGTGTGTGAGTGTTTTTGTGCTTGTGCATTGATGAGAAACAGAACTAAAATCAGCAGGGACAAGAAAGAGGCAAGGGAGTGCCTGCAGTCACCCCTCAAATTAGACATGGCAGAAGACAACTCTCTCCAGGGTGTTGTCCTGCTTTCATCTCACACCCCTGTAGTGACAGTCAGTATGTGTGTGAAACACAAATACTACCTCCTACTGAACATTCCCGTTGGATGTATGGAGCCACGTGGAGCATTGAGCATATTTAACCTGCCTCACAGGAAGCTCAGATCAGAATCAGAATCACAAATACTTTATTGATCCCCCGGGGGAAATTATACAGCTGCACTGGAATTAGGGGTCAATGCGTTTTACTAAAGGGGGGGTACTGTGCAAGTAGATAACACTGTTGTACGGGACAATAAGGTCAAATCTCTAAGCAGGAAGGGAGGTCTTGAACCCTCTTAGAGGTCTTTTTGACCAAATACTGAGAACATGAGGACATAAACTTGGGAAATGAATCAGAAGGTAAGAGTTCCTTAAGTGATTTCAGTTTGCTTCTCCATCGCATCTGAACAAGTGTGAAGATAAGGCAAATCATGAATTAAAAAGCGATTTTATGTAATTTTGCATGCTGATGGTGAATCAATGTTGGAAAGAAAATACAGAGGCAGAAAGGCAGACTAAAAACAACGGTGAAGCAATAGGTCGGTATTAAAAGAAGAAAAGAGAGAGTATTTTATTTACTTTTAGTGTGCACTGCAAATCCTGACTTATTGGACCATCAGACCGTACTAACTCAGGAGCACTGGAAGGCAGAAATACAGTATGGCCCAGAACAAAAAGTTCCTGTGTTCCTAAATTGCTGGATTTCTAAAAAGGGTTCAAGAGGATGGGAGTTTGCTAGAGAAAAGAATAATCTTATTCCCAGACTAAAGAAGATGAAGTTAGGGCAGGTACCAAAGATAAAGCAACCAGCAGCCACATAGCAGACCTCTTAATGGGGGTAAACCAACAGGACCTTAGAAAAATGGGGTGTCTGTCAGCAGGGGAACTAACTGAGATAGAAAGCAGACCTCGTCCTGTGGGCTGGACAGCAAATATGTTCTCTCTTTCAATCTTTCCACACAAACATCGCAATGTGGAACAATCCCCTGACAACTCCGCTACTGCACACTGAGTGAACACTTTCCTAAACAATTACTGATTGTCTGTGAATATTTGGAAAAAGTGTCAAATACCTTTTCATTAAAATCTCATGGCAGTAATTCCCTCTGCTCTGGAACAGCATACATTCAACAGCCCTGCTGTTTACACTCCTTTTGTTAGCCTTTGCAAACAAAGAAGTGTCTGTTTCCAAGTCCTAACTCTTAAGATCTTGTATTCTTGCAGGAAGGCATTGGGGGGATTTGGAGGGAGCACCTGGAGGGAGCACCAGTAGCTGTCCATCTATCAATCCAACGAGCCTGCAGAGATGCAGGGGCTGATGTGGAGCCTGTGTGCCCTGCTGTGCCTCTCCCTCTGGGAGGAAAGTTACTGCAGGAGCTCCAGGGAAGCCCGGAGGACCAAAGAGCTTTCTCTCCACAGGAGTAAAAGAGCCCCCATCGACCCTGATGCCAAAAAGTGTTCCTACACCTTCCTTGTCCCTGAGCAGAGAATCACAGGTTCAAAGTTTAACTTGTTTTTGTAGTAAACATTTAGTTATTAATCATATGGCTGTCTTCATTTAATGCTCCCTTGATTTTCTAAAAATCTAAATAGCTTCTTGGTAATTGCCTAAATAATTCATATCTGTCTTCAGGTCCAATATGTGCCAGCACCACAGGCCCTGAGCCAGACAAGGACAGAGTGACCCGTATGGACATTGCAGATGTGCGGGAGGTGCTCAACAAACAGCGGCGTGAGATTGAGACGCTGCAGCTGGTGGTGGATGTAGATGGTAACTTGGTGAATGAGATGAAGCTGCTACGGAAAGAGAGCAGGAACATGAACTCCAGGGTGACCCAACTCTATATGCAGCTGCTGCATGAGATCATCAGGAAAAGAGACAACTCTCTGGAGCTGGCCCAGCTGGAGAACCGCGTCCTCAATGTGACCTCTGAGATGATGCGACTGGCTTCAAGGTACAAAGAGCTGGAGGCCCGATTTGCCACAATGGCCGGTGTGGTCAACAACCAGTCCATTCTTATCTCTGCACTGGAGGAGCAGTGTCTGAGGACACTGGGACGCGGTGAGCTGCCCGTAGTTCCCCCACTGGTACAGGTGGTACCGCAGAACATACCAGTTAACAATCGTTTCACCAATGAGATACAGAGGGACAATAACAACAGGGCCTTTCCCAGAGGATCACGCATGGACTCCCCTACTGCAAGCCCATTTGGGATTGACCCTCCGCCGCCACAGGGAACACTTACCTCTGATGGTACGTATCAATTTGTACCAGACAGGGAGATGATGAAGGAATAAGTGACTCAACACTGTAAAATAATCAGGGATTCAATGAGGATGGTGAGCAAAAACAAAATGTCCTTTTAAGTCCTAATTCATTGTACACTCAACTACTAAAGTACAATTACCTAAGGACTGCAATTTAAAACGTAATTTACCGCAACAGTTGGTATTGCTGAGGCACACTTGGCTCATCCTTGGCATACTACAGAGGCAGTGAAATCATACATTCCTATAATTCCCACTTGGCTGCCTGTGTTGGCTGCACTGCACTGAGCATATGTACTAAATTAGTAGGATGTGGATTAGGTCTCTTTGAATGGCATTAAAAAGACTTCAGAAAAACAGGAATATATATATTTTTTATTAGTTTATTTAGCAGGGACAATGAACGGTCATTGACTGTCACAGAGTTAGCTGGATAGCTAAATTTCATCAGCAGTCCACTGCAAGGCTTCAGTCAGATTTACATCGAGTCTATGCAAGAAATAAAAGGGGCAAGGTAGAGTCAAATAGAGCATGCATCTGATGGACTAATCCACCAATGTTTCAGATAAAATCCTCTAAAATAGATCAGCCTCCTCTGTATTTTTCTCACAGAGATTGACTAATTCTGACATCTGAGAAAAATCATCTCTAATATGATAGTAATTTGCAAGGCTAGAATGCTACTTGGAAATGGCCCCTAAAAATTGGTCAGGGCTGTCGTATTTTGACTGGCGATTAGACTATGGCGGGGAATGTTGACAGGGGTTATACAACCAGATGGTGAAATGGATGAAATCATTCATAACATCCCTCAGACAAAAAGGGTAATAAAAGACGGCCTGTTTGAATACTGACAGGGGAGTCACTTAGGGTGACATAATATGGTTCACAGATGGATGTTGAGGTGAAGGATACTTTCTTCCGCATCTGATTAAATCAGAATTTTAAATCTCTGGATAAATCAGACACTAAAAGACTCTAGTTAAAGATATCATTACTATCTTGCTACTTGTTATTATATAAAAAGGCAAGTACTATTTAGTAAATCAATATGCCAAACTACGTAAGTCAGCTCTTTATTATTATTAATTATTGCATTTTTAATAAAACATCAGCTTACTGTTAATGCCATGCCATTACAAGGCAACAGTGTTTAACAATACTGTTACTGTCTATATATACACATATAATATATAATGTGAAGTGTGTATTTAATGTATTTAAAGTGTCTGATAGGTGTTTTGTCATGAGGTTGTCCATAATCAATTCTCGATCCTCCAGAAATCAGTTTGACTGAAACACAGCTCTTCTCTGAGCTTGCAACACCTTCAACCCACTTTAAGCACTAATAATGATAGGCTTTCAAGCTAAATGAGCAGAAGAGCAAAGGGGCCACATTTTAAACGCCTCCATGGAGAAAGAAAACTAAGGAGACACAGAGAGATGGAAGAAAAAGAAAGGCAGTGAAGTGGTTGGGTGAGGTAGAATGGCAGGAATGGCAATGACTCCACTTAGATGACAAAAAGGAGTGTTCTCATGGTTATTTCCAGCTGTGTAAAATAATTCTCCACCTACTTTACAAAGCCCCTGTTGAACTGTAATTTTAGCTTTGTATTAGTCAATCATAGCTCATTAGAACTGAGAGCTCCAATGCAATAATCCTCCACTTCCAAAGGACTCATCCGTATCATAGTTGCAATGTTAAGCATTAAGCTGCTGCTTTCACAAACTGCCAGAATCTAATTCTTGTCTATGGCTGAAACAAAGCCCTCAAATTGGACACCCTTGGTTTATCTTCAACCAAGAAAAACCACGGAAAGCCAGGGATGGATCATATTTGTTTTGGTGGCCAACACATCATTCTTCACCATTTACTTTTCAGAAATAGAAAAACACACACCCCAAAATATTTCTACCTCTTGTCTCCATAAAACATATTTACCCAATTCATTGTGCCAAGGATGGATACTCTCAGTGATAAATTTATATAAGATTTATTCCACTTATTTCTTTTCATTTTCCATTTGATTGCCATTGTTGAGTATACATGGATTAATGTACACTTTAACAGATAGTATGTAATCAGAAAAGGAAAATAAGTAAACCTTCAACCCAAAACCAAGCCACAAAAGACCACTAATAGGTTCTCTTCCATGTAGGTTCACTTCTACTGTAAATACACATTACCTGACCACAGTTTGGTCTAGTTGAGCCCTTTGTAAACCACTATGGCTCGATGACTTGGTTTCTTTTTAACCTCAACCCCTTAAAGCTTGGTTGAGAGAAACTAACAAGTGACAGAAAAATAGAACAGGGGAATAAGTTAGAGAACTCTCACTGACAGGTCTGATGAAGACATATCATTACTAGAAAAATACAAGCTTGTGCTGGGGAGTTTTAGGTATCTGTGCTGGGGCATTACACTGGGTCCCTATGTGCTCCTAAACTCAGCTGAGAAAACCATCTTCCATTGGCCTTTAGGCCCTGGAGGCCCTCACACAATGCTGGTGTTCATACTGGTTTAATGCATATTCACACAGGGGAAAACAGAGGAAATATGCTGGGTTTAGGTTCAGCTGCTTCAGCTTTGGGTGCAGTGCTACCACATGGCTTCATTTGAAGGCTAAACCTAGTTGAATATGCATATAACAATTTAAGTGCGCACATGCATGTTTGTGTAACTTCAGACTGCAGGATGTTTGGATGGTCTGAGCAAAAGGAGATATTTTCCACAGAATGTGGCCACAATGATACATCTCCTCAAACCATGGGGTCTAGTAGACGTTCCTTCCCAGCTTTGTCTCCCCTTTTCTCTTGTCTGCTGTCTAGAGGCTCATGACTGATGGTGATGACTTTTGCATATGGAATAAAAAAAAGAAGACATCTAGTTCAATTCAAGTACAGTATGGTATATTTGTTCAAACCGACTAATTCAGGCAAAGGATGATTTTAATGGAATCAAGTCCAGTCAGTAACAAAATATATAGATATACTGCAGTCTATAATGCCTTCAAGTTATATGGTAATTTCTGGCTTTTTAAGAGTAGATATAACTCATTTCAACATTTTGTTGCCCAGTGGGGTAATATAGGAGCTATTGTTATGGCCAGATGAAGTGAGACGAAGAGATAAACATCATCAACTATTAAACTCGGGATACTGAAGTATTATTGTTATGCAAATTTCAATGTGACAATGAATTGTGGACCATGATAATATTGCAATAGGGATTTTTTTTGCACATCTAACATTTTAAATTAGAGCCACTGGCACAATCTCTATTCAACCATTTTTTTGTCTTCCACTTTTTCTACAACCATCTCTTCAACCACAGGTCCCTTCAGGGACTGTTTCCAGGTGCGACAGGCAGGCCACACCACCAGTGGAATGTACCTGCTTAAGACAGATGGCAATGATCGGTTGATCCAAGCCTGGTGTGAACATGGCCTTGACAATGGAGGATGGACTGTGTTGCAAAGGAGGAGGGATGGCTCTGTTAACTTCTTTCGGAATTGGGAGAACTACAAGGTAAGTTGAGGGAACTCGTTAGGTTTGATGGGTAAAGGCAGGGTTTAATGAGACAACCTAAGCAGAAATCTGATTCCTTGGGAGGAAAATATCAAAATACCTTTAAGATTGTGACAGAACTGTACCCAAAGCTCTTCCTTTCATATTTCCTAAGCGACCCAGTCTCAACAGTTAATTTCAGGGCCACTAAGCAAGCACTCCATCAATGTAAACAGCTTGGCGGTGGATTTCCTCACACCGAAATCACAGCCAAGAAGAACTAACCAGGGACCTACAAACAAATATACGCAATCAGAGAGTCCCGGTGGACTGAGAGGGAAATACAGCTCAACCCCACTGGAAATTATCCCTTCATATTTTTCTTCCCATGTGTCAGTCTTTGCAATTGAGATATGATCCAGGATCTAACAGAGCAAGCAGGAGAGAGAGAGAAGCAACGCATTCTTTGTAACACCCAGAGCAAAAAATTACACTGATCTCCCAGTTCTCCGTTAAAAATAAGGCAAAGGCAAGAGTTTTGTAAAGTGTAAATCTAAAATTAGATTTAGAAATCAATACTTACATGCTGTTTGGATCAGCGACAGAAATGTGTCTCTGAAGCTCTGCATTTGCTGTGTTCAACTCTCCATCCAACCGCAGCCAAATCACCATTGCCTGTGCCATTCAACTAATTCGTACCAAGTGAGAAACCACAGATCACAACCTTAACACATTATCGTCTCAATGGGAAGCAGATTTGATTTCATTTTACTTGATTGCAGCCACCAGACCTTCTTTAAACTCAGCACTCTAAGAAATCATATTAACCTCACTCTGCTTTACTGTTTGTGTTTTTTGGACATGATTTGCCTTCACTCACCACAGGATGAAAAGAGATCCATTCTTCTACCAGTTAGCCGACCCACAGTGTCGAGTAACTCAGATTAATTCTCCACTTCGTTGGTCTGCACTATATTGCAATGACATTTCAACATGAACCACAACTGACAATGAATAACAAAAGAACATGCTGTGGTGCTTGTCCCCTGCAGAGAGGCTTCGGAAACATAGATGGTGAACACTGGCTTGGGCTGGACAATATCTACAACCTTGGGAAACAGGGTGACTATAAGCTGATGATAGAGCTGGAGGACTGGACAGGGAAGAAGGTGTACGCCGAGTACAGCAGCTTCCACCTGGAGTCAGAGAGCGAGGGTTATCGGCTGAGACTCGGCACCTACCAGGGCAACGCTGGCGACTCCTTCAGCAGTCACAACGGCAAACAGTTCACCACGCTCGATCGCGACAAGGATGCATTTTCTGGTAGGGGGGATGCTGGATGAGTTCCAAATGGTTTTTGATTTCTTGAGCTCCTTCTTTGTCTGTCCATCACGCTCATCTTGTTTAATGAGGCTATCTTTCTCTCTCCACTAGGTAATTGCGCCCACTTCCATAAGGGAGGCTGGTGGTACAACGCTTGTGGGCAGACCAACCTGAATGGTGTATGGTACAGTGGGGGAGTTTACCGCAGCAAATTTCAGGATGGGATCTTCTGGGCAGATTACGGAGGAGGTTTCTACTCCCTGAAGTCAGCCCGCCTCATGATCCGGCCGATCGACTGAAACCTCGGACTGTGGTTCCCTTCAAATGCACCTCAGTTTCCTCCCTTATCTTTATCTACCCATAAACAAATACTGTAAAAGGCAGAGCCAGGAATCCCTGCCATCGCAGAACAGTGCTTTGTAAAATATGAAGGAGGAAGAGACGGTGGCATGTGTTTATGGCCAGACAATAATGACTCCAGCAGTCTGCGCAGTGGCTAGCACCCAAGTTGAACTTAGAGATGAAGACTAATGCCATTGCCCTCCCTAAGTAACTGCTCTCCTCCACCTTTCAGTCTGGAAAGTAATGGTTCATCAAGCTCCCTGGGACCATTAAGTATTACTCTCAAGTGTCCTATTTTACTCACTCTTGTTGAAACTCAGTAACTAATAAAGGGAAACGGTCATTTACTAAAGACATGAGATTTCTTCTGAGCAGCTAATGGTGACTTATTGAAAGTAGTGTTGCCCATACCGAAGGGTACTGGATGTACTGGGATGTTTAACATTAGCAGCATGAAAAACAATGCGATTTAAAGTTGTGTTGGCAGTTAGAATACCTGACCATCAAACGGTTAGAGGACAGGCCTCGCTAAACCTACTGTCTACTGGTTTCTGGGTTTTGTCTGGACTTCTGGGGTTTCCTTCGACCCCAACAGAAAATGAACTTGTGCAACAATGTGCTTGTCCAATGTGCATGTGGCTGAGCTGGCTTTGGTATGTAAATATCTTTGGCTATATTTGTGAAAGGTAATTTAAGAGGTGTGATTCTACTCAGGCCAAATGTTCACAATGTTGTCACTCTGCCGTTCTTTGTTATTTATCAGTGTATTTATAGTAAGTATAGTCGTGGCCATTTTATATCTAGCCCTGTAACAATACAAGTCTTAAAAAATTTTATCCACTGTAGAGATACATTAATAACACTTGAACAGAAGGACACACACAACTAGCTGACACAAATACATTCAGAGTGGATGTGTAGATGGAGGATGGAGAATATGTGACATGCACTGCCTGTTTTCATCCAAGTCAAATTAAATTCTTTTTTAAACACTGATGTCTTTCACTCTCAGCTTCATAGCAAAAGTGGTGTTTAAAATGTAACCCCATCTAACATATTTCCAGTATGAATGTAGAACTTGAAATATTACAGTCTGTAAAATATGAGCTAAGCCTTTATCTGTATAATGGATGATACAATCATCTGAAATCAACACTTCAAACTTCTTTGATCTTGATTTAAGTGCAATACAAACTGCTGAGAAAGACCTAAAGAAGGTCAGAGGGATTTAATAATCTAAGAATGTGGGTAGAATAAAAATGAAACCATGACCACAGTGAGAAAAATCACATAATTCTTGTTCTGAAAAGAAGAAGGCTAAAGCAAAGGACTAAAATGAAAGAATCGAAGAGACAGTAAATGTGATAAAAGGCAAGAGAAAGACAGACGAGGAGAGGGAGGTGAACATTCCTTCCTCATAAAACCGTTGAGCTTTTCTTTCCCTAAAACACAAAAGTGATGGTTCGTCTCTGAGGAACTGTAAGTCACTACAGACAGGAGATGTCTAACGCAAACTTTCTAAGGAAGAGAAGCGACGGACACAGTCAAATTGTTTTAGCTCACATACTTGCGCACACACACACAAACACACACACACACACACAGTGAGCTAACAAAACTGGAAGGTAGATTTGCTGTCAGCCACCTAAAATACTGTATATCCATGCAGTCCAAGAGCCCAGGCCAGACCAGGCCTTGCCTGGCTATACTCCTGACACACAGGACTGTAGGTCATCGGAGCCAGTTGGGAAATGAACCCCTCAGTTGGCTGACTTTTCTGATCTGACACATATGACACCTTACCCCTGGTGATTTAACTTACACTGGTTATTCCAAACAGTGCTGCTTTTGTTCCACAGCTACCTCAACAACAACAACAGCATGTTGGAGCAGAAGGGAGTCAAGGGCCCTTGTGCTGGTTTCTGGCCTCTGTCAGATAGAAATAGCAAATGTCTACTATAATAAGCACAGTAATAAGTATCATAAAGTTACATTATCATAAATATCAAGTTCTTGCTCACAATGAGTAGTGAAATAGTAAACCACCACCATTTACACAGGACAACTTTCAGCTGCATTTTTCACTCACAGAACAGATACACTTGCCTTTTAACCACTGTGCTTCACATATGTGTAATCCGAAGCATCTTTTTAGGCATTAAATCAATATTTTCTCCTCTTACAAATGTAACTACACGATTATGCTACACTTGAGTGCACAGCAGTACGTGGCTGAACCAACTCAGTGTCCATGCCGATGGAGGACTGCAGCTACTGACGTGGCGGGTGTAGACAAACTGAAAGCATAACGAGTTGGGGAAACATTGAAACATTTTAAAATGTGTGCGTTTTGTCACAGTGGAGCCCCCCCCATGCATTTCTGTGGGCTCTTTGTCCGTGCATGATTGGCTAGAGAACAGGAACAAGCTCATCTGAGCATTTAACAGGCGGGCCCTGTGGTGATCGCAGACAGGAGGGGCCTGTGTCTGCCGAGCCTAATAGCAGGTCAGAGTTCACACAGTCGCACACAAATGTATCACTGTAGAAAAACCAAAAGCTTGGTGACTACACAGCAGACACAGGGCTCTTTCTCCAGCCTTGTTATCACCACAGATAAGCATCACACCTACAAAAATGCAAATGGAGCAGAGACAGAAACATGATAGGAAGTCACAACGGTGGCACAAGTACAGACATACACTTTGTAGAACTTAACCTTCCTGTGGCGTATTTAGCACATAGAAAAACACACAGCCCTCTGCTGTGGGTTGGGACTTTAATTGAAGCTTCAACTGGTACTTTGTTTAGTGACCAGCTAGGCAAACACGTGCACAAACACATCAGGAGAAACCCCCAACCCAAGAGTACCCATTACACACATACACCCAGCCAGTGATGCTCTGGAACAAGCACAGCAGCTTTCAGTCTCCCACTCTTTCATTCCCGCTTTCCCCTCAGGGGGATTGGGTGGATTTATGAAGGAGGAGAACGTCCATGAACAAGAGAGTGGCGATTTCCCTCCTGTGTGCCAACTTGGCTCAGTCCAGCCCCGAGGACAGCCAGCTGGTCGCACATCACACATCCACACGCATCACTGACAGGCTCAGACTACAAGGAAACACCATCCCACTCACACATACAAAAGACTTACAACACAAAGAGACTCCACCCTAAGCACAACCAGCTAGGCACACAAACGCTTACCAAACGGAAAGTCTCCCCTGCTTATTCACACACACACACACACACACACATCATGAGGACATACAGTTACACTGGCAAACGTGTGCCGTTTCACAGCATTAGCTTTGCATTCGTCTCGTGGTCTGTCATTACTTCCAGACTTCCATGACGGAGCGTGATGGTGGTTAAAAGTTTCTTTAACGACAAACAGACTTCTCGAGCTCTCTGTGTTTGTGCCTGTGCTTGTTTGTACATACTTGAGCATCTACATTTGAATCGCACAGCAGTAGCTATGATACGAACCTGACCGTAAGAGAAAAAAACGTGGCAGTAAAGAACATCAAAGTCATCATCCAGTCAAAACAAGAACAAACAGTACAGCAATAAAACCCATGTGCACAATACTCATAGTGAGTGTTGTCCTTGAAAAGCTCATAAGGGATTCCTCATGTGTGATGTCATACTGTGCAGCCAAAGAAAGAGGGGGTATAAATATTTAAGCAAAGGACAGAGAAACATATCTTATTTCTCACTGATTCATGCGTTTGTTCCAGCTAAAAAAGGAACTTTGTGATGTTTGACAACGAAGCAGATTTATGTTGAATATTCCCTCTCCTCCACTCGAAGAAGCAGAGAAATATGAAAACACAGACAAACAAACTTACAGAGGCAGCAGCTACAGTGGAAACAAGCAGCTTATTGAAATAATTACTGAGAGAGGACAGAAAAACAGATGATGAAACCTGACTGACTGACGACTGTGGCACTGAATAATCCATCACATAATAATCCATGAGATAATAATACCAGACACACAGAGCAGACAATTTGTCCTTAGATTAACCTTTGGCCCGTAAAGATAAGAAGCTGATAGTAAGGCATCCTTCAAAGAGCAAACCTCATGGTGGTCTGTGAGTGTGTGTGTATGTTTGTGTCTGTTACCTAGGTATGGTATACAAGAGACCATGCTCTGGCTGCTTATGAAGTCTCTCAGACGTTTATAGTTGTCTTCTTTAGACATCAGGTAGTCGAGCCGGTCAAACGTTGCCTTGTCCTTCCGACTCAGCAACTGTGCGGTAAGGAGGGAAAGAACAAAGGGAGAATGGGAATAAGAACATAACACAGAAATAAACAGCTATAATGGGTTAGCAACATATTCGGGCTAGCGGGGATACAATGGAAAAGAGGTCTTCAATTAAAATGACTTAATGTAAGACGCCTTCATTCAGCTGCACTTCCTAATGAGTGGAATCTGATATCCACCAAAGGGCTTTAACAACAGTGAGAGCAAAAAGAAAGAAATGAGAAATGTGCGGCGAGATTTGACTGTTACAGTGTAAAGGCTGGCTGTTGGCTAATTGGCCAACTACTGACACACCATCGATTTTGAAGCCTTTTTCCTTCAACATCTGAAGTTTTTAGTCACCCCTTGACAAATCCACCCCCCCCCCCCCCAGCAATTTAAAAGTGCATGCTGCTGTAGTCAGACCTTTAACCATTCAAGACTGTTTTTATTTGTTACCTGTTAGTAACATAAGTGAAATACCTGGTAATATTCTACTATGCTTTGCAGTTGTCAACGTCAGAATAAAATGCAGCTATGTTGTACAGAATAAAACCATTACTCCGTGGCTGGCTGCTTGTCTTAATTAACTGGCCACTCAAACACTTAGAGAGAACACTGCCAGAGCCAGAGCACAGACGCATGTAGCTTCCCAGGTAGAGACAGACTGTTTCTCTGTATGCTCGTGTGCGTCTGTGGGAGCTACGGATATGAAGTCTATTCCTGCAGGACGGCTGGAGTGCAGAGTAGTTGGCTTGTGGACCAAGGCAGCAGGCAGACCCCTGCACAGCTGATATGCTGATACGGGAACTTTATAGGTTGTGACAATAGCAGAAAGTACAAATGATACTTGCAGAGAAGTGTGTGTGTGTGTGTGTGTGTGTGTGTGTGTGTGTGTGTGTGTGTGTGTGTGTCTGCCCTTCTGTCTTCTAAAGAGGCAGGTGTGCTATGTCCTGGCCAGCAACAGCATTTGCTGACTGGCTAAAAGAATCTCCTGTGGTTTTGTGGACCCGGGTATAAGAAATTTCCACCATTACATCAGAGCATCATCATGTCATTATGTAAGCTCGACATCTTCACTGAGAGCACAGAAACAGATTGGTTGTCCCTCAGACGTTTTTAAAATGGATACTGATGCATAATTTCCTGCGTATAAAAAGGTCTAAAATTGAATAACATGTTCTAAATGTTTCCGCCACCCAAAATCTGATAAAAATCTGTATGAATGTGCTGGGTATGTCACTATGAGACGGACTGGCAGTACAAAGCAAAGGACATGGCCATCTCTCTGAAAACCCCAAACAGGGGATAGTTGAGTTTTATGTTTGTTAATGAAATGGGGTGAATCTAAGGTTGTCTGAATGCTCCAAATAGTCTTCCTTATTTATTTATTTTTCCTGAACTCTGCCATTCCTCTTGTCATGTCACTTCAGTGCTAATTTTTAACAGCCTTTGTTTATGTGTCCAGTGTTTTGGAACAGATCTGCATGACATCTCAGTTTATTGACAGCACTACACTAATAAACCAGACTTGCCTTCAAAGTAGGGTAAATATACTCACCGCCCATGTTTTTGTAAGTCTGAAGATGGGAGCACTTTGTAACGCTGACACCACAGCCATGACCGCATGGAGGTTGTTCATGTCACACAGTTTCTATGAAAAGTTTAAAGTACATAGGGCATACATTAAGCTGAATTCACAGTGCAAACATACGCAAAAGGATAGAACAACAATGTCATGCTGTGCGTGGATGTGTGTACCTTGGCAGTGCGAATGTACAGGCTCAGCACCTCAGCTCTGATCTTCAACGTCTGTGCATGGAGGATCTCTCGTACCACCCAGAAACTCGTCTAGAAAAAAGAAGAAAAAAAAAAAACACACACACGATTACGGCACCAAGCAAAAGTTCACAAACACCCCCAAAAACAGACCCAGGATATTGCAAAACTGATGGACACAGAAAACGTTATCTTTCGTATGTTACATTGTCCAAAGCACAATGAAGATTTCAGGTATGTGCAAAGAAAGGACAGGGAGTTCTGTCTTGTTAAATCAGTCATGACAACTCTGGGCTGAAACCAGCATAAAGCAGAGCCGGGGAGCACAGGGGCAGACTGCTAACAGGAACGCTCCATTAAAGTCGATTAGAAATTAGCTCTTGAGGAGAAACAAGAGCTCCAGAGGAAAATCCAACTGATTGCTCAACAGATACATACCACCTCCTAATATGTCAACCGAGTGAGTGTGTGTGTTCAGAGTGCTTGGCCAGACCAAGAGTGATGTCGGAAATCTGTGTCTTTAGGGAGAATACTGGTAAGCCAAAGTTCTGATTGCACGTACACACACACAGACAAGTAAGTGAACCAATCAGTGTTTAGGCTCTGGGGAGAGAGGGAATGGAAAGAGGAAAAAGGAGAAGAGTGAGGGAAGAGAGGAGGTAATGGGAGGGGAAGTTCGCTTCAACGCTGCAGGGCTCCGAGGGCTTTCAAAGCCCACAGCTGTCTGCACATTGTGTCCTGATAAGGCAGACTGACCATCTCGACTATTTCTTCTAACGCAGACACACTTATCTTTCACTTTCGGAATTATTCTCTCACTTCTTCTCTCCTGTTAGGCTGTTAGACAGTATGTGCTTGATTAATTGGCTTTGCCTATGTGGTCAACATTCCTCCATTCAAGCCACGGACCACTAGGTGTGCTTCTTGTGTGTGTCTATAAATTAAGTGTGTGTGTGTGTATGTGTGCCTGGTCTCAATATTTTTCTACATTCTTGATGTGCACAAATTCTAACCTACAGCTGGCTCTGCCTACTTTTTCCTGGAAACAGCCCCATGACTTTGTTTTTGTTTCAGGGAAGAGTTGAGGAGCTGAGGAGTGAGGAGATAAATTCATCCAGCTCCTCTCTCTCCCGGTCTCCTCTAATAAACACTTCACACACACTCATCAAACTAAGTTCAATCTACGCAGGTACTGTATCTCTCATGAGGAGAGGTCTGTAAAGAAGACGAGGGAGAGATGAAAATGGACAGAAGATGCATAGGTGGTGGACCATGACGTGCATTGGCTTCTATTTTAATTAGCATCTCTTGCCTTGAGGCAGCAACCTCAGTTGAAGAAGCATCTCCCACTCTAAAGATAAAAAAAACCCTCTCAAGTGCTGTCAAATGTCTTCCACCTCCAGTTTACAGTAGACAGGAGTTTCCATTGACTGTAAAATGTGATTCCAATCTGGGAGCAAAAACATGCTGCAGCTTCTCATTTAGTTTCCTCAGCGGTCTAACTTGATATCTGAGGTCGATCTGGACAAAGCAGGTCTCTCCAAAACACTATACCACTGGGGGTTCATTACAGAGCATGTGTCTTAGTCAGCCTTGGCCTCCAAAACTGCACAGCGATGAGATCACTCAGAAGGCTCTACATAAGCGCATTCACGAGTGTGTATGTGAGACTGATTGAGGGTTTTGGGATACAGGGGTTACGCAGACTGGGTCCCGTCTTTACACATTTCATATTATGTCCTGAAGCAAAGATCTTGTCTTTGGGGCTGCGTTTATGAGCGCATCAAGGCCTGTAGATGGAGCTGCGAGACCCCAGCGCTTCAATAATCATAAATAAGAGGAAGCAGACAGATCCAGACACAAGCTGATAGCTGCGGATCGACCCATTTAATGGCCTGGGCGGGAGGAAGGGATGGGATGAAGATGAAGATCTGGCCAGAGATGGGACTACGGCTGACTGACGAACTTGAGGTGATGGTGGGATCTGATCCCTAATGTGCGAACAGCTGTTCAACGGTAGAAACTGAATTTACAGACCTAACACACGTGTTTAGAATAACCCAGAAGCCATTGCGCCACCAATGGTCAGTGGGCTGGAATAAGGTGACACTGCCCTTCTAAGCATTTTGACATAAAGCTGTCATATCAGCAGTATGCCCTGCACCTAGTGCTATTATATAAAAACAAGATTTCAAAGGCTTGACTGTGTCAGACATATTTTATGGCTTTTTCCATTGGATTTAAACCAATGTGATGTCTTCTGTAGGCCTTCCCCTCTGGTGGGAATATAGTCTATTTCCATTTGGTTATCATCACCACTAATTCTTTATTACTGCTGTTATGATTTCTGCGTGAAGATCATTTACTTTTTGACTACTGTGTGAAAATTGCTGATTTCTCTCTGCACAAAACCCAACAAGACAGATTACTGTGCATTGATCATAATGGGTTCTGAATTATTCTCGCCTTGCCGCCTGCTAAAGAGACTGGCCAGTTTTCTTCTGCTCCATTGGCTCCCAGAGCGTAGCGCCGACAAAACAAGGGCCGAAGGAAGAGGAATATGGCTTCGTCTCAGGCTAAGGAGCTTTCTGGGACTCTCTGCCCTACCGGTCCAAGTCCCATTATCCAAAAAGCTCATTTTCCTTGGCTCCCAGCAGCTGAAATGTGTGCAGCTAACATCTTGAATCACCGTTTGGGATCTGCTATACATGGATAAGTTTCCACAGCAACACATTCTTGTTAGATCATCTCATATTTATACTGGAGGGCAGTAAAGTGGGTCTTAAAGGAGCCTGGCAAAAACACTGGATGGGGATTAAAGGGCACTGCTGGCCCTTACATCATGACCCACAACTTCCTGTTGATGATTTCACAGGGCACTGAGGGAGCATGCCATACACACGGAAATGTTCCTACACGTGCTGCACCAACACTACCACACAACCAAGGACCAGCTAAGGACAAAATAAACTGCCTTCCTTCACACCTGTTTCACCTGGGGACTATTTATGACGTGTATGACTAGCAGGGAGGAGACATGGAGATTGTTAGGGGCTGCCATGACAAGCAGGGCTTCAACCACCACTGGGAGAGCTGGGGTGATGATTTAGCACTGGGCGGATGGAGGCAGCAGACATAATGGAAAGAGGAGCTGTAATCTCTCCCTTCCTTGATGACCGAGTCTCATAAATCTTTAACATTGCAAAAGAGACTGTGTTCTCTCTCCTTTCGGGGCAGACCTGAGGTAGTACTTAATGTGACAGAAGTGCAAACTGTGTATGCGTCTCACCTGGTTGAACCTGCGAGTGAAGGCCACAACATTTGGAGCGGAGCTGTGCTTCTCCTTCTTGTTCCAGCCGCAGCTCGACAGCTCCTGAAAACATACAAACAAAAACTGACATTATGCACTGAGCCACAGGACCTTGTTGTATACGCCAGCATTTCACTGAACGTACTTAACAGTCTAGTCAAAGGTCACCCGGTGGGAGGTGGAGAGGAGGCAGAGAGCAGCATATGATAGGAGAGAAAAGCAGATGAGGAGGAAGAGAGAGAGAGGCTGAGGACCAGAACCAGTCAAAGGCTCAGACAGATTAATGGATGACTGCAAAAACAAACAGGTAAAGTTATGCAGGAACACGCTCTGCCTCAGTATGAAGCTCAGGACTCATTACTGATTAAAACTATTCCAATGTTAAATACATAACCATGCTATGCACTGATTCCCGCTCAAGTGCAGTTTTTTAATCATGATAAAATATGTTTTACTTAGATTGAAAGTCTGTCTTCATAACAAAGTTATAACTGTTTAAAAAAGGTACTTGTTGGTGTTTTTAATCACTAGTGACGCTACAGAGCAATGGTTTGATGAATGAGTCCCCCTATAGTTTGTATGTTCATCTACAGATAGACCTTTCTCACAGTGGACATTTTGAGTTTCCACAGCAGGAAAAACCACAGGTGGAACTCATGACATTAATGATAATTCAGTCCCCATTAGTCATGCCCTGCAACAGCCACACCCAAATCTAATGCACCAAAGTCTAAATGTTCTCAATTACAAAGGTTTTCTGTGCAGGAGGAGGCATATGCATGCACTCCATGAACACAGGGGTTGTGTGATACACATTTCTGCCAGCTGCAGAGGGTGGTAATGGTGGTCACAGTAATGCAATGTAAAAGTTACAAATGCCACATTAAAAGAGCAGAAGACACAAACCGCAAAATGGCGTAAACAATGTTGATTTAAAAAGGAGATGCATTCATGAATGTTTGTTCGACCTTAAGGGCAGAATTATGTACAAACACGATGCATTTATCTGAGAAATGCCTTTTGGTTGAATGTAAACAATGAAAACCCCACTTGTTGCAGAAAGATCTATAAAATGTCAAAAATAAATGAATAAATAAATAACAGCAAGTGTCCATCACAAGTTACTAGAGACCAAATAATCACAATTGTTACAATCACAACAATTGTCCTCCAATAATTATTTTGTTTGCCAACTATTAAAAAGCAAAACTTCACATTTAAGAAGTTTATCAGTGTATTTCTTTGCTTGTATTAAGAAATTAGAAATTAGTATTCAGTGATTGAAATTGTAATTGAAAAAGTAATTTTCTCTTGATCATCTATACAGTTAATCATTTCTGCAATTCTACTAACAGTCATCTTCCACAGCAGCAGCAGCAGCAGCTGTGGAAGCAGCAGTGCTGATAATAATTTCATTACACTGTTTTTATAAGGACGATCAGTGATTTTGGAGCTCGAACACAGCAAATCCCAACAACACGCAAACAGTAACTTCTTTCCAAGTACCAGGCTGGACTCAGTTTGGCCTCGGCTGCTGTCCTCAGTGATGAGGTAAAGGCGGAGACCACACAGACACTGCAAGGGGAACCCAGACCCTCCTTTGGCCCCCGCAGGCTGTCCAGAGGCCAGGGACACTGACGTAACAGTAGGAAAAATGTTGTGCAAGCTCTCCTCCTAATCCCTGCCCGCCCGGCCGACTTGGGCTACAATATGAACAGCTGAATCAGGCTGCAGCTCCCCCCACACAATAACCCCCATGTGAGACCGACTGTCTGGAAGCAACAACGTCTACCAAACTGCTCACAACTCCCTGACCTGGACCGCATCACGACGGCTCCTTGCAAAGAGAAGCCATGCTCACTCAAGGGTGAGTCACTAGAGGCAGCTAACGGGGGCAATGAACAAACATATCAAATACAGATGTTAGAAGCAGACATTCATGCGTGGGCGAGGTGATGCCTCTGGCCCTGTGAAGAGAAGATAAAGGGACAGTGTTAAGACTATAAAAGACAACACTGTAGAGGACCTAACGGCATCTTCCCACAAGGTTTACAAGCCTGTGTGAAACCTCCTCAGAGTCGGAGCTAAATCGGAGGGTAGGAGACACTACCCTGTCTCACCGTGGAGAGGTCTTCGTTTATTTAACATCTGTCCTTTTTAAATAAGCGCTTTCCTTCTTCCTGCCATCGTGTCAATCATCCTCCTCTCCAACTTCCACACAGCCTTGGTGAAACAAAGACGTTCCATAGTTAGTGGGAGGCGGGTGTGTTTGTGTGTCTCGCAGCTCGGACCACCACCTGACCACCCAGGTAGGCGGTGCACCCGAGGAGAGGCACACAGACGGTCCTACGTCTCCTTCGCTCACCAAGACCACAACATTTCAACAACCTACACTGACCCTTCGACACTGGACCACCTGGGCCTGTCTTCTAATCCAACCATCCATCCATCTGTCCATCCGGCTAAGCTTGACATCGCCTGAAGTCATTTAGGCTCCATTGTTCTGCAGCTGCTGTGTAATAACCAATGCCAGTGTCTTGTGTGTATTTAAGCAGCAGGCAACTCTCCAGAAACTATTAGGAGTTGATTTCCTGTATTTTTCTTGCACCTTTATAGTCTCATTTCACACTCAGGCATTACAAACAACAGGCAGCATTTTAGAAAAATCTCACAACAGTTGAGTCTTTGGAGAAAGGCTTTGACGAGGCAGCTCTGGTAAGGAGCGGGTTTTAAATGCTGCAGTAAAAGATTGCAGTAAAAAAAAAAAGCCTGCTCCGCCAAACCACAGACAGCCTGTCATTTCCACATGCTGGTCTGGCTGAGCAGCATTTTCATTAAAGCATAGTCCTATGGGGCCGTTAGAAGTTGGCTGCATCTACTCTGTTGAGTACGTATGGCTAACATGAGGGCTGTCAAGGAAAACTGACGTCACCTCTGGCTGAACATTTAATTGACCCACAAGTTGCAATCATCAACAAATAACAACGGATATAACAAACATTAAACACACTAAAACTCTACTTCACAAATGACCAGTTCTAGATCTCATTATCCAGCCACTCAGCTTTGGTTTACAGTTAGTTCATTGTGAGGAGTATTATGTAACAATGGTGCAGTATAGAATAAGATAACCAGCTGCAGCTAAGCCACAAATTGCGATGACCTCATGTGCGATACCACAGCTATTCCTTTTGTTTTTGTCTACATTGTAAACGGAAAAACTCCAGTGTTGAGATCCCAGAGAGTATTAGGGAGAGGCCACGGGCCAAGACAGGAAGGGCAGATAAAGATGACAAACAGGGTGGAAAAAGAAGGAAGATGAGGAGATGAGGAAGTGAGATTGGGAAAGAAAGTTTGCCGTGAGGAGAGAGGAGATTGTGGAGATAGATTTACGGAGGATGACTGGAAGGACTACAATGGAAAACCTGCACAGTTGTGTCCGTTGCTGACGTAGTCAGCTTGTAGTGAGACAGAGGAACCCTTAAACTGATTGCCAGGCTATGCCAAATTTATGGTGCCGCTTGTCTACAGATTTACCTGCTCTCTTCTGTTCTGGTAAAAAAAAATAAAGAAGAGGACAGGAAATAAAAGAAAAGGAACGAAAAAAGGAGGTCGTAAAATGCATTGTTGTGTCAGTCAGACAGTAAACTATAGACTCTGGCAGGAACCTACAAGCCAGCAGCAGCCTTGCTGTGCACACCATGGAAAGAATTACTTTTCCAGGAGCCCTTTTAGTACATGTACTCTACGTGATTCTTATGGTAGTACAGGCCATCTGTCACGGCTAGTAAAACCAGACTATATGAAGAGTTCTCACTGGATTTGCTAAAGAAGATATTATTATAATAATTACAGTTATAGTCAGTAAGACAGTAAACATAACACTGTAATTGTCAGAGATAGACTATAAAATGCGTTTTGATGCAGTCTTCCACTGCTTTTTGACAGAATTAGTATTTCATTGGCACCTTTTTTCAAACTGAATCTCAAACTCTGAACAAAATCCTTTGAGAAGGGAAAACTTTTTCTTTCTCCACTGCCAAAACCTTACTTTCTCCACCTTTCGCCCTGATGAATGTGTATTGACCGTCATGCTGACAGGCTATATGTAGGTGGGATTCCCTTCTGTGTTTGTTGAGTAGTAATTACTGTCCAATCCCTCCAGCAGAAAACAGCATGTGCAGACTCCAGAGCCTTACAGAGACCTGCATGCAAGAGTTTTTTATGGCTCACTTTCATACTGAGTGACAGAAAACACAATATTTGAGTAAATGTTTTTTTATCTCACAATCAATGCTGGAAAGCATTAAGCCTGCAGACGAGATAGGCCAGAGTATGTGAAACGTTACCTGCCTCCAACTCCAAGTCATCATGGCCTCACATGAGACCTTCAGTCTGTTCAGAGGATTCCTATGCTGGGTGCTCAGACATGTGAGGGACTGACATACTTCTCAGCGGTACGTAAAATGCAATCCGATAGCTATTCCCTGAGAGCTGAAGCCAAAGCTTGCCAGCCAAAGCCACTAAATTACTTACTTGGCTGTTGTCATGACTGTGTGTTAAAAACAAAGGAAACCGCCCCCCCCCCCCCCCAAAACCCCTCTCAAGTCCCTCTACATCACTCAATCTCTCCTTTCCTCTCAGCCTCAAACTTTCATAAACATCCAGCTGTAGATCATCAGCCGCACGTCTGATTATGAAATTTAGAAATGGCCCACAGGGACAGAGAGAGAGAGATGACGGGAGAAAAAGTCCTCCAATGTTTTACTCTCAACATTTCTCGTCAGCTGATCTATCCACGCTATAGTGAGCTATCCAATCCACTTCACTACAATCCAATCCAATGCTACATCCCATTAGTAATCACTGCCTTGTAAATTCAGATGAGAGAAAAAGATTTAGCTACAAGTCCCTTGGATCCTCTCCCCTCCCCCTCCCTATGATCCATCTTGTCATTTTAATGGCATTTCACTGTGCGAACCAACAGCCAAAGAACATATCAGCAATTCAACTGAGGGTTGTAGATTAAACATCAGCCTGCTCTGCTCTATAGATTGTTTTACCATCAAAAAATAACTTCTGGTGTTCTCATCAATTAAACCTGAGCTCCAAACAGAACACAAGACACTGATGACGCTCTGCTCAACAGGCTCTTTGTCAGTTTCTCTGTCATCTTTTTGTACTCACACAGACACAGACAAGAACCATGAGCATCGTGCTGACGAGGTAAGTAAATTACAGCCAACCTCATGCATGGCAGCGTCTTATGAGCTGTCACTTGCATATCATTAAAAGCAGATGTGTTTAGATGCGTTTGTCCGCTCAAAGCGGCATGCAGTTCTGAGCTTACCAACCTGGCCTCTCCAGTTAGTTTAAGTTTGGAAGAAAAAAGGATAGTGAGCTGAGCTTCCTGCCCAGAGGGGTTGGCCAGACTTTATACCATCTCCTCACACTGTTTTTGGTGTCTCCATGCACGGTCCCCATGTAATCTTTTATTGCTATTGTGACGAGCAGTTATCTTTTCTTCCTCATCCAGGGGTTTTGGCCAGACCTTTCAGGCTGCTTGATACATCTGCTCCATGTCAGCGTTGGAACACTTAATTGATCCTCTGTTCTACTGCGGTCCTGTCTGAGGCGATTGTTCAAGCTCACGCCAGAGTGTCTGTTTATGCGTCATATACACATGTAAAAATATTGTAAACACAGGCGTGCATAATAGCGTTTGGACACTCGGTCTCTCTCTGTGGCGCTCTCTTCCTCACACGCATACATATTATATTAAGGCAGTTATGATGTGTTTATGGAGAGAAATCTTAAAACACAGACACCAACAGGCCAAGTCAGGGCTAGTTTATGATCATTTCAACTATTTCAAGTGGTCAGTACAGTTATTATGGAAATTACCGCAGCCTTGGAAGTGCAGCAAAAACAGTAAAATTAGAGCAGCTCAAACATGACAGACTGCTGATGCAGAACATTTAAGCCATGCAGAGGACATTAGCAACAGTAACTACTGTACAGTAATTCAATTGTAAGGGCATTCATAGAGTAATAAAATCATTTTTAATAAGTACGACCATGGGACAAACAGAACACTTGGAACCATTCTAGTGGAAAATTTGATTCGTGTTTTGTTTATTATTATGCCAAAAGTCAAAATATGTCAACTTGAAACCTTCTGATAAACATCTGGACATGTCCAAGGTCAGTAATGCATGAAACTCTACTGAAGATATCGAAGGTTGACTCCCTCACAACTATTGTAACAAACAACATATCACGTCATGGAAACTAACACTCTTTGCCTTTTTTCCACTCAATATGAAAATACTTCTTCTACATTCAAATATCTTTAACCCCAATTATGTCCATTACTGTCCCCCACTCATTAGTAAGCCCTACTTTAGCTACTGTGTGTGTGTAAATGTAGATTTCAGTATTGTAACATGGCATTTAAAGGGTGCTTAAAAGGCAAAAATGGGCTGTATGTCAGTAAAAACATTATTGCACAACTCAAGGACTCAACCAAGTTATTTAATATTTTCCTCTGCAGGCAGTGAGCCGAGTGAAACAGCAGGCGTGCACCAACACGCACACACACACACACACACACACCTGCTTTTCCCATCATGTGTCTGCAAGGAGGGAGAGGAGACTGACAGCAGTGGAAACTCTAGTTGAGTTTTACTTCAGTCAAAGCGCTGTAGCATTTTTCAGCCAGTGCTCTGAGACGAAAGCACAGTGAGGGCAGGAAAAGCCTCCTCTGGTCCACTCTGTGCCTGCCAGGTTGCTGCTGGGTCACTCTGCGTACTGTTCACTCTGCTCCTTCTCTCCCTCCAGACTGCAGCCTTCATCTCCTTGTCAGCCATCCCCCTCAATCAGGCCAGTGACTTCTTTCCAAATGGCCCTTCCTGCTCCCTCACATCCCCCTTCATTCACACAACAGGTCAACAAAAAAAACATCTCACCACCTTAAAACAAGTGAAACCACATCCTCATGCACCTGACCCTTTAAATCTTCACCCGGAGCCAAACTTTTCCAAATGTAGGGACTCACTTTCATTAGGCTTATAAAAGCCACTCAGTCGGTCAGTCAGTCAAAGCAGACTGAGCACAGGAGCACGGCTGCATTTATAAACCCTCCAGTTGCCTATGAGCAAACCTGGCCCTGCGCACTTGAGACAATGGGGCTGGAGTCCAGACGACGTCAATTACTTCCCACTGGGTGAAGAAACAGCAATACTCCAAAGTCCTGACGAAAGCAACTCAGGATCTTTATCCTTTTCCATTACTCAGACATAACAAAACTATTTACAAGGTCTCGCTACATTATGACATTGTTATTCAAATCAAATCAAAACGTGGGTCTGGGAATAATGCCAGAGGAGTGTGTGTGTACTGTTTGGCCGAGACTGAGACAAGTGTGTGTGCAATGGCAGGAGTCGGACTGTACCACACCACACTGGGCTGTGGTCTGTACGCTGCTTTTATAAGCCCACAGTGGCCAACCTTAAACACAGGTTATCCATAACTGCTGTCAGGAAGGGCTTAGCAATCCAGCAGAGAAAAGGCATGAGATTACACTGGATCTCACTGAGGCAACAGACAAGGTGTGAAAGACTGGGTGAGACACGGATACCATTTTTCTGCATAACTATGATCTGTGGCTCTGTGTGGGAGCTCTGATCACAGCTGCTCATAGCACAGCATGGTACAGGGATGTCAACCGCATGGAAATGTTGCAAGGGAGAAAAGAGGAAGGGAGGGAGGGAGAGAGAAATACAGCAGATGGAGAGAGTAAAATATGTAATTATGTACATTTTCCACTGGACCTGACCTGGATCTGTTATTGATGAATCTACATTTGTTTTGTGTGCGTTCTCATTGCATAATTTGAGATGTGAGGGTACATGCTTCAGACTGTCACATACAATTTTACTCTCACTCCTCAACCTCAAAATGAACAACAATGTGTTTGAAAGTGGCAGCTAACTCAATGGCCCCACTTCATTCCTCACACTAGATGTCAAAAATGACATCCAAAATAAAGCCGTCAACACCTCTCTCCTCTCCACTGATCTGATAGCAGCTCACCTCTGGCTGGATGGCTTTGAACACAGGAGCATCCATGAGCGTAATCTGGCCCTGGAGGAGACAAAAGACAACAGTTGTTAGACTTGCTATGTTCAGATTTACCCAAATATCCAAATGTTATTGAGTACTGGAAAAATCATAAATTGTCCAATCTAAGGTCAATTAAATAAAAGTTCAACATTTAAAACACTGCTTTTGCCTTGAATCCTTATGCTTTGATGGACCATGAAGAGAAAATGAAGATAAAGAGTGCCCTCTTGTGGTTGAATGGGGCAGACCAAGGGACAAACATGGAAGCATTAAGAGTAGAGCAAAATAAAGAGTACAGACATGATGAGGAATATGCTGTTATTTGATTTATTATGGGACAATCCTGAGCAACATTATTCCTCACAACAAGGCAAGGCTAATTCAACAAAAATGTGACTTCTGTTTGCACATATTTGCCATGGAAAGTTTGTGCAGAGGCAGCCTGGGGAAATCCATCAGTGCCTGCTTGGCACTGCCAAACACCATCAATTATTACTGATCCAAACTCTGACCCCATTTCTTCCTCTACCATCCCATCTCCTCCTGTCTCCAGTCAGCACATCACATTTATGCTTACTGAACATTTCATTTTTAAAAACACTCTCACATGCCGGTTGACCAGACGAGGACGGACATGAACTTCACTTACTGCATATTCTTCAGGGGTGACCTTCAGCACATCAAACACAACAGCATCAAAACTCTTCTTCAGGTCCGAAGAACCCTTATCACTGAGAGACTCCGAGCTGCTGCTCCTCTAGAAGACAAACACACAGAGTTGCAATATGAGGCGACAGCAATGATGGCTGTGCTGTTAAGAACAAAGTTATCAAGTGGAGGAGAGAGGTGAGGTATGGAAGGGTTGAGACATGCACAAGACGAATTCTGAAAAGAGTGGGTGGCTGTCTAGCGAGAGGGCGTGGCCTCACCTCAGAGACTGTTGCAGCAGTGGTGGTGATGATGCTTGATTGACCATTGGGGAGGTCCATCATTCCCATACCATCTAGCTCTAGCGCAGGAGACCATTCATCATCCTCAGCTGCAACAAAGCCCGCCCGGCCCTCTGAAAACACACACACAAAATATTCCACAGTAAGTATATTTTGCACCACATCTGGATCATTATCACCTGCAAACATAGCAGACAGATCACTGAACTTGTAGCAGCAGCACCACCTACTGGTTGAAATATATTCTCCGGTTCACCTCATCATTAAAAAGGCTCCAAAGTCAGCTCGTGAACTGAGTTCAACCTCAGAAAACTTGAGATGGAGGTGAAAGTGTTAACAGGTTCGGTGATTGTCCCAGCAGGCCTGTGACTGCCATATGGACGTACACTTTCACGGCCTGTCGTTTACTACGCACGAGAGAGGACAGGACAGGACAGGACAGGACAGAAGGAGCTTAGGCTGAGCATTAGGAAGAGATCTTCTATGAAAGGGGTTTGGAGAAAGCAGCTGTCAGTTAGAGCCACAACACTAAACAGCTTACACCCGACACCAGAGTATGACCCACTGCCCCTCGATGACCCGACAGACAGGACTGTACTACTAAACACAGGAAAGATGTTTGGCAGAATATGTTCATCCTGAAATTCAATAGGCGCTCTCACTAGATTTCAGCCGCCAACTGAATATCTGAGCAATCATGCCATTGTCAGTATCTTCCAATTAATTAAAGCAAATACATGAATGTAAATACACAACAAGCTACCACAGTCCAAAGTGTACTCTTAAAATTGCTTACTTTCTTTTCCAAAAGTCTAAAACACAAAGCTGCAACTAGCAAATGTTTGTTTTCTTGATGAATAATGCAATGATTTAAATCAATTCTGAACATTCAGTCACCATTTTTTCTCCTCTTAAAATCAGATAAAATCAGTAAGTAGTTTCAGCATGAGCATCAACTGGATGCTGCACAAGATGCACTTTCATCGTCTTCTTTGGGATATTAACAGAGGTACATGGACACTCAATCTCAATCTGAACCTAAATACAGCGAGAGATTATTTAACCATTTAATGATTTTTCCGTATCATGAATGCAAGACTCAAGACTTTTACAGATAGACTGAAATTTCAACCATGAGTGATTTCTTATTAGGATGATGTGTTAATATTCCTGAATATTCTTCTCTGCCCATTACTGAAAACACCTCAGAGACTACTCTTTGCCAAAAGCACATGGAGACAGTGATGAAAAATAAGGAGCTGCTTAGAATACTGAAGGCCAGCAAAGGCATCCCTTGTGTACTTGACAATGCCGGTCTGTGTGTGTGTGTGTGTGTGTGTGTGTGTGTGTGTGTGTGTGTGTGTCTTTCTGGCTGGCTCAAGGCCTGTGCTTTAAGAGGCATTAGCTGCCTTCCACAGCAAACACCACTACATCATGTCAACATCCCTTGCAGTGTGACAGCAGTGCATAATTGCACAAGAAGCAACAGCCAGTCTGTATTTACAAGTCAGAGTCTGTCTGTTGTTAATAAAGTCTTACATCTGTAATTACCTTACCTCCTGGTCTAATACCTATGTATGTCTTGTCCTTTTGTCTGCGATCACTGCACAATGACATAAAATACCACTTGGGAGTGAGTTAAAACACACAAACACACAGCCCAGTGTTTTACAAGTTAAAGTCAATGCTGTGATAAATGCCAACATACTTTAAGACATGTAAGTGCTGCATATAACTAGTGACTATCTTTTTATCCAAAAATAAACACTATAAATAAATCATGTACAATCATATTTGCTCCTCTAGCTGTGGTGTCCAACTGTCCAACATTATATGCTAAGAAGATTTAAAAAATCAATTATACAACCCTGCAGGCACACAGACACACATGCCGCCATACCTCCAAAAGAAACAAATCTGTCCTTCAAGGCCACACTTACCAGTTGTGTGTCAGATGCACATAGTGATGGACGTGAGGTTAGCCAGTTGTTCTGTGTTGCTGTCTTTGTCTATCAAGTCCTGTCTTTCTCTGAGGTTGGCTCCCGCTGCCTGTGTGGAAGTGAAAGCAACAAAAGAGAGAGACAGAGAGGAAGGCAGCATGATTCTTCTGAACATGAGGAAAACCCACGCACCCATAAGAAAAGAACATAGCCAAAAAGAAAAAAATCAAATAGCTGATCTGATTTGTGTGAGTGCCTCACAAACCATCAGCCACTGCAGTGACAAGACCTGTAGCGTCTGTTCTAGAGGAAACCTTTTGTGCTGCCTCTTCTGAACTATCAGTTTTAGCAACCACGAGCTCACTATAGAAACAAATGGAGGTTTGATAGTAACCTTAACAACAAACAAATGCCAAAAGCTGGTACTAGTATAATATTATCATATTACTTAATATTATCGTAGTACTTGGCCTTATTGCTCACATGTATCCAAAATACAGTAATCACATTTCATTGTGCGTCTATATCGCACCTGCAACACCTACTTCAACCAGTCAGGGTGCACACAAAGGACAAGACATGAGTCCAGGGCTGCAGCTAACAATTATTTTCATTATTGATTAATCAGCCAATCATTTAGTCTATGACATGTCACATGCAACTGTACAAGCCAATCAACAGGAGAGAATGACCAACCAAGTAGTAATAAGTATGCTGCTTTTTATAACAATCATGCTAAAGGATGATTATTAATGGTACATTAATTATTGCAGATAAAACATTATTATTATTATTATTCATTTATAGTAAACATTGACTTAAGAGTATGTATCTCCCAGGCTGCTCTCTTCCTCCAGATGTCTTACATGACATTACATGACTCATGTTAGCCAGTAGGTGTCTCACTACTCTAACAGATAACAGCCTGTGTGTTGGACTGTGTTGGGACTGGCTCTAGACTTAATGCTGCATGCTGGCAGACAGCAGTTGGCCTTTAGCCACCAGGTAGGGGCTAAGATCCTCTCATCCCTTCCAGGTTGTTATCATGCTGGATAGGGGTGCACACAGCTCACAAGCAGAACAAACAGCGGATTTAGATTTCCACTAAGCAAAGTAAACATTAAACCTCTGCTGACATAAGCCCATACATTCTTTCAAAGATCACATCTGACCAAGAAAACACCATCCCAGAGCTTCACTTCATTTGAGTTTTATAACAGCCCCTGACACATTTTTGTGCTCAGACTGCAGAAATAACATCTCTCTGTACACAAACACTTAACAGAGACCATGCTCACGTCTATAGTCTGTGTGTCATTGTCACATAACAAAGTCTTGCTCTGTCTTTACCCTGAGCAGAGTAAACAGCCTCTGGCAGCAGCCTGCTCGTCTGCTGTCAGTCAGTTTGCCGTCTGTAAGTCATGATCCCAGCCATCCCGGACCAGTTTACATCTCATTACTTTGCAGCTCCTTACGACGCCCACACCTCCAGCTATGCTACTTCAAGAACACAGAGAGAGACAACACCCCCTCCTTCTGAGTCACTGCCCTCCCTTATCCAATCCTCACGAGCCAGCTCCTGATGTAAGAGCCCCCCCCCTTCTGCTCCTGGCAACATCCATGCACCCCTGACAGTGAATTGAGCTGAAATGTGTTGCGTTTGGTGACATAATTCCACGTGGTTACTGAGGTTCAAATCTGGGGGAATGTTTTATAAGCCCATCTGAAGGAATATCACGCGATTAATGATAAGGTGTAGGTGTGTGTTTGGGGAGGCTGGGAATATTTCAGCATCACCTGGATAAGACATCACGGGGACATGACAGGGATAAGAGGAGGAGTGACAGAAAGCGGAGTGATTCATGTCGGAGCTTGTAGCAGAGGATGCTAAATGTGACTCATTACACTAGCAGCATAGCAGGTGCTGTTGAATCAGGCCGGCTGCCTCTCCCCCCCTCTTCTGTTGTCAGACTGCTTTTTGACATTCATGTACGTGCTGCAGTTCAAACACAAAAGGTGCTGCCCGCTTAACAGGCCTCCTTACTGAAGGGCACAATGCAAAGTGTTTTTGAGTGTCGTCATGCACATGCCGGCGTATTTGTGCAAGTGACAAACGCATTCCACATCCTGCACTGACCCTTTACATTCTTGTCTCCAGTGGCCCTGAAAACAGTTCGGCATGTCCTCTGTCCTCCTTACGCTGCTCATCTCCTGTCCTTTTCCTCTTCACCCCAACCTCCTTTTACAGCTCAGAAACACCTGTCTTTAAACTGGAAGTCTGTTTGGATGAATCCAGAAGGTAAACAAATCAAAGACTGTTTTACAGACCAAAAGATTCAGCAGATTATTTGATTATGAAAATAATCATTAGTTGCAGCCCTAATAATACTACCAAAACCATCCCAAAAAATCACTGACAGGAGGGACAGGCTAACACCACACAGCTAAATACTATCTGGACAGATTAGAAAATTACTAAAACAAGGCAATATTTTATAAAATATTTTATCCATCCTTATGGAATATTGATTCCATCCACATGGGGTATAATATGGCTATATGGGAGGTATATACACTGCTAAACATGCTTTTGAAACTTCCCCATTCGCCTTCTCTTGACCAAGACCTGTGACAGCAGCTGTTTTCTTCCCCCTTGGCACAGCTTTTTCATGCAAGATGTGCAACGACATTTTCATCATTTATTATTCTGTGGTAGCCATGACAAAACTGTGGCAGTGTATCACAGATGGCCCTATATAGAGGAAACAATGCAAGAACCTGGCATGCAAAGACAGAGTGCACCAGACTGCTCCAAGCCTTAATCTCATTTACTTTTGTATGTGCATACATGTTTACTCGCTGCTCCGTCTCTGTCCCAACACGAGGCGCGAGCCACCAGACAGACACAAACAAACATAAAGGGTTAGTGTGTGTTTAGTGTGTGTAAGAGACGGACCAAGTAGTGTTTGTCCCTTTACAGAACTCAAGGCTCAACTGGTTCATAGAGAACAGCAGTCAGTAAAGTTTAAAGTCAGACCACACACACACACTATAGTATATCAGTAATAGTGCCTGTACATCTGTATCTATATTTTATGTTACAATAAAACCCTCTATGACATCCCTGCCTCCCGTGTCCTGACTAGACACCCCATATTGCTGACTAATTTTCCTAACCACTAAGAGCTCCAATACAAGAAGTGTACCTCAAGTGTGATCAGGGAAAAGGTCACATGATGTGAGACTATCAATAAAGGACATGTGAGATTTGTGTAATGCTCAGCATTAACATTGTGTTATGTGACTTCAATTGCTTTGACAACTCCACCAGTCCCTCTCTGCAGCACTGCCCGGCCTGTCTTTGACACTTCGCAGCCCTGCAAGCCTCGCCTCTCAATCTGCTCCCACTGTGTGCGAGACCACCACAAATGTCCTTCTCCCTTGCGCTCACAGCAAGACTAAGAAAGGAACTCATTTCTTCTTTTTGCTCCACTGTGCTTTGTGATAAAACCTACAGTACCTCATCTCCGTCACTGTCAAATGTATAATGCATGCACTGTACAGACACGTGCCGTCTGTTTTGCCTAGTAGCGACAGACAAGGCTTGATGCATTTGAAAAGCATGCCGCAGATGCACCAAAGTCAGGGAGCCAAAGTAGGTCAGTGTGTTGAGCTGAGCAGTGAGGGATGTGACAGCCCATTAGGCTGTGCCCTCCTCTTCCTCTCTTTAATACACAGTATACACACAATCAGGATACTCACGCTGTTAGGAGCTGTAGGCCTTCAAAGTCAAAGCTGTTATCTTTCAGGCAAACTATCTTTCATAGTAGGCCTCATTGTCATATGAAGGAGAGACACTGTAAACAATTTAGGACTTAACCCATTTTACCATCATGTATTTACAACATTTCAAAGCAGGTTTAACATTTAAAATATGAAATGTGGGTGTACTCCTACTATCCATCTTTCCTGTTTACCTCTGTCTTACAGGAACAAGAGAGCCCTATTTCAAACTCAGTTACAGCTTTTGCAGAGTTTGTTAATCACCACAGAGCTAGTAGTGGTGTTTCAGTAATGCTATGGCATCGAAGACCTGATTGAGGTTCTCACTTTCC
Organism: Enoplosus armatus; assembly: GCF_043641665.1. Taxonomy (NCBI): domain Eukaryota; kingdom Metazoa; phylum Chordata; class Actinopteri; order Centrarchiformes; family Enoplosidae; genus Enoplosus; species Enoplosus armatus. The sequence goes on from NC_092186.1 coordinate 9,298,733, forward strand.
CTGGGCTCTAGTCATGCCTCCGGGGGAGAACACTATTGATCTGGAGCTAAGAGGGGCCGGATTGATCACACACACTCTCTAATAACCTGCACAGTAACACAGCATGTGGCTGCATGTCACAGCAGCTCGATATACACTGCTTTCACTCAGCAGGTTGGCTGTTCAGGCAGAGTTTGGTGGCACTGCCTGTGGAGGGACAATGGTGTATGTGTCTGTGTGTGTGTGTGTTGCTGTCGAGGGAACGTGAGTTACAGTCCCTGCGCACCATCACTTAACATGCCGCTAATATTCAGATCCTCTGTAGGTCAATAAGTAGGAGTACAGAAGTATAACTGTAGGGGAAAACAAAAAGACTGCCATAACTACACATACAAACACTTACATCTGTACATAAAGTCATGCAGCCCATTTGCTCAAATTTTAAATACCAGTTTTTGCCCAAGCCTCTCCAACTGTCCCTCCTAGAACAGGGTGTTTCATTAATTACATTGTCACACAGAACAGGTTCATCATTATGAGGAATCCCATGGTTTGCCAACACAGCTTACACCACACTCTGGTGTCCCCGTTGCTTAGCGAACAAGGCTCTATTAACACAGAAAACACGCACAACAGGAAGTGAGAAGATACCTATATGTCTCAAATACATCCTTCCAGACAAGAAGACTGCGTACATGTGATTTATCATAGCAACATGATGCAAAAATAGAAGAAAATTGTTTAAATGGTGCTGTATCATTGAACAGTGAAAAGCCTTTTTACTGTGCTCTACCCTCTAACATACTGAGTATCAGTTCATGAATATTTAGGCCTGTCTGTGACTGGAAATAAGCATGATCTACTGGGAAAACCCAAGGGCAAGTACCCAAGTTCATAAGCAAGAGATGAAGTACAGGAAAGTGTGCAGATAATCATTTAACTTTGAACCTTGAAACATATTTGCACCTTCTAAAAAAAGTGCAGTGTTCCTCAAAACCACAGCCACAATGCTGCCCTGCATTTTCTTACTTTATGGTCCTTATGTAGAAAATGAACATAATGGCTAGTTGATCACCAGCAGCGGCACCGAATGTGTCTTTTATCTTAGACAACATATTCTGGTACGACTACTGTACATCCCATGTGAAATTTATTTCTCTTTGATGATGTTTGATTAATGTTTGGGAGTTGTTTCCAACAGTGAAGGCAAATGAAACATTATCTTGAAATATAGCCTGTGACCATGAAGGAAATGGGGTTTTGCATTACCACCAATGCTACCACCTGTAGCCTCAGTGTAATCTTCACACAGTTTACAACTAAATTAAGGAACGAGGGAAGTTGCAGCAGCAGCTGAATTCTTCTGACACGGCTTTTTCTTTTGGCATTCTGCATCCATCCACATTTGGCTTGGTTAAGTTTTTAGTCATAGTTTTGTGTACACTAGCATTCACAAGGAGGTAGCAATGCAAAGAAGCACAAGTACTCATGGGGGGGGCTCAGATGTGCCAGTAACTCAGTGATGGTGAGTGCAGGCCCAATTCAAGCACTGCTCATCACTTTGTTTTTCAAAAGACTGTCTATAGAACCTTCTTCCCCCCCCCCCTCACTCACTCGGCTTGCCTAACTTCCTTCATAAATGTTTGTTGAGGTCACATGGGCGCATGATGGGCACAAAAGGCTGCTTGTTAAGTGTAACGGATGAGCTTGATATGCCACACTTGGATCCTGGAAGCAACTGAAGACATGAACTTAAAAAGAAAAACATTACTAATGGTGTAAACGTGCAAATGCTATATACAGTCATTCATGATTTATTGTACGTCTTTCAACTAAATAAGCTGTTGCTGCAAGGTCTGACAGAATCTGCCTTTTCTTCAACAACCATGTTGGTTTTCTGTGTAGGTGATTTCCTAAGTGGTGAAAACAACTGCTACATTATATCTATGAGATGACAAAGGAAACGCGTTGAGGTTGCCAACAGCTTGTTTGTTAACACTGCCATATTTTAGTAATTAGTCCTGATATATAATGAAAGCTTTATTTTCTATTCTTAACAGCAAACAATTTAAATTTGCACGGACAATTAAATACTGTCACCAGGTCTCTCAGCTGGATGAACAACAAAGTGCAGCAGATTCTTATTCTGATCAGCTGACAACAACATTGTAAAGAGCTTTGTCCGCTATGGTAGAAAAGTGCTACATAAATGCAGTTCGTTTACCTTTACATACAGAAGACATGATGCATGTTAAGTAGACATATCATTAAAAGGCACACACACACACACACACACATCTAAACCTAGTTTAGTTGTCTACCTTGTTTGTGAAATTCCACTACTTCTAAATCGGTGTTGTAGCAGCAGCTTGCACTGTGGGGTGTGATTAGGCTTTTTTTAGACACACTTGCCTCTCTCTGTCTCCCTCTCTCTCTCTTTCTCCCCCCCTCTCTCGATCCCTACAGCTCTCTGGGTTGATAATTAGAGCTCAGGCTTTACAGACAGGCTGTTCAGGCCCATCCCCGCTCCTGTCTTTTCTCCTGGCACATCCCCCAGTGGCACAGACACACTTGGTATGTACGCCTCTCACAACCCCAGATAACACCCTACCTTCTATAGCAGCCTGCAGCTAGAAGCAGCACACATTGAATAAATACTACAAACAGCTCTCATACCAAGAGCCAATACAAGGGCCAAACTGGTCTTGGTGACGGTATCTGGTTATTCATCAAATGAACCAAAGAGAGAGGACTTCGGTGCCAAGCCTGTGAGTAGTGGCAGGTGGCAGGGCCCCAAAGCAGCAGGCCGTCACGTGTGGGCAGAGCACTGGCCTACAGTTTGCGAGTATGTCTATGTTTGTGTGCTGGCTTCAGCCTGATTTGCGGCCCAAATGGGAGCGGGCAGGCAGCCCAGCCCAAGTTCAACTCTGCTACTGAAGACTAGGCGACCCGAGCATGGTAACAGAAGAGTGGGGGGGAGTGGTGGGGGGAGGGGGGGAGCAGAGGAAGTGCGGAGCTGGCAGCAGCACTGATGTCTGTGGTCATTCCCTGCACGGACTATTAACAAGGAAAGGGCAGGCTAACAATACAGGGCAACAGAGCAGTCAGTCAGAGCAGTAATGTTAAGAGGAAACTGATACGATCTCTATGTCTTCCTCTATGAGTCTCTGAGGATTGGCACAAGTCAAACCCACAGCAGTAAAGCCTCTTCACGGAAACCGAGCAAACACCAATTCAGGCTAAGTGACGCTGTATACCAGATAAATAGACCAAAACCATCTAGTCCCTAGACAAGATATTCTACAACTGTGTGTGTGCAGATGTGTAAGCAAGAGATAAATGTGAGCAGAGCCCAAACTCCTGCACAGTGGACCAGGCATAAAACCTGCACAGCATACTGATCCTTCGACGCAATCCTGATGATTATCCAGATAGAACAGAGGTACCAGAACCAGCAGATTCTGGTTGCCCCCGTCTTTGTGAAGGCAAGCACAGCTTTGCTGAGTTGATGAGCCAATCAAGTGACAATAATGTGAAAAGGGTCACTCGTAGTGCAGAGCTCACTGAGAACACCCAACTATGTAGGGTTGGGCAATATGACAATATAATGTACACCGTAAGATGACAAGTTTGTCAAACAGTAGAGATTTTTTACTTTCTACTGAGGTAACTATCCTTTTAATATTCCTGGATGTATTTGTCGCAACTTATTTCACCAGATTATCCACAAACAGACATTCCATCTGGTTATTCATCTTTGTTGTTCAAAGTGAATATCCAGATAATTTACTACATCATGATATATACTGTTATTGCCATATAAAAACATTTGGTGACAAGTTTGAAACTTTAATTGGTTAGTTTTACTTCTACTAAACAAATCACACTTTCAGTGTTTATCCTCAGCTGACTGCTGATTGGCTCACTAACCATTTCTCCACAAGCAGGACAAATACTGTCAACTCTCAGGTTGAAATGTGTAAGTTTGTTTTGACCAGTTGAGATTTTCAAAGCATTACAGTCATGAAGATAGACCCTTCAGAGCATGGAAACTATTTCAACAACAGCTTTTTATGTTCATCATCATGTTTCTATTTTGTATCTTGGAATCCAGAACATGACACTACATCATTTAAAAATGAATACACAAACAAGTTTATATACTTTGCAATGACTTGAAATGTAGTATTTTTAAATGACAATTTTCGTATCTTGAACTATAGCTCTTCGTAGTCGAGAAAGAAAGAACAGGTTGGAGCACACCGGCACACAGTAGGTTCTATTCTAGATATTATAAAGCAGCAGACTGAAAGACTCATCTTGACTCCCTCCAGCTAGCACTCTTTAACAAAAGTAATTACACAAAATCTTTCAGTCCAAGTCAGAATATACGGGACAATAACACATGAGTAACTGAGCAACCGTTCCATGTCTCAAAGTCTGTTTTCTGTACACACTGCTTTGAGTCAGCACTGTAAATATATTATCTGAAGTTTTGGTCACAACAGATTAGTTCAGAGGTTTCCTGCCTATCTTAATCTGAGGCAGCATGTTTAGACTGTGATAGCCTGTTTTTTCAAACAACCGAGAAGATTTAGTTATAAACAACACAAAACTGCAAAGAAGTGTTAAAACCGCAGAGAATAAGTGATGTTAGCATGCTGTTGATGAAAGGGCAACACTTCCTGTAGCTGCTTTTTACGGTAAAAGTCTTTCAAGACAATACTGAATACAATTATGTGGAGCTTTTATTGTGGTAGCCACATGAAAAGTTGGGTGACCAGAAGTGGCTTAGCGGAGGTTGGACGTTGGTATACAAATTTAAATTGGACATCTTTTTCTGTTGATGAATTAGTTTTATTCAGTGAACTGTTAATGAAGAGCTGTCACTACTTAAAGCAGTTTGGATGAACATTAAACTTGCAGCACGGCTTCTGTAGCTGCTGCTGACCCCTCAAACAGAAATAAAATAAAATCACAGCTTTCCTAGCTGGTGAATTTACATCATAAGCATAATTACACTATTGATTGTGTGAAATCTTATTCCTCATTCAACAACTGATGCCAAATGTTCAAAGAACAAAGCAGTTTTTTGTTCTTTGAACTGATTTTCTTCAAGTAAACAGAAAACCTTATACTTTCTTGTACATATAAACTTCTCATTGTTCATGTACAAGAGAAAATGTGTGTGTCCTTTGTCCCCATTAGAACGTCATCATGTACACATCATTCATCTCTTTGAGTTAGAACTTACACTACATATCAAACAGGTGGTGTTGGTGTGGTGGTGAACAAAACGTCCTCATCTCCATCTGCCACTCAAAACATGGTTCTTTCACCTTCACATTGATGTTACCACAAAGACAAACGTGCAGCATTTCCCAGGTCTGGCTTCCGGATGGACCCTCAGGGCTTTTGAGTGAGACACAGACTTAAGAGACACGGCATGCTGCAACCTGACAAACCATACAATTATGCGAGAGCAAACACACACACACAAACGCCCACAGTCATGGTACAACAATACCTTCTTTCTAGAAAGGACAAACTCTGTACATCCAGGCACAGGAGAGACTAATCAACAAACCTGTTCCTGTCAGCCAAAAGAATATAAGGTCTTAACGTTTCTCCAAGTAAACACTCTTCATTTGATCCCAGTCGCACACATGTTGCAGCCATCTTGCGGGAGGATTGTTTGCTCATTGGTCCTACCAAGGTCAACCACGCAGCCAAACCTGGACTGAGATACAATATTTTAGGAGGTAGTTTTATGAGGTGGATTGAGAAGGATTGTACCATCCGTCAATTTTTTAAGTACGATCCCTCAAGGCATCCATCCCCCAGATACAACAGTAAGATTTACCGTCTCTATAACAATGAGTTCATCCTCCTCCAACAAGTTATTCTGTCCTCTTTTAGGTTGGCCTACTCTGCTCAGATACTTGACCCAAAAGAGCAATACCGAAACGCAGACTCGGTAGTGTTTTTAAAAGCAAACAAGCTGTAGGCAAGCTATTGTTAGATTTATATCCTGTATGTGTGAATATGTGGTTTGCACAGCCATGTTTTCAGTAACACAAAGAGGGAGAAACTTTACCTAAGAACAGATCCCTGTGTTGCTGATACTGTGGAGTTCAACTTTTGGGTATTCAGTTGTAAGATTAGTTTTGATCCAGGACTCAAGTCACTTTGAACCTGCTTAACTGAGCAAGACTGAGATAACAGGCCTCCTATTCAGCTTAACTAATACACACACACAGTGCTACACGCATGACTTCCCCTAACATGGCATTGCCCTGTCTCCAGGGTCTGATAAAATGGCCAATTACAAGTTAAAACACAAAGGGAGCGCTGCCGAGAGGGAAAAGCAGAGGAAGGATTGAGTAAGAAAGGGACAAGAGGAAGAATGAGGGTGTCACCTTCCAACACTTGTGTTCAGCATAGGAGCGAGGAGAGGCAAAGTGTCACCCAAAGCTGGTCAAAGAGGGACATGAACTATACCAAACACACACACAGTTGTTTGCTCTGAGAGTTCACTGGGTCAGAGGTCACGTGGGGGAATAAAACTTGACACCCACACACACACAGAGGTAAAGAGAAAACATAAGAGAGATGCAGGAGGAGAAAAAGCAGAACTATCTACTCCTTTGATAAAATAAAACAGGGCCGATCTAACTTCATGGCAGAGACAGAAACAGAGAGGAAGAAGAAACAACCAAACAAAAAGAGCAAAAAGGAGAAACATCCACAAAATGTGATGAAAACAGAGGGACAGATTTAGCCTAATCTGGACATGGCTGCCTCTCTTACTAATATGGCGAGTACTATTCCCATCTGATAGCAGCTATGAAAGATTGATTCTTTCATCTTTCTCACAAGGCAGAACAATGTTACACTGTGTGCTTCTTGTGTGTGTGTGTGTGTGTGTGTGTGTGTGTGTGTGTGTGTGTGTGTGTTTGAGAGAGGGAGAGAGGGGAAACCGAGACTGCATCTAATGGAAGAGGAGCAACAGCTGAGACTGGAGAAATAGCTGTATCTCTTCAACGCCTGCACCGCCCCCCCCCACCCCGCTCTCCCTGAATGAGCCCCTCACACCCCTTTTCTGACCCTCCTCTCCCACAGAGCAGCATGGCCAGGGGCTACTCTGTCTGCGCACACACAGACACACAAATTGCAATATGTGCCCGAGTGACACAGACACACTACTGGTTGGAGCCTCTGTGCTCCTCTCAGAGGACAAGTACAGACAGGATGCATGTGCCACTAAACATTCATCTATTGACTAAAAATAGGAAGGACATTGTTTCCAGCAGTAATGTCGCCCTCCCTCTTCTCTTCTCGAATCTGTCCAGCCCTTCCTGCTCCATCTGATTATGAGACAAAAGGAAACCAAATAAAACACTCAGGTTGTCCTTTCACACACAGAGCAGATTCAAACCTGGGCCTGTCCATCAAGTCTTTCTAGGTACTTGTCACTTTGTCAGTTGCCAGTCTCTAACACACACTGGGGTTAATACCAGTGAGTGATTTCCTTCTACTTGTTTTTACAGAATGGACAGGTTGAATTTGCGCACACAAAATTTTAAACAGAAAAGGCAGAAATATTCATTCAAGTATTGCAAATATCCTTTACCACATAAATTAATTAAACATAAAATATCTTAAATAAGCCAAAACAAAACACTCCACCTGTTATGTGTGGTAGGAGGAAACAAATTAATTCATAAACGTTGCATAACTGTCATATTATGTGGGAAGATGCAGCACACTGCCATAATGTTCCAAGAGGTAAGGGTACACCATTATATCTTATTCTACTTCAGATACTACTAAGAAATACTAACTTTTAATTTCTGAAATGTACTTTATTTTGTGCAACATTTGGATGTAAACTTACTTTCCTACTGTTACTGTAGCATTACATCTGAATCGTGTTAAGTACAGTATGTGCTGCTTCTGTAACTGCCTTGTCTGGAATAAGCAATGATGTGAGTTTCCATGTATGTAAGGTCAGATGACATGAATTCCCAAATGGTGTGAATGAAATGGATAAACACCCAGTTTGACAGTTGGTGATGAAAAGTGTGTACCTGCAGGCATGTGAGTGCAAGTCTCTGTCTGCATGTCAAGACCCGACCTGTGGGAAACCCGACAAAGGCGACAGGAAACAGGTTGTCTCAGTCACACAAACTCTAAATGGATTTTTGTACATGACACGGAGAAACACATTGCTTAAGAAGTGAATCATCACTATTCATTCATCAAAGATGGTGAAAAGGGGAGACAAGAGCTGAACAGGTGCGGAGGAAAAGGCTTGATATTGATACACTGCCTTCTAAAAAGGCCCACAGAGTAGTTGATGGTAAGGAAAGGGTGCAAAAGAAAATGTTGGGAGGAACAACAAAGCAAAAGAAAGAAAGGGCAAAAAAGGAGAGAGAAGGAAAGAGAGGTGGAATCATGTTTGTCTGTATCTGATCTATTGTCTTTGGCAGGGTTCAGGACCAAGTTCACGAGTTTCCATGACATTGCTCTCAGTTCAACTCCCAAGCCAAAACACTCTGGGTTTAGACAGATAAATGAGGCTGAGTTGTGAGACCACAAAGCCCTCGTCTCCAGCGCTGACACAGACTGGTGGATGAGGACAATGTGCAGGGGGAAGAGGAAGGGTGCGGCATCTCTCCGCTTATGTACAACAGAGACATTATGGCCTTGGTCCTCATTCTGTATCGGTAGAACAAAACACCACAATGGTCCCGACAACCATTTAAATCAAAACACTTGAGCATACTCACTTTGTAGTCCAGTGTAGTAAGAGCAGCAAACATACAACTTACTGCTTGACTACGGATCTCTTTGCCCAAGTCAAAGGACGGAGTCGTGGCATGATGGATGATGCCAGAAATATGCTCAGTTGCTAGTCACTTATTTGGTACACCAAGTTAAAACTAATGCAGTCTAATACAACAGCCCTGCATAAAACTGAGGTGTTCCTACGATTTTATCCACCTTGTTTATATCCATGAGGGAAAAGCATGGCTTCACCATCTAAAGCCCACATTTTATTTATATCCTTAATGATTTTAATGCTCATGTTAATGTTACTAAGACGTAGGCCAATTTGCACATCATAAAATCTCCTATCTCGCCTTCCTTTAAGCAGACCACTGCCGCGTTACTTTGTACTCCGCATTTGATCCTCAAATGAAACCTCCTCTGGTGAGAATATCCGGATATGCAGAGTGAAAATGCCACATGGCACAAGAGGCAACGGACCAGGCCGAAAGTGTCAGGTGGAACCAGACCCTCATAGCTGACATTCTGCATGCCTTAAAGGCTGAGCCCTTCTACTACAGCCCTGTCCCTGAACTCACTTTTGACCCCTGACCTCGTGACCCCCAAACACCTACAACCTGACACACCAACCACGGCTAACACCGATCAGCTGGGTGAGCCGAGCTGACGTTGACCTTAAAATACATGGATAAAAAAAACAAAAACACATGTATATACATAGATGCATAAGCACACAGATGAAAAGACATGCTAAATAACCATCCAGAGGTGGACAAGCAGGAATTCATGTAAAGCCAGTAAGTTGAGACATTAGCACTTTGTCTTGAGCCAGCAGAAGAAATAGCCAAACAAACTTTTTTCTCTTCCACTTAGACAGGATCTGTGTGTGCTAGATTTCAGGAAAGGTTTACATGCAAAGACTAAAGTTTGCATATAACTGAAGTATTAAAAACTTCAAGCCTCAATAGAACCCCCTGTGTGGTTGGTGACCACACAGGGGTTTATTCTCATTTGACAGATAGAACATTTCTATGTCAAGACAAGTGATGGCACTCTGCATTTTTAATTTCCTTTTCTTTTCATCTAGTCCTACCTGACTTGCTGATGAAGGAGGCCACATCAAAACAGCTTTAGACCAATATTACAACACTAGCTGCAACTACATAACAAGACAGACACCCACACACAGTCACATGAGCTTGACCAAAAACCAGGCAGGGAAGCCCCAGGGATTCCTCAAATATTTTGACTAGTCAGCAGCCTAATGCTGAAATCAAACCTCAATATAAGAGCAATCCTATTCAAAAGCAGGTAAGGGGACAAGTAAAGGGATCTAAATTATATCAAATATCAGAATGTCTCACACAAAAACGGATTTTTCTTAAGCAGCTAAATTTATTTAGCAGTGCGGTTGGCAGTCGCAGTGAAAGAGCAATTATGACTAATAAAAGAGTCAGAGGAGATCTGCCTCTTGATTTAAAAGATCAGTTGTGGCTCAGCGCAGCTCCATACATACAGCCATGAACTGTTTACAAGTAGGGCTTCAGTCACAGAGTATCAAAATACGTCATGTACCAAAAGTTTTGTTTTGTTCAGATTTAAATCATAATATTCCTAAAAGTAAAAGACACTATACAGTAAAGATTCATGTACGCCTTGCATATTTTAAGACAAAATCATACTGATGTATTTAAGAAGTTTGGTTCATTTAAATGAAAGAAAGGCATTTATAAGCTAGAGCTAGAAAGGAGAGAGGGGTAAGGGAGACAAAGTTGCGCAGCAGTCCACTCGCTGCGTAGCCCTTCATGTGTGAGCCACTCCCATCAGTAAATGCAGGCTAAAATGTTCTCAAAGCTCCAGGCCTCCTGCCACTGCTCGGCCCATTGTGGCGTGCGTTTAGCAGGGTGTGTGTCTGTCTGTGTGAGAGAGATTGAGCCATCAGTCACAAGTGTCCCTCTGTGTACTGTCTTCAACAGCTTCAACATTGTCTGTATCCAACTGCTCTACTTCTCCTAAACAAGAGCTGTTCTTACAACACAGCAGGAACCACATGGCAAATACACTCATAACAACAAGAAGAGGCAGTTTCGCACAACTTCCTCAAAAGTTGTTCTGTGTACACCAAAAAAAAAGGCACACTGCTCAATTGACGCAGTGAAACGTAGTGCAGGCCATCATGAAAACATGTCAGGTTTCAAAGAAAAATCAAAAACATTAGGTTGTAGAGTGCAAAAGGTGAAAAAAAATTATACTATTTCAGAGTTTCCAGTAACTCTGCATGACAATTTCTAAAAAAATGTGAATATGTATTAGCTTGATGTCTTGAGATTTTTAAGGACTTGTTTTAGAAAATATGTTCAAAAAAGGTGTTAAATTGTCAGTAAATGTTTTAAATTGATGCTCACAGAACACTTCAGACCTTGTTATTAATGCCTAAAAAGGAAATGTGTTGATGCAAGTAAAAGAAAAGATCGCATGTTTGAAATGTTTGAAACCAAGATTTCGTGAGAATCACCCGTCTGCCTCTGAGATTTCTGAGGTGAAAGCTAGGACATGAATTATCCTCCTCTTTTATCTCCTCCTCACACATACGCACACAGTCATGCACACAGTCAGCTAGTCAGGTGCCAGCCAAGCTCACATCTACAACACCCACTTCAACCGACTGCCAGCAACATTAGAAACACCTCATGTATAAAAAGTCTTTATCAAACACACAATCACACACAATGTTATTATCAGCAGTCCAAAACAACTTGTCAAGGGCAGAGGCCTTTTATGTTACTTCCAATAGTAACAGAGAAGTCAGATGACTTTGTGGAGTCGACATAAAAACCAGAGCAGAAAATGAGCACTGATAATTAGCTTTGTATTTGTGCTTGTGGTGCCAAAGCCAAGCCTGAGAAGGCTTGAGAGGAAGAGTGTGACGACATGTGACTTCGCAGTTCCATCTGTGCTGAATGGATGTGCCAGACACACGCATAAAGTTACCCTGGCAACTGAGCAACAGCGCTGGTTGGAGGTCACACAGAGAAAAGAAGCAGACCAAAACGCCTCTAGAATATGTATAGCAGTCGGAAGGAGGCTACAAGATGACTGCTTGGGGACGTCCAACAGTAAGCTGCACTCATGCTGCATCGAGGAACATTTTGCATAAACTGTGTAGTGAACATGATGTAATGCAGAGCAGAGAAACACAACCTGAGAAAGACCAGGGATCGGGCTTGATGACGCAAAAGCCCCTCCGTGTTTTATCCCTTTCTCTTGTAAACACGCGGCTCTGATTCTGAGAGGGGAGTTTCATTTCACACACACACAAGATGTAATCTCTAACTAATCACATTTGCAGGCCCTGGTCAGAGCAGTTACACCACAGTGGTGAACAGATGGGCCCACGTACACGAGGCATCTCCGGGATTAGCTTAGCCCAGAAGGTGGAGGTGGTATGTAAAGTTACCAAGGGACGGTTTCTGAAAAGAAGCCGGTACTCAGATGACGTTGAGGGGAGTCTTATCCAAACTGCACAGAAAACTGGAATTGCATCTATGAAAGTAAACCCTCTGCCATTGGCTTACTCCCTTGCAACGACAAAGCATTTAGCTATAGATAATTATGTGTTATACAAAGAGTGATGCAACTGAAAATAAGAATAGCACTCTAACCTAAGTGTGCTTCAGCGTATCCTCCGGGCACTCACATTGTTTCTGTTGGCAAGCAACAGATATGCTACGTGACACTTTTTGTTTTCAGTCAGAAAGAGAGATGAAGAACAGGATAAATCCAAAAACACACAATGATAATTTCAATGCAGCATTTGCAAATAGGCGCACAGATGGGACTTGTGTTGCTTAAGACCAACGGTGCAAAGCTCCACGCTGGACAGAATACTGAATCAAGCATATTCTATTGGATTAAAACCTAAGCCCTAGTACTAAGACTACTTGGGTAAACGATTCAGATGTACCCTTTACACTGCTTACCACTGTCCTGCAGGTGAAACTTTCACTGGGGATCTATAACAAGTCGCAGCTCTCTCCTGGGTTTAGCCTGAATAGGACGAAGTAAAAACCAAAAGGAATTCCAAGCAGTCTCCTTCTCTGGCATATGGAGGACTGCATTTGGAAATAATTAGGTTTCATCTCCCCTTTTGGGCTTAACTTTAACTGTAGTATTATCTAACCACTGCATCAAACTCTCAGAACTGGTACAACTGCTATTATCAACACTATCTAATGAATAAATACATTCTGCATCAATTGTATTATTAAAAAGGACACTGCCAAAGCCAAATGAGATTGTTTGAATCTTTACTGCATAGCACGACACCACAGCACTGTAAAGGCACGCCAGTCACAAGCCTGAACTAGCGACCTCTGGGTCATATGTTAAGTGTTGAGGACAGCAGCTCCACACAACCATACTAAATATCGATATGGAACATTCCTCAGAGCCCTTTAAAATGGGCTGCGAGGGGTAACGTCACACAGGACACTGACAAAGAGTGTGTTAGATAGGAGGTTCGAGCAGAGGGAGGCTTTGTTTAAGAAAAAAGGCGGGCTAATAGTGGAAAAAAGGCATGGATTCAGCTTAAAACTAATTCTGCTCCACAGCTAATAGAGCTGGCCCACTCAAGTGTGTGTGTGTGTGTGCTACCAGTACATGTACATATCTGTAGATATTCCTGAGCTCACAATTTAAGGGAACAATGACAGATAAAATGAAGTATGATTAGACACCTCTTGACGTTTTAGCAAAGCAGACTGTGATAGGACATGTTACACTGATCGGTGTTATCAGACCACCATTGTCACTGATTCATTTGACATGAAAAGGTCAACATACCTTCACCTCAGCTGTGACACAACAGCTCAGTCTAACACACAGCCTAAAGACTGATAAATGTTAGGTCTGTGTATACTTTTTGGAACTGTAAGAGTGTCTGGCATAGAGTTACATGAAATAGATACCTAATTGAAGACTATCACTCATTTAAAATGGTATTATTGATCAACAAATTACATTACATTAATGGAGGTAGACAGTTATCATACACATGTAGAACAGCTTGCTGATTCTTGAGTGCTGTTGGTGAGATGTGAGTGCCTTGTTTGAGAAACACCCACCAGCTGAACTTGGGAGGAACCTTTCTTGATCATGCTCTGAAAGTTCCCCTCATTTAAATACATTTAGGGCATCGAGGTCGAGAGCCGTCGATCGGCCCCTTTCACCACACTCGAAATACCCTCGCGACTCGTCTTTTGCGCCAACTCTACAACGTGTGTGATGTGTGATACGGCTAAGACAAGATAGGCTATGGCTGTACACAGTATTGTTCGTGGGTGAACCCACGCCACACCCAAAGCGCTCCCCGGAGGGCAACTGTGCAGGGGGTTCGCCGCCAATGAGCTATCCAAAGCAGAGCGCCTGCAGTGGGGTACGGCTGTTAAAATAAGCTCTTATGGGCCAACGGCACAAACGGGTCGACATAAAGTCCCCCGTCTCCCTAAACAGAAGCGAACTGTGTAGCGGCTAAAGTAAACAAAGTAAGACTGCACGGGAGGAATCACAAATTGATAACACACTCGCTCTCCCCACTCTTTTCTCAAACAGTTCCATATTAGCATGTTGCAATTCATCGCTAGCTTGATTTCGTTAGCTAACTTAGCTTGGTAAGGGAGCGCATGATTTATTATTAGCATTAAATCGAACTCCTCGGTGCTGCTCCTTGGTCTGTGGCGGAGCGACCGTATCTTCACGTGGGTGGATGAGAAAATAAAATGATGTGCTAAGACAAACCTCTGCACCCAGCTACAGATAGTCTGCATTATACACACACCAGGACAAGTCTCTGTGGTCAGCTTATCGTTTCTCTAACATACCATTTTCCCCTCCTCTTGGTGGATGCCGATTTACTCTGATAACGGAGCATCCTGCGTCTAAAAAGAAACATCCAACCCGTTCGTGGGGCTTAACGTTATACGTTAGCTAGCAACCTCGACGGCTGGGGAGGGATTTTCTACATGATGTCGCAAAAGATAACAAACTTTGCCTCACGATGTTCTGTAACTCACCGAAGTGCGCCGTTTTCTTCGTCCTTCTTCTGATATTCCAGTGGGTTCATCAGAGGCCAAGAGAAGACAGCGGCAGAGAGCTAACAGTTTTTAGGCTAACGCTCGGGACACGATGATGCGCCCCGCAACAGCTGTGTTCTGTTTTGAATGAAGGCTGAAGAGACGCACGGCTAACGGGCGGAGCTTCCAGCGTGCCAGCGGACCAGTCCGCCCATCATCCCCAACACACCGGCTTGGTTTAGTATCTTTATATGTTATATATGAGACCTTTTATTACGGTCTACACTATCTTCAGGTTGTTAATACAAAATCAGTTGTAATGTTAACATTACTGTCAGTTGACAGATCAGAGTAGCATAACCCCCTCCCCCCCTCTATTGTTGTGACTTCACGGTGAAGCGCCCTGTGAGATTTGAAAAGGGCGCAAAGTTCAGGTCTTTGATTCTGACTCCCTCTTGTGGGCCAACCACTGTTGTGCCCGCACCCGCTCCAGTGACTGAAACTGTCCAGTGTTACATGAGGTTTTAGGACACTGTCCTACTGTTTTAACCCTTTAAGCTTGTGCGTAATCATTTCTATATCACACATCACTCTCAAAAGCATAATTAATAACTAACTACTGTACATGAATCAAGATTCATTTTATTGTGTACATAATATTGTATACGTTTGGCTGAAATCTACCTGTACAAATAGTTAAGTTAATACTGATCCCTGAATTTTACGGCCTAGCTCTGTAAATAAGGCAAACATGTCCATTTAACCATTCTTCTTAAAACAACAGATCATCTACTACCTTTGAACCCCTTGAACAGGTTTTTGCTTGTGCACACATACACTTGTTCCAACAAACAGCCTGACTGAACACCACATGTGTAGGCAAACCAAAACAATAATAATTTTAATCAAGTGTGTCACATTCACTCCCCAAATTTGAGTTGCCTTTCCTTCTCCAAACCGTGCAGCTCCCTGGCTCGATTCTTCAGCTCCTCCGCCTTCTTCTCATCCTTCTCTGTGCCATCCCCAAGTCTGTACATGCGACTTGCATTGGCGCAGCCCCACACATGTCCCAGCTCACAAGCCCTGTTAGCATACTTCAGAGCTAGAGTCATATCTGGTGCCAACCCTTTGGCGTTGCCCTCAATGAACATAGCACTGAGGTTAAAGCAGGATGGGGCGAAGCCACCAGCGCAGGCCTTCTCATAGTACTGCCGAGCTGCTGTAAGGTCAGGTGTTCCATCCGTAGCTCGTCCATCATGGGCTAATAGACCAACGTTATGGCAGGCATCTTTAGTCTTCTTTCCTCCGGTGTTGCAGGAGCGCATAAAGCAGGAGTAGGCTGTTTTCAGACACTCAGTCACTCCACCTGGTGGGAAGAATTCAAATCAAAAAGTAGACATACCATTAAAAGACGAAATGCTTAGTCTGCAAGTTGTAAAACTAAGTACTCATCACGTCAAGTCAGGTACAAGAGCCCAACCTGTGGCTAAATCCATCCTTTAGCAGTATTAACAGCAAATGTTTAGTATTTTCACCTGATTTTCTTGACAACCAATTAACCAGCTAGTCATGTAAACTAACTAACACTCATTTCTATGTAGTAGGTGGTGCAGTTACTAAGTATATACTATCGGGAAATTGAAACTCCAAGAAAGCATCATGTTTAATTTTGTTTCATATATTTTGCTTGTAAAACTTTATCATGGATTGCAAAGTATATTGTACTTTACTTGTGTACTAAATGTCATAGTTTAAGTCCCATACATAAGTACTCCATGTCTGTCTCTAGTATCTATCACATACACATTTTCTATTATTTCAACCCGTGATGACTTCATGGACTTAACCTCTAAACGTTTAGAATTGAACCCCAAACTGCATTGTGACCACAAACACCAGAGGGTAAATAAGGAAAGCAATAAGCCACATTGCTGATTTACCTTTGCCTGTGACATGGTAAGCCCCCAGCTTATAGCAGCTCTCTCCATGTCCATGTGTTTCACAGTTATGTTTGAGCACTTGTGCTGTAGATTCATAGTTTTTCTTCACCCCTTCCAAGTAGTCTGCGAGCCTTTGACACCCTAAGAAAAAACATGGCTAAATGATGAGGCAAACATAACTAACACATATCAAACATTTAATTTCCATCTCTAGCTGGTGTCCAGTGTTTCAGCACCATTGATCTGTGAACAGCGCAGGAATATTACCTTCAGGATCCTTTTCTTTATAGCACTGGAAGCTGTACTCCACTCCCAAATTGTCCAAAAACTGCTTCACTTCATTCTCATCTTCAAAGTTTATAAGTCCAGCCATATTTCAGCGTGCACACCTGCCTTCTAACTTTAATGTCACGTTAATCACATGTGCTGGAGGCTTAGCTCTGCAACTTGTGACCTTGGTGACTGAGTTGCTGAGCGATGTTACAAAAGCGTAAAAAAAAAAAAAATCCGTAAAATTAAAACCTCAATGGAGATAATTACCGTTAACCGTAAAGTTCTTATAAAAGCGTACTACTATAATTACTCATAACATCGTTTGCTTTGGAAAGATTACAAGACCATGGTCATGCGTGTCTCCAGACGATCTCTTCCTGGTTTCATAACCCTCCTTAGCAGGCTTCCGTAGTCCAGCCCCCTCGCTAAAGTACTTCCAGTGCTGTGACCTTTGTTTACTGTCTGTCTAGTCAAAAATAGACCAAACTGCCCGCTGTGAAAACTACATTGTTCTACCTGTTTCCTTAATTCAGAGCTCCGGACGCTACAGTGATTAGTCGATATCTTTTAAATATGAATTCAGACACAGCAGACAGCTTTCGACATTTTTGCACGGAGAGCGATTTTCTACCACGGAGGCAACAACAAGTGAGCTATAGCTAGCTGGTTGGCCGCTAACGTTGGTTGTTGCTCGCACTTCGTCCTCTCCTCCTACTTACTGTAACGTTAATGTGTTGTCACACAGACTAGCACAACGGCAGGCTCTCAGACTGGGCAACACAGCACACTGAAACGGCTAAAAACTGAGCCGCCCGGTGGCTAACGCTAACAAGCAAAGCTGCAGTTTTTCCGTGGTGAAAAATACACCAGTCTCATTCGTATAAGCTAAAACAAGAGGGCTTTTTTTTAAACCATGGCCGGTAGCTTCCTAAACACGGTAAGTTTCGTTTTTGCCTTCAGGTAATTTGTGTGACGTATTTTTATGTGCTCAGTCATTACGTCGCGTTATTACTTTGAAATAAAACTGTATATCAACAAATGACATTAAATACATCTACATCAACGAACATCCCCTTCTGCCAGGATGAGGCATCTCCAGCGGCTCTAACAGACCTGTGCCTGACCTATGTGAACCAAAATCTGGAGTTGTTCTGCGTGAAGCGCCCTGATGGCTCCCTGTGCTTCAGAGAGGCTGTGCTCTTCCCACAGGAGCTAGCAGACCAGCTGCTGGCCAAGATGGCCACTGAAGGTAAACCTGGACCTCTAAAGACACTCCTGAACAGAGGGTTAGGGTTAGAGTTTGTGATATCTGAGCGTAAAAACAAGAATCACTGCAGTGAAGATCTATAGACTTTCACACAGTTATATCACCTGTTGAACTGTCAAATGTCACCTGAATAATTTCAATCATCCCTCAATCTCCTGAGTGACTTTTGACATCTTCTTCTATGCCCTTCAAAAAGAAAATGTGTGAAATCTTTGAGCCACATCTGATTGTATGTTGTCTACTAAACCAAAAGCTTGCCCTAGGTAAACAGAAGCAGGATTGTGCAAGTCCTGCATGAAGCTTAAGATGAACCTTAACCCGAGTTACTTCCACCACAGGTCTGTTGAATGACAGCACAGTGGGTGTATTTCGGAACTGTGAATACCTGCGGCTGAGACGAGCCTGCATCCGCACAGCACGTATCTCTGCAGAGGCCTTCCAGAAATCCCTCTGCACTCACAGACTGTTGGAGCTGGATGCTGCCAGGGTCAATGCAGACCTCACTATTCCTGATATTCTACAGGGACTGGCCACCAATAAATATTGTCAGGTAAAGTGAGTGTATGTCAACTTGTGTGAATTCAAACCACCCTTTCCTCCGTTGATGTTAAAATAGTTGGAACTTATTGTTTGTTGCTTTTCCTCTAACAACCTGCAGGAATCCCTCCAGCGACTTGTGTTAACAGGTCTCACCATGTCCTCTCTGGAGGAACCAAGCCGATATTGCTTCAGCTCCCTCCAGGGCCTCCGCTCCCTCTCTCTAGCCAATGTAGACTTCTATGACTCTGGGCTTGTCGACGTGTGTTCCCTGCCCCGGCTGGAGAGCCTCGATCTCTCCAACACTTCAGTCACCAACCTGAGCCCACTGCTGGGCCTGAAGGAGCGGCTGCGCTCACTCACACTGCACCAGCTGAAAAGGCTGGAGATGAGCACTGCTCAGCTGCTGGGAGTTATAGGCCAGTTGGATGTATTGCAGGTTAGTGGAAGGATGGAGCTGAGTTTTGCACTGTGTGTCATTTAGGCTGAGAAGAACACTTTCTCCATGATTTCACCAGCCATGCTTGTGTTTTACTGAAAATATTATTGTTTGTGTTTGTGTGAAACCCTGCCTATGCAGCACCTGGATATCAGTGACGATAAGCAGTTTACCTCTGACGTGGCTCGTCAACTGCTTGGACAGCCAGGGATCCTGCCCGCTCTTGTTTCCCTGGATGTGTCCGGGAGGAAACAGGTGTGTGTGTGTGTGTTTTTGTATTAGTTTATAACTACGCTATAGAGCCAAGTTGTCATTTCTTAAGTGTGTGAATGTTGCAGGTGACAGATGCAGCTGTTAAAGCATTTGTTGAGGAGAGACCTGGGATGACGTTTGTGGGACTTCTGGCCACAGATGCTGGATTTTCTGACTTTCTGTCTGGAGAAGGAAATCTAAAGGTAGGTATAGATGTGTACATTAACACTGATAACTGGGTGTAGAAATTCAGATTTTCTACAGTAGATTTTGTGTGTAAACAGGTAACAGGTGAAGCCAATGAGACCCAGATCTGTGAGGCTCTGCGTCGCTACAGTGAGAGGGAAGGTTTTGTGAGAGAAGCTCTCTTTCATCTGTTCAGCCTGACCCACGTTATGGAGAAACCCAGGCCTGACATCCTTAAGGTGAACTCACATTACTGTACTTTGAAATTAAGTGATCTTTCTCATTCCTTTAAGACAGATTTTCTCATCTCTACGAAAACAGTGTAGATTATCATACAATATTGTTTTATCATGCTTAAGCAGTAATACATATGATGTCATATCTAAACCACATATTTATCTGATAAGTGATGGAGTGTGGTGGAGCCATGTTTCCTCCTCCTAGTTGTTACATAGTATTAAGCCCTACACCCCCACTCCACTTCTGAGTTCCTCATCTGTCTCACTTAATATAATATTACTTCCTTCTGTTTTTTTGTCTAGCTGGTAGTTTTGGGCATGAAGAATCACCCAGCCACTCTGAATGTCCAGCTGGCAGCAAGTGCTTGTGTGTTCAACCTGACGAAGCAGGACCTGGCAGCAGGAATGCCAGTGCGACTGTTGAGTACCGTCACCCAACTTCTGCTGGAGGCCATGAGGACATTCCCCAACCACCAACAGGTAGCTTCATGGCCCCGTGGCTGTCCTAGTGGCATACATAAAAAATACATAATACAAAAAACAGTTTGTCATAACAGCAATGGCTGCATTTAGCAGGCTGTCACACGTGATAGCCAGCGCAGGGAAGTTGGAGAAAAGGGGCTTTTCATTTTGCGTGAAAGAGTTAATTCCCATATATATATATATATATATATATATGACGATTATATATATTTATAAATGTATATTGTGTGTAAATGTCATTCAACAAAATGGGCATAATGACGACATATAATGTTAACTTTCCACAATGACATATCTGAGGTCATAGCAGTCAGATGTTGTTCAGGTTCTGAACTGATGCCTGTCTTGGTTTGTCTATAGCTACAGAAGAATTGCCTGTTGTCTCTGTGCAGTGATCGCATTCTGCAGGAGGTCCCATTCAACAGGTGAGAAATACTCATTATATATCATTTTAACATGTAGTTATAATGTACATGTCAAATGGTTACAGAGTCATTTAAAAAGGACTAGATATATGAAATATTGAAACAGTAAATGCATGTCAGTGGAAGCAAAGCAGGAAGCCAAAAAGTAGAATAATTGTCAGATCATAACATAAAACCTGCACTATGTTTACAGTAGAAATGTTTTGCTCCCTCTCTCTGTGTGCAAGGTTTGAAGCTGCCAAACTAGTGATGCAGTGGCTCTGCAACCACGAAGACCAGAACATGCAGAGGATGGCTGTGGCTATCATTTCCATCCTGGCTGCTAAGGTATATTTTTGTGTGGGATTAATATCTCGTGTGTCATTCACGCATTCTTAGCATTCTTATGTGTAGGCTTTTTCACAGATGTTTGTTCTTTGCAGTTGTCCACAGAGCAGACGGCTCAGCTGGGAGCAGAGCTGTTCATAGTGAAGGTAAGATTCTCGTCTCGGCTCTTATCTTCTTCCACCTTTTTTCTAATTTACCAAAGAAGGCAAATTTTCATAGCAAATGTGCTCCGTCCCGCCTGCAGCAACTGCTCCACATTGTGCGTCAGAAGGCTACTCAGGGCATGGTGGACGCCACCCTCAAATTTACACTGAGCGCACTCTGGAACCTCACTGATGAATCACCAACAACCTGCCGCCATTTTATTGAGAACCAGGGCCTGGACCTGTTTATTAAAGTTCTAGAGGTACACAGAAATGTCAACATATATATGCAAATAAACAGTAAGCACTGCATGCAGAACAACTCGGAGCAGATTACCATACTAGTTAATCATCACACTTAATCACATGTTGCTCTGTATAAGTATGCATGCCTTTGGGGCGGGCTGACTCACTGTTGTTTTGTTTCCATACCTCCCCCTCCTCCCACCACCCCCCTCTGCAGTCCTTCCCCAATGAGTCTTCTATTCAGCAGAAGGTTCTCGGTCTGCTGGTGAGTTTACTGCTCTCTTATTACCCTTTAGAAAAAAAACAAATGTTGAATAAATTTGCAATATTAAGTCTTTATTATTCCCTTTTCACCTTTTGTGGTGTAGAACAACATAGCAGAGGTCGGGGAGCTGCATGGAGAACTGATGGTACAGGGGTTCTTGGACCACATCAGCACTCTGCTGCACAGCCCCGAGGTGGAGGTCAGCTACTTCGCCGCAGGCATCCTTGCACATCTGACGTCACGAGGGGAGGAAGCCTGGACGCTCAGCCCTGACCTTCGATCCTCACTGCTGGAGCAACTGGTAGGAAAACCTCAAAACTACAGAACTTGTGCAGATTAATACTGCACACAGTTATGTTGAAAAGAGTCTTATGCATTTTTGTGTCTTTCTAGCATGCTGTCATTATGAAGTGGCCCCCGCCCGAGTGTGAAATGGTGGCTTACAGGTGAGACGCAGCTTCTCTACAGTAATAATAAAGCAGGAAAACAATTGCATCAAAGCAAGTAGGCCCGTACATTAAATGTTTGGCCCTTCATAACCTGTGACAAAAATGAAAGAAAGATCTGTTACCGATATCAGGTAAGTCTGTAGTTCATTTTCATACAGTATTGAAAAATTCATTAAGAACGCACCTTGAAAAACAAGTCCCTAAAATGTCCCTTTTTATATTGAGCTTTACACGTTCATGTTTGTGTGAACTGGAGTCATAGTTTTCTTTGAAGGCTATAGACACACAGTCAAAACCTTAGCATGAACATGTGACATACAGTACATACTAAACGTCTCTAAACGTATCGTCTCTCATTCTGTAGGTCATTTAACCCCTTCTTTCCCCTACTGGAGTGCTTTCACACCCCTGGTGTACAGCTGTGGGCAGCCTGGGCCATGCAACATGTCTGTAGCAAGAACGGTGAGACACAGATATACAGCACAAACCAAATGTTATTCTAGTTTTAAATTTGCCCATTCACAAATCAGTTACTTATTCACCTACCCAAACCTGACAAATCGCTGACAGATTCGAACATCGAATCAATAGCACCTTCAGACCACAGCAAATTCCTTGTAATGTATGTTACTTGGCAATAAACAGTTTCTGATTCTGATTCTGATTCTGATTTGATATTGGATTGCGCCCTCTCCAGCCGCTCGCTACTGCAGCATGTTGTTGGAGGAGGGCGGCCTGCAGCAGCTGGAGCAGGTTCATACACACCCAGAGACGCACAAAGACGTCAAACTGTTGGCTAAGAGCATTCTGGAGAGCCTGCAGCACCACAGAGCCCGCACCGGCCAGCCAGCACCAACGCAGACAAGTCGCCGCCTGCCGCCACAGTAACCTCACAGAGGTAGAGACTCACACACACCAGTGGTCATTTGCAATACCAGTCTCACAGGGGCTGGAGATTTTTCATTCTTTTACATTTTCTCTTTCAGGAAACAAGGTTCCTTGACCATAAGAAGGACGTAAGCTGGGTCCCACCGCAGAGGGATTTTGTATGTGTGTGTATGCGTACCCCACGCACAAACACACTTTATCACGAATCCATAGAGAGTTGACATTAAAGGACAAAGACTACGCAATTCTTTGCACATACACTAACTTTTATTTATTTTCTTTGTTTGTTTGAAAACAAGAATATTTCTGTGTGCTAATCTTGTGATAAAAACTTCAATTATGAGAAGAAGCGTGGGTCAGTTAAGCTCAGATCTCAACATGAGTTGAGACTGTGCTCGCTCTTGTTAGTCTGACATTGGCATCATAATGATTTTTCGTACCAAAAACATGTACACACACACACACACACACACACACACACTCACACTCTCTCTCAAGACTCTCAAGTTTGGGATTGAACCCCCAAAAAACTCAGCTGAGGGCTGACACTCTCCAGCTTCCGTATGTTACTGAGAGCTCTGGCTGTCCAAGTTGGTCATTAGATATACGCATGGCGCTGCTGTGAGCTCAAGCATGCTGGAGTTTGTCTGAATGCTTGTACTGTTCATTTTAGGAATGCCTGCTTGTTTGTTTAGAGCCGTGTTCAGTTCACTGAAACCCATGCCCCTGGGTCCGCAATACTGCTGTTGCTCTCCTCTTCATTTAGTCTTTTATCAGCTAATGCCTTTGATTTGATGTGACAGGACACTTGCCTAGGGTGTGTTCAGTGGGTTCAAATGTTCCACACATTAAAGATGAAAACCGAAATTCTAGAGAAGTTACATCTCTTTACATTTTCTTTTCTAAACATTTGGCTAAAACAGTCAGCAAAACCAGCAGTGCGGTATATCAGAAGATCCAGAGTAGAATTCACATGATAAATTGAAATTATACCATCAGTTATGTCTGATCAAGTGCAAATGTCCTCTCTGGACACATGGCAATAATGATGTGGTCAGTATAGTTGCGATGGATGTACATGTGTTTTGAGTCACAGCTGTTTTCTCTCTGAGAAGCGTGTGTATATATTGGTTGTGTTCGCTGTGCTTCCCAATGAGTCCGCGTGTCTTAAAGAGAGAGACAGCACTTTGGTGTGAGCATGCGTGTGTGTACAGTATGTCTGTACAAGTAGCTGCATCTTAAAGAGTGTATGTAATTTGTACATAATAGAAAATGAGAGAGGAATAGTAACTGTTTGTTCAGGACTGGTTGAATTGGTCGCCTGGAAATTATTATACTCCATTGTTTGTTTATCTGATTAAGAACAAAGGTTGCTGTTTGCCCGGAAATTGGAAATATTTATGGAGATTTTTCTGTTCTGAAACGACTGGCCGTGTTACGTTAGTAAAAGTAAAAGCCACCATTTGCTATAACAGCTGACCCTGACGCCCACACCCGTCTGAGGTCTTGATTCTCGTCAAGGCCCCATCATCATTCTCTATGCAATCAAAGCTAATGTTGCTTCTACAAACTTCTGTCAAACCCATGATACAACCGTGATGACTCGTGGATTTTGGCTTCAGCAACAGCGTGTATGTGAATGGAAATAAAGATAATCTGTCGGGCTACTCAATGGCTGTCAGCAAAACCTACATCACCTCATCTGCTCAGTGAATTATGGCCTTATTGTTTTCTGTAAATCATTTGTTGTTGTATGCGCTTGCTAATTATGCATGTGTCCTTAGCTGATCTCATCAGTTTTAACAAGGGCAAAGAGCAGCAGACAACACAGAATCTCTTTTTGTATGTTTCTGTTGCTCCTGATATGTTGGGTTGTTAAATTGAGCCCCCCAAAACATCTCCCTGGATGAAGGCCAATTCAAATTTTCACAAGAATTTGAATTCAGTGGGAAGATGCAAAAAGTCCAGATACTGTATGTCTGCTATGACTGTGCCATGTTGCTACTGAGAGTCACGTTTGGAAATAAAGAATGTACATTCCCATAAACTGGAGGGGACACTTGTGTTGCCTTTTTATTCCAAATTATTGTATTCAAGTATGGACTGTAAATAGTATCATCATATTCCACTGTTGTGTTTGGATCAAATGAAAATCACCTTTTGTCAGTCTCATCCTGAATGTAGCAAAAGCAAACAGTCACCATTGAGAATTCAGGCTGACCTTAACGAATGTATTGACTCTGGCTGGGATGCACACACACAATCAATGAGAGTTAATTGTCTATCAGACATGAGGTTACATGGAGCGGTGTGGGCACGTCTGTGTGAGAGAGAAACTCAATAGCTCAAAAGAGTTTATTCCCCAGTGTACCGCGGGGCTCTCTTCTCTATGAAGGCAGCCATACCCTCCTGTCTGTCCCGCGTGGGGATGACCTGAAAAGAGAGGGCAAGGGTTACAGCAGATGATCTGACTAGAGACAGCCTCGGAGGGTTTCACTAAGGTCAGAGAGTGAGCGTCAAAGCTGAGCCCAACTAGAACTCTTTGCACTGCTTGTACTGATGATTTTATGGGCAACAAAGCATGTGGATCATCCACATCTTGGGTTGTTTTAGAGATAAAAGTCATGCAAAATGAGAGTAAGTTAAATATTTTCAAAACATTAATGAAATCTTACCCGAGCATAACACATCCTCTCTATTGCCATTGCTGAACTAATGTCAACCTGGAAGAGACAAATTTCAGTCACTATAATCACTGATGTAAAACAAATAAAAAAATCCATGAAGATCAGTGAATCACAGTGTACCTCAACGCCTCTGTTCATTGCCACTTTTGCCATCCGCACGGCGACAGGAGCCTGGGCAACAGAGAGGAAAGAGACGTAAGACACCATACACTGACTGTCTCCCCCCTAAAAAATAGAGGGATGACCAGAACAAGTCATGACAAACTGAAAACATATTTTACGTATAAATATTTCACACATGAAGGACGAAAATAACCCTGATGACGTCATAGTGATGTCATAGGGGTTACGTCGGCTTGGGCTTGGAGACAAATTCATAACAGAAAACCTAAATTACAAACTGGGGACGTGGAGTTTGAAAGATGTGGGTGTTTACAGGGCAGGGAGGATCTAATGAAAGACAGCGGCATGATGGGACTTATGCATTATTTTTGCAGCATGACCCAGACTAGGTACTAAAACTCAGGATATCTCAGCCTCTGTAGCACAGATTTTGACCACTGTCCAACTTTATTAAAGTTAAATACTGACTCTCTGGAGTACCAATTGAAATGGTGCTGAAATTCAAATGCAGGGACTCCAGCCGACTGCAGAGGCTACTTCCCTTGTCTTGTAAAATTCTAGATATTTACTAAGAGAGCTCATTATCTCCTCTGTCCTACCTCGCTTTCATTCAATACAAACTCCAGTCAGTCATTCAATCCTCACCAACACAAGCATGTGTCGGTTAATGTGTGTGTGTGTGTAGTGCTATTTGTGGTCCATTTCTCCACTTGACTGCCACTCTGGCCCTGCTCTCTGCGGGCATCTGAACTGGAGTGAAAGAAATATGGAGCGACAGAGGCCTGGAGAGAGGGAAGAGAGGAGGGAGAGGGAGAGAGGGGGGGAAGGTGGAAAGAAAACACCAGGAAGAGATAGACAGGCAGAATGAAAGGAGGAGGACAAGAAGCAGCGGAGAAGCAGGGAGGACGAGGTAAGAGATCAGGCCCTTGCCTGGAGGAGGAGGGATGCATCAGTATCTGAGCTGTAGCGGTGTAGCGGTAGCTGTAGCTGTGTTCTGACCTGGGGCAGTATCTCTCTGGCCAGGCTGAGTGCCTCTCTGTAGGCAGCGTCTCCTGTCTGGATCTGTTCCACAGCTCGGTTTACTAACCCCATCTCCAGAGCTGTCTGCCCTCCCACACGTTTACCTGATAACAGACAGACAGAGAGGGAGCGTGTGATACACAAAGCCTTCGCTGAACGATAAGCAGCCTGTGTCTATGGCAACATGTGTCAGCGTTTCTGTAACACCACCTGTGAAGATGAGCTCTTTGGCCAGTGTGATGCCGACCATCCGCGGCAGCCGCTGACTGCCCCCTGCAGGACAAACCACTTCAAGGTCAACTTCTCGCAGCTGCTTTGTCTCTTTACTTACACACTCAGTACTCCGCAAGGTCATTTTTGTGACCCCTGTTTGGTCTTACCGGCCCCTGGGAGCAGCCCCCGCGACGTCTCGATCAGACCCATCTGTGCAGAATATGCTGAAACACACACAAACGCAGAGGACAGTTGAAGGTCTGCGCTGCCATTAAGCTGGGGAGGGCGTGAAGTCTGACTGATGCCTCTGTCAGAGCAATACACGGCAACACCTGCTCGCCTAGCTCATCAGCGCCCGGCCAATCACCAAGCTGCCACGCCTGATTTAACCAATCACATGTAGATTCAGCTACATGAACAGCTGGGCAGATGTGTCTGGCCTCACCAGCCCATCATTATTCCCTGAGCTCAGCAGCAGATCATTAGTGCTGGGCAAAAAATACATATCTCCAGAATGTCAACCTCTCAGGAACAACAACAGACTTGTTTTTAGCTTGACCGCTGTGTATTCCTGTAGTGTATTTCTATATTTTTATGGTAACATGCTGTTTTGCCCTTTTATTTTCCCTTGAAGACAGTTAAAATCATCTTATTCCACAGTCTGCCAGCATCATATATGATGATTATACTGAGTGAAATATTAATAAGGAAAACTTTTGATGGCCATTTCATCAAATGGAAATATTCTATATGTCTTGTGCATGATCTTAAACATGCTTGTTAAGGGTAAGTGTTTCCTCAGATAAACACAGAATGTTTTTACCGAAAGAAAACTAAGGAAAATCTCCAAAATTGAGTTTTGGGATTTTTACCTAATAATAACCATTAGGGCTTCAACAATACTAATGATTATTTTCATTATCGATTAATCTGATTTATTAATCTCTTATTTTTTCCATTAATTGTTTTGTCAAATGTCTTGTTTTGTCTTACCAACATCCAAAATCCAAACATGTCCACAGGTTACGTCATGTATGACAAAAAAAAGCATCAAATCCTCATATTTGAGAAGCTAAAAACTGCAAATGTTTGGCATTAAACAATGACTATGACAATTACTCAATTAGCAAAATAGTTACTACATTAATGGATGAATTAGCTAATTGATTAATCAGCTAATCGTTGCAGCTCAAATAACAATATTCTCTCTGAGTCTGCCCGTGATATAAAAAAGGAGAGACATTACAAAAAGGATAGAAGGTAGAAGCTTCTTTCCTGACCCGTAATAACCAAGTAATGCCTCGTCTTCGTCGCAAATGTCTTATATTTTTGATAAAAAGTCAGACACAATTTTGTGGAGCGTTGATCATCCTGTCACCCCTCAGAATATTTCTTGTGACCCCTTGGGGAGTCCCGACACCCAGGTTGAGAACCACTGGTCTTATCTACACTGATGTTACAAGGGAGTTGTCAGTCTATAAAAAAGGGCCCTAAGTGGATATGACTGGATTGGTGACAGCTGTGAAGAGAACACGTCATCCCCTTTCATGCCCCATTAACATCACCTGAAGGGAGGAAAGAAGAATGTTAAAAAGTGTGATGCAGACTCATCCAGTTCAGGGTCGACAGGTGAAGGTTCAGAGGTCACTCACCGGCAGTGCGGAGGTCACAGGCCAAGGCTAACTCCAGCCCACCTCCCAGGGCAACGCCGTCCATGGCTGCGATGGTTGGCATGGGCAACGATGCTGCCGGGGCATTACAGCAAAGGGAGGAAAGTACACTCTCAGGGCCTGGCTTTGGGGAAATAACTGCTCACTCTTAACATGACGTGTTCTCTTTCTTACCGATCTGAGTCATGAGGGATCGCAGGCCGTGAACAAACAGATCAGACTCTGTGTTGTTCATCAGAGCTCTCTCTTTCAGGTCAGCACCTATGTATACGTCATAAAAAAAAACCGCCATCACATGTCATTTAGACAGGCTTTGATCTCAAACCCAGAGGCCTGGCAGGTTTCAGATGTTCCAGAGAGCACTTACCTGCACAGAAAACACCTGGCACTAAACTCCTGAAGACAATCACACGAACCGCTGAGTCACTGGACAGAGTGGACACGAGCTCTCTCATCTGCACACATGGGACACGGTGTCTCAGTCGGTGGTGTGTGTGTGTGTGTGAGTGTGTGTGTGTGTTGATGTAGAGGTCTGCTCACCTGTGACACAAACACATGGCCCAGAGCGTTTCGTGCCTTGAGCCGGCACATCAACACCTCCACTATCCCTGAGAAAGAGAGGGTTTCATGTGTTGTTCCATGACTTTCTACAGTCACGTCAGTATGGAAGAATGTTCCAGTCAGGGAAATAAATTAGCAATGATCGAAAGAAAAGAAACAGCACATTTCATGAATATGACTTAGAGAGATGCAATTATGACTTAATAGTGATTAAATAAGTAAAACTATTATACCTTTAATCTATTAATCAATCGACAGAAATGGTACAATGGTATAACAGTGATTAATAAAAGTGATTGATAATGGGTCAAATTTAAAGCAAAAATGCCAGAAATGTGATGGTTACTGCTTTTCAAATGTGAGAACTGGGCTGTTTTTCTGACAATTTATCAACTAATCGAGAAAATAGTCATCATTTTTTAGCTGCAGCTCTGATTAAAATGATAACCTGACCTCAAAACTCATAATTGTGACATCATTTTGCACGTTTTTTATTTTATCTCAGGTTTTATTCATTTATTTACTTGGCGAAAATTGACTTCCATAAAGTCAGAGCGTTTCCATGAAATTTCCACGACTTCCTAAGAGAACCAAATAAGTCAGTGCAACGTCCCATGTTAATAACTCTCCATAAATACCAGCACCTGTGGGAATATCGCCTGTTCTTCCTCAGAAAGTCATCAGGTCTGATACTCATTCTGCAGGTACAGCATGCAGGAGATGCAGGCTTTAGACTTTGGTAGCCTGTCAGATGGATGGCTGAAAGATGTCGGTCAGAGAATGCGTATGTCTACAGTATCGTGAGTTTGTCAGTGTGAATTTGAACAAGTGTGTCCCTACCATCGTCTTCCCCCTCCAACCGCTTTAAATCCACCTCTACGGGATCTACCGCCTCCGTGTGCTGCCTGCGGATCTGTGCGCGACTGTACGCCGTCAGAGGGCGACCGCCATCGGCCAGCAGTCGCGCTCCGTCCCCGTGGATCAGGTGGGAGGTTCGGCCGTGAGTTTCCCGCAGAATCAAGCCCAGCCACCGCCTCGATGAGCACCTGGGCCCTCCCAGTCTGCGAAGGAGAGTCGTCATGCTTGCTGCCCCTTCGCCGTGTAGTTTTCAGAAGCAGGAAAATTGCCCAGCAAAGTTGCAGGAAGTTTGGTGCAGGTTTCTTCCTGTGAGAGGAGGGACTTGGCTACTCCTGACTTTACTTTCAAATCAGATAAGGTTCACACAAGGCAGCACACCAGAGGGCTGAAACACAATGTTGCCTGAAATGTTGAAGTGACTTTATGCCTGTGAAGCATTTCAGCAAAAGGGGATGTTTGTACTGCCTGATACCAGTCATTATTTCACTCAGCAAGACTCAAAGTGAAAATTTTGAAATTGTGCAAGTATTTCTTCTTCCACAGTCTGCTCCCACACACACACACACACACACACCTTGTGTCCTGCAGTGTCCAGACTTTGGCCGGACAAAGCGGGTTGTTGAGGTAAGGTTTTCCGTCAGGCTGCCCATGTCTAGTCTGACCATGCATTATTGAGCAGGTCTTTACAGGTTATGCAATTACACAGTCAGACAGTGGCTCTGACGGCACAACAGTCTGAGCAGAGAGATCCAGGTCTGTGTGTGTGTGTGTGTGTGTGTGTGTGTGTGTGTGTGCTCATCCACGTGCATGTGACCCAGACATTGTGATAGAAATGGACCATTTATGAAATATTACAAAGTTCTTTGAGCATTCAGGTACATCAGATTACATTGATATCGATCAGGGCCTTCCCTTCCCCTTCTACCACAGCGAGCACATTTTTACTGTCCGTTTTATTGCTGTCTGGCTTTGCTTACTCTTCCTAATCAACATGGATGCAAGTGTCTCTGGGCGGTGAATCATGTTCATTTGTAGTTGAGATGTAAATTTATCACAAGTGTAGGGTGTAGGTGGCTATGTGCTGCAGGGTGCTGGGTCACGAGGCTGGCAGGCTTTTCACACAGGTAGATTTGACCACTGATCAAAGACAGATTGGATGAAACATAAAGAAGGAAGGAAAGAAAAAAAACAGAGATCAAATGATGAGATGTGTTAAATTTAAATGCATGACGAGGCGTCGTTTGAGAGGTAAAGAGAGATCACTCGGATTTGCGTCACCAGATGGATTTCTAAGGTTCTGGTTTGGATGGGAACAGGCTGTTCAGATTTGATGTCTGCCAGGTGTGTATTCCTCCTCTCATGTGTACGTGCCTTGGGAAGGAAAACTGATGGTAGATGACACTCGCCCTCTGAGTCCGGGGGTGTGTGAGTGACAGAAAGTGAGCCTGATGGACTGTGACGGGCACAGCCAGTCTGTCCCGGACAAGACACACAGGTTGGACACACGTCACAGCGAGAACACAGACTCTGGTGAGACACACAGAGGACATGGTTGCCATTAATGTCATCAAACAAGAACAAAGGAGAAGAGAGGAGTTGTTTTGTCCAATATGTTTCAGTGAGTTTGATGCGTGTCTCCTCCCTTCCTCCACCTTTCTGCAACTGGACAGATTCACAACCCCCTCTGCCAACAAACATCTTGGACAGGGCATACTTCAGCTGATGCCAACCACACAGCATTTCCCCTCCAATCCTGCAGGGGTCAGCCTTGTATCAGAGGGTTGATTGGAGGAGCGTGGACTCTGTCCTGTTGCTCCTCTGCTCCCTTAGCTTGCCAGTGCAGTGTGTCATTTCACGAGAGGTCTTTGCTGTGCTGGCTGATTCCTTCATCAGCAGCCCACAGTGTCAGTGACAGACTGCTGTAGAGACCAAGAGACATGAACTCAACACACTATCCTTTCCAAACAAATGGTTCTTCTTCTTCCCTCTCCACCTCCTCCGTCACCTTCCTCTTCCTCTCATCAGAGGCAGGAGGTCGGGGGGCAGAGTCGTGAGTGGACTACCGCAGACAGCCCTCCGGCCTCAGCAGCATCAAAGCCCGGGGCTGAGTTCGGGCAGGGAGGCCCGGTGACGGGGCACGAGGCCAGGCATGACTCAGAGGGAGTGAGTGGCGTCCTGTTACTGAAGCTGTCTGTCAAGAGTGAGACAGCACAGTGATCTGCTCACGGCATGTACAGTGTGTTTGACCTTTGTGTCTGAGGTTTTATCACACACATATACTGTAATACTAACACACATAATTCTCTTTCCTAAGTCTACATTCACGGATTTTTACTCTATATCACGCAATCACATAAAAACATCCCTCAGGCCAGGCTGTTTTTAACTCGTGTAATTGACTTACGAAACCATAGAAGAAGACAACAGTTGTGCAACACTGCCATGTTTGATCTCATGTATTTGTGTTGGTGCGTGTGTGTGTGTGAGTGTTTGTAGTGGGAGGAGTAGTGATGGAGATAAAGAATATGGGAGAAGATGTTTGTTTGAGTTGGTGCGGATTTGTGTGTGTGTGTGTGTGTGTGTGTGTGTTTGTGAGTGTGTGAAGGGGCAGGACTAGGGGGGCTGCCATTATGTGAGCACATTAACTCCACTAAAGTGCACAGAGGCAGGGTGGAGCAGATTAATACGCTCTGCTGATACTGCAGAACCAAAAGCCATCAACGCCCCAATACAACCGACCAGCGCAGACGTGGACGCTGTGACATTTGCTGATATTCATCTATTACTGATCTTTACTTATGTGTAAACATTTGATACATTAAATACATTAAAGGATAGGTTTGGTGCTATTTCATATTTTTATTGCATTAATTCATGATGAACATAGGCACTGTAGTTTATTTGTACATACTCCATCCTAGTGACGTAAATACTCTCTAGAGCTCCAAATGTGTATTCATCCACAGCAGAAAATGGGCACTATTTACTGTTTGAAACCTTTTAGCCTTCTTCAGAAATGAAAGTACATATTTGTGACCCATTTTTAAAGATTTACGTCTTCACTGGGATTGATTTGGCTTAAAGCTGAGAGCCACAGAGAGGGTAGGAGAGTCGGAAAGTATTAAGAGATGGACTTACACATTGTTGCTTCATGGGATTTGTTGACAATAATGAAAAATATAGAATATAGGCTGCCTTATCCTTTAAGATGTGTTCGTGTTATGTGGAGCTTAAATTAAATTGTCCATGCCCAGCGCTTCACAAAAGAAACTTTATTTGACCAATTTCACATCCGTTTCCTTTATTGCAATACTAGGCATTAAACACACCCACACACAAACACACCAGGCAGTCAGAGTGACTGATCGTACTCTCGGTTCAATTACATTAGAATGATGGAGTTGGTTATGTGCAGGGAAAGAAAAGAGCCTCAGACTTACAGCCTGAAAGATAGTGGAGCAAGTTCAGAGAAGAGTTACGACCACAGGGAGAGGAAGGGAGAGAGGAGTTGTAGCTACACATGGACGAAGGAGGGGGGGGCAGAGCTCAGCCTGTTCTGCTGTTGTGAAAAAAATGCCATTATTTAGTCCAGGGGTGCCTCCAAAGAGAAACTTAAAGATGTGAAGTAATGGGTGTGAAGCAAAGGTGAGTGACACCTCTGATGGCAGCAGTGCCCCGCCCCCCTCCGGTTGGGGATCAGATCGGCTGTCTGGCAGTTGACAGCCGACACGGCATACACCCTTATTAAAAAATAAGGATGTTTCACTGCTCAGCCTGGCCCCCCCACACACACACACACACTGTCACAAAGGCAGGGAACATCCATGTAGACAAGTATGACACACACTCATGTGCAGCACACATATGACCATATGACACAAGACCTCCACATATCATGTATCCGTGACACACACACACACAAAACTGTACAAACTCACACCCACACACATGCGTGCACATGGATATACACAAGCGCCTCTGGAAGCTGACACCGTTTGGAGCAGTCAGGGAGGAAAGTTACATTAATGATTCTGATCGCCAGGCTTTACCCAGGTTATCTGCGAACACGATCCAGCAGGGCCATTTAGACTGCAAACCCATGACAGAGGGAGCAGACGGCCGACAGAAAGCGACACTGATCAAATGGGCTCATTTTCCTCCAGGCTTCTCTGTGCTCGGTGGAGCTTTCCTTTAATGATGATACATCAGACTGAAGATAGATATCCGTGCGTGACCTCAGCAGCTCTGAAATGAAAAGAGAGAGCAAAAGGGGCGGTCAGTGTCAAAAGTGGTCAATTTTTCCACAACATATTATCCATTTGCTCGGTCCAATCATTTAGCTGCCGTGAAGATTCAGTTGTCTTGATTATCTAGGGATGGCGGTCTGTCCATTGGTCCGTCCACCTTTCAGGTCCAGACTGAAATATCTCAACTATTAACTATTAACTATGGTTATAAATTTGGTTCAGAGATTCACATTTCCCCGACAGGATGTATCACACTAACTTAAGTGATCCTCTTTCTTCTATTGGAGTTGACATTTTTGGTTTTAAGTGAAATGTCTTAACAACTGTATGATGGATCGCCACAAAAGTTTGGTATAGACATTCATACCCCCCTCAGGAGAATTTGTAACTTTGGTGATCCCCTGACTTTTCGTCTAGCACCATCATCAGGTCTGGGACAACAGGATTAAAATGGTTCATTGGCTGTAATGATAGTGCTACTGAAAGAAGAATGACCTCTGTTTGACCCTTGAAGAAGGCAGGCTTGAAATGTGTCTATATTGTGAGTGTAGCTGGTAAGAAATGAATTTAAAAACCTTTTTACCAACCTAATGGCTTTAATTATACCTTCTCATTCTTGTGCACTGATTCATTCATAGTTCTGACTCTCATAGGAACATAATGGCATGGGGAATATATGGTTGGGATGGCAACAATCACATCACTTGGCATTTCGATATAATGAGTCTTAATTGCAGCCGTCATCTTAAACCAAAGTCTACATCCAACTGCTTCCTTTGAATGAAACAGTGATGAGACAATGGCAGAAAAGACTCAAGAGGTGGCAGTCAGCATCCCGTCTGCCTCCTTCCAAAGTTCAATTTCCAGACAATAAAGTGACGCACATTAATGTGGACAGCTGAACTCGTGACTCCATTTCCTTCCCAAATTAAAATTTGGAGTGTGCCAAAAAATTAATAAGTGAGCACACACAATCCAATCTGAAAGCATTATGTTGTCAACAAGCCACTGGGGGGGACAGAACGAGCAGAAATTAGCCACTGGGCCACATGAGATAAGGCCTGTTAAATGTGGGCACGGTGAAGAGGCTGCTGCTCTCAGGCAAGATTATGATTGACTTGTTTTTTATGCACACACACAGAGAGAGAGAGAGAGGGGGGGGGGGGGGCTATCCTCCTCACGTTTCTTTGAGTTACTCTGGCCGGACAGCAACACCTGGTGACGTCACCGTTGTAAATCACACGATTGCCAACTCTCTCACACACACACACACACACGCAACACAACGCAACACAAAACAGTAGTTGTGTGTGTGCAGAGCTGCAGTGTGTGTGCGGATGGAGAGGCGGGGAGGGAGGGAGCGCAGAGAGTACCACTACAGCGCAGCAGAGAGCCACAGTCACACAGAGCTGTCTGAGCGCAGAGGAAGGGCGCACTTTCCCTCGCGCTCCTGAGGAAAAACCGACTTGTCTGCTGCTGGACAGAGACACACACACACACACACACACACACACACACACTCAAACAAACACAGCCAAGGACATATGAGAGCGGGGTGCGTTTCCGCGGAGAAGGTTCCGGGGAGTCTACGTCCAGGATCCAGTGGATTTTGCGCAAGTCATGGCATTTGTTTGGAAAGTAAATAAACAATGCACTCTGCTGGCGACAACTAATTCACAAAGATGAGTCACCGAGCGGGTGATCGACAGCATTCAGTGGCTCTCTGGTCTTCTCGGGCGGGACAAAGTCCGGTAAACTGCGCGATTCTCACCCACGGAGCGATAAGCGTCTCTCGGTCACCTTCTGAAATGATGTCTTGTGGCGACGTGCGCGGCGCGCCAGAGTGCGTGTGAGTGAGTGACCGGTAGTCTTTCTGAGAGAGAAAGAGAGGCTGGATATAAACAGCAGCCAGGCTTCCAGGCAGCGACAGCCAGACACTCAGACCAGCCATCTCGCCTCCCGCACAGCTCCTCAGACCCATGCAGGATGCCCGGAGAGCGCCGGGGAGTCCTGGTCCAGCTCAGCCCGAGTTCATGACGCTCTGGGCGGCCTCGTCATGCGTCTGTTGCCCGAGCCCAGCGCCCAGTCCCTCCGGCTCCTCTTCCTCTTTATCTTCGTGATGGGGGTGACCCCTTCCCCGGCTCTCACAGCCGGCTGCCCAGACAGATGCGTGTGCGACGACCAGCTCGTGGTCCAGTGCGCCGGTCAGGAGCTCACCCTGTTCCCCAATGACCTGCCCCTGGCAACCCGGCAGCTCATCATCTCCAACAACCGCATCGGGGACCTACCGGCGCTTCAGCTCAACTACCTGTCCGATCTGGTCTATCTGGACTGCAGCAACAACTCTCTGACCGAGATCTCCGAGTCCACCTTCGGGAATTTGCGAAAACTCGCCTACTTGGACTTGTCGTTCAACACCCTGCTGCAGATCGAGGACCGGACTTTCGGACCCCTGGCGTCTCTGGTGATGCTCCGGCTGACGGATAACCCGAGTCTGGGGGAGATCCACCCGGACGCCTTCTCGGAGAACATGGCTCTGCAGGTGCTGGATGTGAGCCGGAACAACCTCACGGCCCTCAACATCAGCAGCCTGATCGCCCTGCCTGCTCTGCGGTCTCTGGGGCTCAGCGGTAACCCCTGGAGCTGCGACTGTGACACGGAGGACCTCTGCCTCTGGGTGCAGATAGAGGGCTTCAAGTTCCAAGGTGAGGATGGATGGAGTCTGAAAGATGTTCAACACAGTTTTCATTCCCAACACACACATAGGAACATTTAGGGTGATCCAAACTGTCAAAAAAGTATAATTTACTTCTTAAAGACTTGTTCTGGCAGTGGCAGCCCAGAATAATGAAGAAAAAAAACAGATCCAAAATGAAGTCTATAAGCCTGTGCCATGATCCTGTTCAGGTGCTGCTCTCCTGTTTGTTTGGTTCTGGAAGCTGGATCCTCTTGCTGGCCAGTTTCCTGACAAGCAAACAAACAGTTCCTCTGTTAAAACTATAAAGAACCAAAGACGCTCCAAGGTCTTATCATTTGTTATTGTCACATCAGCTCATTTAGATAATTTGATTCTGGGCGCTTGGTCAAATGAGTCCCTGATGGACTATTGCTCTCCCCTTATTTTGTAGATTTGTATGCACACACACACACACACACACACACACTTCCATGTGCACTCCCACATATGCGCAGATGCAGAGTCAGATGCAGACACACACACTCTCTCTCTCTCTCTCACTCTCTAGAACTAATGGTTTGACCTCAGAGTCAGAGCAATCTGAAGATTTCGTTCCCCTGCTCCTCTCCGCAATACGATACCCTCAAACTGCCCTTCACGTCTCAATAATGTCTCAAGTTTACCCCAACAAATCAGCACATTTGTGGTACAGTTACATGGAGAGCAACAGCCACCGTAGCCGTCCATTCCTTAAGTAGCGGGGGATTGAATTAGAGCGACCCAAGAAATCACCAACAATGGGCCTCACAACCTTCTCGGCGCAGACACGCTCAGGTGATCTCTGCTCGTAAATGGTAATGGGGTTTAGTTCTAAGCAGGTGAACTAGGTTAGGCATTGTAACAATGTGGCCTTGCTTATAATAGCTGTCAGTGTACATCCCATTGATCTTACTGCGTTGTCTTTGTGGGTCCTTAAGGCAGAGATAATGCTGAGGGGATGAGTGTGTCCTTTTTTTCTGGTTAGCCCCTCCCATCTGCACACACACACACACACACACACACACACACACACACACATACACAAACACTTTTACAAACACAGCGTGCACCAGGGTGTGCTTTGGTCCTTCAGTCCGGATGGTTAATGATGATGCTCAAAAAAGCTGGACTCCTATGTTCCCATTAAGGACAATGTGTGTGTGTGTGTGTGTGTGTGTGTGCAAGTGACTCACTCCACTAAGTGTGTGTGAGTCAATGTGTGATTTGGAGGTGAGGGGAGACTTAAGGCCAGCACCTGTGGGAAATGGGAAGAAGATTAAGGGACAAGGAGCTTGAGAGGAAGGCCACTTGAAGACAGCAGCTCCCCAAAGTTGTTATCCACCTTCACTTCCACACCGCGCTGAAGTGCACTCACAATCTGGCACACACACACACACACACACACTCACACATGCTTACTGTACGCACTCTGCTCTGCTATTTCTCCCACCAAAAAGCCTCACACAAACACACTCCTGCCAAAAAATCAGAGCTAACATTCTGAGAGAAGGGCTTTCGAGTCGTAAGTGACACAACACAACACTCCCACAGCCGGCCTATTGTTTTCAACACACATACACACACACACACACATGTAAAGGTAAAAATCCCAACTAATAACCATGAAATTGCAGCTGTATCACATCACAATATGCCTAAAATGTTATAAATGTGAGCAAACTACTATACACCCTCAAGAACACACACTCTGTCTCTCAGACTGACAAATCGTGTATTGATATGGCACTCGTAAACACCCGCAGTGACCACTTTAACAGAGTGAATGGGGTCAAGTGAGCACGTGTATGTGTGAGCATGTAGTGTGTTTCTGTGGTTATGAATGCCCTCCAATCTGACTGCAGGGCTGTGAGTCTAATGTACAGAGATTCCAGCTGTCGCTACCCCTTAGTGTGAATATGAATCAGGCGCATGCAAGTGTGTGTATGTTTGTGTGTGTGTGTGTGTGTGTGTGTGTGTGTGCGTGCAACGTCTCCACACAGTAACTCATTCAAGACCCTCTGATAGTGCTGCTGATTGTGTCGATTACTGGTAGAAAAATCTTGTGTTCATGCCTGATTGTTAGTTTCTATCGGCTGTTTCTGTTTTTATGTCTCATCATAGCATTTTCTTGTGTTTTCCTGCATTTAAGTGAGTCGCTCAGTTTGACTTTGTCTTTGTGTTTTTGTCAGTCATGTGTCGCTGAGAAAGGTTGACATGACTTGACTCTGGCAGCCACCAAAGTCAAAGCGTAGCTTCGGGAAAGCAGCAAGGTTGGCAGGTGCATTTGAGTGCAAGAGGGAGAAAGTGAGAAAGGAAAGTGATAGAAAGACGGAGCGGACATGTTTCTTTATCAAATGCAAGAAAAGGAAAGAAAACAGCGAGAAGAAAGTCAAAGACAAAATATTCTGTGTTACATTCAGTACGTTGTGTCTGAGCTGATGGAGGTCACTGCCTCTTGGTTGCTTCCTGGACTGACCCTCCTATGTGTGACAGACCCCTGACCTACAGGTGAATAACAAAATAATGCGAGTTTTAGTGAGAAAAATGGTATTACAGTCATGAATATCATTGTGAAACAGCTGTTTAGCAATAAACACACAGGAAATTAAAGGAAAGAGAAAAAAGACATTCAAGCGGTGAAAATTAAATATATTAATAATGCATCCAATGACTACAGAGCACTTTAGCATCTTTCAGCTCATTGTTCAGTTTTATTGCCTGAAACTTTCTCTTTTTGTTCTCGCTGCTCTAATCAACCTCGTTTTCAGCAAAAACAAACCCATTTTACGTTACCTGCCATCTGCCGAGCACCAAACAGCCGACGGACACAGTTAGCAACTAGCTGGTGAACACAGCGGAGCGTGCAGCAGCTAAAGAGACAGAGAGAGAATACGTTCAGGTGGCCAGAAACACGACTCCAAATTAATGCTATTGGTGCTTTGTGTCTGCTGGACAGTTCTGCACTCAGACAGCCAAAATAATTAACTTTTTTGTTTGACTGTGTTTGGCACATGAGGATTTCCATGACCAAATCCCCTTAACATAGTACATAATTTAGCTTTTTAGCACTTTGCACTTTTACTCTTTATTTATATGGATATAGATGATTTGGCTTCTTTGGAGTTCTTCTTTGGTTCTGTTAATGATCTTTTGAGGCTTTGAATACTCACATGGTCAAAGAAGCTATATGTCAGAACTCCATGTACATGAATGCTTCTGGTTGGTATTCAGCCTTATATGACCCTGCCTTGTTTATTGTGGTGATGTTATTTTAGAGTTAAAGCTATTTTCCGTAAGGTTTTTACATTTTTTTTTCAACCCCATGTGCTCCAAACGCTCTTGACTTTCCTATCTCGCACACCTAAATATTCCCTATCATCAATTCTCCGTGTTCGGAGAATATACCTGTATTTCCTCTCTTGTCGTAATGGAATTTCAGCTTGCTGAACGACCTGCTGTACTCATCGTAGGTCGATTTTGACAAGGGCCTCGGCTAAATACACAGAATGTAAGTGGCTCGTCCTGGGCTGGCAGAGTTGGTGGTGTTATGGCTCCAGCGTTTGGGAAAGTATTTCTGGCTGCTCGTCGGTGCCCTGGACAGCTCACTGACCCGAGGCAAAGAGCCAAGGCAGAGGGCCACGCATGGGGCAACAGTTAAATATTCATAAAAAGACAAAAGAGAAACAGAGGTCCGCGGGTTCAGAGAGGGGAAGAATAAGAGAGGGATGTCAGGTTTTTGCACCAATTGAATTTGATTTATCTTTAATGAACGTGAATCTTAGATTACTTGAGAAATGACATGAGAGGGGAGACCGCCGGAAATAGCGTGACAAAAGAATAGAGGACAAGAAGATTAGATAAGACAGAAAGGGCTGAAAAATTGGGCAAACAGATTAAGACGGACTTTGCAACAGAGAGCTACAGAGAAGGAAAAGAAGAAAAAAACAGGCAGACTATTAAGGAGTTACCAATCGTCTGTGCCCCAGATCTGTCACTCAAATCCATTAAAACATTCATTATGACAAGGAGGCATCGATTCAATTTAATGCAGGTACACGATACATTATTTATCAACTGGAACGATTCCTCAGACCCATCTGGTGCGGGGAAGCATATCGAATTCATCTGGCCTACTTGTGTAGCGTAGCCTGTATATATTTTTATGTCTCTGTGCATTTCGCGGTGTGAGCTTGAAACCAAGACTGATGTGATGCTTGTGTGGGTGTGTTTGTTATGTGATCACCTGAGGCACGGAGGGGAGGTAGCTCAGGTGTGTGTGTGTGTGTGTGTGTGTGTGTGTGTGTTTGTGTCCAAAACCAATATTTGAGCCGAGAGAATAAAAATTGGAAAAGAGAGGGGAGAGTGCGGAGATGATAGAGCAA
This sequence comes from Enoplosus armatus, assembly GCF_043641665.1. Classification (NCBI taxonomy): domain Eukaryota; kingdom Metazoa; phylum Chordata; class Actinopteri; order Centrarchiformes; family Enoplosidae; genus Enoplosus; species Enoplosus armatus. The sequence continues at coordinate 9,340,412 of NC_092186.1, forward strand.
AACTGAGAGAAATGGAAGGAAGTTAAAGAAGGAGAAGAAGAAGAGGGAAATGGGAGTGATAAACGCTGAAGGGGAGACACGTAGGGAGAATTAAACGTGCCAGAGTGGGAATGAAAAGTGGGAGGTGATAAAGACTGATAAGAGGAGCGATAGAGGGAAGAGGAGAGAGAGCTGTTGCTATCTGACCTTCACTCTCTCCGCCAGAGGAAGAAGGGATCATATGGAGAAATGATGGAAAGGAGGACGGTGGTAATCTGACTAATGCCGTATTTGAGAGGAGAGGAGTGAGAAGGCGTGTGTTATTCAGCCCTAGTGGATGTGATGGAGAAAAGGTCAGCTATTCTTAGTCTTAGCCAACCCCGGTATGATGCGTTTAGCTGGCTAAACGGCGAGATACTTGAGCTTTGCTGCGAGAGCAGGGGCCCAAAAACTCTTTCATCTTATATCACAGGCTTCCAGTCGCCTTTCAAGTTAGTTTGAAACGTTTTTAATACGTCCACCTTACACTGTGCAACCATGGTTTCAACATTTCAAACTAAAGGTGGTCTAATGCACCTGGTAGACCGGAGTGTAGAGAAATGAATCGTGCGATGGAGAAGGTTGAATTCCCGGACAGTGTCAGCACTGAGTTTATCACGTTTCGGTCATGGTGCCATGGTCAGGTATCAAATTCACAACAATGAAATGAAACAACAACATCTTTATACTAAAAGCACAGGCTGTAACAACTAATCAAAAGGGGAGCCAAACCTCAAACACATGAGACAATAATCGCATCAATAATAAAATGAGACAAACAATGTGTCAAAATCCATAGAATACAAATGAAAATAGAAACAGAAAAGATTAGATGCACAAAGCAAGAACAAGAGAAGCTCAAATAGGGGAATCATATATTCATAACCCTGAAGAAAAACAAATCCTATTTCCACATGTTAGTACTTGAAATATAGGGCATTATCTAGGCACCTAAAAAAAACTTTTCAACCAAACTTTTAAGCGGACGTTCAGACCAATAACAACACAAGGAGCTGCGTTGGTGGGAGTATTTATAATACTGAGAGACAGGATTTTATTTAAACAGTATTAATTTGGTATTCCTGTTGCAGAATAATCTACCAAGAATGTGCACTTGGATGTATTTGATCAGCCAACGCGGTACCTTGTCAGATGACGTTGTGGTAGATGTGTAGTTTTACCGGAGCTCCATCACCTCGACTTCCACCGGTCTGCTGACCTGCAAACAAATCAGGGCTTCCTGGGCTCTCTTGACAGCGAGTGTGATGACATCAATGCCCATTAGGGTCATATTTATTCAGCAATAATACCTTATATTTTGAGTAGCCAACCTCCACAGGGAGGTCAGAGGTCGAGGTCAGCTACCTGGACAGGAGCTGTAGGGACAGAGGAGAGTGTCTGGTTGAATGGTGATCTCCTTGTATTATGTATGTAAAACAAGTTGTGAATTTAACAATAGGCTTTGGTTAAATCTCTGTGATTGAGGGGATGCTTGTGTCTACAGCTTCCACCTCCCCCTCTATATGAGACCACGTACTGATTACCATATGCATTGGCATAATTAATCTGCTTATAAATAGCTCTGTTCCCAGGTCAGAGGACAGGCTTTCTGCCTCGCAGGTTAATACCTCACGGCTCTGATCATCAGTACGCGTGTCATGTGAGCATACTGTATACATGCATGTGAGTAGACTGCAGGCGTCTGTGGATGTGTTTGCATTCAGAGTGTGGTCTGAAAAGCCGCTGCTCGTTGCTCTTTTATGCGTCGAGGGCCAGGGGAGAGGAGGGAAGGAGTCAGAGGAAAACAGAGTGAAGTTCATGAAAGAGTCAGCGGTGTTGTTCAGCAGCATCTCGCCCCTACACCGGCCCCTCCTCCAGGGAGGTGATGAGCCCTGCTCTCTGTCAGTGTGTCAGTGCTGAGCCTGGAAACCGTCCAGCTGATGATTTGACACGGAGACTGTATCGCACCGCTGCAGTGGAGGGCTGCCACCCATACAGCAACTCACACACACACACACACACACACACACACACACACACACACACACAGACTCACACACATCTTACAAATGTATGCACACACATAAACACTGTGCCCACTGGATTGCTTACTTCTAGATTGTCTTTTAAATAAAATAGAAAGAAATTAACGTCCCCATTCACATTTCCTGGAAATCTCGTCTTGTGTGTAAAATGTGAGTGTGTATGCATATGTGTATCTTCAGTATGTGTGCCTGTGTATCCCCCTGTATCTGGAAGAGGGTAGTTCCTTTCCTTCAGTACTATTTCTGTCCTTATAGCCCCTGGTCTGTGGTGTGTCACAGAGCCGCAGGGCTTTGTGTCTGGTCGGTCGCATACTTCACGACACCACTGACCACAACCCTGGTAATATTACCATAACACAGTGACATCATGCCATGCACAGCAGGAACAAGATGGTTCTTAGCACAGCGAGGGCAGATATGTGACCACCATGCTCTGCTTCCTGCCCTGTTGCTGGAGGAGAACGCAGGGACCAGACGACAGCGACATCTTGTCAGCGACAGCGTGACAGTATGTAAGCGCAGGCCAAGAGAAGAAATTTATTGCCAAAGATTAATGTTCAGAGCAGACTACCTCATCATAAGGGGGCAGACAAGGGGACACTCCTGTATCCATGCTGTGCTGCAGGATTTTCCAGCCAGTGCTTGTTTAAGGTGGAGAAATATGGAAACTGCAGTGCAGCATGCATGCAACAAAGTGTGAATTCTTCAAGGCTGCAGCCACTGTACTGAAACTGCTGGAATCAGACTGCACATTCAAGCTATGCTGCGGAAGCAAAGAGGACGCATACATCTCTGTCTCTCTCTTCCACCCTCTCTCTGAGTTTCTTACTCAAATACATGCATACACACACTCTCCTACCTGACAATGTCCTGTGGTCTAGTTCCCGCGGTACTTCTAAATTGGCATGTGCAGAATGATATTATGAGGGCTGCATGTGCAGGGACTTAAAGGAAGTTTATGATAACAGATTAAAGATAGGTTTTCAAAACTGCATGCTTTTAAATCAAATAGCATCTTTGAATAAGTGCCTCATAAGCAGCCACACAGAAACACACCTTACTGACGAAGTTTTTTCCTGCCCTTTCAGCTCAAACAGTCATTAAATTAGACAATTAGAGCAGCGCCTTTAATTTATAAAAGGTTATTAACATATTATGATACAGGAGTGTTATCGTCCTTCAATAAAAGTGCAAAGGCATACTTTATTGAAGACAAGATTCGGTGGAAGAAATCGATGCCGGTGAAAAACAGGGACAAACACTGAAAATGTCAAGGGCATCCTGCCAGAATGATGTCTGAGTGGTTTCCCCGCCTAAGTGATGGGATGAGTGAGAAAACACTGAGTGACAAAGAAACAGACGGTGAAGTGAGACTGAACGGAGAGTGAATCATCCCGGCTGCCACTTTTTCCTGTGTTCTCCAGTGATACTCAAATTATTTTCTCTTATCTCTTATTATAGGAGGCAGTCGTGACTTCTCTCTAAAATGCAGCCACAAATGTTTGTTGGCGAAGGAAAAAATATATTTGTCGTGTGAAATTCAGAGGCCTTTTTTCTCCCTTGGGTTTGGTAGACAAAGAAATCTTATACCTGATATATATTCCCCATATATTATCTGCCAGTGCTTACTTCTGACATTTATGTTTGCACACATGATACAGCTGCACAGTTCACACCCTAAACTTGACCTGAACTTGGTACAGCCGAAAGTCTAAATCAGTCAAATTATTATGCATTATGTTTGACAGCTGAACAGCTCTGCATTAAAGAGACACCAGGTAACTTTCGACAGAAGAGATAACACAATCTTCCTCGTACAAAGTTGAAGTCATAAACAGTAAAACACCTGTTTGCTTGGTCTAAAACACTCAGTGGTTCAACTGCTACTGCCCTACCTGGTCTGGTATGACCAGTAGCTTATGGTAGCTAATGTTAGTAAACTTAAGGTAAATGTTACGTAAATATAAAGTCAGTTCACTACTGTTACAATAGCTTAGCATTTTAGCTTATTATTAGCTTATTATCTCATTATGGTCACTTGTAGCCGCAGTTAGCTAAGTTAAATAGTCTCGCTTTAAGATATTATAGTCCGCATCACAGATTATCTTTACAGTAATAGCCTATATTGTCGTGTAAAAGCTCAAAGCGCACTTTGAAATGCAGTTTTTAACCAACAGCAGCACTTTATCAACATTGGACACTCAGATAAAGTGCTGCAAAATGTCACTAAGATAAAGGCAAAGTGAGAGCTGAGGATTGACAAAGGGATCGAGCTTGATATAGGTGATACTGAACACTAAAATATGGTTTAATTGGCCTTAATACTAATCCAGAAGATCAGTTTGGGACATCCCAAGCTGTGGATGAAGGCCCTAAATGGTTCTTCTTTTAGAGAAATAGTCTCCGGGACAACAATGACGAGAAGAGTAGTAAAATGTTGTTTTAGAGATTTGTCTTGGCTTTCATCACACTTTTCTTTGAGAGGAGACCAGGCAGCAGTAACATGCAGCCAAGAACTGTGCACAAAGTCTGAACCGTTGCAAGGTGCAGGACACAGAGACAGAGGAAGGACAGATGAGACCCAAGCACCCCGAGGGACCTGTTTCGCTGTTGTGTGTGTTTGTACAGTCACTGACCGTACCTCACTCTTCCAGCATCCAGCTATGAACGTTATATTGTAAGAGGTAATAGACAGCAACCTCGCTGTACACATACACAAGAAAAAAAAAACTCCTCACACCTGGCTCGAGGCAAGCTTGGCAGGGTAATGAGACTGAGCAGATCAGCTAGCCAGCCACGACCGCCACAGATGGTGACAGAGAGCGACGGAGGGACGGCCATGTGAACTGAGAGGGAAATAAAAAGAGGAAAATAAATAGAGAGAAATACAAAACAGAGAGAGGCATAAGGAAGTTCATTGTAATTCAAATTTGTTTTTTCCAGCATACAAAGAAAAGTAACACATGACTGCACCGTACAGTAAATCAACAGATAATGGAACAATTAGAACAAATCTGAGCACAGAAAAGTAGCTGATACAAATAAAAAAAGACAAACCAAAAAAACAGAAAGTGCAATTAAGAAACAACGTAAATAGAACAAAATTGGGGCAGCACATTTTCACAATAATAATAGTACTCATATGTACTTCCTCCTGCATTTCCTTCTTTAAATAGGTTAAAAAAAATCAGACTAAATCCTCTCGCGATCAGAGCTTTGTCTGTCTCTTCCAGTGGTGCACAACAATCCTTGAAGCGCCAAATCAAACCTGCTAATGCAAGTCCAAACTCTTATTTGGATATACCCAATGACAGGAGAGACCTGTCTCCTAACAAACACAGCTGGGAAGTGATTCATCCAATACTTCTTATTACTCATTTCCAAAAAAAAAGGAGAAACAAAAGAGCACATTAAATGGAGGAAAGCACCTGCTTCAGTTTTACACTTCCAACAGTTATTATCATCCACGAGTCCCATTTCTGAAGCTTAACTACTGTATAATACCTGTGCGTCATATAGTAATGTAGTCAGCCTTAGATGGAATAATATTTTTTGTTCCTCTTTTCACTGGAGGAAGTGTGCTGAAAGACAGAAAGAGAAAGTGAGTGGAGACGAGGAGAGGGAGAATATGAAATGACAGTTTGGGGAAGCCTCTGCGTGTCCTTCCTCCCACTGAGGGACAGTCAGAACTGGGGTAAGACAGATAGTGTGTCTGCTCAGTGTGTTACAGGCGTCTCCTGGTTTGTCCTCGGTTTATCTGTTGCTACCGAGTAACTGTGTAATCTTAGTACATCACTAATCACCATAATGACTTGCATAATGTTCCCTGCTAACTCAATAACAGGGGAAGCCGTCAAATAAACACAGACGCACACTAAGACAGCTACCCGATGCACTCGCTGTAATTCTGCACGATCCTGACCCGTTATAACTCCTCAGTCTCAACCCATCATCAGACAGGACAGCGGCATCAGCACGACGTGTCTCCTCAAGGCTGAGACAAAGCCCCCTGTTGAGGCGATCGTTAAGTATTGATCGCGGATCTTATCACACACCTGCAGATATGTTGTTTTCCTCAGCAGGCTTGTCAAAAAAAACAACAACACCCGGTTGGTTGCATTTTTTTTTTAACCCTTTCAGACAGTACAGTAGAAGTAATCTGATCTTGGGTGGGGGGGTGGGGCTAGCTCAGGATTACATTGGCTATAAGGAGAATGACACTGCCAGGAAGGATTTAAGTCAGTTTGGTAGTGTATGTACAGATACCAAACTGGGCTCTGAGTCTTTACTTTCATAAGACATCATTTCACGACTTCTAGCCCCGGCTCTCCTCTCAAACTGCCTCTGCTCTCAGGAAGCCCTGGCAAGTAGTCGAAGTATAGATCAAATCCAACTATTCTCGCCATCCTTCCCCCATCGCTCATCTCCACGTTCAGACCTTTGGCTTTATTGGTAGATGAGTGCAGTTTAATTAACATTGTTAACAGCAATAATCCATCAGCGGGCAGGACTGCAGCCAGATACATGCAGCTCTCTCCTCTCTCATCTTCTGAGGTCAGACTCACTGCATCCATCCTTTCCTTTGAGTGCATGTGGATGCAGGTGTCCAAATTGTCTGCATTTGTTTGCCTTTCTTCCCGTTTGTGCTGTCGTCTCAGTCTCTTTTATCCCCGACTTGTTCCCTGCCTATCTCTCTTTCAGCTTTTTCCCATCTTAAATATTTTCTTCTTGCAATTAAGCATGCGTGGAGGGTGGGAGCGAAGGAGCATGGGAGTTAGCGGCGCTCGTAACTGACAGAAAGCAGCACGCACTGTATCCTGCTCTGTTCTTATCTCTGATGATACACACACAGAGCAGGCCTCTCTTCCCTTTTTAACACTCCGCATTCGTACTAATTAAAATACGTGAGGGTGCTGTATATGCTAATGCTGCAAAGTCACTGTAGCAGAATGAAAACATGCAGCAGGAGCATGAAAAGCACTGCTGAAGCGTTCCTGATGAAGACGCTGAATCCAGACCGACTTCTCCTTCTGACCTTTGACCTCTCTGTGGCCAAGCATCAAATAAACACTTCACAGGAAAGGCTTATTTCTATTATTTCTGCCGCCCTGTGTGTTCCAAAGTCACCCCAGCTGATAATCATATTCCTCATTATGAACGGCAGATGTTTTGTCAGGGAAAACACTCATCTCCTTATCTCTCTGCCGCTGCAGAGTGATTTGTCAGTGTATAATGATGTGCGTGAGGGGGTGGGAGGGTGCATGTGTCAGAGGCTTGCAGTCAAGTCTAGTCACCTTTCTGTGCTTGTGTGTGTGTGCAGCATAATAATGTTGCCATGTCCTAGACACCAAAGACCTACATTACTCAGAGGAGTAGTGTCTAGTACTAGAACCTCTCTGGGGATCATTTATCACAAAGGTTATCACTGCATTATTAAGGGCTGTTTGTGTGTGTGCGTCCTGGTCTTTGTACACCTTTTTCTCAAGAGTAATTACGTTTTTCTCCCCCTTCTCTCTCCTGACACTCTGCCCTTCATCTTTAACCATATGTACTGATTATTCTCTTTTATGCTACATCTTTCTTCATTAATCTCCTCTCTCCTTGCCTCTCCACCCTCTCTTTCTCCTCCAGACGAGGGCCAGACGGTTTGCCACAGTCCCCCAGAGCTGGCAGGCCAGCGGTTGGCGGAGGTCGGCATGCAGCTGCGGGCAGACTGCCACCAAGGCCTGGGCTACTGGGACTACCTCTTCTTCATCGCCATCGGCTTCGTCATCTTCTCGGCCGGCACGGTGTCGGCCTGGGTGATGGGCGTGCTCATGGTGCTGTACGAGCGCTACAGCAAAAGGAAGAGCGAGGAGCTGGACAGCGACGACGAGGACGATAGGGGAGGGATGGGCGGAGGTGGAGGAGGAGGTGGAGGAGGAGGGAACCAGGGGAACGGGGATCTGAGCAAGCCCGGCATGCAGGTGTGATAGACTGATGTGGAACAATGTGAGGAGGGATGACACGAGAACAGGAGGAGAGAAAAAAGACAGAGAGGAAGAACCAGAAGTGATGAGAGGACTCTGAGACCAAAGGCTCTGCGATGAACCAAGATCTGACTGTCTCTCTTTGTTACAGATTTAGATATCGCAATATGCTCTTCACCATAATGGACAGAAAGTGTGTGTGTGTGTGTGAGTGTGAGTGTGTCTGTGAGAGAGGAAGAGAGACAGACAGAGACAGCAATAAGGATGACTATGCCTTCACTTCAGGAGTACAGAATGACCTCTGAGATTATTGAGAGCAATAACCCCCATACACACACACACACACAACTACACACACACACACACGCGCGCGCGCGCACGCACACACACACACACACACACTCATCTCAGCACAGATACTCTACGGAGCTGCTGGTTTCTCTGAGTGGGCGGATGTACCTGCATACTATGTGAAGTGCTCTTGAGTAATATTCTGTAAATGATGATTATAACAAGATATGTTATGTGAGCGACACATTCAAACACACACACACACACACACACACACAGCACATTAATACACATAAGAAGGCATTGGGGGTCACAAAGAGAGTGATGCCTTATCTCTGCTAAAATAAAAAGGGAAAACTAGTATATTTCAGTACGAAGGTGGGATTTTCCTGAATGCCTTAAGGCAACTCACTTGAAATAGTGAACAGTCACTGCTGTCTCCTATAGACAGAATCTGTCCAGAAACAGTTTGGGATATGATGAAATAATTTGAATGTAAAAACTAAGAATGAACTACGTCTACAATTCACTGTAACAGAACAAAGATAGATAACTTTGACAGAGTGGAGGCTTGGTTCTCCTGCTGCTGCTGAGCTGCTGGCGGGATTAACGCGTGAAGTTTAAAGGTACCTTGTGGAGTTTTTAACCACTAGAGGCACTATGGAGCAATGTTTTGACATGAGGATCCCTGTTTTGTTTGTATCTCGTGCTATATGCATGAGCACACTGGTGACACGGTCCATATTCCTGGTGATAGTTTCATGCTGTTGTTCTGATTGGCAGTCGGTGTATGTAGGCAATTACATAATACAATACAAACAAATGCATTTATGCAATAAATTCTGAATGTAAATGTAATTGTTTGTTGGCAAGAAAACTCCACAGGGTACCTTTAAAGAGCAACTTACCACCCCCCTGAAAATCTGGTTTGTGCTGTCCAGTGGTTTTTACCTTCAGCGATGTATTCTGGGGTGTGTCAGTGTTGGGTGTGGTTACTAGAGCACACTTCTGGCCACACTCATCAGTAGACGTGTTAGCACCCAAATGTTGCCCAAACTTGAACCAAATATCCAGAAGATCTGCAAAAAGCGCGTTTCCATCCACTAGAGTTGATTAATTGAGATACAGTAAACAGCTGGTGGCACTAATTGTCCAGTCAGAGGCCATTAAACCACTGCAGAAAAAGAGGGCGCAACCACATGACGTAATTATGATGATGAGATGACGGGCGGATGGAAACACACGTATTGATGCCAGATGTGGTTGGCACGTTCTAGCAGGTACGGCAGCTTTTCAGTCTGGTGTTAACTTACGTTTTAATTCCCCAGTAAAGATGGGCAGAAGAAGTCTACCTATAGCGACACGATGTGACTGTATCATATCTTGTGTGTACTGTACGTGTGTTTATCTTCATGTTTCTGTGTGTATGTGCTTTCCTGTGCTGCAAGCCACACTGCTGTAGTTGTAGAAGTGGGGCAGGTTCATCGCGGCTGCACATGAAGACAGCGTCGGGGTGGTGGAGTCAGTCGTGTAGCTAACGATGACTCTACACTATGTGACTGGAAGACTCGCTTGGTTGATCTCATGTTACAGTTGTGCACATACAGGTCTGTCTATAGATCAGCTGTCAGTGTGGAAACGCGCCTCTGGAGTAGTAGTAGTAGTGTGTGTGCGTGTGTGTGTGTGTGTGTGTGTTCATGTATGCGTGACTGTGTTTAAGTGGGGCAGAGCGATCACAGAGCATCTCTGTGAGCAGCATGGACGTGTGATTCATGAGCCCAGACTGATCCAAACCCTTCTTCCTCCATCCTGCTCCACTTCCTCCCTGCCCGTCACGGGACTGATGGGCGGTTAGAGATGATAAACGACAAACTCTTGATGGAGGTGGGGTGGATAGAGGTGGGATGGAGAAAGAGCGAGGTCACCATCAGAAGCAGGAATTCATCCTGATTGATGTACTTAGCAGCTGTATTGATAGCCGGGCTTTTATTCATTTTCCGGGCTGAGTGGCTCCAAATGCCCCGGATGAATGGGCATGGTTAAATGATAACTCTCCACAGGGCTTGGCAGAGTGTGTGTCAGTGTGTTTGCGCATACATGCATGCATGTTTATGGCTATTTCTAGCTTGGTTTATGATGGTGACGTTATATCTTTATGTGGATGAAGAAGATCGACAACAGTATTTTTTTACTATAGGAGGGTAACACACTTTCTCACTCACTCAAACACAGAATCTCTCACTCACTCTCTCTCTCTCTCACACACACACACACACACAGACTTACCCACGTGCACAATAAATCTCAAGGGCACAGCTAAAGTCAGAGCTGCGGGCCCGAGAACATTAACACTCCTGTTTTGGTCTCTCTTAGCATGCATCACCACATCCTCTTATCCTCCCCTCCATCCTCAATCTGACACTGTCATCAGCTTTCACACAACGCAGGCACACACACACACACACCTGGACCTATATTTTAAATCTTTGGATCTTTAGGCTGTCATTATCAGATCATTTGTTCAAGGGGAAGCTTAGAGGTGTGCAGGCTTTTAAATGACCTGCAGATTGCTGGTGTCAATCCTTCTTACGTTACATCACGTTCATAAAAAGACATGTGACCTACAAGAGCGTGACCTCGCGGCTGCATACCTGAACGTATCCTTAAACACAGTGCTTCCTGTTTGGAACGAGCAGCTATCAAATATAGAGCTGTTTAGCAGACAGAAAATGACAGTCCTTTACCAGCAGCAGGTCAGAGGACAAGGGAGTCAGCCAGTGCTATCCTGGTGTTAACTCGTCACAGGACAGAAGACAGGACAGAGTAAAAATACCACTGATCTAAGAAGAGGAGGGCTTGTGTTTTGTGTGTGTGTGTTTGTGCGCACACATGTAAGAGGTGTCCAAGGGTGTGATCATCTGTGAATGGGCTAAAAGTTGTATGGAGAGATATTTATAGTGCCTGGACTCAAGAGAGTATACATTAGATACATACAGTGTGTGTGCGTAAGATGGGGTGTGAATTTATGTGGATTTTTGTTTGGAGGAGTCACTGCAGCTATTATTCGTGACCGCTGGAGAAAAGTGTAAAGGCTGAGGAGTTCAAAGAAATCGACGTGCTGTTGCTCAGAAAATGATTGCCGAGGGCTATGTTCTGGATGCGGCTGCCGTAAGCAAGTGATGATAAAGAGGGAGGGGCTGCTTTGTAACTTCTCCCCTCCTCTCATTATCTCTTGACACATGTGTGTATGTGTGTTTGTGGTTATGTGTGAGTGCGTATGTGTGTCTGGTACATTCATACATTATTACGCAGAGGAGGGAACATTATTAGCCTGCTGATTAGAGAGATCAGAGGTGCTGTGTTGGCTCGCTGTTAGAGCTGCAGATTGCAGATGTCCTCAAAGGCGACAGACCTGCAGAGACCGAACGGTCCTCGCTGTATGTGTTTGTGTGTATGTGTGAGTGAATGTGTGTGAGTTTGTCCAATATGGGATTTCTGATATACCCGCTGGTGTACAGTATATTATGTCTTTTCTTTGTGGTTTCTTTTAGAGTTTTCTTTAGTTTTGTACATCATGGATCATAAGCAATAAAGAACATAAGGATGAAGAGTGGATGAAAAGTAGTTTTCTAAGACTTTACTTGTTAGTACTGAGAAAGTGATTTGAATTCTTGTGTTGCTATAGAACAGGAATTCTTACATGAATAAAAACTACTCGGTTAAATATTGTAAGCATTTTTATACCACAACTACTAGAAACCTTTGAATTGTCGCAAAACACTTCTTCTTCCTCTACACATACATAAGTGCTAATAATGAGTCTGGGAATGCATTCATTCAGGGTGTTTCCAGCATCTGTAGGTCAGTTCAGATCAGTTCATCACATTAAAGTTATAATTGCTAAGATTTTCATGAAATTAAATTCATGAAATTGAAACCATTTATGGTCTGCATTTTGTTTCAGTAATAGCTATTCAATATATTCATATTCTGCAATTATCTCTCCTCACGGTACTGGTCACTGTTGGTGGCGGAGTCCGCCATTCAGACTGCCTACGTAAGCACAGGAAATTCACAGGAAAATGATGCACGCATGTAATCCAGTGCAATTTTATCTCTTAAACAGCCTCATCGTTTACTGTTCACCCTCTTCACGCCATATCAGAGCTGTATTTAAGTTACTGCTGATGCTAACTGAATATTTCCTACTGCTGCTAGTTCACATTAAAAGCATTCAACTGGTGAAACACAGGGTGGCTTTTATTGTGAAGGTTGCAATTATTATTGACCGACTTCTTTATTAAAACATGAGTTTGTTTGGCTGTACCATAAACAGACACAGCAGTTGCTCTTCTGTAAGCTATTCATGGAGTGTTTTCCTGTTGTATTGATGATACCACGATAAATTTACTAAGACAAAAATCTTAAAGGCTAACTGAAATCACATTTAGTCATTCCCTTTTGTAGTCAGAAGTAATGTCATTGTATTTCCCCAAAGACAAAGGTCTTTGGGGAAATATCAGAAATGCTCCTTTTAGTCTCAGCTGGCTGGAGGGGCGTGTCAGTGTCTGTGTTTGATTGACAGCAGCTGGCAGGCTGAGCTCCTGCAGGGGAATGAGAGACACAGTAAACATGCAAACTTGTGCTGTAGCCCACATGTCATGGGCAGAAAACGTGTGTATTGAAGTGTTAGAACCACACCAGCATCTAACCAGACCAAAGTGACACTGGCAGGTATGATTACAGGCTGTTTAATGTACTGCAGCTGAGCAGCTAATTAGCTATCTAGCCTGCAAACTGACGTTAGCAGTGCACTTTTCTCCAGTGAACGTTTGTTTGGTTGCTCTTTCAACTAGCTATGGTGCAGGACGAGACGTGCGTTCATTTTTGTAGGTTAGATAAGTACAGCAAGTCAGCACGAAAGCTAATGCGGGTTGCTGTTGAGTCTGTGGCTCTTGAGTTGTGTAGCAGGCTGCTGTCTTGCTCAGTGTGACCGTCTGCTCTGAACTGATGTTACTAGCCTGATATCAGATAGAATTGTCAACTTGTTTCACTCCATTTCCATCTTCAGTGGATACACTCTAACCGATTTCCATGGGGGAGGGGGATTCGATTTTCTCTAACCAATCACTAGAGACCAACGTATCCGCCTGAATCCACATGTTCCCCCTACGGTACTCATTGGATCAACCGTTTTTCAAATGAGAAATCGCATGATGCCAGGCAAAGAAGTTACTGCCCAATCCATAATTTGATTGGCTGTATCGAAATAAGTCTCCATCTACGTACATGGATAGGGATTTCAAATTGAGGCAAAACTAGGGGGGCTCCATCATGAAATTAAAAAATATAAAAAATTAATTTCTCTTTTGGCTTCTGTTTTTTTGTCAAAGGAGAACACAGGACAAGTGATGTGCACAGCAGATATGTGTGCTGTAGAATGGTAAAAATGCAATTTAATTTCAGTTGGACTTTAAGGATTACAACTTTATGTGGTGTCCGTTGATAATGATACTCAGTCTATCCCCAGCTGTTTAAGGAACCAGTGAGGTCCATAGTAACTAATACTCTAGTAAAGGCTAAAGTCTATTGCTAGTGGGATAAGGGCAAGCAGGATATAGTCTATGCCTCACTGGGTCCGTCCGGTACCTCAAGCACGAACACACACCCACTTCACGAGATGAAACAATAAGAGTTTCATGCGCAGCCACTACGCCATGTGTAATAGCACATAAAACTCCACATGCGCCACAGTGGCACAGCACAGTAGAATACCTGACGTTCTCCGTGAGGGAATGTAGGCTGGGAACAAAATAAAGCCTACTGCTACTAACGTTAACGTTACCTATCTTAGCTAATGTTAAATTAGTGTTTATTGTCAATGATCACTACTGTAGTAACGTTATCTCTTTGCTGTCTTACATTGATGATAAAATTATTTGGACCAGTGGATAACTGCAGTGGATACTGTAACGTTAGTTAACGTTACTTACATGTCCTCAAAATGCCTTGGTGTCTCAGAAGCAGCACATCTTGAAGTGTAAAAACATTTTCAGTTCATTATGAAACTGTGGTGGGACAAATTTGGCTGTGGCCAGCCGCCACATGAGTGATTCACTCCCTTCTCTCGCCTGACAACTTTTCTTTCCCCTCTTTATCTGTCCTCACACCCCACTCCACCTGCTTGGCTCACAGCTCTCCACCCTTCCACTTTCTCTTTTCTTTCCACTCCCCCCATCCCCTCGTTTCACTGCTGCCAACTGCTCAGCCACTCCACTGGCAAAGAGCAGGCTCTAATCCCTCACATGGCCCTCGAAACTCTGCTTGCTGGATCTTACAGCTTTGGAGCTTTTGGAGCTTCCCTTTGAGAGAGACAGGAAGCATAGCAGACAGAAAGGTGGACACAGGCGGACAGACAGAAATGGCAAATGTATACTATAAGAACACAAAACCCCAGAAGCACAACAGCAATGCTAGAGACAAAACATGTTGTGTTCACACAACCATTACTGTGTGTTTGTGAGTGAGTGTGTGTGGGTGTGTGCTTGAGTTTGTGTGCTCAGTCTGATCCCGTTATTTCTCTGAGGGCGATGTTAGAGCGTGAGCATGAAGCACAGAGACCATCTAATGCAATAAGTCAATAACACATCCCATCATTGCACACACACATGCACACACAAACACACATGCAGCACAAAGCAGCCTTCCAGGGGTAAAGATGAACATTTTCTTCATTATGGATCCTGTCTTTTTGAACCAGTTCATGTCCGTAGATTCTTCTTTACGTCCTCTGTACTCACCATTAACATTAAGAGCTGCAGTGAACAAAGTTGTAGTAGAGATCACGTTCTTGTCTCATTTATCTTATGAGGTGAAAATCACGTGTGCATGAACATTCAAATAGAAGCAGGAGAGTTGAAAAGTCAAAACTCAACAGCTGTGTATGCATCACTTTCAGCGTGACCCCACTTTGAGAGCTTATACACACACAAACACACACACACATACACACTTTCTAGCATAAAAGCCTTTCTGTAGATGACATTGTGTGGGAGCAGAGGAGAGTGTGGCTGTCAGCAGGATTCCCTCTGCTTGCTTGCCCTTGAATGGCGTTAAGAGGAGCCCGAGAAGAGAAGAGAAGAGCAGGGACTCACTGGTTGGTTGTACTATAAAGGACAACACAATTAATAGATGGCCATGCTAGAAAGGAAAGTTGTGAGACTTAAAGGGAAATTCTGGTGTTTTTCAACCTGGGTCTCCTTCTCAAAGTTTGGCAATTGTGGCTAATGGGTCATGCTAACTTTGCACTCCTCACCTCTGTTGTAAAGATTCAGGAAATGTGACTCAAAACAACATACATCTGCGCAAGCTTTCCAAATAAACTTGAATTTTACATACATCAAATCAAATGCTTGTCTCTTAGTCCAACGGAAGTCAACACAGTAAGTAGGCCCTCAGCTTTTGTAGCCAACTGCATGGGGATCTACCGAGCTAACGGTAGCTTGGGGAGTGCAAAGTAAAGTTAGCATGAGTCAGAATGGCCACAAGACCCAAGTTGAAAAATACGGGAGTCTTCTCTTAACGTTGGTCGTCGTACAGTAGAAAAAGTGCAAAGAGTTAATGAGGAACTTTTACTCGAAAGAGAGATTTCTTTCAGTAGACGCCGAGTGGGCTGTGTGTGAAACAGACCAGTCACTAAGTAACTGTACTAAAAGGAGAAAATAATAATTGTCAGACTAGATGTCCATCCTAGAAAAGTCAACATAGTACAATTTAAACTTGAAGTGAAGACAGTATTTAATATAATTCTATATTTATTAGCTAAAAATTACTGCAAATGAGCCAGAACTAAGTTCTTGTTCATGCTTTACGCTGTGGTTTAACAGGTTTCAGGCTGTGGACAAATAAAAAACAGTATCAGGTGTGAAAAGTGACAACAAGCGCCTTTTTCAGCATGCCCACATTGTGACTATCAGAGAGAGACACAGAGGTCAGAGGTCACAACAAGGCTGCGGACAGATGTTTCGCCATTACATGACACACTTTCTAAACATTAGAAACATACCGTGTGCTCTCACACAGATGAAATAAAACAAACACAACACTGAGCTGCAATGCACCTGAGGGTCTCTGACCTATATTATATGGGGCCTACACACACACACACACACACACACGCACACACACAGCCTGGTAACAGTCACTGACCTATAATCATGGTTGTCTGATTTACAGTAGCTCTTCTCTTTCTAGTCTCTCATCTTTGGCTTTACGCACTCCTACACACACACACACACACACTCACATACACACACACACACACACATTGAACACACTCTTGACTATTATTGTATGAATCTACACAGAACTTGCTTCTGTATGACTCGCGGTTCTGGCTATTTAAAAACTGCAGTAACTTATATTAAGTAACATTTTATCTTTTACTATTATTAAAATGATAGTGATGTTTAACCAACGACTGTGGCTTCACTCTGTCTGAAATGTGTCTCCTTTGGGTCTTTCCTGACTTCCCTGTCCTACGGTGATGTGGGAAAAGTACACCTACTATGTCAGCACAATGTGTGGATGGAGAGACGGAGGCAAGGAGGGCAGAGAGGTGATTGATTTAGCCTCTGCACCAACGCCCTGGCACCGAAGATGGGATGGAGGGGCGGGAGGGAAAGAGAGGAGAGGTACATAATGCACCTGCAGCCTCACTCAAACCTTATCAACCCGAAACTGCACTTCTTCTTTCCCTTTTCTTGTCTATTAGTGTCTTTTTCTATCTCACTACTTCTCTAATTCCCTTTTGCTCTTATTTCCGCCTCCTCCATGGACCCAGTGTTTCCTTCCTCTCCTCTTTGTTTTTTAATTTTTGATTCCCACTCCACCTCTCTCTCCTTATTTGTCTTGTCTTTTGCTCTCCTTTGCTTTGCCTTCCTCTCTTATCTCTTGTCTTTTTTGGCAGGAACAGCGGTTTTATTATCCAACCTCACCTCTGCCAGGATGGGTCAGATACCGCAGTGGAGCCGTCTTCACTTGGCACTTAATGTAGAGAGAGAGGAACAAACACACAGCTGAGGGAGGTAGAAAGAGTGACACAAGGGGAGGAGAGTTTATCCAGCACATACTTTAGGTGAGAAGGTTAAGCCTGGCAGCCCAGCTAATGGTGTAAAATATGTGTGTTTATGTATGTATATGTGTTTGTGCAGATGTAAAGAAGGTAAAGTAGTGTTTGTGCTGCAGCCCCACTTGGTTAGCGGTGCGTCACTGTGGCTGTGGGCTTTCTCAGGAGGGATGGTAGACCAGACATGGCATGCCAAAGCCAGAATGCCAGGCCCGGTCTTTGCTGCCAGCTCCAAGGAGCCTCAATCGATCCTGACAGCTCAGTGTGTCACCAGGTCACACTGACACGCTGAGGCAGAAAAACAAGGACAAGGAACCATTTCAATCGGCTAAAATCTACTCCTCTCCTTTTACCGTTCTGTAACAAGAATTCGAAACTAGTAAGAATGCAAAATAATGTGTGCAGTTGGTTGAGTCATTACTTTATTTTGTATTTTCTGCTGCAGCTACTGAGCTCAAGCAAAGGCAGGAAATTGACCGAGAATGTGGCTGTCCATCTCGGCTTGTTTTGAAATTCCTTTGATTCGGTTCATCCAACCGATTCGGGCAGCCGCCGCAGCGTTAACAGCAACATAAAATATTCTCATAACTCTCATAAGAAACCTGCACAGTCATTCTAATAGTAGCAGGTGTCAAGTTTACCACTCAATGATTCATCAAGCAGTTCTGCAATTCCTAAAACTCAACAAAGTAAAAGTATTGTTGTAAAATGTAAATTATTAGTAATGATAATCCTATTTTTTAAGTAAAGAATGTATTTTATTTTGTGGGTCAATGTTCCACTAAATTAACTTGATTATTTATTTTAATTTAACATTAAAAAGATATTCCAGCGATCTAGTATTGCACCTCCATAAAGTTGGGGAACTCGCAAGAGACATCAATCAAAATCAAAGCAGAAGACATTCTGACTTTTAGTGGCTATGGGTCAAGCTCTAAATATTACTACACTTCCCATAGTGCAGTTCAATATCATCACATTGTTTTAAGAAAATACTATGTGAGGTATAAAACAAGAACTATGCAAATCATTTCACGTCCCCTCTGAACAATGGCTCACAGAATGTACTGACTTTGTGAATCATGATGGGATAAGACACAGTACTGTTTGTGCCCCCAGCGCAAGTGAAAATGATGGACAAATGTCCCCAGCAGACGCTTGGCTTTCTGACCTCGACCTGCTGACCTGCTGACTGGCCGTCTGATGGTAGATCTCCCTCCAGAACTGAACCTTTGAACTTGTAGAGAAACGGGGATGAGGCCGGCAGGACAGGGTGGTGCCTGCAAGGTCGTTTTGAAAAACCTATACAACAGGACTCCCACACCTTCTTTGGACAGACGCAGAGGAGGATGGCAGGGAGAGAATGGGAGTGAAACAAACTGATGTGAAGAAAATGGAGAAATCTCACTCTGACAAAACTGTGTCACAGTGACTGCCATCCTCTATTCAAGTGTCAGGCTGAGCTCAGATCTAACACACGACAGGAACATTTTTCCAGATTTGTTTTTTATATTGGATTCTCAAAGATCGCAGTGCTCATTTCCCTTTTACGTTCAGCAGGTTGTCAAAGGAAGAGCGTGTATCTGTGCTGAGCGTCATGAGAAGGTGAACCAGCCGCTGTGCCTCAGATTAAACCTCAGAATAGCAGCTCAGTGTTCCTGTAATAGAGCTCGTCTTCCTCCGAGACTAACAGCTCATTACCACAGGACTGCCCCCAAGGACCCCCCCCCCCCCCCCCCCGCCATCACCAGCACCTCACCCCTCTCAACACGACCTTGCCCCTGAGATGGAGCCCCTACAAATACACCCCGTTAGTAATCTCAAAGTAACTCCTCCCGCTTTTGTATTTTACCTTCCTCTCCACCATGCAGTTACCACCCTTATGTCAGACATTTGACCCATCTTTCTTCCAAGTGAACCACCCCACAAACACACACACACACACACACCAACCCAACGCTTCTGTTCCCCTCTGTCCCCTTGCAGGGTGGCTCTTGTCGACACCTTTCCTGATTTGGACGTTTTTGATGAGAATTCCCCACCTCAATCTCTGCTGTTTCCCTACTTAACCCTCCCAGGGGCTTCCCAGATCTGCTCTGACTGACACACACACTGACACGCACTGACACACACACACACACACTGACGCAGACACACGCGGAGAAAAACACAAAAAAAGACTGGATCATGCTCACTGTGCTGCACACATGATGGTGCACGCGCACACGCCTTAATGAGGTCTCATCATGTCTTTTACTTTCTCTCCTCCTCTCTCTTTTTCTCTTAGTCAAGTGTCATAATTGTCATTCTGGTGCTGCACCGAGGTGTCAAATTAAAACATTAGCTGAGACAAGTAACTGAACTCCTTTTGGAATTTAGATCAACATAATAAACTGTTTCCTGAGTCCTGTTTTGACAGTCTGAGACTCTTCAAAGACATAGACAAACAAACACTGTGAAGTCATCAATAAGTGGGTCTCTCCATGAATACAAAGTGTATTATTTTCTGTCTAATTGCACCAGAACGTGTGACTAAGTTTGTGAGAAAGTAAGGAGAAAGAGGCAGTGTATGTGTGTGAGTCCTGGATGTGGATACAGCTACAACAGAGGGTCTCATCATGGAGGAGAGGGCCTGGATGTGGAGGAGAACTGCTCATTGTGGAGAAGAGAAGAGGTTTTCGTGATTGAAATGAGTGCCTCTGCATGAAAAGGTACAGTACATCCACAAGGATCATCTGATTTGGCTCGCTTAAAGAAACCTGCCACCTGACGTATCCTGGCATCATCATCTCCACAGACATGTCCAAGTGTGGACATCAGCATGTCCTCTCTGTGAGTTCAGGGTTTGGGAATGGGCTGTGGAGCCAGTATGTAAGAAGTGAGGGGGCGGCAATCCCAGAACCCATCAACTCATTTAGCCTCTGGGGGCAATGGCCAATGTTTCGGGGCTTCCGGTGTAGCCAGCGGCTGCCCCAAGACTTCCTGCGCTCCTCTTTTGTTCTCCATGTGAACTGTTTACATACATGCAACCAAAGCCCACTCAAGTGCGATTGGCCAATACCACTCGGACTACAAATGGAAACCAGAACGCTTACGATACCAAAATCTCATCCCTTTGCTACAGATTCTGAAAGTGAAATTTAATGTGTAATAAGCGTCATTATAAAATCTGGTTTTAATTCACTATGCCATCTTTATAACCAATTTCCACTGTCTCTGAAAATATTCATACTGTCCACGTGGGTCTTGTTTTTTTTATGTTTTTTGTGATCTTTAAAGTCCTGTTTCGTGTGTATTCAGCAGTTATAAATGAGGCTCCTGGTTATAGAGTAGAGGTTTCAGACAGTTTGAACATGAAGTGGAGGACCTGGACAGGATGGAGAAGGCCTGATTGAGGAGCAGAAGGTCTCATGATTGAAATGTGTTCCTCTGCATGAACAGGTCCATCCAGGGAGGGTCACCTGTTCAACCTCTGGGAAATGTTAAGCATTTACGCTTACCTCGCATTTTTGTCAAAACACAAATATAGGATAGATTCTCACATGCCCTCTCCTCAGAAACTGCTGGCTCAGCACTTTGCGAGGCCAGTTATAGTAGCTGTGGTATGTGTGATGGACGGCCTCTTGATCCTATTCCACCTCCTCTCAGGAGACACTGAATATAGCCAAGTAGAAACCCACTCAGATGAAACGCACACAACCACTGACACTCGGTAAGCAGTCGAGCAGGTGCAGCTGACGGCTTTGAAATGGACAACACGGAGGTGTGTCAGTCATCTGCCGAAAAGAAAAGACAAGAACATTTGAATAACTGGTGCAACACTCTTTATGTAAAGTTTCCTCTTTCACCAGCACTTTCTCCTGTTTCAGGAGGATACCATCACAAACTCAGTAACTCACAGCACTCTGAGACTCCAGCCCATTTTCCTCTTCTGTTCAAGTCTGTGGTGGGCTGATGAGTTTGGCTGTGTTCTTTATTGGTTCCCAAGAGAGCACAAAGAGCAGATGACTCTGTCTCTCACTACTATCTACCTTGTACTTCCCTATCTTTAACAATCTCCCTGAAGAGCACGATGACATAAACCCCATGCCATGACTTAAAATGAGCTAAGCTACCAGTGCACTATTCGGCCGATGTTTTGGGGGAAAATCTGTTAAAGTAGCAACTATGCTTGACACCAATTAGTGACATTAGCAGGCTTTGATGAACTTGCTTTAATGAACCAAGGAGAGGAGGGGGGAGAGAGGGCAGAGAGAGAAAAAGAGAAATATCTTATAAAAAGCAGGGTCAGATATCATGCTGGAGGCTGCAGCTAAAAACTGCAGGATCAATACAACAAGAGAGCAGATGAAAAGACGGGAAGAACGGGAGAGGAGAGGAAGAGATATGATTCTGTGTTTCCTCTCCTCCACATGGGCCTCCCTCTTTTCACCAAGATGCTTCACTATCGATCTGACATGAGAACTGTGTGTGTGTGTGTGTGTGTGTGTGTATATGTGTGTGTCTGTGTGCATGTTTGTGTGCGTGTGTGTGTGTGTGAGGGAGAGCAGATGCTTGTAGCTCTCGACAAGCCTGACTCAGCCCGAACTGAAAGTGTGTGTGCATGTGTGTAAATGAAAACCTGTCTCAGCCTTGTTTGCAGTGAAGAACTTTTTGGAAACTCCGACAGCTTTGACAACTTCTCCGCAGCTCTAGAAAACATTAAGAGAGCCTTGAATCACTGGTCTCCTCTTGACGTCACCCTCCATGGTCAGGGCTCCTGTTATTCAAATGAATGTGGCTCCTCCAGTAAACTTTCTACTCTCCGTGCTCCCGTTAGCTAAGATCAGTCTTTCTACTTTGCAGCATTGGTGATTTATCCCTCCCTAACTTCAAACTTTGCTTTTCATTCTATATCTTTTAACATCTGGCTTGAAAGTTCAATTGCCCCCACTGTGTCTCACACTACATCTGTACTGAAAAACATTTATCCTTTCCATGCATGCTCCATGACTTATCACCGATTTGGAACAACAAGTTACCGTTGTCTGGATCCGTTTCCTTCGCAATCCCTCCATGTGGGTTCTAGAGGTATTCACATGTTAAAGGATATAATGTTAAAGGCCTCCGCACCCTCCAAGACCTGAGGGAAGATTACTCACACCGAGGTTCAACCTGGTCCTTTAATTTGAGACTCTGCACTGCCTTCAAGACATATGGAGTTCCCTTGAATGTATTACCAGCTGCCCATCCGCTTGATACGCTTCTTGATGCCAAATCCCATGGGAAACTCATTTTCCCTTGGTGTTGGCCCTGACCCCCCCCAAAAAACACTGACGATTAGTATTAGTTGTATAATTATTGTTATCATTGATATTTTCATTATTATTTTTATTGGTGTTCTCGCTTCTGCTATAACTTTTTGTAATCCAACATCATCAGAATGAGACGCTTTACAACAAGTGCTTTCTAAGAAGCTGGTTTCACTCTAAGAAGCTATTTTTACTCTCCGCTGTGATGAAGCTGACACATTTGACGTGACAAGCTCTCCTTGAAAAGATTAAAAGCACACATTATTGGTATATGCAAAATCCTTTGCTGTGATCTTTCATCGCTGTTCTTCAGCTGATGCATATAAATAGCGCCTGTGTCAGAAGAATCGCTCTCTGACGTCTCATGCAAGGTGGGATATTAAGCAAGCAGGGGGGGGGGGAACTCAGTCATTTATCTTAAGTCCCTCTTTGAGCGCCTTGGCCTGTTACAAAAAGGAGATGACTTATTTTCCGTCACTCCAAACGTTGAGAGAGATAAGTCATGACCGTAAGCAAAAGTGCGAATGGATTTAACGCAGTGAGTGCCATCACAGGGAGCGCATTTGCATGCTGGACTGAATTGCCTTCTAAGTAGAACCTAGTCATATATCCCACCCACACATATGCACACATCTTCTCACTCTCTGATAGGTTACAGACAGCAAAACAAATCAGAACAAAAAAGATAAAGTTAGATGTTATTCATATAATTAGAGGGCCAAAACAGTTTGATTATTATCATTTTCAGTTATGGACAGTACAACAATAACATGTTACCCTTCTCTTCATTGCTAAACTAATTGCAATAAAAGATATTATGTCCTGTCCTCTGGTTTCATTTGTTTTTGTTTGTCTTCTTGTGTCGTGGTGCATTTCCATTCATCATGAACATCACCTGAAAAAGCATTCATTTATAGTAAAGAATTAAACAACAATAAAAACTTTGTGAGGTTGTACAGCAGTGGTTTGAGCTAAATGCTAACGTCAGCGTGCTAAGATGCGTATAGTAACAATGCTAACATGCTGATGTTTAAGAGGTATAATGTTCACCATGTTCACCATCTTAGTTTAGCGTGTTAATGCTAACACTTGCTAATTAGCACTAAACATGCCGTTAGTTTTGCAGGTATGTGGTGATAAATCAAAATATCGGACCAATTAATATTTAGACCTGGGATTGCCGAAGTTATTACAATTCTTCCTGAGGGGAACATAAACGTCTGAACCACATTTCAAAGCAATCCACCTGACAGTTGCCACTAGCATGGCTAGAAATTGTCCAGTTGGATATCCCTCTCAAATAGAAGGCAATAAATAAAAGCTGTAGAAAAAAACAACAACTTTGGAGTTAGTAAATGATTAACTAAACCTACTAAACTAAATTAACTAAACCACTTGTGCGTACACTAACGTAAGCTTTGATTCCAAACTGAATAAATCTTTGTTTGAGCCCATGTCTCTTTAAAGCTGATGTGCTGTAACTATCATATCAAAGCCATCTGTAATTTAAATGCTCACACTGGTAACTATTTTGCAAGGCCTGCCAGCTAAATGTAGGAGTAGGGCAGAGTGGTTTCTTTGTGTTGTGTCAGATTCAAGTGCTCTCAGAAGTGCTCTCCAGCTGCGTTCAGCACCGGCACTCTATTTATAAAAAGTGCATTGAGGCGTGGGAGGAGAGCATTATGTTGTGTCAATATTTCAGAGCGCATAAACCACGGCGATGTGTTACTCAAGTAAGTGAGTAGAGAGGAGATGTCTGTGTGCGTAGCTACACACAAAGACACACACACACACACACACACACAGTGGCCTGGCCTATAATCGTCCCTATTTAAAATGCTAATTTCCTCTCTCCCGCAGGTGCCTAACTGTGTTTGAAACTAAATTGCTCGTCATAGCAGGTCAATCTGAGCCTAATGAATTCATCTGTTCTCCCATTACACTTATTGACGCTGAATGGTGGACGACAGGTGCACTGAGCACTCAAGGGTTTGAAAGCGAAGCCTGCAGGCTCTACTTGCTTTCTTAGATGGATTTCCACATCAGCCGTGAATATTTTAGTATTTGGGTTGGACGAAGCTTTGCCCTGTGAGCATCTCCATTACAATGGATATTTTACTTAGTGATGCTCACTTGCTCACTGGCACTAAACTACCAATCCGACTAAATCGCCTGTCCCCAGTCACTCCAAATCAGCCCGTTTCTGACTTTAAGGTCAAAACACTGAAAGGGAGCAGCGCTTAAGTCATCTGAGGGGATTTATAACGCACTTTACAAGAAATATCAACTTAATAAAACTGGATAATAGCCATACAATGTAGAGGCAATGCAGCTCTCAGGATGGAGATAATTTACATGAAAATATATGTGATGGGTAGCGTTTTCCTCTCCCCTTCCCGGTTTAGCCACACCTTTCAATCACCCTGATGCGCAACAACCAGGTGCGACTAATTGCCAGCTCCCTTTTTAAATCTGAGTGCAAGCAACCTGCAGCAGGCTTGCCTCACTCCCCTGGCCTCATGATTGTCTGAAGGATTGATGCGTAATAAGGTATGGGTTTCTGTGTGTATGTGTATGTATATATGCCACCCTATACTCTTTAATGACATGTACCTCTTGTACTGGGAACAGGAAAAAGATGTCGACCCCTGCCTGACCTAGATGCTGTATGTGCAAAGGAGGAGTTTGGGCAATTGCTGTTTTTGTCCCTTAATTTTCTTTGGATATTCTCGGTTACCTGATTTTGTTTTCTTTGTTTCTTTAATATGAATTTGTGATCTGTGGTTTTCTTTAGTTTGCTTCCTGGATTTATTGATTTTCCCCCTGCATTTAAGTTAAGCAGGGGTTGTATGGTGCGAGGAGGTATTTGTTGTTTTCTTTTGTTTCTTTTCTATAGAGACCAATATCTGTGAGCTGTCCTTGTTGGGAATTTGTAACATTGTGGGGTTTTGTTAGTTTCCAGTACAGGTTGGCTGTCTTGTGCTTACAGGTGGTGAGTCACTAGGTGGAGGGTTCCCCCTCTGGTTTCTTTTGGTTGCATGTTATGTCAAATTCCTGTTTTTTTTTTTTGTTTTTTTAATATAGTGTAAATATTATTACAGTTGCATGATTAATTTGCTGTGTATTCTAACGTGTCTTTTTTTTTTTTTTTTTTTTTTTTTGGTTTCCTGTAGGTTCCCCTGACACCCCTGCCTGTACTGGTAACGACTCTTAGTATGGTATGTTTTTAGAGGATTTTAAAATCTTTTTTTGTAATAAACTGTCTTTTAACTGACAACACTTTCTGACCTGACTAACGCCCCAACTAAGTTCTGTCTAAATAAAGGACCATCAATTTTAAACTGGAAACTCATGTCTCTGCTCTTGTCTTATTACAAGAATCTGTAAAGTGAGTGATTATTCTCTGGGTGAAATTCCCAGGGTGGCGTTGTCACATATACAAAGTACCTATAGAGTGTTTTCTCAGCCTGCAGCACACAGCAACAATGCTGTGGTCAGGATGCAAAACACTGGACGATGTGGGTGGATGGTAGAGACAAACACACACACACCATTTAATGCTTAGGCCAACAGGTCATTCTCAACCCTGATTCCCAAGATCTTCTTTGGTTTATCATGGTTTATGTCCAGCAGTCGAGACTGAAGTGTTTGAATCCACTGCATGTCCCATCTAAACTCAATAAAAACAGTCTGTTCTTGATGGTCATGTGTTCAAATCAGTACAGTTCACTATAACGCAAGTTAGTGAGTGGGAAAAGTGTACTAAGTCTACTAGCTACATTGTCAAACAAGAGAAATGTCCTCCCTGCCTCTCTAAGCCATGCTATTACTCGGAGCCCACACAGAGAGAGCCACAGACGCCACAGAGAGTAATCGCAGGTAATGATAACCGAGAGTGAGCATAATTTTCCTCCATAGCCTGGCAACACGACACAATAAACCGGTCTCTCTGGGGGGCTGGAGGGGCATGTGAAGAGGAGAAGTGAAAGGGACTGAGGCAAACAAGGGAGGATCTAGCAATAAGTGACCAAACATCTTCCACCACCCATGGATATAACAACAGAAAACAGAGGGAAAGAATGAGAAACGCATCCAGAACAAAACAGAGATGGATGATGTAAATGTGGTTCCTCAGTTTCTTGTGAGCAGAGCCAAAGTAGTAAGGAGCTAATCCAGTATAAGTGGCAGATTTAGAGTTCATCGGCAGCTGTGATGTAATACTTAATGCATAGCGATAAATTAACTCATAGCACCATGTGAGCCGTTACCACAGCAGCCCACCAGCCATGCGAGGGATGGAGCTAATTGCAATCATTCAGTAAGAAGTAGCCTCCTCTCTATTGTGACTTTAAATGCACTGTAGAATTTTCTTCACTATAAACAAACAATCAACACTCATGCGCCTGGTAAGCATGGTGAGTATGAAGTGTTTAACCTTCAGTGTTGGAGATGTTGGGTTTACTTATATTCGAATTTTACTGGGAGGAGTTGCTGCTTGATGCTATAGACATGAATTTGAGCTAAGCTAAGGTCACTGGTCGCAAACCTTCAATCTGCACACAGCCGACTTTGTCAGATTGTGGTTAAAAGAGTACTTCACCGATTTAGCATTGCACTCCTATAACATACTCAGACTCGCAATTGACAGTTTTGAAAAGAAGTATCAAAACTGCAGAGACGGAGAAATTGTTCTTCTTCCTTATCAAAACCTGGTGCCTTCATTACCCACAATGCAATTGACCGCTGACAGCTAATGTAGCCTTGAGCCGCTAGCCTCAAGCCGAGATGACTTCCACACACACAGATTGTTTTCATTTTCCAACTTCAGCTTTCTTCGGCCCAAACCATCGCTGACTCAAGTGACATCACTTGAGGTAATGTATCAGATTTCACACAGCCCCCTCTGGAGCCACAAAAGGCTTTATACAACTTTTTCACATATACAGTAGGACTCCCCAACACCTGTAAACAGACTTTGATGTGTAAAATGAGTGGAGTTTCCTTTTAAGTTGGACAAATCAGTCTGGTATGACCAGCATCCTGTGGTGGCTAATGTTAGCTGCTGTTAGCTAATTTTAGACTGCTGCATAACTGATATTACCCAGTCAGTTCATTAACTATTGTGCTGCGGTTACACTATGTTTTACCTACAGTTATCCCCACTGTGGCTGCTGTTTTGTCAAAGTTACATAAGCTCGCTTTAACTAATTTACTTAATAATAATAACTCAAGTTGAACTCTCACAGGCCGTAACTGAACCACAGGAAGTAGTGCGTACTCCAAAACAACTCCAGCCATCTCCACCAAGACATAAACGTTACATCATAAAGGAAAACTATCTTTTGCGTCTCCTGTGTCATCTTCGAAAATTAGAAATAAACGGCAGAGAGGTGCGATAGGACTGTCTCTGCTATAGATATACTGTGACCCTGCGATTCTCCTTTTTCAAAGGGTTAAATGTATCACGTTCTCAGGGGAATGAAGCTAATCTAAACCGGTGGATTATGTAAGGGGAACCTTAGCTCGGGCTAATCCTTCTCTCCTGTCTGACTGTCACACTGTTCTTTGATGCTTGGTTTATAGTAGAGACGATGGGGAGTCAGGTGGATGCTGGTATGTTGCTGTTCCCCTGAGAGAGGCAGGCACACTCTACCAGTGACTAAGATCATATACACATGTGGACATCCGTATAGCTGGGAGGCTGCTCGGAGCGTTTTCCACTACATGAGCAACCGTGATCACTTGCCCTGTCATTGCCTGCTGCACATATTAGTCGCTGCTAATTGCTGGAATGAGAGTCTTCTGTTTGCATGTGGACTCAGCGGACGATCTCGTGCCTTTCTGTCTGATTGACTAAATGAGCTGTGCTATGCTGTCATGTTCGACGCATGTGTGTGTGCCTGTGGGAGAGATAGATGGAGTAGTGAGGACAGAGAACATTGAGCAATATGATAAAGAATGTCATGCATGGGATTCATTAGATTTTGTCATAATGAATACAGGTTAAGTGTTTGTGCATGTGCAGAAGGGAGGGATTTCTAGTTTAATCGCCTGGTTGAGTCTGATTGTGAGATAATTGGACACCTCCCCTCTTGCCCACCACTCCTTCCCTCTCTTCAGACCCCTCTGTCCTTGGCTGGCCGCTCGCACTGCCATCCACTGGCCTCCCCATTGGCCTCTGCAACAAGAGCCAACAAGCGATTGGCTGCGGGGGGAATTCTGAGGCAGAGGACTAGTTAATTATGCTAATCCAAGAAACTGATAAGGAGACGGTTTTAAATATTTAAAACCTCTGGAAACACACGCACACACACACTGAGGCGGAGTGGTTTAGAGAGAGACAGGCTCTGTGAGAAAATATGAGACTATTTTGTCAGAGTAAGCAGAGAGAGGAAGTTCAGGAAATAGAGAAAGAGAACAGAGTTATAATTAAGCTCTTTTCTTTTTCTCACAGATCTCCATCTCAATGTTTTCAGTCTCCTTTTCTCCCTCATTTTCAAATACCAAACAGTCATGTAAATATTAAATAATAAATTGGACTAAATTCTCTGCATGTTGGACTCTTCCTCCCCCCACTCAGCGCTCAGTTCCTCCTCTGTTGCTGGTATGCTGCTGGCCTTTCCCCTCTCTTCTTGTTAACTGATGTCTGTGGGCGGATAACACTGCTTCACTGATCCACAACTCATGAAACACCACTCATCTTCTTTTTTTTCCCATTTCTTTCTCTTCTTTTTCATCTCAGCACCCAGAAAATTCTTGCTGTGCACAAACGTGTCATTGTCTTTCCGTCTTTGGATTTTGGATTTCAGAGAGCAGCACCCAGCGGACTTTTAACATCGTTTCTCCTGACACACTGATTCTAATTTCATTTTATTTTATAAGCAATCAAGTACCACCTTTTATTGGATTTACAAGCCTTTGCTGTGGAACTAGCTCCTAAACTGTTCAATGCAGCATTCTGTAAAACTACAAAATATGACATAAATCTGAGAGTCTGAACATATCTGTAATCTGTTTTGTTCACTGCTTCGGGACCCTGGTGTGTTCGTATTTCTAGTTTCTTGTCTGTAGCAGTGTAATGCAGGTAACCTTCTGTGTCCCACAACAGTCAAAGTGCAAAACTGCCTCTGCAGACCAGCAAAAACACAGGAGCCACGAGAGCTTGGCAGTGCAGCTCTGTGGAGACAACTGAGTCCTGCAGGATACTAAAGCGAGGGGAAAAGAGGGAGCTGGATCTTCAGGAGCATCCCCCTCCCTAACTGACTAACCATGTCTTATTGCTTCTCTCCTGACGTGCAACCTAAATGTCCAACTACTACATATCAGAGTATTCCCAGCTACAGCTGGCAAGGCATGCTGTACTCATCACACAGGACAAAGCTCACAGCCTTCTCAGAGACCTACAGAGCCTGAGAACTACAAGATGCTCGGCTTCTCACTCTGTCAGATTTCTCCAAAGAAAATTATCCCTCCACCTTCCCAGATGCATTAAAGGAGTGAGGAAAGGATGCAAAGAGAGACGGCAAGGAAGAAGGAAAACCCAAAGTTGTCTGTGCCTGTTCAGGTCTTGTTGTCTAGTTTTGCACTGTGATATACGGCCTGGAAAATGTGGCTTGCAAACTCTGCTAAAAAATGCATCATAACTGTAATGTAATATGAATGTGCTGAAAGAACATGAAGAAATAATGATGACATTCATTTGGATGAGACTATTGTGGATGTTAAGGCAGCCTTAGAAGCTTGTGGGGGGGGGGGGGCAGAGTTAACTGATTTTAAGATGTATACATTGAAAGAGAGACACATAGAGAGAGGGGGGAGAGAGGAGAAATCGAGTATCTGTGGGAGTATAATTAACTCCATGGTCTGCCTCTCTGCAGGCCTGCGGCATACTGCTCTGAAATGCTGATTCAGTACATAGATAGAGAGAAAGAGTAGCACGGGAGGGGAGAAGGGGGTGAGGAGAGGGATGCAGTAAAAGTGTGTGAGAGAGAGAGAGACAGAGAGAGAGACGGAGTGTTTCAAAGAAGAGAAAATGTGAAATGAAGCAATAGATAGACAAAAAGTCAAATGATAGTCAAAGGTGAGAGTACAGTAAAGCTGCTTAAGTGAAGGTAACACATGCAAGATCAGTTATGGAAGATTCACTTAACAGTTTATATATATATTTATTGATAGTTATCTGAGGTCAGTGGTTGACTTTATTGAGCGCTGAACATCTGCAGATGCTTCAGAGACAGCAGTGCAAAACCCTCACTCTGCGTTATCAAGAGGAGAACAGTGACATCTAGAGGCCGAACAATCGACTTTGACCTGCACTGAATTTCTACTGCAGAACTGCTGATTGACACAGTCAGCAACTTTGTTCCTGTACCTTTTCAGACAGAAGAAGAAGAAGAAGAAGAAGAGCACACTTTACCCCTCACTGCTTGGTGGTCTTAGTGCGTCTGCGTGAATTTAATTTGTTAAGATCATTTTAAAAAGAATGACAAACGGAGTGCATGCAGGGTCACAGTGTTGTGCGGGGTGCTGAATCACTAACAGAGGGGTTAGTCACAGTTGAAAGTACTCAGTCTGTCACCAGGCTCGGGGAGGGGGGGGCAGAGGCAGCTCACATCTATAATGCATCAAGCTGAGTGTCAGGTAAACTGGAGACAAGGACAAAACAACAGAACCAATAAATACTGGAGAGAGATGAGATGGATGGATAACACATACACTTTTGATTCTTAGAAGACCAAATAAACATGCAGATATTATTTTAGCTGCTATACACAGACACATAATGTGTCATAGACAGATTTCTGTTTTGAAGTTACAATATGGATTAAATATAAAAACCACTGATTAATATGACCAACATTGATTTGTTTAAATGTTATTAAAAACCCAAAACAATGGAAGTGAATGGATTATTATTTGATACAGCATTAGCATTTAACAGTATTACTCTGGATAATCCACTCTGCTGTGTGCAGATTTCATTGGGACTTTTTCTTCAGTATAAAGTTGTTGCACTGAAAACTGTTGACCACCACAAGAGGTAAATGAGAACATGGTTTGGGTTTGGTTTTTTTTAATAATGGGGAACTAATGCCTTAAAGGTTTCTTCTTAAGCATGGTGTTTGATTTCCTCCTTTTGTTTATAAGCATATTAGTATCTAGCAAGGGACTGTTACTTAGAGAGTTTAACATTTGTTAAAATCAGACCCATGGAGTCACACATTTCTTGACTATTTTTATTTATTATTTATTTTTCGTGGCTTCACTATCAAAACAAATACAAATATTCTAGAAATGAGTAAAAAAGCCAGAGTGTTTGCTCTCTGTTGTCATCAAGTACCGGCACGTAAAGATACAGATGACGAATTCAAGGCAGGCTGGTGATGCAACCTTCTTAAAGCCACTTGTGTTAATATTGAGTCAATAATAATGACTCAAAATAATAATCAAATGACACCATGTGAGACGCGAAAGTCACTGTTGCTACTTAAGCGGCTATAGTTTATGTGTTACAGTATGACACAAGCAGCAAGGACATACAGTGCATTCTCCAAAAATAATTTGGTTTAATCACATTGGATCTTGAAGTCTTGAAACAGCATCACTGATGTTTAAAGCATACCAACATTTGAGTATGTTCAGGTTTCCATGAGAGGAGCTGCCTGTACTCAGTAGTGTGAACAGATGATGAAAAACATCATAGCTGCCATAAGTCAGTAAATGTTCATATGCAAGTCCTTGAAAAGTATCCCTTGTACCATAACATTGCTTTTGCCAGAAACTTACAAGCTTAGTTCAACATCCCATCTCGGGTCTCAATATGCAGCTGGCCGATCAAGATTAAGTTTAATTAAAACGTCTGTCCAGCAGTGGAGGTTTGTGCTCAGAGAGGATGGGCAAACCTTCCGCACTGCAGCTGCTCTTGTCTTTCAGCCATGTCCGTTCAGCTGGCTCTGTGTGTCTGAGGTCGGATCAGGTTGATCGCTTGCCCTCGGCAGGAAGCCCCACGTCTTCAGCAGAGCGGCCCGCTGAGCAGGGGCAGTGGAGAAGTAGTCCTTCTGTTTCTGAGAGTAGGTCTGGACTGGACGGACGATGTCTCTGTAGCTCCAGTCCTGACGACACAAAACTCCTCTGAATGACTTTTTTTAATTACGTGATGGAAACCCAATAAAACATACACTGCAACTGTGTTTAACATTAGGAAACTGTATTTAGAATCACAGGAAATATTTTACCAAAATCCAGATTCCATTAGGACTCAATAGAAAAAAAGTGAGAACGTGCTTGTAAATAAAACTGAAATAAGACTTTTAACACAGGTTCTCAACATGTAGAAAGAAATGGTCAACAAAGACACATTTTAAATTCCTCATGAAACACGGCTTTCACTCTTTATTGTCATCTCACCACCTACAGACAGAGTAAACAGACAACTGAAGTCTTCCCAGGAGGGGGGCCTAAGGGACAACAAAACCTCCACAGATGGGGGTCTCTTATCTAAAGGCCATCTGTCTGGAGGTCTTTGGCATGAAACAGAATCAGAATCAGAAATACTTTATTGATCCCTGGGGGGAAATTGTACAGTGCCGGTGCTCCCATTCAAGATTAGAAAGCAGCGTAAATTTAGAAATAAGAGTATGTACAAAATATAAAAATAGAAAACACATTTACAATGTATATGTATGTATGTATGCATGTATATATATATATATATATATATATATATATATATATATATATATATATATAGCAACGTTTGGTATGCCCTGGTGTCTATTTAATGTGTGTGTGTCACAGGTATTATGGCTTACAGTGCTAAGGTCCTGTTACCTGCCAGTGAAAGTTGAAAGCCTCCAGCAGCTGTATCCTGCCCTCTCTGGAAGGCACACAATCAGGAGGAGCAGGCTGCACCATCTCAGAGCCCACCGTCACACCTCCAAACACCAGCAGGGCTCGGATGGCAAACCAGCCCCCATACTTCGGATGCACACAAACTCCGAACATCTTCTGCAGGTGACAGTGGGAGATAAACAAAACAGTGGTCAGGAGACGAGAATGCAAACACTGCACTACAAAATATCCACCACAACTAACCATTTAGATCCCTCATAAATGAACAGTGTTACCTTTTCAGCCCAGGGTTGGTCTCTGACATCAGACTGTTGGTAGTAGAAAGCTGCTCCAGACACGTGAGCCGCAGTCTGCGCCAAGAACTTTGGCTTCCTGCTGGGCAGCAGCTCGTAGTCGTACCTCACATCCACCTTCTGTCCTGGGAAACACTGCAGGGCAGGGAGAGGGCATATTTAGGGGTCACAGCCTGATTATGGAAATGGTTATAGTTTCAATCCTATCCCTAACTGTATTTGATGATTTTTCCAGAAAGTTAATACTGTGGGGCCTGGGGGATACTCTATTGGGCCCCTATTGGGCCTCCTGTTCCTGTTGCAGTCTTCATGTACCCAGTCACCTCCAAAAACCCATTAATATACATGACAATATTTTTCACAGGGACCAACTAAAAACAGCCAGTATCCCTTTAATACCTCTGTTACTGGACCATTGTGGGTGAGCCAAAAACAGACATTCCCATCTATTCATTGAGACAATTTATTGTATCAAAATATGTATTGATATTGTAATTTAAAAGTATATAATTAAAATTACATTGGAAGATTTTATGCATAATCGCCCCCCACCCTTATTCCCAACTAATCATACAAACTTGTTTTTGTCTGGCTGCCCCGCTTTTAAGGCCGGGATATTCACTCACACAGACTCACCTGGTAGACAGCAGAAGAGACACAGTGTTTGACACATTGGTCTATAGGGTCAGACAGCCCCCGGCAGCCCCTCTCCTCCAGGAAGGGCAGGAAGGCTTGCTCAAACATGGCAGGAGTGCTGAGCACCACCACGGCCAGGCTGTCATCTGGGTAAGCCAGGCGCAGGGAGGGAGGCAGCACCGAGTTATACCAACCAGCCTGTGAACATGGTGTCAGGGAGGCACAGAGGCGGTAACAAGCAGTCCAGCAAGAAAAGGAAAGCACCAGGAGAAACACATCACTCACATCTATTGTATCTATTGTATTTAATATTTGCCTGCTGCATGTATTCAGATCATTATTTGGATTCGGATCTGAATACATGCAGCAGGCAAATATTAAATAATTTACATGGGTTGGTGAAAAACTAACCTTTATTAAATAATTTTACCACCTTTAATATATTTTACTGGCCATTTCAACTCCTCATCTCTCAGTCCAAGCTAGCATGTAAACTACAGGACTAAATGAAAGTCCGAAACCTAAATGGCACCCAGCGTGCAACCTGGCCAAACTCTCGAAAGTGTTCCCACTCACCAAACAATAAATGAACTCAGGACACTGTGTGGACAGTGAACCTGTGGCAGCTACCTAATTAGCACACCTGCTTCCAGGGAGTGTGCTCCTGTGCTCCCCAGCAGCCGGGTGACCTCCACTTCCAACAACTCCTTTCAAGACGCCGAGCTCCGACAGTAAACAGCCACTGGCTGTGAGCACATCTGAAGCTGCTCTGTCTGGCTGTGGTGATTGAATTCCCCCCATGACCTTCCGGGGGCTCCGTACCTTCTTGCTGTCAAAGCTACACATTAGAAAGAAATTAGAGCCACAATACCTTTAGAGGGTAGACTTCAAATCCAAGTTTTGATAAATGGTCCCCTAGCAGTCCTGTTATATCTTCCACATTGACTGTGGAAGCCGCCATAGTTGCACGTAACGTCAACACAAAGCTTTGGATTGTGGGATATGGTGTTCTTTGGCTAATCAGTATCAGAAATTAAGCCAGACTCGTGTTTTTTCTGCAATGATTTCTTCTAACAAAACGAGTGGCTACCATACGATACACAACACAATGTGTGTCCGAGAAATTCTACTAAAGTGCTTCTCTAATTTAGTGACAAAAGAGTGAAGTAACCATCTACTACAATACCCAGAAGACCCCTGCGGCTACGTCATACGCAATCACGTCGCTGTTCTGGGCTCCTGGATTTAAAAGTGGAGTCGCAGGGTTTTTCTGTGAGTAGCTTGATTAGCCAGCTAACACAAACAGTTATTTCGTTGTCCTTAAACAGTATGTATTGCGTTTCCAGCGACATGTTGTATGATATTTTCAAAAGAAGACATCACTCTGTGTCTAAGAGACGGTCAACAATTACATTGCCAACCAAGACAGTAACGTAATGCTGAGAAAAAAAAGGTCTCTCTTAGCTGCTGCTAACTGAAATTAGCATAGGTTAACATTGCGACAACATTGGATATTTAACGTTTGCTATGCCTCTTCTTGGCGTTATCTTGACGTGTGTAGTGTGCTTTTTGCTGGGTTTTTGGCAGCCAGCATCTGCACTGCTGAAGTGTCCTTGAGCGGGGGGGTGGGAGTGGCGGGGGTCCTGCACCATTTCCAGTTTAAATCTGTCTGCTCCTGGAAGCTGGATAGGGACGTTCCCCACGGGCCTGGAGATCAATTAAGTAGGCTCATTACATTATCAGACACCTCTGCACTTTCTGGCACCTCGGCTACTTTTAGCAGCAGCTGATAAGCGTCACTACTCACGTGCAAATATCCGGGGTCTGTTGTAATTTAATCTCCCGCAAGGTGTCATAGATCTCATCTAGGTTGCTGCCGCACCGACCAGCTACATAACACGTCTAAAGTTACTGTATTATTATCCATACAGGGCTTTTTCATGTCACCGTCAGGCCTCAACAGCACTGTCTTGCATGACGTTTTTGCACCAAGGATCAAGAATTAACCGACTATTGCTAATGAGTGATGCATTTATTTCTAGTTCAACTCAGACATGAACTGGGACAATCAGCTGAGCTCTATCCTGTCAGTAGCAGATGGCAGCGTTGCAAAGATGAGGGTGAGTAGATCCAAATATCCTTCACTTAATGTATTAGTCCTGATGGAAATAACAGGAGCTTATTATTTTATGTGTGGCCTTGCTGCACCTTTAGTCATATTTTGTTTTACATCAGTGAAGGGCGTGTACAACACAGGAGAGCCTTCACTGTGGTCTTGTGGTCAGTTATAAATTGCCATTATTGGAGTTATCTGTAGATGGCAGTAATGCTCCACTAAACTTTCAACAGTGTAATTCAGTTGTTCAGATTAAAGATACGTACTGATTGTGAGAGTTTGGAAATTCCCTTTTGAATTTGAAAGTGTTTTTTTATGTGTCCACAGGAGAGACTGACCTCACCAGGGAAATTTGCCAAAGGAGGAGAAGGTGGGTGAACTATTGTAGGTTTCTGAATATGACTAAAAGGGGAAATTGCCTGTGTTTTTGTGTGTGTGTGTAACTTCCACCCTTTCAAACTTTACAGTGACAGTGGTTTTAACTCATCTGATTTGCTTTCAGCCTTTTGGGAACAGCCTCCCTCACATGCCTCTTCCTCTCCAGATTTGTTCCCAGTGAGGGAGAGGATTTGTGATTTAGATTTGGACCCTCCTTCTCTTCCTCCTCGAGCCCCCCTTCTCCGGCAGCCTCCCCCCCTTCTCAGTCCTGGTGTTCAGTGGGCAGACCTAGCTGCTATCCAGTCCCAACTCCAGATACAGAGCCAGGTGTGGGACTATTTGTTTAATCGAGCCAGGTGTGCAAGATTTATTCAATGTATTATACTGTTTTAAGCATTGACAGAATCCCACATTTCTTTTCTAATGTCTTTTCAAGGCGATTGAGTCTCTCACCCAGAAACTCCATGACACGGAAAGGGAGAGACACACTCAACAATGTCACATCCAGACACTACAAGGTAATCTACTGCACTATGACTACTTACCTCAGTTTATACTGGGTCACATTATCCCTTCACAGCAACACCTGACTCCATTTATTATCAACTAGAAGAAAGGAATTCTTATCAGATTCAACACCTTTAATATGGCCACACCCAAACTCAGTTAACATGTCACATATGAAAAATAAACAGTGCCCAGGGACAGTCACATTTTTCAAGCTGCTGCATGCTGTTTTTTGTTCCTCATATAAAACACTTTGGGTCCACTGTGTTGTGGTTGAAATGCTATATACACTCTATGTAAATAATTGACATGATGGCAGTATTTGCATATTGGGTAGAATTGTTTTTCATTTTTAAATGGCGCATAACGGCTCCAAAACAGGAACGAAAAACAGGAAATATTCCTCTGCTTTAGTGTGCATTAAATACACTTTGATCAGTGTCCATTATGATTGCTGCTTACTATCAGTTTCATTTATCTTATCTCAGGGGAGAAGATGGAGAGTGGAACCAGTACAGGAAAATGTCGTCTCACTTTTGTCAACCACCAGCACTTACAGAACCACTAGCAAGAGATAGGAACTACCATGTTTTTCCACACGTGATCTCACTTATTTACATTAATTTTGCCAAAATGTCACATTGTTTTCCTTCCTTAATCCACTGTGGCTTGTATTGTACCTCATTTGTACGTTGCTTGGACAAAGGTGTCTGCCAAATGAATAAGTGTACAGTTATATATTGATGTATAAGAATACTGCCTCACCACTGCCCTAAGTTCAGTTCAGGCTAAAGCTCCCACCCCTGTCCCTTCTCTACTCTCTCCCCACCCTTCTACTGTCTGAAAAAGCAAAATACACTCATCAAGGGAGGATTCATTTATAATTAACGACATTAATACATTATTCAGATTTGTCCACAAGGCTGCTAAAGGAGGACAAAATCCCTTCCTCATAGTAATCTCTCCTGTTTTTCCAGAGGAGGTTCGCAGGCTGAGGGAGAGGGTAAGAGAGGGGGACGAATCGAGGAGGGGACAAAGTCCAGGAGCTGAGAGAAGGATGGAGCAGTGGCGGAGAGAGGTTGGACGTGAGCTGAGCAGTCTGCGGGGACACTTCACCAGAGCCACGTCGCTAGGCAACCTGGAGGAGAGGTGCATTAGGGGTGGAGCAGACTAAACTGATGATAGGTCCTGCTCAAAATTGAAAATGACAGGAAAATGTTTACGCCTCAGTTTGCTACTAGGAAGGTGTCTGGGTGACATTTTCATTTTGGGGAAGACGGGTATGACCGAATTGAAAATGACAGTTTTATCACCACTTTTCTTTCTTTTTTCCAGTTTCAGCTCAAAGCTCCACCGAGAGGAGCTGGAACACCTGCGGAGAGAGGTGGACCAACTGAAGACACGACTAAGTGAGTCACGTACACACACATA
Organism: Enoplosus armatus; assembly: GCF_043641665.1. Lineage (NCBI taxonomy): Eukaryota > Metazoa > Chordata > Actinopteri > Centrarchiformes > Enoplosidae > Enoplosus > Enoplosus armatus. The sequence goes on from NC_092186.1 coordinate 9,379,365, forward strand.
TATCATGCCCTTGCATTGATTCTGCGGGACTGCACATGTCCTAAGCCCAGTGCTGCCCTGCAAAGCAAAGGCAAGCAGAGTCTTGTTCACAACGTCTGCTCTTTCTTTTCCTCTTGACAGGGAGACAGGAGGAGGATGTGTTCCTCCAGCAGGCAGAGACCAGAGAGACCAGGAGGCAGTATGAGCACAGCTGCAAGGTACGCACACATTGTATCACACAGGTTGTGTTTGCTTGTGTGTTCTTTCAGATCCTTAACCTTTCCTTTGTGTGCTTTGTTCAGACACTGGAGGAGCTGACAGACAGCTACAGGACTCACAGCACTGATCTGGCAAAGACTGTCTCTCAGTATTCTCGCACGCAAGAAGAGGTCCGCCAGATGAGGTACGCGCGTGAGCGTGTGCATGTATGTGCGTGTTTGGGGTGAATTAGCATACGTTGCAATGAATCTCTTTCAACAGAACAACTGTGTCAGAACTGAAGGAGGAGGTCAGGAGACTTATTCTCAGAGAAAGTGAACCGACTCCTCTGCTGTCAGCACACACATCCGGCAAGTCTCTCTCCCTTCTCTGGCTCACACACTCACGCACACACAGCAGGATAGAGCTCTTTAACCAGGTCTTTCTGTTTGATTCAGGGGCGTCACCACTCCCACTCCCTCACAGCCGCAGCAGAGGGGTCAAAGTTGAAGAGCCGGACTCTGACTCAGAAGACTTTAGCCCAACACCGAGCCTGGCTGAGGTCAGCTCAGATGATCTGTCTTGGCTGGACGACAAAGACCCTGGTGAGGACGAATGCACCCAAGCATGGTTTCCTTGTGCACCTACAGGTGCTCAAGTACGGCATGCTGAGTCATCAACACCACCTGTTTACATCATATCATTTTTCCCAAGCCTTCTGTCCACCTTCATGTACACCAACACAAACATGTTCTGACAATTGGATCACAAGAGAACGTGACGCAGGGCGCCAGATGGGCATGGACTGATGACGGTTTTAGCAAGATTGGACATGTAGTTTTCCCTCCCGTCCCTCCCCCACACATCTGGCTCAACCTTCACTCTGATTCAGCCCTGTAGTTCTGACTCAGCGAGGGGAGCAATCGTCTGTTTGCCATCTCAGCATACAGTTAGTTAAATGAATAGTTAGACATTTTGGGAAATATGCATATTATTCTCTTGCTGAAAGTTAGATGAGAGGATCAATGCCACTCTCATATCTGTTCTGGACAGGACCCCAGGAAGTCCTGCATCAAATAAAACTACGACGTGTCATTTTTACACTTCAGTTTTTGATTAAACAAATAAGATATAACGTATCTTTGGACAGAGCCAGGCTAGCTGTTTCCCCTCCATTTTTAGTTTTTATGCTAAGCTAACTCTCCTGGCTGTAGTTTCATGTTTAACATACAGACATGAGAGTGGTATCGAGCTTCTCTCCTCACTCACGGCAAGAAAGTGAATAAGCGCATTTCCTAAAATTTTATTCTTTTAAATATATCACAAGAGGATGTTCCATGATGAAGGCAGAGAAGAAGAGTAAAAAGATGAAAGAAAATTAGAAATGAGGAATGTAATCTGGAGATGTACAGCACCATTGCGAGCAAGTTTGTAGACCTACTGTGTTCTTCCATCTGCAGATAAAGCAGTAAAGCTCTCATTTCCTCTCAAACGGTCTCTGCGAAGCCAGTCACTTCTTGGGAAATGTGTTACCCTGTTTGTTTGTGTGTGTGTTAGCGCACGCACTGCTCACCCCTGAGACTTACTGTAACAGAAGGTTGATGTTCCCGGAAGAGATTACAATCTCTGCACTAAATGTTTCCCAGAGTGATTTGGGCCCATGAAGCCAGGCTAATTTTACGATTGTATCCATACACATACACATATACGCACGCACAAACACAAACGCACACGCACACGCACACACACACACACACACACACACAGTGTTATGGGAAAACATTTGAATGTCTTCCAGCCTAATCCCACAGGAGGCACTCATTCACTCACACACACACAAAGTAACTGCTCCTTCTCTGCTCTTCACCTCTGCCAGCTCTTCATCAGAAGCCGCGAGTATGTCTGAGCGTGCAGTCCAGACGGAGCGACTTTGCTGGTCCGGCAGCAGATCTGGAGGAGGAGGAGGAGGATGATGATGATGATGACGATTATCTCCATGATGACAATGAATTAGGATCTGACCTAAGTCTTGGTGACCTCTCACCTTTATTTTAAGGTGACGTTCTGTAATTTTACTTAAGAAGGATTCAGCAACCTTAAGACATTTCTTCTCCTGTACATTACCTGAGATGTATTATCACTTTTAAACTGATTTGATTTGATCAATACAGTTTTAGAGTTTAGAGGGAGAACCAAAATAGAAATAGTCAGGATAACACAAACGAGCCATATGGCTTATTTCCTTTGTGTTCCCAAGGGAAGGGGAAAGGAAACAAAGGATGGCTGACGGCATGGCAACAGAAGCACATGCATATAACAACAAGTAATTGCGTCCTACTTAGTGTTATTACTGTGGCTTAACAGAACTGCTTGGATATGATATGTGATACATAGGTCACACCACTGGGCACCACTTTCTCTTAGTGTGGGAAATTCTCAAATGCTATTTTTAAACAGTTATTTGGGAGAATATCAGAAGTGTTGGACTCTGCGCAGATCACAATGTCAGATTAACAGGTTAATCGCTACTTTTTTTTCCAGATTGATTTCCAATTGCTTTTCTAATTCTTCTTTAAACAGTCTGATCCCATGTGACACACCCAATCCCCTGTAGCCAGAGTGTGGTGTAACAAACCACCAAAGGATTCAGCAAACTGGTTGATGTCTCTGTGTTTGAAACACTATTCACCAAAGCATTGTTTCCCCTCGGTCTAGTTAGTGGCATCTGCTAGAGGACTTTTAAGGACTCCACAAACTGCTATGAACTGAGATAGCCGCAAATTCTCTTTAAATAATCTGCAGTAACTGTCTCCACATGCACAGACTGGTAGGATGCTGGGAACAAACTGAGGAGCAGCTGATTACCCAAGACTCTTTTGTGAGAGCTTCTCATTCAGAAAACAACTGCTTTCATGAGCTTTGTGCCAGCGAAGTGTTTTTGTAAGCAGCTTTATTTCTCACTGTAGGCCACGAAGTTTTGAAATCAGTCGCCACCCAATGGATCTAATGCTTTGATTTTTGCCACACCCTCTGAACCCACGTTGCGAGTCACTGGCGATAATTTATGGGTCCTACCGGAGTTAAAGGAGAGCAGCGCTGTGATTGGTCCGCTAAACCACAAGGTTTGGCTTTAAGCAGAAGATTTAAAAATAGTTATGCTAAGGTTTGTTATGATTACAGATTGTTGGATTTAGGAAAAGTTTTGGTGTAGTTAAGGTCTGCAGGACTCTCATCTCTACCTATTACTACAGTGGGATCCATAAAAACACCATTGATCACTGTGCTTCTGATTTTCAGAGCCCACAGTATGTTTATAATGCCTTAAGTTGCTAGTTTTAAACTAATCAATTTGTTATATAACAGATTTAACTTTGACACACTTTGATCACTTGATGTACAGTAATATATCAAGTGTAAAGATTCACAGTGAGCTTTAAAGTTCTGGTGATCATGTACTATATATAAGCTACACTCTTCGGTGTAGCAGAGTAATGGCTTTTTAATGGGTTTTTCTTCCTGGCATAATGCACTCTCCAATCCAGGAGGAATCTGATGAGGGATGGGGTTTAGATTCCTGGTAACGCAGCTGAAGGGAAGGCAAAGAGGAATCGAAAGCCATTAACATTATCGAGGCGCCAACACCCCCGGCCTCCACTGCTATGTCTTTATATACACACAGCTCAGTTAAGACAGTCAAGAGTCCCTTTATGCTGCCATGTCTGACATGAGTCACACTGTGCCAGGCTTAGTGTCAAGCTGTTAAATATTTCAGCATCCAGACACCCCCCATCGAGGATCCCAGACCACAGTGCAGAGCCACGGGGGAGCTGATGGGCAGGTTAGGTGTTCAGTGGGGTGTGGATACGGAGAATTGGGTGGTGAAAGTGAACATGGGCACAATCCAGCTAATCTAAAGAGACAGAATGTCTCGCTAGTCAATAGTGAGCAATAAAAGACCCTTCTAGCAAACCGTAAATGGCGCTCGGCAGTACTTAACAGTATTTAAACAAACCTCTTCTAACACGCTGTCCTTGTATAGCTGTTAATATTTTAGCTGAGGAGACATTTAATGAAGAAGAGGCTCATTTATTTGTTATTGTGGCCAGATAATGGCTGATGAATCAGACCCTTCTACTGCAGTTTTATTGCATTTGCCAAGTATTGTGCAGTGGCACTGCAGTAAAGCAGTGCACTCATTCATTCATTAAAGGTCTGTAAAGAAAATGCTTTTTGTTTTGTCTTCAACAATAAAGGTCTGTGTAAAGGTTGAAAGAAAGGAGCTTGACTTTCTGTGGTTGCTTCTGTAGATCAGTGTTTTGTTCAGATTGCGCTTTTGTTTGTTGGCGCTGCTGTTGGTCAAAGAGCAGTTTACAACAAACTCTGTTACCAACAGATCTGAAGTAGGAATAAGAGGAAATACAGAGGAGGGTTTCAAAATACTTTTAATCATAAAACACCAACGGTCCATAATCCACAGCTGGCAGCAAAGCCTCATTATGCATTCAGGATACTTACAGACAATTTTTAACACTGATTTCCAACATCTCAAGTGTATAATTTAGAACTGGATGTACAGACGGGTGACAAAAGGTAAAATGAGGGTTCAAAACAGTAAATGAGAGAATATCTTTATGTTCATCCCTCCAGTATCAGCCTTACTGAGACATTTGTTATTTTTCCTTACAATTGTCACCCATCTGTAGTTATTCATGGAACAAAGACTAAATTGTGAACACAAGTGTTAGCTCCACTTGGTTTCTATCAACGTCTGTTGTCTTGTATGTGTCTCGCTTCCACTGACATTTTCCTGCACGTTTGCCGAGCAAATACACAGCGAGGCTGATGCACAGTATAATCAATGGGGTATTTGTGAACTTGCCTACTGAGAGAACATGGTGCTGTCAGATCAGTCCATGTACCATTTTCAATCTGTGAACGCTAAAGCAGCAACTAAGATGAAGAGTTTCATAAAGTTGTCTTTGCATGATGCAATCGTCAGTAGTATTTACAACGCACTGGACAATGCTAACATTGTGTGGAAAGGCCACCGGCCAATTTCAGTCTGCAACTGTCATTGTATGAATGAGTGCCTCATGGTGAACACGCTCAAGGCTAGTCTTCGAACTCAGGCAAGTCAGAGCAGCTACCTGGCCCCGAGCGTGTGTTTAAATGAGGATCACACAAAGTACTGGGAATGACTGGTAAATCTGGAAGTTAGTCGGTTTGGATATAAATACAGTATACAATAAGAGCTGTTCCGATACTGTGTAAGGCACTCTCTCCTGGACTCAAGACCCCAGGAAAGAAACAAAAAAAAAACACATACTGCACATACTAAAATCAGGCCAAAAGGCAGCAGGACCTTCAACACAGAAACTGAAAAAAAAGAACGCTTAAATATCCCCTGCCATGCCTTCAAAAATCCATACATGCACCTTTTTAACAGACTCACACACCTACAAACGCACACACTGCTATGCTTGCACTTAAGTATGCACACAATTTTTCTCACACAAAAATATTTGTCCATTTTTTTATTTTCCACTCCTGAAAAAGTAAAGTGCAACCTCTTTAACACTATAATCAGTTTATGTTCATTTCTTTTTCTCTGGCCTGATAACAGAGAAATTAGACCAGTGGCCCCCAGGTAAGAGTCTGGCAGGACAGGCTAAATCTGTGACCAGGTGTGAACCGTCCAAATTATGGATACAACTGAGGATGTTGCCTCCTGCTCTACACCTACCCTTTTCAACTCTGGGGAAATCAAAATGTATTATACAACTCCCATAGCCCAAAGGATGGGCTGAAAAATACCAAACATACAGTATTAAACAGAGGTGTTGGCCTAATTTGCAATTACAGACGCCAAAATAGTCGAAACAACCCCAAAGTGGGCGATATCTTCATTGTCCATTGCAGCTTCACGTCCTTTCCTACATGTCAGTGATCTAGATAAATAAAAGCAATCCACAAATTTGCTCACACCTACCCAGAGTTCTTTCTGTTTGGTGCAGATTAAGGAAGAGAGGCCAGGTTCGACGAGCGCTGCGGCATGAGCCTGGATTCTTAAGAGAGTCTTTGGGCGCCAAAAGTTTCAGTCGTTCCTCCGTCAGTAGCTGTACATGGACAAGGGTGTGTCCTCCATCATATCGTCCTACACAGAAAAAATGGAAGATCATAACTAATTATACACGGCTAATGCACATGTTTACATAGTCTACATGATCTCAAGTGCTCAATATTATAGTTTGTGGTATCACTTTCTGATATATAAATAACTTGTAATTGAATGTAATAAAATGTAATTGATGGTTAACCAATCATAATTAATCTTTTGTAGATCAATTAAGCCAATAAGATCAACTCTGTGAAAAAAGTCTGTGGCTATGGAGTCAATAGTCAAGTTAACAAAGGAGTAGTTTGACATTTTGGGAAATAGTCTCACTTTCTTGCCAAGAGCTAAATGAGAAGATTGATACCACTCTCATGTCTGTCTGTTAAATATAAGGCAACAGCCAGCAGTCTGTTAGCTTAGCATAAAGATTTGAAACAGGGGGAAACAACTAGCCTGGCTCTGTCCAAAGGTCACAAAATCCTCCCACCAGCACCTCTAAAGTTCTTTAATAAACATGTTATATCTCGTATCTCGGCGTCCTGTAGTCATCATGCAACAAGTGGTGATTCCAGGCTAGCTGCTAGCTCCAGTGCATTTTGTGCTAAGCTAAGCTAACCAGCTTCTCGCTGTAGCTTCATGTTAACTGTACAGACATGAGAGTGGTATCAATCTCCTCATCCAACTCTGAAGAGAGGCAAGACAGCGAATAAACATATTTGTCTGTTATCCATTAAGTCTGCACTTGTAAATGTGAGTAAGTTGTTAATGAACATTTTTTTCCCTTGATGCTCTGTTGCTGCTGCAGAAGGTCAGAGGTTAAATGTTCATTGGAGCGGTTTTCCTGATGAAACAAAGCAATGATCCTGCTGGAGGAGGATAAACCCCAACCCAGAAGCTGTTCTCTTCTCTCCATTAGACTTTAGACTTTATTAATCCCACAGCAGGGAAATTTACAAGTCACAGCAGCAAAGACAGAAAGGTGCAGAAACACACAGCAGACAAGCACTGTGTCAATAAGAATTAGAAGTATTTTTTTTAAAAGAAAAACAATATATAAATAATAAACACAGATAAAAATACAAAAATATGGGGGACAAAAATAAATATATACACGGAAAATATAAAGTATGTACAAATTGTGCAGATTTATGTGTAGTTGAACAGTCTTATAGCCGTAGGAATGAACGACCTGCGGTAGTGCTCCTTCTTACACCGTGGGTGTAACAGTCTGCTGCTAAAGGAGCTGCTCAGGGCCCCCACAGTCTCGTGCAGGGGGTGAGAGGTGTTGTCCATGATGGATGTCAGCTTGGCTAACATCCTCCTCTCCCCCACCTCCTCAATGGAGTCCAACTTATTAGTCACAACTTATATATAATATCTTATGGTTGGTAGCAGAAACTCTGCAGTTGTGTGTGAGTGCTGGTAAGCTGTAACAGTATATCTCACATCTGTGCTTAACAAAGTCTGACAGACTGAATATTTACGCGGGGACAGCAGTGAAAGTGCTGCCTGGATGTCCTGGACGTGCTCACCATAGGTAGGTCCTGCAGCCTGCGAAACTCCGGTCGGTTGTCTCTTCGGCGCAGTTTGAGGAAGAGGAGCAGAGTGATGATGACGGCAGTGATGATGAAGGCTGACACCAGGCCAGCCAGGAGGGGGTCTAATGTGGGCGACTCATGGACCATCGTCGCTGGAACAAAAACAAGGGCGATAAATGAAGCTGGCCGTCCACCGTTTGAGATTTTACTTTGACTTAACATGGTGGAAACAGCAGAATCGAAGCTTCTCAAACGCTTCTTTAAAAGCTGTGACTGGAGCTAAAAATAGACACGACAGCAGCATGTTGAGCTGGAGTGTTCATCATGTAGCTCAGGACAGAAATGTCAAACACAGGATGGCGATGTTAAGCTTGCCTGAACTTGAGCTCTCTGTTGAACAAGTGCATTTATTCATAGGGCATAATTTTAATGTTTTGTTTTATATTGTATGTCCCTCCAGTACAGTATGTTATACCGCTTACAAACTATAACATCATCGCTCTTGACCTTTCTGTGTTGATGTCTCTCTGTGTTATACGTATATTTCTGTGCCAGGGAAGTTTGTGTCCGACTTTTTGGAAGTGTATTTCTGTATATGGATGTTGCTATGGAAGACTATTTTGTAAACGTAGCTGGATTTTTTTTTTTTTTTTTTACATCTTCTGGTTGAAAGTAACAACAACCACAGAGCAGTGAATGCTCCCTGTTCCTCTGGCTAATGGAAAGAGGCAAGGTGCCAAGCGTGGCCTAATAAAACCACACAGAGTGAGAGAGAGAATTTTATATTTTAACTGTATTCAAGCAGGCTGGTCGACTGAGGAGATCAGGCTTTCCTTCTTTTGCGCTGACGTGCTGGTAAAGGTCCTCCCAAGGTGGAAAAACAGAGAGTATAGACAGAGAAACATATAGCCGAAGATATGTAAATCATTAAGCAGACAGACAGAAAGAGAAGGAAAACAGGGCATTCTTGAGGCCTCGAGTCCCATGACTGCCTCTGTGCCTTTCCCAAACAGAGCCATGATTGTGGAGTGCTTGGTGGTGACAGTGCTTGTAGAAGATGTAGACGGGGGATGCGTGGTGTGTGTTTGTGTCTGTGTGTGTAGACTGGCTTGTGCTGGAAAACAAAGAACAGCGACGCCTTTGTTGTTAAGCCAATTCACTTCTGGCTCTGTCAATATCCAGGCAGTGAATCATTCAGAACAAATTCGTACACCAGCACAGAAGATGTTATGCACTTACTGTCACCCCCAACGTTGAGCTGGGAGGGGCTGTCGGCTCGGGTGTTGGCCTGGGCGGAGGGGATGCTCGGCAGGGTGATGGTGGACTTTGGGGGGGATTCACTGGAAGTCTCGGGATGTCCGTCAGGCTGCGAAGTGTTCTGTGGAGATGGGAGCGTCGGCAACTCAGAACTGGGGGGCTCTTGAGAGGAGCTGGTGCTGGATGATGAACTGGACTGGGCGACGGTAGCAGCAGTGGTAGTTTCGAGCTTGGGTGGCTCAGGTGTTGTGGCGTGTGGGACAGAAGTGGATGAGTGTGTTTTGGGGTGAGTGGGCTGGTCTGATGGTGTAATGGAGTCAGGAAGTGGAAGTGCAGCATCATGGGATATGTTTGTTAGTGGTGTGGTGGTCAGTGTGTCTGCAGAGGCAGGTTGAGATGTGTGCATGGGGCTGACAGCAGTGGAGGGGGTGGGGGTTTGAGAGGTGGGGGCGTGGCTCCCAGAAGGAGGAATTAGAGGCTGCGATGTCGACTCATCTGTTAGGTTTCTGTTCTTCTCAGGAACGGCGGCCTCTGAGGGAGAGACGATGTCTGTCTCTACAGAGAGAAAGACAACATTATCATAAAAATACTGTAATTCTACCGAAATACTGTACGTGTGTAATCAGCAAACTAACATGAGCCTGCTGAACAGTGTTTTGTATGTATATATATGAAGTGTGTGTGTGTGTCTTAAGATATTCCTCTCTGGGATTTCTGCTTCCACCCCAATACAATGGAGGTAAAGGGAATTTTGTTTGTGCTGCTCAGGGCATTGAAGAATTGTACTTAAACAATTTAAAAGCAGCATGTGAAGTTCTTTCTACCCAAGAAATAGTCCCCATAAAAAACTGATGACTTTATGTCCTGTGGATTATTAGTAAAAGGGCCACTTTGTCTGCAAACAGATTTTTAACCGTGCTACTAGGATGGCCCTGTGGTTGTGTTGGTAGTAGTGTTGGTCCAGATTGATCCCAACAACTTGATGGATTGCCATGAAATGCACAAACATTCATGGCCAGCAAAGGATGAATCCTAGTGATCCCTGACTTTTCCTCTAGCGCCACCATGAGGTTGACATGTTTGGCTTATAGTGAAATGTCTCAACAGCTAATGGAGGGAGGTTTCGTACAGATATTCGTCTTTCCCTCGGGATGAATTGTAATAACATTGGTGATCTCTTAACTTGCCATCATCAGCTCAAAATCTAAAACTTCCCATCAGCCTCAGCTGTGCTTGTGCTTAATGCTAAAAATGTTAGCATCCTAACACACTAAACTGAGATGGTAACCATGGTAAACATCATGCCTGCTTAGCATCAGCATGTTAGCATTGTCATTGACAATTAGCATTTAGCTCAAAGCACCACAGGGCTGCTAGCGTGGCTCTAGACTTACTATTGTTAAAGTGTAAACTTTCAGTCCTGTGAGCACCACAAATATAAATCAGTTCAGATCAATTTTACTGGGTGGAGGCAGGAAACTAAATATCGATCGAATATCTCAAAACCTGGACAAGAAAAACCACAACTATGTGCGTGTGACAGAGATACTAACCCCAGTTCTCTAATATGAACTGTTTTTTTCCCCACAAAATAAACTAAGTGCCTAAAAATGTGCCCAGCCTGTGAACATGTTTATGAGTGTAATGTGTGAACCAGCATGTGTTTGTGAGAGAGAGAGAGAGAGAGAGAGAGAGAGAGAGAGTGCGTGAGTGCCTGGGGGGCGGGGGGCGGGGTGAGGGGGGGAGTATTTCACTTCTACCTTCCTCACCCCCTTGTGAAAAGTAACACAGCATTTAATCACTCTTCCCCTCTCCTCAACACTATCTGAATCTCTTCCGACCGAACTTTTCTTTGAGTATATTTTACCAGGGCTCTCCCAGCAGATTGCACCTTATTTAATTAACACCGTCGTACCTCTCTTACTTTTATCTTACACCATCTCTGATGTTCTCTCCTTCTCCATGCTCCATTTTCTTCTTTTAAAAACTAGACCGAGCTCTCCGTCTCTGCCTGTGTTGTGTTTGTGGCATGATGGTCAACACTTTAACCCTGTCTCTCGCTCCGTGGCCCACTTTTGGACGTGGAAAACAGAGATAAGGACTTTGTTAAATATAGCTCCTAAACTCTGAGACACCTGCTGCTGGGGTCCCTACTAAACCCTTCTGAAGTGTGACAAATCGACCCTGCTGGCAAACTTAAAAACAGACAGAAACACTAACCACAACATCAGATCAGTGAGTAACGCAGGATTAATAATATGGAGTTGCATGGTTACCATGGTGTTTCTTTGGTTCGGCTGTCACAGAGACGGTTTCCCCTTCTGCAGTTGTGTCGCTGCTCAAACTGCTGGTGACACCTGATCTTGAATTTGTGTCGGAGCTGTTCAGTGAAGGTGTAGGAGCAGCGTGGCTGATGGGGTCCAGACTAGAACCAGGCACAGACTCTGCTGGGGCCTCAGGAGCCGCCTCGCCGCCGGGAGCAGCAGGGGAGGGAGCAGCATGGCCATCATCTGACGAGGAGAGGACATTTGGATGATGGTCAATCTCTCGTGGTGTCCTCAGGGTCATTAACAGCTTATTTGCTCATTATTCCAAACAAACACGGGACAACTGATAGTGTGCAGAGTATCTCAGTCAGCACAGGCCAGTGTTTATCCAAACAACAATTATTAAAACGGAACACATGTATTATGCATCCGGGGGGGAAGTTATCTGATGCATGCATACTGTTTCCAGCAAAGCACTGCAGCACTTGCACGCATACACCCACGGTCTCCTATCGATCAGTGAGCAGCTTCATTGGAGCAAACCTGGGTTTAGTGTCTCGCTAAAGGGTTTGGTAAGAAGATATTTTCTTTTGCATCAGGAGCTAAATGTGGTGGTTCCCAACCAAGGGGAAGCAAAGTGAATATTGAACTCATATTGTTGATGAAAAGTTTTGAGAGGCCTGAAAATGGAAAACTATCCAGATTTTCCAAATGTTAAAAACTGACTGAAAAAACATAATTCATGTAGCAAAAACAGGCTTTTTTCCCCGCTTACTTCCTATTTTGTTAATCACATGATGACTCCTCAGATTTATCTTAAGACCTCTCGGGGAAACTGACCGCCGAATGGAAACTGAGGATTGCAATGAAGCACATCACAGTCACATTACTGTAAAACTTAATTTCAGAGTACAAAATAAAATGGATCAGGACTGACTGCAGCATGAGACTGGAAGGAATTTCTAGTCTTTGAAGTAATGTCATTTTAATGAAGATCTCTCTCGCTCGCTCCCTCTCTTCCCCCCTCAGTCTTCATCTCTTCTACTGTACAAGTCTCCATTTCTGTTTCTACCTGCTTCCCTTTGATGAAGACCAGAGCACTAATGTATTGTAATGTCATTACCGTTCTGCAACACACTGCCATGATGCCTTTCATTACCTCCATAATCACTCACGCTGCTCATCAGCACACACACACACACACACACACACACACACACACACACACACTCTAAATGATACAAAAAAAGACACACATAAATACACAGAGGTGCTTGGCTGCACAATACCGGCCTTGTTCTCTCACTTTAGCTCCATTAGAGCTGCTTAGGTCAAATGTTGGAGTAGTATGTCTGTGTTTTTTATAGATATATGTGTGTGTGTCTGTGTGTGTGTTTGAGTGCAGAGTAGATTTATAAAGAGAGCCACTGTTTCCACTGTTGCACACTCCTCTCTCCAGATATTACAGGCCCTTACTCACAATCTTTCAGGCCAGTGCAGCATGTACCTGGGGGAAGTGGCTCTTGCTCGCCTCTTGACCCTGCCAGCGAGAGGAACAGCCAAGCGTTTCTCTACGAGCAGATGTCGGCTGCTTCAACACTCGACGCCGGGAATGCCTATCAGTAATGCCTGCTGTGCAAAACCCATCTAACTGCTGCTGCTGTAAAATCCCATAAGCGCCGGTTTCACAGCACGTGGTGGTGGTGATTTCTGAGTCAACAGGGCAGATCATTCTGAAAAAGCTTTTCCTCGGTGCATGCTGTCCTTGGCCTCTTCACCTGGACTTATTTCAGACTTATTTACTGCCAAGCGTTGTGTTCCCACTCAAGCTGCATGTCATGCCTGTAGCCTCCAGGTCTTATTATGCTACATGTGCGAGCCCAAACTGACTATAGTTAGTTAGTTTGCTATGTCTTTCATCGTGTCATGCACATACAAGTGTCCAGCCCTCGTGGACTTATAAGACACCAATAATACTGTTGCAGAGATGAAACGTTTGTTAACTTATGACATACTAATTATATATAACATTACATCGCAAACAAAGAACTTTGTCTTCTGTTCCAAGCTCGACAAATAACATCGCCCACAAAAGGTTCCCTTACTAAAACACACAATTCTTTTTCTTAGAATTATCCAACCAGAAGAACATAACAGAAATAAAGTTCACATTACTAAAAGGTGTAGCCCTTAAATCATTATATAACCAATCATAAAACATGAAAAGGACTTCATCTTCAGTCTCACATAATTCAAACAGACAAAATGAGGCGTAACAAATGTCTGAGTGAAGTTTTAAATCAATTCATATAACGAGGACATTTTATTTAGATGTTTGTATATTATCGTCATGATTTGTGTGTTGTAGGACTTTATAAATTAGGTTTGTCTAGGTTTCTGCACATGTGCAGTTAGTTAGATCATTTCCAGAAGAGCATTAAGATGTGTGCGGTTAGTTAGAACGGAGGCCAGCTAAGTTAAGAGTTAAACCGTGAAACATGTAAGAAGGAAGAAAGACCGGATATTTTTAAATGTTCTTTCCTGAGAAAAGCTCGGAGGGATTTCTTTTTCTGGACAGTAATTGAAGGCTTGAGCGTAGATTGAGAAAGTTAATAAACTGACATTTCCGCCCTGTCTGAAAAAAAGGGAATAAATGTATATTTGAATACACATTGTGCCTACAAGCATCCTGGGTTTTAATTTGATACTGTATGTTATACATATATATTTTATATATATATATATAATAATGATAATAATAATATGTATTGTATGTATGTATAGCATAATAATATATATCTACTGTATGAAGTCTGGTCACAGTGAAAACTGAGCCTGCTGCCATTGCAGTGCTTTAAAATCTGTTCATAAAGTCTACATACTGTACTACAGAGGCAAGACAATTAGCATGAACACAGTAAAATGACAGCATGCTGCTGCACATAGTTAGAGGTGCCATCTATCACAATGTACTCCCCTGCTCATTTACAGCCAATAAATGTCCTCCAGTGGAGCCGAGCTGTTTTCTATTCATTTGAATTTCAGCTTGACGAGCTGATGGGACAGTTCTGCCCAATAAAATCTTTTCAAATGTCAATAGTCTCATTTTCCTTTTATGTGAGAGGCACTGATGGAGAAAGAGAGAGAAGGTAGGAGGAGGAGGAGGAGGAGGAGGAGGAGGAGGGTTTGGAACAGTTAGGAGAGAAAGCGGAAGGTGGGTAAGAGAGAAATACAGGATGTGTGAGAGGTGTGTAAAGGTAGAGGAAGAAGACTGAGGAAGGGGGGGTGATGTGAAAGACAAAGTGTGAGGCTGTTGAAATAAATAGCAGCTGCTTGGGTGTAGAGAACAACATGTGAATAAAGCTGTGCTTTATGAAATAAAGTGAGGCCTGTGTGAAACTGAAACTTGAGGTAGGAGAGAGGTTTGTCCACCTCTGATGTGAAAACACACAAGAGGAACTAAAATGTGTTCACACTCACTCAACTGTCCCTTCATGATGTAACACACAGAAACAAAGCAGACTTCGTACTGTAAACTCACTTCAGCTCTGTCAGTTTAAATCTCTGTTCAAAAACAACGCAGGTGTCTACAGGCAGGTGAGATTTGTGTGTGTGTGTGTGTGTGTGTGTGTGTTTAGGATGGGGGGTGTTACAGTGAACCATCATGACAATTTCAAGCACTAATTAATCAAACTGGAAACAGGAAAACAATCCACAGTCAAGACATGAAATAAACAGATTTAAAAAACACTACCAACCATGTTCAGTGGATCCTGAGGTAATGAGCAGCAGCGCACAAAGGGCAATCCAGAGTTTGGTCTCCATCATCTCTGTCCTCCGGCTACACAGTAAGACAGTAAGACAGTAAGACAAATTCTCTCTCTTGGTCACCGTCAGATCCCAGACTTTAACGGAGCAGTTTGGAAATCCTAACCCACTGCAGACAGCAGCCCTGCCAGTGTGTGCGTGGCTGCAGAGACTGGAGGAGGAGTGTATGTGCGTCCCGACCTCTCTCTCTCTCTCTCTCTCTCTCTCTCTCTCTCTCCAGAAACAGTGCCACGTGTTCCCTGTTCAAAATAGTCAGTGGCTCTGACTCTGTGCCATGACGCTTGTTCAGTAGAAAGAGTGACACCTACCCACACAGCACCATAAGGGTATGTGTATCAAAACAAGAGGAAATCCTGCAACTGCAACACAATGTAGGCCCAGTGCATCAACACAAACGACAGCCACAAACATCACTGCAAAGTTGAAGCAACACCTCTGACCGTCGCGCATTTTGTTTGTTTATTTTAAATATCCGACATTTTAAGCGTTTTATAAGCATCACAAAAAAATAGTTATTTTTGTCCACTTCTTCAGCTCTGTGACTGTGTTGTGACTGTAGCCTAAACAGCTTATTTTATTCGTTTAGCTGTTTGTTTTTTCACTTATTCATTATGTAAAATAACTCAAAAGCATAAATATGATATATTCATTAGTAATTATTATGTTGTGTGTTTGTACCTATGTCACCTATGTAAAGAAACTAATCTATTAATAAAAACAAGTGTACATCCGGGACAACATGGAGTCATGACATGCTGAGGATTATATTGATCAGCAATTTGGAAAATAAAGATATTCTTTCTGGTACTTGACTTGATCCGGAAGCTCAAACTGTATCATCCTCACTGTTTTTGCATGACTGGCGCTTTCTGCTGGGCGTGTTACAGTAGTGTGATGTCTTCATTGGCCCACGCGGGGGCGCTGTTGCTCTACAGCTGATTCTCGTCTTGACGAAAAAAAGAAAAAAGCAGCACGCATATGGTTGATGAGAGGAGTGTCAAAACTATATTTTTGTATTTCTCTGGAGGATGTAGTTCCAACGAGATGACAGTATTAGACCGCAGGCCCACAACGATTTCATTCACCTCCACTGAGTTCCAGTGTATGCCAAACACAATCAAAGGCCTTTTTTGGAAACACTGATTTTCATTTCATGTTGCTGTACATGAGTAAACTGGAAAGCGTGATGAATGGTCAGGTGTGTGGTTTGGAAGTGTCCGGCTTTATTTGTATATATTTCTTGCCTAAAATGCTAGTAACATATTTCCCCCTCTTGCTGTCAGGGTCACATTTATCTCCACTTTTGAATTTAAGAGTTATAATACTCCAAATCTTTGTCTTGGTTTTGAGGGTATGTAGTTTCGTTTTCAATTCAGTGATGCCGCTGGTGTAATCGATACTATTTGGTTGCCTTTTTATTGTTGTTTGAATGTGGCATATTTTTTAAAAAAACCTTGACATTGTCATCGTCTATGTTTTTGTGGAGAAAAGTACTTCCAGAAGGAGCTGCAGTTTATACTTTCACCTATATAATTAGCTGCTTGTTTGTATGTTTTTAACATTTAATTATAGTTACGTTAGTACCCTTTTATATAGCATATATATTACATATATCGGTGTGAATGTATAGCCTACTTTTCTCCATGTATTCGCTATTTATGAGGAAAAAAATAATATGATAAAATAGGCTATGTATGATGATGTGTAATTACTGAGAAAATGAAAAAATATATATATTTGGATGCATTGTGAAATACAAGCTATTGCATGAGTCCATCCATTCACATGTATTTTTCATGTCGATTTATTCATGTTGTCAACCAGCAGCAGTGAACACACCGGCTGCACGCGTTTTGTTCTGTGTCCCCCGCGCGCCATGCACAGTTGATCAGTCACAGGTCTACTATAAAGGTCAAACACAGTCTGTTTAAATCGCAGCATCCCTGGTGCACATGTTGAATATAAACCATATTATGGCATTCTGTGTACCGGAGCGCGCACTGTCTGTGGCACCCTGTGTCCTGTGTTGTACTGAACATCCTACACATAGCTCCTGGTAAAAGAGTTAACACTGAAAAAACATATGAATAGCCTATATTTGGTCTGTTTTTGCATGTTTTGAAAAATCCTCGATATTTTCAGGTAAGTAAAACGCATATGGAGGGTTTTTGGGGTACGTGACAAACAAACAATATATAAATATTGTTAATATTTATATATTTATAATCAATAAGATTTTCGATAGTTTTTAAACTGACAACATGTGAGACACCGTGTAAGTAGGCTGCATCTTCATAATGTGAGGATGACATTTCATTGGATAAATAGAGGGGGGAAATGCCGCATTCAAATGTTGTTGACATACGAGATGTCGAAGTGCATTTGGCCGCAAAAATGGACAAAACGAAACTGAAACATAAAATAGCAGTTGTTTAATCTAAATAATTTAACGACAAACAGGATAGAAACGGCACCGAACATTTACGAAGACTGACATCACATTCTGCTAATTTCTCAGCTTTCGTATTTTGTCCCCCGTTAATATTTTGGGAACTTGAGAAATGGCTGTCTTATTTACCGTGTTACTGGGTGGTCCTTGACCAGTTACGCTGTGATTACGACATTTCCCACAGTGCATGAATGTAGCAAAAAGCTCTCGGTGACGGAGCAGAGGCAGAAAAGCGGCAGGGAGCTGCCAGCATCGTCTCATATCGTCGCAGCGCAGAAAGGTGTGAAAATATTGGTCCTCTAGACAACCTAGAGATAATACACGAAGACGGCATTGTTTTGATAATGCTTTCACACTCTGGAAATGTTAGTATATCTGTCTCGCTTGGTTGCATTTGGCACTAGGGTAGCGTTAAGTTACATGCATTGCTACGTTAGCTAGTTTGGCGTTAGCATAGTGGCGCTAGCCGTTGCTATAGTATTTTTCTATAGTGTAGGTTAGCGTCAGCTAGCCTGCTCTTAAGTTAAGTGAGCTAACGCTAGCTTGCCGGTTAGCTTCTCGTGTCATCCTTATGTCTAATTTTGTGATGCCGTTTAGCTAACGAACACATTCGGATTGCTACTGTGGAAATATTTTGGAAATGGTTCTGTCTATAAAAGGAAGTTTCATGGTGGCTGTCAGCTCCTGAATGTGTTGCTCCTCTTTGGTCATTGACAGCTCCGTGTCAGCGGAGATATGGAGACGCCGGGGAGGATAGCAGCCACACCGGACGCCCTGGACTTCACGGTGGAAAACGTAGAGAAGGTGAGTTTTGGGACCAGTCAGTCCTTGTCAGCAGCAACCCATCAGCTTGCACAGCACCGGGGGTTTGTTGACTAAAGAGAAGTGGTCATGTTTCTAATGAGAGGGAAATCAGAAGAGCTTCATCTGTCTTGTAGCCACCTAATATAACCATTCTTACAGTACCTATTCTGTCTGGAGAGATAATGTAGCTGTGTTTGCATACAGGAGTTAAGCTCACCTGTCCCTATAACATCTTACTTCTTTAAATTAGTCTTGACTGAATGGCTAATGTTCAGAAAGAATGATCAGATGAGAGCAAAATAACAGGTTGCAGACCGCCAATTATTTGCCATCTCTGTCATTGTAAAATGCTTGTCTGGGCCTTGTTTTTCTCTGTTGTATTGGATGTGTGTGTGTGTGTGTGTGTGTGTGTGTGTGTGTGTGTGTGTGTGTGTGTGCGCGCACGCGCTCGTGAGCTTGCTTGTTTTCGTGGCTGCCAGGTTGCTGTGATGAATCTCCCTGCTGGGTGGCCACTGACTTGGACACAAGGGGATGGGGTGGGGAGACAATGGGGAGGATGGAGAGAGAGAGAGTCAGAAAGGTGCTCCTGTGGAAGAGCAGAGTCAATGTGATGAGAAGGACTGGGGGATGAGGGGAGGGAGAGGTGGGGACAGGGTCGATGTCTGTGACAGTGCCAGTAAAGAAAGAGGAGGAGGTGAGAGGAGGTTGGCGATGCGACAGAAATGATTAGAGGCAGGTTTGAGGGAGAGAAGCACATTCCTGTGGGGGAAATGGCTCAGCCTGATACTGTGGTTTCTGGTGTAATAAAGGAGGAAGAAGAATGACAAACAATGAGCAAGGTTCTGACTCCCTGTGGATAATCTCCTTATTCATTTGCTCACGTTTCATGTCTACAGGTGAAGGACGTGGTGTTCTATTATAATTTGGGGGGTGGCAAATGCATGAAGAAAATGCTTAAAATGTCCTCATTGGTCAAAAGTCAGAGAAAGCACAAGTATATATTGTATGCATACCTAAGTAAATGCATAATTAATGTAACTGGGAGGGTCATAAATAATTTGTTATGATGTATTAGGGTTGATATTTTGTAGTGAAAGCAACTGATATTCAACCTTATAGATTTGCATGGATGTTTTCATTAGATCAAGTTGTTTTTTTACTGGGTTTCTCGTATTTAAGTGTCTACAATTGAAGAAAAACCTTCCTTGCCTAAATACCCCAAGCGAGCAAAAATAGCGCATGATATTCATCAAAAAAATAATCTGAGCCACCTGTCAGATATACATTTGGCATTCAGTGATTCATTTGCTGATCTGTAACAGGAGATGCTTGCAGTGGTTAAATGTCAGTGTAGTGATAATGAACAATTAGAAATTAGTTTGTTTAGGAACGTCATCTGTGATGTCATTGCGGTCTATATTTATACACTGAACTCTGACCTTCAAACTGATCTGCCTGTCCTAGGAAACAGTACAATGCAGCTACGAAAATATCCTGACAAAATGTCAGGGTATTTTATTCAAATTTCTTTCTTTCTTTGTGGGTTTGTACAGTTTTCAGGTGCATTTTCAGATCCCGTTAAAGCATTCATTCTTCTCAGAGTGGTACAGCGCCATCAGTAATCTCATTAACTGATGAAACGCGACTAACAGCATCTGAAGTATCATTTCCCTCAAAAGGCTATGAGCACTTTTGTAATAATGCCACACTTGCATTTCAAAACTGATTAGATATTGTTCCTCTAAGACTGAGCTATATTTAGGAAGTGTATTTAGTCTATTTGGGTGAGATTATTTTTTTCTTTCTATATATTTATTCTTTCCAGATAATTTGGCTATAATGACATATACGTTCTTAATTAGTTATGGAATCCGCAACCTTGTGTTCATTGGAAAAAGAGGGAGACGTTATGTTTCTTTAGAACCTGTGTGTGCACCTTAAGGCATCAGACCAATCAGAGATGTTGTTTTTACCTTTAATTTTATTATCCTCTCTGCCAATCAGTCACAACAGTAGGTAACTGTAAATACCCACACCACCATCAGACACATCGTAGTGTTCATCAATAGAAGGTCAAATCGCGCTTCCCATAAGATGACAAGAGCAAAACCATCTGCTAAAAGAGTGAAATAAAAAAGACCAGCAGTGCAGAATTGTCATTGTTGTACAGTGGGGTGGTGCTTGTTGTATACATGGTGGTGGAGATGATGGTTCCTGGCCCAGCGTTTGTATGTGTCCAATAGAAAGCTCTTTGTTCAATCTTGGGTCTGTGAAACAAAGTACCACATTGTCAGTATCTTTGTGTGTATAATGAATGGGTACATATACTGCTTTACATTTCCGCTCGACTATAATTAGCCTGGTCTAGAATCGCTATCCACCAAGCAAGTGGATTTTAGAGGAATTTCAGAGCTCTACATTTGTTGTGAAACAGTGTGCGCTTAGGATTTTGTCATTTTGCATTTCTCCCCCCTGGACAAACAACTACTGTAACACCAAAAAGAAGCACAGTACTGGGTCAGTGTGGCTGTCGAGGTCCATTCAGTAGTGCTTTGCTCCCAGGCTCTTGGCTTATGATGCACCTCTGCCTTTTGGAAACTGTGTTCCAGTAAAGTTAAGATGAGATTGAGATGTATGTGACAGCAAGTGCTGTCTTCTTATTGTATATATTTTTTTATATCATTTAACAGCAGAGGAGATGATTCAGCCTGGCAGTTAACATATTACAGAACATAGCCGGGGAATTCGACACTGAGAAATGATGCGTTGTGTATTGAGTGGTTTTGTGGTGGCCAAAGAGCCTATTTCAGAAGATAAAGAGGAGTTGTGATGACTATTACCATTCAGTTATTGACATAAATATATATGGACTCAAGGTGGAACACATATCTGGTAGTTTACATGATACACACATAGTGTGAGCATTTATGTTTTATTTCTTTCAGTTTTTATTTTAGCAGACTGTATCATAATATCCATGGATTCAGTGATTGTAGGAGATCAGTCTTCTGTATTATGAGATGGAAAAGGAAATTGTAACTGAGGTTTGCATGTTGAGACACTTGGTGCAAAGGCTTTATTTGCTGTTCATGTGCTAAGATTTTATCACTGTTGGCAACGTGGTATTCTTAATTTCTGTCTTGGCCGTGTGCTGTCAACAACCGCCCACGCCCGCTCTCTCGCACAAACTATTCTTCTTTGTTCCCTCATTAATCATCATTCCTCTGCATGTTTTTGGTTCTCACAGTTATAGCACAGTGTCATGATGGGTCAGTGGTGTGATGATGCCTTCTGCACAGCACCAACACTGCCCTTCCCATCACTGCGATGACTTTGAGTGTGACGCTCCAGTGGACAGATGGCTCAACAACATACTGAACCTATGGCTGAGAGATGCCGTTACCTGCTATGTGTGAACATAGTGTGCAAAGACATGTCCAAGGTGTGTGTGTGTGTGTGTGTGTGTGTGTAAGCAAGTGCACTCCTAAGCATGTGGGAAATGAGAGAATTCTATTATGTTTTATAATAGAAATGATCTTTTAGGTGTAATGGTATAAGTATTGTAGTGTTCTTTGTCAACACAGCTCAGGACCTAACCTGAAGTTATTCTCCTGAGCTCAGTAGAGAGCACACAAGTGTATACCAGTACAGTAAATCTGTGGTTATGTGTGAGAGCAGATGGTGAATCTGTCTAACTGAGCCATGTTTTTTCACTTGCGTCCCTCTTCCCCTCCTCCTCTCAATGGAAAGGGACTGTTGAGGAAGCTAATGACCTTTGACAGGTTCTGCCAAGAGCACGCCATCCTCAGGTGAAGCCAGGTGGTTCAGGCAGGTTGCCACCATCTGTAGGTGCAATTAGTTGGTTCAGTTGCAAATAAACGCTACTGTTTCTAGGGATGCGCACGTTCTTTTGGTCGTTTTAAGAACCAATTAACAATTAGTTAGTCAAGATAACTGCTGCATGTCTGCCGTGATTTCTAGGAGGAGACAGACGGTGGTTCTTTGGGAGAAGATTAAAGCAACAAAATGAACAGGCTGTTTTGTGTCTTGTGCTTTGATAATAAACCTAGGAAGGACAGACATGCTCAGACACAGACATGGCGCTGTTTGGGATTGGATAAGGAGAGGTCTGCGATCACACAGTGGTCTGCAGTAATGATCCGCTGCTGCTTTGATCTCCGATATCACAGCTTCGTTTACAGAAAGGGTAGAGTGGAGCAGGCTGACAAAAAATATCCGCGTGCAAATGCTTTTCTAGAATGAAGGCATGATAATTATCCTTAGAGACACCTTGCCAAACAATAACACCTTCATATTTCATCAACTCTGTCTATATTCATCTGTCTGTTTTCAAGTGCAGTGGTTTTCCTCTAAACTGCTTTGAAAGTGAAAAAATACTAATTTTTATGCTTACTAATTAAAAGCTAAACAGCTGAGGTAGATGTTAGTGGAGTACAGAAACCTACAAGCTAAGAAAACGTCAAAGCCACACACAAATTGTACATACAGTACCTGCTGCATCTATAGCTGTCTCTCACACGCGTACAAAAATGCCAAATGACTCTGCAAACAATCAGCTCATTTACACCCAACCAGCCGTGTTCAGAGTCTCGTACAGTAAGCGGAGACGTATAATTGCGTTGCAGGATGGCAGACGGGGAGAGCACCACCTGAGACTCTCTTCTTCCAGTAGGCATTGACGCTGTATTGATGTTCCTCCTCACAGCTGCAATTGCATAATCATACTCTGTGACCCACAGTAGTTTCTTTACAGAATTATCCTCCCGTGTTTGACAGCCTAAACTTCTCTGATGCAGGAATGGCGAGAAATGTAGATTTTTATTGATTTTTGAAGACTGAGATGAAGATGGAGAGCTAAGGGATGGAATGAAACTTGATGGACACTTTAGGCTGGAGGGAGGTGAATAGAGAGAGAGAGAGAGAGAGAGAGAGAGAGAGAGAAGGAAGAAAGAAAGAGAGAGGAGAGAACAACTGCTGGTGGAAGAATTGATGCGAGCAGGCTTCAGGGGTAAAGACAACGATCAGAAGCTCACTGAATAGATTTTTTTCCCCGTGTTGCTTGTCAGACACTTAGTGCTAGCTGCCAGCAGTTTTAGTTCAGTGAGCATGTACATGTGCGTGTGTGTATTTTGTGTGAGACGGAGAGGGAGAGAAAAACAGGCATTTTTGCAGAGTGCCTAAACCTCTCTTCTGGCACTGCCAGGATTAGAGGTGTCTGTTTAATTAATGCTCCCTTTCCCCCTTCTTTTATTTCCCTCTCTCACACTCATCCTTTATCTCCTTTCTCTTTGGCTTGCTCCTTCTTGTTCTCCCTGCACTCAAGTACTCAAATTACTCAGAGCTGTACTTCAGAGAGTGCTGTTTTCAGGTCATTGCGTTCTCTGTTGTTCAGGCTTTCGAGGTAAACTGTCTACTATGTGTCTCTGTGTTTGCCTGTTTGCGAGTGAGAAAAGATGCTCTTTTTCAAGGTACCCAACTCTTACCATCAAACAAGAGCTCAAAGGACTGTGTTTGTCTTCTCTCAGCTGGTCTGTCATCTCTGACACCCACTATTGAGAATGTGTGGAGTGAAGTTGCAAAACATTTCTCAAATGGACAAAGTTGTTCATCACACAGATTGTATTCTTTTGACTTTTCCCTTTCGTTATTCTTCTCTTTCTTCTTTATTTCTAGGCCCTCCACCAGTTGTACTATGATCCCAATATAGAAAACAAGAATCTGGCCCAGAAATGGCTAATGCAGGCACAGGTCTCGCCTCAGGCCTGGCAGTTCTGCTGGGCCCTACTGAGCCCAGATAAGGTACAGTGTACACTCACATGGACACACACATGCACACATACACTGAAAAAGCATTTTTGCAATTTGCATCTATCTTATCATCTCTCACAGGTGCCAGAGATCCAGTACTTTGGCGCTAGCGCGCTTCACACCAAAATCTCTCGCTACTGGTCAGACATCCCCACAGACCAGTATGAGTCTCTGAAGACCCAGCTGTTCTCCCAAATTGCCTGCTTCTCCTCCGGCTCCAAGATGGTGCTCACCCGGCTATGTGTGGCCCTGGCCTCTCTGGCGCTCAACACAATGCCTGAGGCCTGGCCTGGTGCCGTGGCAGAGATGGTGCGGGTGTTCCAGGAGGAGGGGGGAGGGGTGGATGGGCGGGCACGCTGCCTGGCATTGCTGGAGCTGCTCACCGTCCTGCCTGAGGAGTTCCAGACCAGCCGCCTGCCGCAGTACCGAAAGGGACAGGTACGTCTGCAGCCACCTTTTTCCACCTCTGTAGGTGGTGATGGCCACCTGTCCAACATTCACAGGTTGTCTTTGGATTCACGTGTTCATCAGTAGGTATCTCTAGCACAGAGTACTGAAAATTGTCAAGTACCCAAAGCTTACAGTGAATACTCTGTCAGATTCATAGTCTTCTTTCCTTATTCTTTAATCAGATATTTCCAGATATATGGTCTAAATCATATTTTTACTCATATTAGACTATTTTATGCTGGCGAAGTAAAAGAGGAAAGCAAGATTTCAGAAAAAGACAGCTACATTAATGGCACTAGTATAGAAAAACTTAAAATGAGCTTACTCATTAAGCAGAATAACATACCACACATGAGCAATACACTCATAGTCTGACCCTCATTATCATCCTCCCTCTAGGTTCGGGGTGCCTTGGGCCGGGAGTGGGGGTCAGTGTGTCCCTTACTGCAGCAACTGCTGCGGAGGACGGACAGCCCCGGGGCGGTGAAAGCTCGCGTGCTGCGCTGCCTGTCATCCTGGGTGCTGCTGGATGTGCCCCTCAGCGAGAGCGAAGGCCTGGTGCACGACTGCTTCAGTGCCCTGCCTGATCCAGAGCTCTTCGACACAGCGGTAGAGGCAATAGTCAACGCCATCTCACAGCCGGACTCCCAAAGGTGTGTACAAATGTGTACCAGTGTACACTCACAATGGCATGCCAACCCCCAAAACAATGCTACTGTGTGGCATGAAAGCTTGCCATGGTTTTGACTGGAGAAATTACACTGGAGCAAAAATGGAGGTAGAAGGGGGGGGGGTGAGAGAGAGAACATAGGAGAAAAAAGAAAAGAGACTCATTAGCCAAGGGCAGGAAACGTACAGGGTGGGCACTGGAAGGGCATCACAGAGGGATGGAGGGAAGGAGGGAGGGATTGATACAGGGCAAGTTGACAGCCAGGGGGAGGAGAGCGGCATTTCTCGGTTGGCTGCCGTTGCTATGGTTACAGAGCTGGGTAGAGATGTCATCATGCCCTGGTTGATTCAGACATGGCAGGCACCCATTACCCCTCCCCTAGAGAGAGAAAGAGGGCGGGTGTGACGGGACGATGCAAAGAGAAGAAAGGGTGCTAAGAGAAGGAGGAGGGCAGGGGAAGGTGTGAAAGTGTGCAAAAATAAAAGACTTCATCCTCCATACCTCTGCACTGCTTGTCAGACAAGAGGGTAGGATCTGTGAAGTTGCTGCTGACAAGTCAGTTTAAACACGCTGGCATTATACCGAGCAGATGGTTGGAAGACGACTAATGGATAGGGGAGTTACAGGTAGAACAGCCTCAGCAAGTGGTGCTGGGCTCCTGTACTGCCGGATAGAGATGGGATTCTCTAAATTTCACTTGTTTTCACCATTTTTTAAACACAATTTTCTTTCCCTCTGTTTCTTGTTTTGTGTCACCTAAATACTGATCCCAGCCCTACATGTTTGCTGGTGCGTGTGTTTGTCAGGTCCTCCCGAAAGTCTTGACTCTCATTAGTAACGTCTCTCGTGGCACATTTGGCCTCTGTGTTTTTCAGATCATTGTGTGATTTATGGGTTCACATTTGACTACCTATATTGTGTTGGTTGTGTCTGTCTGAGAGAGAAGGAACCTGGTATTAGGTTTTTTCCTCCATCCCCTCTATAAAGCCATAGCCCACATTTTTTTCATCTGTAGATTCTACTGTCTTTGCTTATTCTATTTATTTTATCTTTACTCCCACTCCCGCCTCTGTTTCTTTGTGCTCTTCCTTTCCCCTTTCTCTTCTCTCACCATCAGTACTAAGCCCTCCTCCCTGTCTCTTGTTCTCTCCCTCTGTTTAAACACATTACAGTCAACTCATTTGGGGGGATGCTATTGGTCCAGCTGCATCCTGTTGCCAGGCAACCCATTTCCCCTGTCTCGGAGTGTTGCAGTAATTGCAGAGGGGATCAGAGGTGGGGGATGGGGGGGGTGTTGGAGGGAGAGAATAAAGGAGGAGTCAGGAAGGAGGCAGAAAGTGTCGGCAGGGCAGGGAGCAAAAAGAGGAGAGGACAGGCAACTATGAGTTGGAGGAGAGGAGACTGCAGCAGACAGTCTCAGAGGAATCTCCAGAATGTCATCTCTTACGAGGGAAATGGGGAAACACATACAAATCCATTCTGCCTTTTTAATCGTATCACATACACACCAAGTCCTCTTTTCCTAAGCAAAGAGTACATGACCTGCATTTGCAAAGCACCTTGTTAAAAATGAATGATCTTCTGAGTGCATGAGTGCAGACTGCCACTCACATGTACACACACACACACACACAGTCACTCACTCAGAGTAAATTGCAGTCTGTCCCTGTGCTGCTCTCAAAGACTTACTCAGGCAGCCGAACACAGAGGACGTAGGCCAATACACACGCATGTAAAGGCTTATTAGATGGAGGCCAGATTCATACACATCACATCTCAGCAGGGTGGAGCTCTCTCCATCGAAGGCTGAATCAGTGTGTGCCGCCGAGTAGGGGACTAGGCTTCGTAAAGCAGGACCATAGATCCGGCTCTTTGGCTTATAAGGTGACCTGAGGGAAATTAGAAAAATAAATGCTTCCCAGGGCTGCGGTAAGAGGTGCATTTAACCTACAGAGCAGAGGAGCCAAACATCCTCTGGTTCCAGCTTCTCCATGCGAGGATTTGCGACTTTTCTGTGGCGCTGTACATTTTGAATAGCTTTGGTTTGATTGTTGGTTGTACAAAAATAAGCAATTTAAAGAGCTCACTTTGGTTTCTGAGAACTTGAAATAGGTCAATAGGTCTGGGCATTTTCTGGATTAAACGATTAGTTGATGAGTTGAACCACAACAACAACCGACAGATGAATTGATAATGGAAAACAATCGTTAGTTGCAGCCCTAGATTAGATCCTCAGAGAAACACTGTGAGTTACGTTAGTGTTTCAGGTTGATTTGTTTATTTTTTTTGTTTCTTGTAATTCTTCAAATGTTGGTGAGGTCACACAACCTTGCTGTGTCATTGATGAATATTCATCGACCTGGACCCACATCCTTATTGACCTTCTCATGAAAGATGAAGCATCGCCTGCATACCGCAACCCCCCCCCCCCCCCGGGACTGACACACACGTTATATGGTTTACATTTATAGCATTCACACATGCACATAATCTCCTCAGTGACATTCAGGCGCGCACACACACGCATGCCCTTCATCTCCAAATGTCACCCCTTCACTTGCTGTCATTAAAGGTGACAGGAGGATGTTGTCTGATGTTGTCACATGACCAGATTCGAGCCTGTGTTGAGGAGTGTGTGTACCAATGTGTCTATGTAAGTTTGTGTGTGTCAGCACATGTGTGTGTTTTAGCCGGAGTGAGGGAATTATAGATGGCTGAGACAGCAGGAAGAAGACAGAATAATAACTGACAGCAGCGCAGCTCTGAGCAGGAGCTTTGAATAGATTTTCTGGTTCCCTGGTAGATGTGTGGGTTTTTTAGGGTGGGTGTGCTGGATCAGAGGACTTGAACTGAGATTTGATTTGAAATAAACACTTGTCTTGAGAAGGAGCAATAAATACTTCAACCTAGCTGTGAGCAGTGTGAGTCAGTTTTATATTCACCAGTGGAGGCTCCCTGGCTGTGCATGCTATGTTCTTCTTACTTGTACAGCACTTGGTCGGTTTTTACCTTATTTCCCTTAAATGAACTGGACTCCTGACTGTCAAATCTGGTGTTTCTTTGTCTGTGTTTGTGTGTCCATGGGTTGTAGATATGTGAACACTTTGCTGAAACTGGTTCCTCAAGTGCTGGCCCTCCAGGAGCAGCTCAGGGAGGCTGTTCAGAATGGAGACATGGAAACCTGCCATGGTATCTGCCGAATCGTCGTTACACTGGGAGAAAACCACTCCAGGTGTGTGTGGGTTTTTTTTTCTTAAAAGTAAGAGAAGATGAACAGGTATCTTAAGAGAGAAAGAAAGTTACTAGTTTACCTGTGTTCACCGGTCAGCTGCCAAATCACACCTTTTCTCTGTTTCTCTCCCCTCCACCCACCTCTCTCTCTAGGACTTTGTTGGAGCAAGTGGATCACTGGCAGAGCTTCCTGGCTTTGGTCAACATGATAATGTTTTGTACAGGCATCCCTGGCCACTACCCGGTCAATGAGACCACCAGCTCCCTCACACTCACCTTCTGGTATACATTACAAGTAAGGAATGTTCAAGTCTGATACTATCCTGTAATGTACTGTTCTGTGATGTTACGGTGATGTCGAGGTAGTTTGCTTGCACAAGCTTTGATCATTGTAGTCTGGCAGGGCTTGATGGGCACTTTGTCATCTTTAGATAGACTGTATAAAAACATGAACTCTCCTCGCACATCCTAATTGATGGATGCCTACTCGTTGGGGTATTACTGGTCTTTGTTTGTTAGTTTTCAAATAATGAAATATGACAACTTGTATGAAAACATTTGCCTTTTGTCTTCTACATTATCCAGCATAATTGGTTTCTTGGTTTGTGCAAGCAGGCAATGCATATTTTCATATTAAATAATTGATAGTGGGGTTGTTTTCTCAGTGATAAGTGAATGATAAATAGTGTAAAATGTGAAATTTACTTGATTTAATAGCCTGTATGAGCTGTAACAGACGCTTTTGGTCTGTAGACACGGAAATAATTTTATGTAACAGACCCAAGATTCATTTTTTTTCTCCTTACTCCATCCTCAGGATGAAATAATGTCATTCGAGTCGGATAAGCAGGCAGTGTATCTGCAGGTCTACAGGCCAGTGTACTTCCAGCTGGTGGATGTTCTGCTACACAAAGCCCAGTTCCCCTCTGACCAGGAGTATGCATCATGGTCCTCAGATGAGAAAGAGCAATTCAGGATCTACAGGTGTGTGCGTGTGTGTGTGTGCGTGCGTGCGTGCATTTGTATGCCCAACCCTGTCTCTTTATTGTACATGTCTATTTCTGCTGCGCACTGTTGTGTTTCAGTGACAGTCTAAGTGTCTCAGAAATTACTCGCTGACAGGATGATTGGTCAGCATACGAGTGTGTTTTTCTCTAATAGACTCTCACTAAACCAGCTGCTGAGAGGGCAAAACCTGTCTGGCAGATAGATTAACAGATAAGGTTTCAAGATTGCGTCCCCCTAAAATGTCTGTTTGTGCATGTCTGTCCTTCAGGGTGGATATCTCAGACACTCTCATGTACGTGTACGAGATGCTGGGAGCAGAGCTGCTGAGTAACCTGTATGATAAACTAGGGAGACTGTTGACTAATGCAGAGCAGCCCACATCATGGCAGGTGGGTGAGACATACACAGATGAGCAAAGAGAAAATGTGAACTGTTTTCTGTTTCTTTAAGTGTTGCACAGAAGCCATACTGGAAATGTGTCATACCAAATAACCAGTTTTTCAAGACCAGTACTTTGTTTTCTATTTTTCATATTATACTTATGTTAGCTTGCATTCTCATTCTCAAATCAAAATAAACCCCAATATAAAGAAAAGTTAGAAGTAGTAAGTATATATATATATATATATATATATATATATATATATATATATATACATATATATACTTCTCAAAGATAGCGTGAGTAATGTATATTACGATTTAAACTATTTTAAGAATTTTTCAAGTTGATGTAGGATTATTTTCACTTTCCATGGTCTTTTTTTTTTTAACTCAAACCTCCTCCCATTTTTGTCATTGCTGAAACGCTATTTTATTACCAACTCGTGCTCCAAAAATACACTGACTGCCTTCTCCCCCTCCAGCACACAGAGGCCTTACTGTATGGCTTCCAGTCCATCGCAGAGACGATAGATGTGAATTACTCTGACGTCATCCCAGGCCTGATAGGACTCATCCCCAGAATCAGCATCAACAACGTCCAACTAGCAGACACAGTGATGTTCACTATTGGTGAGACAAGTTTCATGGGTGGATTAAAAGGATCTCGGCACATGTTGTAAAAGTTAAAACACATTTTAATATAATTTAAAGACAACGCAGGTCAAAACAGGGAATATTTGAGTCTAGAAACATATTGTGTCTCATTCAGTTTCTGAACTGATAATCTCCCACCAGGTGCTTTGGCTGAATGGCTGGCAGACCATCCAGTGATGCTCAGCAGTGTCTTGCCCTTGGTGCTACAGGCTTTGGGGAACCCAGACCTTTCTGTTTCTTCGGTCTCTACACTAAAGAAAATTTGTAGGGAGTGCAAATATGACCTGCCACCCTACGCAACCAACATAGTAGCTGTCTCTCAGGTACTTGTATGCCATTTTTTTGATGTGCTCTTGCTTTTTCCCCGCAGTTAAAGTCAAGTATGAGAGCCAATAATAGTCAATGTTTGTTTCTTACTTTTAATGGCAAAGCTGTTGCAGACTTCCTGCTTTCCATAAATAACATTTACTCTTTGAAATCACTTTAGTTGTATTATTTTGGAGTTACTTCTTATTGCTAATTTCGGTAGGTTTTTGTTTTGCTTTCAAAATAGAAGCATCACTCTGACTCTCTCTTTTCTCTCAAGGAGGTGCTTATAAAGCAGATCCACAAGGTCAGTGTGTGCTCTCTCTCTCTCTCTCTCTCTCTCTCACAGTCACTTTCTCTTTTTGTCTTGGCACTCAGTGCAGAAGTGACATTTAAATAAGGAACTGGAAGAATTGCATAACATGTTTGCAGCCTGTAGTCTAAAGATGACATGTTATGTGCTGTGAAAAATCTGTTTGTGGTCTCTTTATAAAACTCATAAATGACTTCAAGCTCCCTGCTTGCTCGAAGTGAAGCAAAACCTGCGATCATCTTTTCTTGCAGACGAGTCAGTGTATGTGGCTGATGCAGGCTCTCGGCTTCCTGCTCTCCGCTCTCCCTGTGGAAGACATCTTAAGAAACCTTCACTCTCTCATCACCCCCTACATTCAGCAACTGGAGAAGCTAGCGGATGAGACGGTGCGTACACAGACCAACATTTAACAGTACACACACACACACACACACACACACACACACACACACACACACACACACACACACACACACACAAACACAGAGCAGGCACGGTTGGACTCTGGCCAATGGGAACAGGCCTTGTGTCTGTGTGGTGTCACTGCAGTGGAACATTTCTCTGCGGGACCAGATTGGATTTGACCCTGCACCGTTGGCTAGTGACTCACATGGAAGTAGCAAACACACACTTTCTCTCACTCATGCAAACACGCATGCACATACATACCAAGAGAGCAGGCAAATTGAGAAAAAAAAAAAAGTGCCTTCACAGATACACTTACAGTAGGTCACGCTTTTACATGTGTATGCACACAGAAAATCCTTTACCCTGTTTACATGTCACGTCTAATAGAGCCTGCAGTTTCAGACTGTCACACTGGATGGTGTAAATGTGGAGCTGATATTATCTTATAATACACAGTTTGATATCTACTGTATGAGGAACGAATTTCTCCTGATCCCTCGTTCTACAATCAGTAAAGACCTTGGGTGGGGTGAATAGAAATGTCAGCCTGGATGAAACTTTTCATTTCTCTCTGCGTGTGTCTGTCTCTGTCCCTGTCTCACCTTTCACACAACACTCACAGTCACACGCCGCCTCATCCATCCTCTCCGACTTCCTCCCTCTCTGATTGTTTTCCGTCTAGCTTTTTGATGTATCGGCATTACATCAGACTAGGAAATCAGGTGCTGTGTCTGGAGCCGGACAGATAGTGGCACCTAGTGGGGAGACCTTCGGGTTACATTACATCAGGGGTGACTGACTGTGATGTCTGACTGCATACGCTGAGGGAGTCATTCTGATTTGGCGTCAAGGATAATGTGCACACACTGTTCTTGTTGTAGGATGACTGTTGAACAGTAAAAGCATCAACATGGTGAGGGGAGGTCCACGTTGAAGGAGAGATGAGAGGTGTGGCTACGAGACTCCTCTTTGTAGTCTTTTGGCTCTGTTTCATCACCATGGAGACAGAGCAATGATTAAACGCTGCTAGTGAAACCCTAATTAATGATTTTACCTGGGGGAGGGGTGTGTGTGTGTGTGTGTGTGTGTGTGTGTGTGTGTGTGTGTGTGTGTGTGTGTGTGTGTGTGTGTGTGTGTGTGTGTGTGTGTGTGTGTGTATGAAAACTGAGAACATGAGACCGAGCCATTATCTTTTTTCTGTCACATTGCTGAAATACCAGCTTATTTGTTTTGAGGAGTGAGATTAGATATTATTTGTCTACCAATTTTTTGGGTGATTAAGCTATTTGCTATTTGCTTAAAAATCCAGCAGTATTCAATGTAACTTTCTAAATGGATAAAATGTTTGATTTACAAAATTGTGATTGATTATATTTCAGTTCATTGACTTATCAGCACCACATTTAACATATTTTTTAATTGATGAAGGCATTCCATCCATCCATTTTCAAACCTGGTTGCCGTGTCCAGGAGTAAAATGTGGTTGCATGTCTAGCTGTTAAGGTCTGTTTGTCCTCTTAAATGTTTTAGTAGTTACTTTTCAAGGCAGGCACTATGCACTAAACGAGACAAATGGACAGTGGGGTTAGGTTAGGTTAGGTTGTA
The DNA here is from genome assembly GCF_043641665.1 of Enoplosus armatus. Lineage (NCBI taxonomy): Eukaryota > Metazoa > Chordata > Actinopteri > Centrarchiformes > Enoplosidae > Enoplosus > Enoplosus armatus. Next base: position 9,412,658 of record NC_092186.1, read on the forward strand.
TAGTAGCAGATTCCCAAATAAAATAATCAGTTCAGTTTTTTTCTTCTTTCAGCCTAATCCCTCTAACAAGTTGGCAATCATCCACATCTTGGGGCTGCTGTCCAACCTCTTCACTACACTCGACATCAGCAAGCAGGACGATGAGTCAGCGGACGGCTCAGCGCCACCTGTCAAAACAGCCCCCCCTCCACCTGGACCAAACCCAGTCAGTCACCACACACACCATCATCACTGTCATCAGTGGGGTTGGGTGATTGGACAAATACATTGATCTGTGGATGATAGAAATTGACTAATATGAACATACACAATGTTCCATTTAAAGGCATTGTTATCCAGTGCACTGCAGTTCGGTAGTTATGAAATGCAGTGGGGCACATGGTGCTCGCAGCAATATGAGCTCCTTACCCCCACCCCCCTGCTACCTCTACCGCTGAATATGTTGTCTGTAGGAAATGTTTTGCCCTGTCACTCAACCATAATCATTAGTAGTTCTGCTGAGAGGCATGCACCCATCTGTAAATGCTGATGTGTAATTCTACTGCTTGTTCATGACTTTCTATTAATTCTTTCTTTCTAAAGAAGTGAATTGGTGTTTTGCAGGTGGTGGTGGTTTTGCAACAAGTGTTTGCTCTCATACAGACCGTACTCAGTAAGTGGCTCAACGACTCGCAGGTTGTAGAGGTGAGTCATCGGCATGTGCAGCCACATACTGTCAGACCTCTGCTGTTTAAGAAATCACATATGATGACATCCCAGTATAACTGATGTCATGTTGTCCCTCAGGCGGTGTGCGCTATCTTTGAGAAGTCAGTGAAGACTCTGCTCCATGACTTTGCTCCCATGGTTTCTCAGCTGAGTGAGATGCTCGGGCAGATGTACAGTACAATCCCCCAGGCCTCAGCCCTCGACCTCACACGACAGGTACACACTCATGCATGTGCACTAGCACACATTAGTGTTCCTCCGTTAACATTTTGTGGTTATATACAGAGAGATTTTAGAGATTTGTCAGAAAGGGTTGTGTGCGAGCTTGTCAGCTACGCACCAATGAGCCTGAGGTTAATGAGGATACAGTATAAGTTTGTAAAACTTGTATAAAAAGTGTCATTTGTTTGGCCACATAAAGTCATGACTTTTCTTTCAGTTATGTGTAGTTGTAGTTACTAAATGACACATTTGAACACTAAGAAAAAACTGTTCTCTCACTACAGGCCTTGTTTTCTTGTCAGTCCAAATGCTACGACTAAAAAAGGAAAAATAAAAACTCTGCAGGCCGCATCGTTATATATTACTGATACACAGAAAACGTACTAGTCTAATTTTAAAAAATATGGTAGGGGATATATCTGATACTAACCAGCTGTATGTAAACACAGGTTTTACAGTAATCAGGTTTCTGCAGTGCATGTAAAGACTCTCTATGGTTTCCTGCCGTAGCCTGTTTTGCTTCCAATAACCTGGTTTCTTGTGTGCAAGTAAACACATTGAGAGTCTGATGTGAAGTCCTGCTGTTTCAGATGGTGCATATCTTTGCCAGTGAGACAGACCACTTCCCACCCATCAAGGCTCTGTTTGAGCTGGTTACCTCGGTAACACTGTCCATCTTCCAGCAAGGTAGGGGGTCCAGCAGGGGCGGGACTGTGAATACTGTCGAATGTGTCTGTTCTGATCTGTGGTAGACCTTTTTGAATGTTTCTGACCATATTTGATTTTACAGGGTCCAAAATCATTATCTTGGTGTAGCAGAGGAAATGAGTGAAATTGTAAACACATTTGTAAAAACAAATTGTTAAAAAAAAATGTATATTATGGTGATATACTCTCATTTGCAATTGTGTGTGAAGACTGACGTGCTGTTGCAATAGATAATAAGCCTGGGGGCCACAAATGTGAAAATGAATAAAGGTCAGAGGTCAAAAGTCACAGTCGACCTTTAGACCTTAATGCAAAAGCACAAAGTGACCTGTCCGCTTGATGTGTTGAAGCAACACATGCAGACTTCTGTTTCCACTGATCATTGATTAAATAATTTTAAGACTATTATGGTTTGCTTTAAACACCTTGCAATGTTTTCTATATTTATCAGCCTAGTATTTGCTTATTTAATTGGTTTTAATTAATTTGTTTGAATTTACTGTTTCAGTGTTTGAGCTGCATGAAAATTACTTTCATTTTGTAAAGTGTTCAGAATTGGGGCCAGAGTTAGGCTCTGGTTTTCAGTCAGCATAAGATGGACATGAATGAGATGATATCATTTCATCCACTACACTTAGGTTAGGCTACTTGTTCCAGCTCTGTCTGCCGCTCCCCTTCCCTTTGTGTTCTCCCTTTTTTCCTCTCCTCCTTTCCTGCTTTGACTGATTAAGTAATGGCTGCATCTCCTCCTGCCTCTAAACTCTTTCTTTTCTGAGCAGGTGTCTTTCAGTAGACAGTATCAGTACAGGATACAGTCACAGCACAGAGACCACTAGCTTATTCAGTTGGCTGACATATAACATAGCAGGGCGGGCCAGCTCAATATGGCTGCAGCCTCTGCTGTGCTGGGATTAGAGTCGGGCTCTCCATCAGCCCTCTGAATAAGCCCTGTATTCTCTCCAGGGGTGGTGTGTGGATGAGGGCTGGAGGGGGGTATTGAGCAGGAAACTTGTTTGGAGTCTGGGAACAGCTAAAGCTGGGCGCTTACTACAGACGTTTGTTCTGTTTCATTATAAGTTTACTGTTGGAGTCCTTCCAACATCAATCTTAAGCCATCGGAGAAAACCATGTTTGAAAGTCAGGAATCTCGATGTGGATTTTTCAGTCCAGAAGCTTGTACAGGAAATGTGTGTTTTAATTGTGCATCATTTGCAATCTGCCATACTTTAAACAGTCTTGTAGTCTGTGTCCAGCACAAGGGAGGTAGTGATATCAGAACCTATCCTGATCTTTGAGTGTGATTCATGGCTATGGGTTCACCTTTAAAGCTGGAATTGACCAGCTCTGAATGGACCCTTTACAGAAACCTCCTCCCCTGAGGCACTTATTTAAATCTGCTTGTTGTTTGATCATGTAGATGCCAACAGTGCCTCGTGGGAAGGAGGTAAAAAGGGGGTTCATTCAGGTTTGGTGTCTTTTTTCCTCCAAACTGTAACAGTAACAGAGGTGCCTCCTGGGTTCCCACTCCAAACCCACTTTTGTTTCTTTAGGTTTGTTCTTTTTCTCTCGTTACTTCTTTCTTTTTTTCTCTCCAAAAAGACCCATGTCTTTGTCTTCTGCCTGTTTTCTGTTTTTGGTTGGTCTGTTCTTCCAAGACTGTGCCAAAGCTTCATATGCCCCCCACCCCCCCTTCTCCCCTTCGTTCCTTACTCACGTGTGAATTATTTCAATGAAATATTTTTGAGTTCTCTTTTATTTCCACATGACTGTTGAATCTATTCAGTTGCTGTTTGTATATTATTCTTATTCTCTTATGATTTCTTAAGTTTCATCTTTATTATATTTTAGGACCCAGGGATCATCCTGATATTGTTGATTCATTTATGCAACTCCAAGCTCAGGTGTGTTTTTGGTTTCTTATTTCATTCACTTTGGGTTTCTCTCTCTCTCTTTCTCTCTCTTTTCCTAATTTCTCCCTGTTTCTCTGTCCTCTTCTCCCTCTCTACCTCCTTCTGTTCTTTGTTACTGGGCCCTAAGGTGTCCCATCACACAGGCGAGGCGGTGGAATGAAACATGAGGGGGGAGTGTTTGAAAAAGAGACATCTGTCTCTCCTCAAACGCTTTTGATTCTAACAGTCACCTCACCACACAGAGCACATGTAGGGTTTTCATTTTACCTGCAGAAACAGGTGATATGTTATATCATGACAGTATACAAAGCATTGATAACGCACCAATCCTTAACTTGTATGTTCATCATTCTTATTGTAATACTCTCACTGTCTTCAGTTAATTAACTGATGATGCACAAAAAACACTGGCAGAGATCTTGAATGGCCTCTCAAGTGTGTCATGACAATCATCACAAATTCTAGCAAATTATTTTTATATCTGTTTTTAGCAATACTCAAACATGCCGTTAGGTGAAGACCCTGTATTTCTAAGTCTTCTCAGTAGCTAAGAAAGAAAAGTCTTTTTGTTTTAGCTAGATGATGATACACTTTTGACATTGAATTGGTTTTGGAAAGATTTCATAAACCTAAGATGTCAGGAAATTCTCCTGACTCACAGAGGGACATGTAATCCTTCTATAAATAATGATATTAATGTTATACTGGTCAACAGGCTGAAAATAGTAAATGTAGCGCTTGTGTGTGGACATATTATGCATGAACATCCACTATTTTAAGCACTTTTACAAAATATTTTCCTTTTTTTTTTCTGAAAAGTCAACATCAGGGCACATTTGCTCATTGGAAAAACATCAGCACTCTCAGCGCCCTAGATTAAATATTATAGTTGATGCTGCGCTCTTGGGAAGATGATGTAACAGTGTCAGTATCAGTGTTGTGGTCCCAGGTGACTGGTTAGTCTCTGAGCCCAGTCCTCCTCTGAAGTCATTCCAGCCCAGAGCCAATCAAAGCCCCAATGAATTAATATTCAACTAATATTAATCGGTTCCGACAAATTGGCTGATGGCTCTTCTGTTTTATATTTTTGTCTTCCGTCTTCATTCTTCTTCCTTTTGTTTTCTATCTTTGGATAGATCTGACCTTCATCTCTCTCCCTTTCCCTCTCTCCCTCTCTCCTCTCCTCCATCCTGAATGAGTTCATTATTACGAGATGAGTTGTATTTCTCTTTATCTGCACATGTTAATTACTTACACACTTCTGTTGCATATTCAATCCAGTCAACCAAAAACAAGGAAAAGTAATGTTTCAAATATAATTGATTCCAAGAAACAAAACCATCATTGCCTTTAGTTTGACTTAAGTTTCCAATGATTTCAAAGTTTGATTTTTTGCAATTTGTTTGTTATATCTGCTGAGTTCTGCATTGGAGGATCTCTGTATGAGTTTGGATATAGTTTTTCCTAAACAGATGGAGAGAGTACTATAGCCTGGTAGGCAGATCTGTTCTCAGTCCTGTGTTGCTGTCAGATCCGGCTACCAGGCTGAGCGGGTATTGTTGATAGCAGTATTTTGAAGGAGCTTATGCAGTGGAATGTGGTGAAGCAGTACCGATTGGGTCGGACCGACAGAAACATGCTCTGTTTAATGCCTTTATCTGCCTCTTAGGCCCTCAAACGGAAGCCCGATTTGTTCTTGTCTGAGAGTCTTGACGTGAAAGCAGTGTTCCACTGTGGTAAGTTTGCATATTGTTTATATAAACACACTGTTCTGGGTGTTTTGCTACTCTTACAGCAAAATATGTGCCTGTCAGCACAAAGTACAAACTGTAAATGTTTGACACCATCCTCCAGTAGTTTATTTATGTTTCTGACTCCCTCTCCCACTTCTAGGAGTCCTGTCACTCAAATTTCCAGAGGCTCCGACAGTCAAGTCAACGTGCTTGTTCTTTGTGAGCACACACACAACTTGAAATCTTACAAGAATATGCACGTTTATACACGAGTCATTTAGATTTAAATGTGCTGATTGTCTCTGTGTTTCTGCCTTAGACTGAACTGTTACCCCACTGCTCAGATGTGCCTCCGTTAGCCAGAGTGGTGCAGGAGGACGGCAAGCTGTTGATCCAGGCTGTGCTGGAGGTGAGAAGCTCCGCATTACACACTGACGCGTCACACTACAGAAACATTTCATAATTTCACTGATGCTGCAGTTGGCTGCGTTATCACACATCAAACTTTTCTTCCTCTCTTGTTGTAATTAAAATCCCTGTTGTCAAATTTCTCTCCCAGGGCATTGGGGGCGGGGCATCTCGGAGTCTGATGGACCAGTTTGCAGAAGTGCTTTTCTCGCTCAATAAGCACTGCTTCTCTCTGCTCGCTGTGTGGTTGAAGGAGGCACTGCAGCCTCCTGGGTTCCCGTCATCGCGGGTCACCATTGAACAGAAGGACAACTTCTCACAGCAGATACTCAGGTAACACTGTCGGACATTTGTTTACAGGCTCATTCAGTTGGTCATATACTTTTTTTTTTTCATATGCTTAATAATTATACTTATTTTTCTTCTTCACTGCCTCCCCTGTCGTGCAGAGAACGAGTGAACAAGAGGAGGGTGAAGGACATAGTGAAGGAGTTCACACTACTGTGCCGAGGGCTGCATGGTACAGAGTACGCCGCTGAATACTGAAACTCTACCCTTGAACTCTCACCTAACCGTGACCTCTGCCCTCAGCGCAAAACAGCTGGATGCCACAACAATACAGTTCTCACAAACCCCATCGGTGAAGATATCATGAAATGATTGTAATGATAACCCGCCCCACCACAGGACAAGACATGGAACCATTCCAACACAGACCGGCCATCGGATTAATGAACATTAAATCCCCGGTGGCTTTAGGGAAGCTGTCCTCATTTCTCTGACTTTTGTTCTGTTTTAAGATTGATTGTTTCTCTCTCTCTCTCTCTCTCTCTCTCTCTCTCTCTCTCTCTCTCTCTCTCTCTCTCTCTCTCCCTCCTCTCTCCTCTTATTTAAAGATCTTTTCTCCTGAAGAGCTTCGAGCAGCACTCCCATGCTGCCTCATGCCTCCTTCTATCTCTGTCTTGTTCTGCCTTTCTAGATCTTCCCGTGGTTCCTAGGTTGTTTCCTGGTGATTAGCATCCATATGAAATGGTAGTGGTATCGTACGTAGCTACTTGACATTATTTTTCAAAATAAATCAAATTAATTATATAAATGTATATGTATACACATATAGAAATACGGTGGTTGTCAGTCCTGCTGCTGCTAACGGGAAGGAGGAGGAGGACCAAGTCAGGAGGGGATTCTGCAGGAAAAATGACATTAATACAACAATATTTACACCCACTCATGCCCCTGTGATTTCTGCATTTGCCAAATTATCATGAAATGTTTTGTGAATTTGTCCTTTCTTTTGTTATATATGCCTTTTTGGGGGTGTGAGTGGACAAAGACAACAGAAAACCACATAACTGGACTAAAAACAGTGTGCTCTCTTGCCCAGCCCTCTGTGTATAGGGCTGTACCTCATGTACATACAGTCCCACCCAGTCACAGTGCAGTCTCCTCGGGTTGTAGAGAGTGGTTTTAATGAATTGGTCCCTTAGGTAAAGCAGGACTGTCTAGAGTGAAGGCTGGATGGGAAAAAGGAGTTGTAGTAGCTGGCAGTGAGAAAGAGGCACAACATGGAAACTGAGAAGGGAACTGAGTGTTTGGAGGGATTAATAATCCTGACGACGGACTGCTTAGTCACTGTAATCGTGCAAAAATATTAATCAAGTTGTGCATATTAACAGTTATTGCTGAACACTTCTGTGTATTTGAGTGCGTGCGTGTGTTCATATCTGTATGTATGAGAGGCTGTGTGTGCACAGATGTATCTTTTTCCACTTGTTCAGTGCACTTATATTGGACCTACAGTACACACCCATAACTTCCTCCTATCTTTTCAACAAAGATTCATTTCTTCACGGCGCACTCATTCAGACTACTCTTCTCTTAAAGACTGACCAGGCACGTCCAGTGTTTCCCCTCTGCTGCTCGCCCGGCAATCACACACCGCCTATCAAACATCTTTATCATCTGGAATGACCAGTCAGTGATAATCATTGACCTGACTCATGTATCTATCTATCTGTTGTTGACATCAACTACTGCTCCTAACAAAATGCCACCCAAATCCTTTCATCCATCTGGGTCACTGCCTTGGAGAGGTACAAGAAGGATTAGAGAGTTCACTAACAAAGCGTAAGATCTCTGAGAAAGTTATTCAGCATTTGTGACAAGAATTAACACCGACATTCTGTGCTCACTCATTATGCCAGAGACATTATTGGTAAAGTGATGTGACGGCTGTAAAATACACTGTCCAGTGAATCCGCAGGACCAGTTGACATCTAATAACACTCAGCATCGAAATGTACTTTGTGGTCTCTGATGAACTTTATCTCAGTCTAATCCTTCTGTCTTATCCGAGGTGCCTGCAGACATGTAGCATGTATGTGTTTTGTGGGGAGGGGGGGGGGGTTGGGGTTCAGGGGACAGACATACTCAGTGTGTGAGACACTGCTAAAAGACATGATTTAGACTGAGACCTGAGGCAGGAATCAGCTCTGGGGTGAGCTGTCCTGCCTATGAGTCTAATTTGAAAGGTGAATGATTGGACGTTCAACACTGATCCTCGGTCTGTATTGTGGGAAAATAAAACAATGTTTGTCACAGTTTATAGAAAGAGTAGTAGGTGAAGGAGGGGAGGGAGGTATGAAATGTACATTGTTTTTTTGTACCTTGGCTTTAATTTATTAAATATATCTAAGACTGCAGCTCCTGACTCTTCTGTTTGTGGGAGTAGTTTTGTTCTTTCAGCACTTCCATCAAAGACACACTGTCTGCACATCCTGGAGGAATTCTTTCCAATATCTCTGAGACAATGAACACAAGTACCAATATAGTTAGAAGTTCAAGTAGAAACACTGGCTTTTATTTTTTTAGATTTAGCCATATCCAGCCAGTTTATTGAGAGGAATTTGTCAATCTGAAGTGTGGAATTTCGCTGTGATTGTGGCTGTAGTCGTGACTGCGGTGTAACACTAACTAACACTGTATTCTTAACACATCAGTCACATCTGATAGAGTTCAAATTCCGTTTGGTTTAAAGAAGCTTTCTTGGCTAATGGTAATGGCAGTAAAGACTAGTCACAGTACAGCCACCACGGCCACATCCAGGTCATCATAGATAACAATAACTATAATAATAAGGTGATAAACCTATTCCTCAACAAAAATGATGCTACTGTTCAGGGGGTCCGCAGTATCTTGAGTTGAAGCAACCTATGAAATACACACCATATATTAGTTTTTAACTGCAGACTGTATGTTAACATAAGTAAGAAAGAAGTTACAGCACCGCCCAGACAAGTCATTTAATAATGAGGATTTTATTATAAACTGACATGTTCAGTTAGACAATTTTACTTTAATAATGTAAAGTCTTTCTAAACTTGTTGAAAAGAGTCGGAGGTTTTTGTCCTGGAATCTTCACCATTGTCAGTGAAATACAGAAGCAGCTGCGCATGCGCACACAGAGCACCCGCGGCTCCCACGTGGGTGCAGAAGTCTATCCATCCTGTCCTGTCAGTCTGCAGACTCACCAACCAAACCACCGTCGGTCCATTCAAAAGGGACAGAAGTTTCTCCAGGACACCGGAGCTGAGCGGCAACTCAACTTTATATCCTAAAAACAGACTCAATCACAGACGCTGCTACACGTGAGTTAAGCTAACGTTACTAGTTAGCTTTCTGCTAACTCTGGTACCTTTTAGTCACTTAAGTTAGCTTCCACACAAGTAGCCAGAAGAAACAAAACATGGGATCCCCAACTGTTTGTTAATAAACATGAAACCCCGGGCATGATTTCGCCTGGTATCACTTAACAGACTCATTAAGAAGTTGTATCCTCCGTGTTGTTACTGTAGACAGACTGTTTGATGCAATCGGTTGCATCACAATCAGTGTTGGTAAAGAAGTGTGTGTGTGTGCAGTCTTCTTCATGTGGTTAAGGACTAACAGAAAGCTCCTGACTGTGCAGTGTGTGACCTGCAACATGCACTCACTCAATGAGTTTGGATGAGTTTATTTCAGATATACATTTATGTTGGTAATGAATGAGCCATAACATCAGGTCTGTCTAAAGTATGAGCCTTATGTTGCATACGGGTTTTTTTCTTGTGGACGTGCTAAATGAAAACTCTGATTAACTATAATGTTTGATCAAAACAGTCTCTTGGAAAATGAGTATGTTGCATGATAGAAGCAGTGATGACACTGTGGGTTATGTATATGAATATATTTGAGTCAAAAGTATATAAACTGAGATTAGATTGATTTTACCATCATACGACTGCAGCCTCTATACATTGCCTCAACACATTTCCTTGGTTTAATGTAATTATTTTATGGTTTGCACACGTTGAGATCTTAGAGAGACATCATCGCTTGAGACTCGGCTGCAGCCTTTGCACAGTGTCTTGAGTGTCCTGCTATCTGATTATTGCTTTGTCTTCATCTGAACTGAGCTGGAGACAAAGGTCAGCCACAGTGAGAAGATGTGTGAGTCCTTACTTATCATTGATCATCAGTATTGACCTTTTGACCTCTGATTTACTAAGATGGGGTAAATCAGTGCCATCGACAAACGATGCTGACAATTAATCATCTTTGACATTCTGTGATTGATTTTAATAAAAGAGGTCTCTCAGTCTCTAAACTGGATTTATTTCTCCGTCTCTCTCCGTCAGTCATGGCTGTAGTGCGGTTCTACAGTAATGAAGTTGTGAATGGGCGAGCCTTACAGAGGGCAGCCAAGCTCTACCCCCAGCTGTCAATCACCACCGAGCTGTGCTACAATGTGGAGCTGACAGGTGAGTGTGTAACAGCTTGTCTGTTGGTGGCGACGATACGGATGATTGTTGTGAAGAATGTGAGACCTATAAATTCACCTTGTGTAGCCTTGAGACATCTTCCACACACCGTCTTCTCTTTTCCATTTATCTGTTTTGCCATGTTGTGATTGTTTCCTCTTGCTCCCTGCTGCAGGCTGCCAGAGTCTCGGTGTCGAGCAGAAGGAGGTTCTCCTCTGGTTGTTTCGCCCTCCCCTGCAGGCAGAGCCGCTGTCTGAGAAACCAAACCTCACAGAGGGAAGCGGGGAGAAACTAGTGGAGATCGGACCCAGGTACTAATGCACCCACGCAGTCTGATAAATGACCGGTATCACATCCTACAGTGGGCTTTATGGTCTTGCATTTTAAAACGGATGAACTGCTAGGAGGTACACGAAAAGACTTTCATATAGTAAACGCAGGTTTCAATATGTTATGTGTGGAAGTACATTAATGAAAGGTCCTCTTATTAGCCTTTTCTGGAATTTCCAGTATCTCTCAGTCCTCAGTAGCGGTTAGTATTGCCATGGAGATGGCTCAGTGGTCGTCACGTGACCTAAATTTTGGAGCTTTGGTCAATTTAACATGTTTTGGAAACTTAAAATGGGTTGTTTGTTGTTACGTGACCTGAAACAAGCTGTTGGAAATGATCCACTTGAGCAATGTGGTAAAGGTGCAATAGTTACGTTAATAGAGGAAATCTGCACAGTTCCCTACAGCTGCACGTCACAGATCAACAAGACAAGCAGCCCCTAGAGGCTGCATTATCCTTCTGATTCATAGAGTCTTATCTGTGGTGGGCCTAAAATGTAAACTTTGGCATGATGAAGGTGTTAAACGAGTCAAAAATATTAAAGGTTCATCTGTGCTGTACAGGACATGTACAATTATGAATGGTTGATTATTGCTCCAATAAAGTAAATTAAAAGAAAGAGAAAAGGTTCTTTTTTTCCTGTGAGGCAAGCAGATGTTCACTGTGTCCACTGGAGGATTATATGGAAATCTTAAATGATCATTTTAATCTGTCAGACAGACTGGGGGGCGAACACGATTTGTATTGTTATGAATTCCATTAGGCAACAAATAACCATATGGTGTCTGTCCAACAGAAGAAAATGTCTTCAAACTGTTTTGATTAATGTCGCTGCTGTTTTGCTCTTCAGGTTGAACTTTTCCACCGCCTGGTCCACCAACGCCGTGTCCATCTGCCAGAGTGCCGGCCTCACTAACGTCTCGCGGGTTGAGCTGTCTCGCAGGTTTCTGATCAAGGTTTGCACGCACGCAGACACACGCACAGAATGATAATTTTCTTGAGCACTGATTCAGGATTGGTTTTCACTTCATGTTTGTGTTTCTGATGAGCTCTGTCTCTCTGCCCTCCAGCCAAAGAATGGAGAGAGCATGAACGAGCTCAATGGAGACATCAAGAAGCTGATAGCGTGTCTGTATGACAGTATGACAGAATGCATCTATCAACAACCCATCACCTCCTTCACTGTGGAAACCAAACCACAGCCGGTATTTGAGGTGGACATCCTGGGGAAAGGTCGCGCAGCCTTGGAGACGGCAAACGATGATCTGGGTGAGACTGTCTTAACAATGTGGAGTTTCTATTCAGCTTCAGCCTCTCTGCATCTTTTTACTCTTGTTCCTCAGACTGAGTCTCTTATGGTCCTTAACCTACCTCTCTTTTCTCTTCCTTGATGCCTCTTTTCAGTCTTGCAGCTTTCTGTGAGTACACTGTGTCCGCTGGTGGAGGTAATAATGTCACATGATGCATGACATTATTACTTAGCTGGTTAAAGTCACAGGACAGCAATGATGCTGCTGATTATCTTACACGTGCATACGTGTGTTTAGTGTGTGTCGGCTTCTAATGTCATGTGAAAGCAAATGAAACCCATAAAGAGAGAAAGGCTCCCTCTGTTCAATGGAAAGTCAGATACTGAATAAGTTGATAAGTTTGAAGTCCAGATTTTATGTCTCCACTTAAGTATAAAAGTTAGATATAGTTTACTTTTGGGTCAACGGTGCAACTATAAAGTTCGAATCTAACCACTTTACTTTCTAATACCCCAATTAATTCATTAATTAATCTGACAAATATACAAAATATAAATAAAACATCTATAAAATGGTGAAAAATACCCACTACACTTTCCTAAAGTCTTCAAATTGTTTGTTTTGTTGGACAAAGATGCTACTAAGTTTACTACAACATAAGATAATGAAAAGCAACAAATCCTCCCAATTAGAACTAGGTACTTTTTTGCATTTGTACCAAATTTGTGATTAATTCTATGTCTATTGACTAATCAACTAATCGCCTCAGCTCTAACCCATGTGCGCCAAAACTACAATACATTTCATTTGTATGTGTTGACAGCGAGCAGTTACCCCTCTCTTCATATCAACAGATCTTAAACTGCGACAGAACGTGGCGAGCGTGCTTATGAGGATGCTCTGCTTATTCATTTCTGCCCGGCTTCATTAATATTCATAAGCTGCTCTAATAGATGAGAATAATTGCAGTACATACTTTGTAGGCTCTTCCATGCTCAACCGGTGAATTGAGGAGATCATTTAAAGGGGCCTGTCTGGAATTTCATGACACTGTAGCCGCTTCATTTCCCTAAGGGTTGATTTAACTTTCACTCTTTGAGTTAATCATGGTGTTTAGTAGAACCTACACAAATTCTTTTAGGTGAGGTGACATCTTCTTGAGGCAGTATATACTTTAAATAATAAGTCTTTATAATAAAAGTGCCTGGATAGTTGAAAATTAACTGTACAGAAACCAAAACTGTCAAATAGTTTTTGAGTCTCTCTTCTCTTGAAGATACCGTATGATGCTCAAATACAGAGAGAGAGATAGATAGAGAGAGAGAGTGTGTGTGTGTGTGTGTGTGTGTGTTTAAAATAACAGATTATACAACAACAACAAAAATCATAATGTGTGTTTTTCTAAATACAGGTCTGGCCTTTGACTCCTGGGATCTGGACTACTACACGTCGATGTTTCAAGGGGTTAAAAGGAACCCCACCAGTGTGGAGTGTTTTGACCTGGCTCAGTCCAACAGGTGGGGTTTGTCTGCATGGAGCAGATTAGCAGGCCTTCTTTGTGTTGTGCATGTTGCTCGGCTGTGTAGGTTTTGTGCCTGGGTTGTTTATTCTCCGATGTTTTTCTTTGTACCCCGATGTCGCAGCGAGCACAGTCGTCACTGGTTCTTCCGGGGACGGATGGAGATCGACGGGCAGGAGCAGAAGGAGACTCTCTTCAGTCTCATAATGGACACCCAGCGACACAGCAACCACAACAACGTCATCAAGTTCTGCGACAACAGCAGGTAGGAGTGGAAACGCCATTGTCTGTGTGTGTGTGTGTGTGTGTGTGTGTGTGTGTGTGTGTTTCTGTTCACACTGACTAAATGTGAAACGTGTGTGTGTGTGTGTGTGTGTGTGTGTGTGTGTGTGTGTGTGTGTGTGTGTGTGTGTGTGTGTGTGTGTGTGTGTGTGTGTGTGTGTGTGTGTGTGTGTGTGTGTGTGTGTCCGTCCAGTGGGATCAAAGGGATGGAGCTGGAGTGTGTTTACCCAAAAGATCCATCCCAAGCCAGTCCGTATGAGACCCGCCACTCGCTGAGACACGTCATCTTCACTGCAGAGACCCACAACTTCCCGACAGGTCAGGACACACAGAACGTTGTGTTTACTTTTAACTCAACTATCTTTTTTAACTAACTTTTTTTTCCACTCGTGTGTTGTTTTACAAATTATCATTATCAATCCCATCTGACCTGCAGGTGTAGCGCCATTCAGCGGTGCCACCACAGGGACAGGAGGTCGTATCAGAGACGTCCAGAGTGCTGGACAGGGAGGACACGTCATCGCCGGCACCGCAGGATACTGCTTCGGCAACCTGCACATACCAGGTGCGCAAAACAGTATGCTTCACTTTCTTCTCTTGAAATAGTTGTTAAATCAATAATATGTCCTTTCTGACTGTCAATCGCTCTAGGCTATGTTCTCCCCTGGGAGTCTGAAGGAGAGGGCTGGGAGTATCCGTCTAGCTTTGCCCCTCCGCTGCAGGTGGCTATCGAGGCCAGTAATGGAGCCTCAGACTATGGCAACAAGTTTGGGGAGCCTGTCCTGTCAGGTAGGGAACCCTACTGAAGCATGCCTGGATCGACTTTAACAGTTCATTCATAATTTATTTATCTGCCGATTCTTTTATTTTTTTTTTAAATGGTGCAAAAATGCCTTTTACAATTTCTCCAATCCCACAATGATGTTTTGTTTGACCAAAACACCAAAATCTAAAGATATTAAATTTATTATCATATGTGACAAAGAAAATCAGCAAATCCTCACATTTGAGAAGCTGAAACTAGAAAATATTTAAATTTTTTTCTTGACAAATGACTAAAATCGATTATCAAAATAGTTGCTGATTAATTTTCTGTCGATCAGCTAATCAATAAATCGACTAACTGTTGCAGCTAATGGATTATATTCATGAACCAATTCATTTTTGAAAACGTATAGACCAATCTTGTTGTGTCAATCATGTAAATGTTTGTTGGTGTTTCTACTTGATAAATGACTAAAGCAACTGATCTGTTATGGTTTGTTATAATTAATTTTGATTGACATTGAATTGTTTCAGCATTTTTCTAAAATTAGCAATTCCCTCCTCTAGGTTTCGCTCGTTCCTTCGGCATGCGGCTGGCTAATGGAGAGCGGCGGGAGTGGATTAAGCCAATCATGTTCAGTGGTGGTCTTGGTTCTATTGAAGATGCACATGTAAAGAAAGAAGAGGCAGAGCCTGGTAATGTTTTAACTCTGTATGTGTTTAATCAATGCAGAGGCTTTATTTACACACACTGATCAATGACTCTCAGTGTCCCTCTGCTCCTCTGCTGTACTTGTCGATCAGGAATGGAAGTGGTGAAGATCGGCGGGCCGGTGTACAGGATCGGCGTGGGAGGAGGGGCGGCCTCCTCTGTACAGGTGCGTTCGCTACAGTAAATCACGCTGAGGCTACCAGTGACCTCACCTGGTGCAGACGTTTATTTAAATACATTTTGGCTTTGCAGGTCCAGGGGGACAACTCCAGCGACAGGGATCTGGGTGCAGTGCAGAGGGGGGATGCTGAGATGGAGCAGAAGATGAATCGCGCTCTCAGGGCGTGTCTGGAAAGAAGCGACGGGAACCCAATCTGCAGTATACATGATCAGGGGGCGGGAGGAAATGGTACAAAACATAGGCTTTTTTTTCCAGGACTTATGTAACGCTAAGATGATGAGACAAAACTTAACATATTCAATCATCATCTTCAGGTAATGTGCTTAAGGAGCTCAGTGAGCCAGCGGGAGCCGTAATCTACTGCAGTAAATTCAAGGTAATCAGCACGGGAACGCATCTACAAACACACATATCCTGCTGTTTCTTTTTGTATATCACTCGTATTGTTTTCCTCCTCTCTCTGTCTTTGTTTCATAGAAAGGTGACCCCACACTGAGTGTGCTGGAGCTGTGGGGGGCAGAGTATCAGGAGAGCAACGCCCTGCTGCTCCGTCCAGTAGACCGGTGCTTCCTGGAGAGGGTGTGTCAGAGGGAGAAGTGTCCTGTTGACTTTGTGGGAAACATCACTGGAGACGGCAAGGTACGTTTCAGCCTGGATCAAATCGATACATGCACATACGCTGTACTAATCAATCGGCTTTAGTGACCAGAGGTTGTTGGCTGGGTCAAAACCTCAAGTAATCGCACTAAAATAGATTCATTGTGTTTATATTAATTTCTCCTGCAGATCATGTTGGTGGATGATGAGGGTGGCAGTGGTGATCAAGCAGACAGGGGGCGCTGTCCTGTCGACCTGCAGCTGGAGTGGGTTCTGGGGAAGATGCCGCAGAAAGAGTTTAAGATGGAGCGTCTGGCCCCGAGCCATCAGCCACTGGCTCTTCCTGCAGAGCTGAAAGTCAAAGATGCGCTGGACAGAGTTTTACGTCTGCCCGCTGTGGCGTCCAAACGCTACCTGACCAACAAGGTGTGTGTCTCATCTGTCTCTTTGTGTAGAAGTACATTTGTGCAGACAGTCTGTAAATCTCGACCTCTTCATTCCCTCTCTCCCTCTCAGGTGGACCGGTCTGTGACCGGGTTGGTTGCCCAGCAACAATGCGTCGGCCCTCTTCACACCCCATTGGCCGACGTGGCTGTTGTTGCTCTGTCACCGTTCAGCCTGGAGGGAGCAGCCACTGCCATCGGGGAGCAGCCAATTAAAGGCCTGGTCTGTCCTGCAGCGGGGGCTCGCATGGCTGTTGGAGAGGCCCTGACCAATTTGATGTTTGCCAGAGTCACAGCTCTGAAGGTGAGCGGATGGCGGAGCGTGTGAGGAAAATAACAAATCGATGGCAGAAAAATCAGAATGCATGATGGTCCTTTTCAATGGATTGAGCACACCTTCATCCATACTAAAATAATAACAAGTAGAGCCGATCCTCTTCAGGTTGGAATTGATACAGATGATGATTAGTTTTTTCCGTTAAAGTAAATGTCCAGGATTTTGGTAAATCTCCTGGCCGTGTGTTTCAGGATGTGAAGTGTAGTGGTAACTGGATGTGGGCTGCCAAGCTGCCTGGTGAAGGGGCCTGTCTGTGGGAGGCCTGCAAAGCCATGTGTGAGGTCATGGGTCAGCTGGGAGTGGCCATCGATGGGGGCAAGGACTCTCTGAGTATGGCCGCTAGAGTGGGGAGAGATACGGTCAAAGCTCCAGGTACTCTCATTGTGTGTGTGTGTGTGCGTGTGTGTGTGTGTGTGTGTGTCTTTCTGTTTAAGTTTTTGTGTGTGTGTCTTAATTAAACTTTGCTCTCCTGCTGCTTCTGTTTCAGGTGCCCTGGTTATTTCGGCATATGCTGTTTGTCCAGACATCACAGCCACCGTGACGCCTGATCTCGAGGATCCAGATGGCAAAGGTAACACACACACACAGACACACACAGACAGACTCACACAAACTCAAATCAGATTGCTCATAATCAGTTAAGAGCCGTATGTCAGTTTGTAATGGCAGAAATAGGACTTTTGGATAGAAATATCCTCATCTCACCCAGACCACACACATCTTTCCCTCTCTACCACAAACAAAGACACACACACACACACGCTCCTCAGTAACAGACGGCCTGCCTCTGACCCTTTGTCCTCTGTCTGCAGGCGTTTTGTTGTGGGTTCCTCTCAGTCCAGGCCGCCATCGCCTGGGAGGCTCTGCCCTGGCTCAGTGCTACAGCCAGCTGGGAGACTGCTCTCCTGACCTGGACCAGCCAGAACTATTGACTGCCTGCTTCAACACCACACAGACACTCATACACGGTCAGCTTGCACTCGCAGGCAGAGAGCTACCTGCCGCAGAAGACAAAAAAGTTTAGTGTTGTTTACTGTCAGAGAGCAAACTTTTCATTAGCTTAATTTTCTTACTCAATGTTTTGTCTTTGTACTGTGACACACAGCCACCTAGTGGTTTTACTGTGTATTCTCAGTTGATAAAAAGCAGCAAGACCTGAATCTTTTCTGTGACTGCTTGTTTAAAGTTGTATTTCTAGTCAGTAAATCAGTTGGAATTACATTTTAAAGTAGATTATCAATGAGAGACTGGCATTAGTTTGAGTTTTTCCTGTTCCCTCAGATCGTCTGCTGAGTGCAGGACATGACATCAGCGATGGAGGCCTCATTTCCTGCTTGCTGGAGATGGCGTTTGCAGGAAATCGTGGGATTGATGTGGAGTTGTCATCACAAGAAACTGGAGGTTAGTCAGCTGAGTCGTCTCTTGGTTTGGTTTCCCTGTAATTCATACATGCAGGACCCAAACTGTGTAGTTGTAATCATATACTCACGCAGTGTTTTTGCCACATCTCTGTCTGCACAGTCATGGAGCTGCTGTTCAGCGAGGAGCTGGGTTTGGTTCTGGAGGTCTCACAGTTCCATGTAGAAACAGTGTGTCAGAGATACAGCGACACAGGAGTGACGTGCCGTCGTGTCGGCAGAACCTGCGACTTTGGACCAGAGGCTATGGTGAGACATCAGCTTCAACATCTATCCCAAGCATTTTCATCTCATCTGGTGTGACCGCTGTTTTCTATTTCCCTCACTTGTCTTTCAGGTCAGTGTTCGTGTGGATGGACAAGAAGTACTGAGAGACTCGCTGCCTAACCTCAGAACGTTATGGGAGGACACCAGTTTCCAGCTGGAGCTCCTTCAGGCCAATGAGATCTATGTTAAGCAGGAAGAGGAAGGGCTAGCCAAGAGGACACAGCCCCACTTCAAACTGACCTTTGACCCCTCTGAATTGCCCCCCATCAGCCAGCTCAGTAAGACCAAGCAGGATTGGTACCATAGACAAAGATTTAGTGTATTTCAAGGCTGCAGCTAATTGCTGTTTTCATTATCAAGAAGAAAGATAAGCGCCCTTCACTATTTCCCACAATATGTACCAGTTAAAATAGGTCAAAACGTTTGTCTTAACAACATTAAAAAACAAGTGCATTGATATGACAATCATCTTTGAGTTGTTATAACCACTAAGTGCTGGATATTTTTATTTATTATATTATAGATATTATTATATCTCTGCTGTGTGTTATTCTTTCAGCTGCAGGGCAGCCTCGTGTAGCTGTGGTCAGGGAGGAGGGCAGTAACGGAGACCGAGAGATGTCTGTGTCTCTGTATATGGCCGGCTTTGAGGTAACTATTTAGAGCTTTATTAACTGGATATGTGTTGACCTAAGCTGTGTAGCTGGTGTGAGTGACTCTTGTGATTTTTGTGTAGGTGTGGGATGTCACCATGCAGGACCTGTGCTCTGGCTCTCTAACTCTGGAGTCTTTCAAAGCAGTCGTGTTTGTTGGTGGATTCAGCTATGCAGACGTCCTGGGATCAGCTAAAGGCAAATAAACACCCATATGTACACACACACATACTTATGGAGCGCTTTGATATACAGATTCTTTTTGTCTAACACCATTCATCCTTCATAATAGGTTGGGCTGCTACTGTTGCATATAACCCCAAGGCCAAGGCTGAGTTTGACCGCTTCCGGCAGCGCGACGACACACTGAGTCTGGGTGTGTGTAATGGCTGCCAGCTGCTTGCCCTGCTGGGCTGGGTGGGAGAGGGCGAGCGTGGAGCAGGTAAGAGGAAAAGGCACAGAAAGCCATGGAAATGTAATAATAGGAAAAACGACACTGTAGTGGTGAATTCAGACGATGTAACTGCAACTCACAAAGAAATGAGTGCAGTCATCACAGAGGAGACCTTTAGCAGCTTTTAAAATGCTTCTAATTCTCTCCAATTCTCTCCCCACAGAGACCGAAGTGGTGCTGACCCATAATAAGTCCGGCAGGTTTGAGTCTCGGTTTGTCAGCGTTGGGATCCACGAGTCCCCATCCGTCTGGCTCAGAGGCATGGAGGGCTCAGCTCTGGGAGTCTGGGTTGCACATGGTGAAGGTACGGTATTGTGGAGTCAATTGCGTACATTATTCTCATGAAACTTAGCAAAACTGGAGCTTGTAGTCCTCCTTTCTCAATTTTGCTAATAACATCAAGCTCTAACACCAGACAGCAGCTACCAGACTGGCTGTTAAGGACAGGAATGCTGCATTGAATCATAATTGAGCACAAACGGGTCACTCAGTGTGGAAGTTTTGAACTTGCGCAACAACAACTCTTTCTGCTGACTCACAGGTCACAGGTCAGCTTGTTCTGTAATCAGCAGCTGTGTTTAATATAGATTTTCCCACAACCTCCATCCCTTGCAGGTCTGATGCAATTCCGCAGCTCCCAGGCCCAGGACCAGATTATTTCTGGTGGGCTCGCCCCCCTCCGTTACCTCGACGACCAGGGTCATCCCACCGAAGAGTACCCTCTGAACCCCAACGGCTCCCCGCGGGGCACAGCGGGGCTCTGCTCCAGGGACGGGAGACACCTGGCCATGATGCCCCACCCAGAGCGCTGCACCCTGGGCTGGCAGTGGCCCTGGGCCCCGAGGGACCTGAGACCTTCTCTCACACCTTCACCCTGGCTACGCATGTTCAAGAATGCAGCTGCCTGGTGCAGCAGCTCAAAGTGAGAGGGCTCTTTTTACATTTCTGATGCTGTCAAAGTATTATTGTCTTTGTTGGGTTGTGTTTGTGTTTGTGGTTTACATTCCTCTATCGTTACTCGATACACCTTCTTACTGACTGTGGCACTTGTGCTTTGTCTTTTTGCATTATACCTGCTGTAATACTTTATGATTTTCAAACTATTGTGGATTGTTGACTTTGTATACAAACAGGTTTCATTCTGACAGTCACTGTAGATTTTACAAAGCTGTTCTGTACCATGAGGTCTGCTGACATTATCAGTGTTGCTCTGAAATGGAATAATAAATAAATAAATAAAGAATAAAACAAGCACATGTAGTAGTGTGTCGTATGATATAGAACTGCCACAGACAATAAATATTTATTATTTTACACATAAAAACATTCATACAAAGTCAAATATTTACATAGATGCCAATATTACAGTACTGACATGACGGCTTGTCTTGAGCCTGATGAAACAAAGTGGCAAAGTTAGAGGAGTAAAAATGACAGTGGCCAGTTTTTCTGGGCAAAGATGCTATTAAAATATGGATTATGATTCAAATACAAAGGATGAAATCACAATTTAAATCAACAAAATTTCCTTCAAGTCAGCGGACACTGAAGATTTGGCTCCCAACCAAACCCAAATGCTTCAGGCCTCAGGAACTTAAGGAATGAGGATTTGTGACCACAGCTGAACCGGCACACTGCATGGCATTGTATTTTAGATATCACTCTTGCGTAGGCTCTGTAAACACTTGACAAACAGGCCTGGAGTCCGAGTCCACAGTCTGAGAGGCTCAGACGCTGTCAAACATCTCAACCGTTGTGTACTGCTGTCAATATTTTTGCATCCACTAATCCAACTAGCTACAGCCTGAAGGAAGAAATCCAATGAAAGTCCAAGTCAAACAGCTTGTACTGACGCGCTCCAGCAGCATCTGACTACAGTGAACTCCCCATTACGCCTTGTGAGGTTGTGCCACTTGCAGAGTGTCCTCTCTCTGGCGTTATTTGCTGGTTGATGTTGATAACGCAGATAAGGAGCAGGATGACCACCACCAGGTCATCCAGGAGTCCCAGCAGTCCACAGAGGGAGGGGTCTGTTTCCAGGGGGTTTGCTGATGAGGAGGAGACGGGGTCCAGAGGAGGGGAGGAGATGGACACCACGGTCCCTACGCAGCACAGGGCCACCCTGAAAAAAAACAGCCACACGAGTCCTCCCATGGTGCCCAGTCCTCGGGCCAGTAACTGCAGGAGGAGGGGCGCGTCACACAGGTAGTCTGTTACCTGGGGGGATCAGTATGCAGAAGAGAAGAAGGTCAGAGAGGAAACTCATTTTTGTAGATACAGCACATATAGAGTGTCACTCAAGATTTCCATATATATAAGTTCCTGTCTTTCGTTGCATATAAATGTAGAGTTTTAGGTTTTGTGTCTCCCTTAAAAGTTTTCTATTTAAACTCAAAATTCACCTGCCATATTTTGAAGGCCAGTGTACTTTAACACCACCTTTTTACGTTTATTTATATAAGAGTATGTGAAGGAGATCCATGTAGAAAAAGGGAAAGGCTCATCCAAGGTAGGGCAACCAGGCGTGTCAGTGCAAGGTGTGTTAACCAGACACCCCCATTGTCTGGCATCCGTGGTTGTATAGCTCAATAAATCCCTGAGGTTGCATAAGCCGTATTCCTGTTACCAAACCTATTGTCAGAGAGAATGGTGGAGGAATTCTCATCTTTCCCATGATCTAACCTCGTTACATTCAAGGCTGTGAGAGAAAGTCGCCATGACTTTTACATGACCAGACACAGGTAAAGGGTGGAGGATCTGTGAGAACTGACCCTTCGCGGGGCTCCAGAATAACGTTTGTTGTAGTCTGTGATTTCCCCAAGGACTTCCTTTGACTGACGGTCTGATCGACTCTCGTTGAATAGATTGCACAGCACACTGACCTGGAAAATCGGAAACATTTCATTCCACGTTCACACTCATTCTGAATCGACTGTTTATGCCGTGTCTTCATCGGATCATGCGCGCTGTACCTTCTGCCTGCAGAGTGGGCAGCTGATTGCATCCAACCAGGAGCCGTGCCTCCAGTAGGCGATCAGACAGGGGGCTGCAGAATCAAACACATAAATCAACACTTCATCACCTCTTCAAACATTCAACAGGTTATACCATAACGCATCTCTAGTGCTGCCATCCAGTATTTAAATTCTAAACTGTGATGAACCTCAGTAGTTCCTAGAAATATCTTTGTAATCTGTGGCAGGTAATGTCAAGTTTAAACAGGTGTGCATCTGTGCCATAAACATAAAACCAAACCTGAGGAGACCCCTGGACACTTGTAGAATAGAATAATATAACGGCCTCCTCTCAGGTTACACTAAAATTGACTTTAAGTCAAATTGACTTGCTCGTCTATAAGCACTGAATGCCTTTGATCCACAATACATTTTAGATCAACTTTAAAGCCATGAGCCTCCCAGACCTCTCAGGTCAACTGGTACTGCTCTCCTTTTATAGTCTGGTGAAGTTGCCTTTATGCTGCTAGTTGCTAGAACAGCCTTGAGGTACGTTTAGACTCTCACAGCCTTAAAATGTGACTGTTTTCTGCTGTCTTTCAGTCATGATGACTTCATCTTATAAATCAAATACTTTGAGCATGCCGTTTGTGTGCTCGGTGTGACTGAGTCGCAAGTGCATGTGTATGTCACAGATATTAACAACGTACTACACTAGAGGCACCTCAGCTGTAGACATTCATTTCTTTCTTTCTTCTTTGTCTTTATCTTTGTTTCTCTTCTTTTTTCTTCTCAATTTTAATCTAAAACACATTGTGTCCCTTGTGTATGAAATATCATCTAATGCTTTACTGAAGATGGTAGTTGAGCAGCAAGATTGGACTATCTAAAACGTTTTACCCAACTATAATATGATGCTGATATAACATGGTCAGATGTCCCTCTGTGAATGACAGACTACTCAACATCTTATATAACGGTGCACCTTTGAGAAGAATCATTTGAGTAAAGCTGTTGGGTGAGAGGCAGAGTTTGAGAACCATGGCAACAGTTAATTATTCAAAGCCAAACAGACAGACTGATACTGATGCCGCCCTGATCAGCCAATGCATGAAATGAGTGAATCAACAAATGTATGTAAACACATGATGTAACAAGTGAGTGACAAGTGTGGGAGTGAATGAAAAACGAATGAATCCAGTCTCATAGATGACGGAGTGAACAGATGCATGAATGAAAGAACAAAACTGTGTTTTTGTGTGTTTGAGTGTGTGTTGAATGTCGTACCACAGAACAAATGGCCACAGTTCGTCTGGACTGGGAAGTTGGCCGTCTGCAGGCAGACTGGACAGTGCCAGTCCTGGCCTGTGGATGGACATGACTGTGCAGATTCCTAAAGAGACGAGAGGAAAAGAGAGACAGATGTTAAGAGATGAGAGGTGAAAAACGGGAAGAAGGAAATAGGAAGAAAGAAAATATGAAGCACAGGAAGAGCTGACAAATCTAAAAGAGATCTTATGGTCAAATTTAGTATTCTGGATACTGTGTGCTGTAAAATTTCAAAAAAGCTTAAAGACGTTATAATAGATACACAATACATGTTCAGGGACTTTCGATTCGGCCAAGGTCTGGAATTATACATGTAAACAGTGAGATCATTAACAACTCTCTCCACCAGACTGTGACCCTAATAAAAGCAATAACAATCATTAAGGAGTGTCTTACATTAATAATATTGTTTACTGCCTGTGTGCTTGTCCTGTCCTCACAAAAAATGTGGGTTTTGAAATTTCTTTTATAGAAATAACCTGCAAAACCTCAGCTTCATGTCTGTGCTTGCTGTGTGTGAGTGAGTGAAACTCTCACCTTGTGGCAGCTCATATACATTGATGCTGACTGATCAGGTGTGCACACCAGAGACCTGGATGACCCGAGGTGACCGTGACCCACTGGACCTTCAGAGGGGAGACGGTCCAGCCTGTAACGTGACACAACACTGCAACAATGATAAACACAGCTTAAACATATCTCATATCTGCCAGTGAGGAGATACTGACACAAAACAAACCATTTGTGAGATAAGGTTGATCGTACTGATGCTCTGACTGCTGCAGTTTGACAGATCAGCTGCTGTCAACTGACTTGTTGCATCCACAAGGTCATTTACCTAGATGATTGTAAAGCTTACCCTGCTTTCATTTGCAAGTTTAATCTTAACTTGACTGAAAATAATCCTAACTTCACAATCTGGCTTTTATGACCAAACTACATTCACAGTGATTACAGTTTATGAAATTTGAATGAAATGAAAAGTTTCTAGTGAAGTGGATTACTTTACACTTTTAAGCAACTATTTCATTTCTAGCAGATTTCTAACAGATCAGACGGAGTGAGTCTGGGTGTCGTGAGATCAAAACACACTCTCCCAGCTGAAATACCCCGAAACCCCGAAACCTAAACTAATTTTACAAGTGCAGTTACAGAACACAACCTCACTTGTGTTCTAAGAAAACAAACACAAACCAATCAATACTGCCAAACGTAATAAAAATGAGACTCACTTGGACTGAGAGCTGTGGTGAGGGTGCATATCTGAGCTAGAAACAGCAGCTGACAGGTAGTCTCTGTCTCCTAGAAGGAAGTGAAGTGCTGCCTGACGGCATCACTGTTCAAAATAAATTGGAGCTGCCTGTTAATGATCAACTACACCCTCCAGTATCAGCTGGTGTCTGGAGTCTTCCTGCTTAAAGGGAGCAGTAATGTCAGTCTGATCCATGAAGCACAGGTTTGCACTAAGGCATACTTCTCCAAAAGAACATATAACACTTATGAAACATTACAATAGACTGCAATTAACTTTTAGAGTGGAAGTATCAAATCATTATACCTAAAAAGCCCCCCCCCCCCCACCTGTCTCTCTCTCCTCCTTCAGTCTGGTCAGAGACAAACTATTTGGGGTCACATGACTTTCCACCAGATCAAAGAAAGAAAAGATCCCTCCCACGCTGTGTTTAAGTAGGCTAGATCTGACCTCGGCAATCATTTACCCAAAGTTTACTCTGTCAACAGCACTCCTTCACATAATTCTACTCTTACCGTAAACTATTGGTTGTGAAATGCATGTGAATGTCACTGATATTAGCACCGTACTACACTAGAGGCAACTCAGCTGTAGATACTCAACCCTGCAACACAATATCTCTCAAATATATAGATGTTTTACTGTGGCACAAAGGTAGACGTCTGTCTCAACTGTTATTCTCACACTGTACCGTTGTTTTAGGATTAATACACAGTAAAAGTGTTGAATATGCAGCAATACAGGAGTAAAAGAAAATAAATTTGCTTTGATTAAAAAGACAGTGTCTGACAGTGAGTAAAGATGTGATAATCGTCTCCATGGCAGCCGCTGCAGAAATATCCTGTCAAGTATTTACACAGGCCCTCCACCTGACCTCAGGTGGGATCTGAAGAGGGGGAGCCAGCGTAGTTCAGGTCATCTAAAAATAGCAGCCATCAGTCGGTGCGGGTCAGGCTCTCAATCAGAGATCAGGCAATGCTCACCTACTGACAGTTAAACACAGGCCCGAGGGCTAACCCTAACCCTGCAGGCCACATGGGTCCATAAGTCCAGTCTCAGGTCATACACACACTGATTGTAGGAGTGTGTGACATTTCACACATCAGCTATGCTCAATGATCACTTAGTTGGCGATTTAAGGATGCCTTGTGTCAAATTCAACCAGATTCAAATTAAACATGTGATAATGCTACATATGCGCATGATGCATCTCATCTTCTGCTTGTCTGGAATTTTCCATGTTGCGGCTCAGAAAGCAGGTGACACGTGTGACATCTGTTATCTTGGAAAAGCAGTCAGTATTTGTAACACACTGAATTATAATTACACACACCCTCACATGAGAGGTATAAATGGATAACGTGAGGAGGTTTATTGTTTTCATGAGAAATGATTTACAGTCAGAGAACGTTTGGCATGCTGCTTTTAGTAGATTCTGTTTGTAGTTGATATAGCCTATAAAATGGAGTTTAAAAGGATTAACATTCCCCATTTGTATTCAGTTTCCAACTGCAAGCTACACCTGCAAAACTGGCTGTGCAGGATCATCTCTCTGTTGGCTGCAGGGTGAGGTTAGGTAGCCTTTTACTGTAGGTCACCTAGTCAAATGTGAAACACACTGCAATTAAGATTTCATGTTGGCTGAGCAGGTGCCATCACGTGTGTTGTTGGCAGACAAGATGAAGAAAAAAGTATCAAAACCTCATTTTCGATGTTTGCTGTAAATGTATCTGTTTGGGGCTTTTGTCATGTTTGCATGCATGTTTTACTTTGTCTGCTCTTGTTCATGGGGACTCCATACTGAATGTCGACCTTTCTCTGAGGTTATCAGTTTTATCACAAGCAAAGATCTTATACACTACAATGTTGTTCAGTAGGCCTGTTATAACTTTCTTAACTGAATGTGGAATGACAGCCTCACAGACAGGCCTTATTGAGCTGTCTGTATTGGCAGCAGATTGAATATTGTAACCTTCCAAAAATAGTCTTTATTTCCGATGACACGATACACATTTAATTTATATTCCCTTGAATTCCTCAACAATGCTTATTCACCACTAATGAGGGAAAGCCATTTGATAGTTACACAGATCAGACATGTTTTGATTTTGGGACAAATAAGTGGGGCGTTTGTTAATCACAGATCAGGTTCACTGATTGGCTACAGCACGGTTTAACAGCCGTCAATCTTCACACATCTCAACACTGATTGGATCCGGCTTGTATCCCCCTCACTTAACCTCAACCCGAGCCTGCAAGCAAGTAAAACGTCAAAGAACTAAGAAGCTGCGCCATTCGCGCACATCCTACGTTGTTTTTATGGCGGAACGGCCGCCGTGGCTCTCCACTGTACGTTTTTGTCGTTAGAGATCCAACTCCCGGCAGCAGGTGAGGTCAAATGCAGAGGAAAGGAGCGGAAGAGCTTTGCTGACAGGTGGAAAATATTTTAGCTTTAAGCTAAAAGGTAACAAATGGACGAGAATAAAACGGCGCTGACCGAGAGCCTCATAATATGGGTGAGTTTTTTGCTTAGCGTTACGTGAATGCGTCGCCTGGTTGAAGGAAACCATGGAGGCGATTTCGCTTACCTGTTTGTAGGTTGGGGGGGGGGGGCGAAAACACTCTTCACCAGCTGAGAGAAAATGAGACAAATATGAACGAGTTCATGGTCGTCAGTTCATCTAACGGCAACTGTCGTAGCGTTACATCGCTATTACGGAGATTAGCTTCAGTTGCAGCTGTTATTCATTTCGAAGGCAGAGTAACGTTAGCAACAGTGTCAGTCCACCGGTACGACATGTAGCTAGGTGAGGAGCAGGGAGCTGGCACTGCAGGCTAATAGATATAAAGTTACCACTCAGGAGCCACAAAGGCAACAATATCCTTCAGTTTAGTCGCCAGATTTAGAGGGCTATAATCCCATTAACCAGGAGATATTTGTGGAATGTCGCTCTTTGGATCTTTTGTGGACATTATGTAACTGATTAAATGCAGCTAACGCCAACAATAGTTATCTTCATTTACCTGAGGCGTAATTTAACTAGCTTGCGTTGCTGCACCTGTTCTTCTTCATGGGTGTGAATTCACGTTTTGTTGGCTACCTTGGGTTAGTATTTAATAGGCTAAGCGGTTCGTTAATTAGAACTCGTGTCAGGTTCATCTGACATCTAAATCCTGCGGCTATATCCTCATCAGTTACCTCGTTGAGCAGCAGTATCACTAAGTAAGAGATTTCATGCCAAAACACTGTTGTGTCCAATTAGGAGGGGGGAAAAAGTGCCCATGTCAGCAATGGTGGTTTTAAAACCCTTTAAGTAGTAATACTGTGCCACAGTGTAAAAATACTGTGTTACAAGTGAAAGTAAATAAGTATTAACTCCAAAATATACTATGCAAAATGGCTCATTTCTGAAAAACATATATTACAGTATATTGCTAGATGATGAGTCGTGACGCATTGACGTGTGAAGATCACTAATGTTGCAGCTGGTAAAGGCGTCGCTAACATGAGCTACTTTATATCCTGCTGGGTGGCTTAATCTGTATGTGAATCTGAAAAGTAACTAGCAACTAAAGCTGTCAAATAAATGTAGTGGAATGATTGACTCCAAAATGTTGTGGAGTTAAAGTATAAAGTAACATGAAATGGGGAAAACAGTACAAGTACATCAAAATGGTACCTAAGTACAGTACTTAGTTACCACAGGAAGTCCGACTTAATTTTAATGCTAGGTGTCAATGTTGTCAGTGGTGGTTGTCTTATTTTTGACTACGTAGCCTTTAGATATGTTGGACAATTCTTGTTTGAGGAGAAGGATGTTAGCCCAGGGGAATTCACCTTACACCATGCCTGCTACTTGAATTATTCACATCTTCACTTAAGCAGCAGGGTAGTCTTTGCCTGGCTGTTGTGGTGTCTTTGCCACTGTTATCTGCTGTCATCCTGTTATCCATCCATTAGTGCATCCCTGTCCTCTATTCTTTTATCCTTTATTTATGCCTCGTAGCAGTTTGGATGCAGGTACGCTGCACCTCGGCACATCTGCAGTGTTGTGGAGGCTCCTTCAGTGGTAGCTTGTGTAATGCAGCGTGCTTCTACATGTTGCCGCCCTAACACTGTTAGGGAGGCACTGTCCTTGGATTGTTGACCAGTCCTCATGGTGATGCTGTGTTTTCTGCCTCTCAGCTGCAGACCTTCAACACTCCTGCACCCTGCAGAGCAGTGGAGGAGCTGACCACTGGAGCGGCAATGTCACAGGCACTGCATCAAATGTGAGAGAACACACACGCAGGAATACAACATATAGGTGGTCCAGATCTACCCCATTAATCATGACATCTGGCTGCTCTGCAGTACATTGTTTATTTACAGCCAGTCTGGTTTGGCTCAAATAATTCACATCACATGAGGTAGCCTAGTACTTAGGTTAAGTCATAGAAGCACACACAAGTGTTCTCTAAGATAAACTTGAAATAAAGGATTGTGTTTGTAACCCATTTGCACTCAGTTGCAATTCATTTTTCTAATACATTTCCTGATTATATATACAAAAGCTATTTGATAATGAATTTCATTGTTTTTGAGTGCAAACATTTTTTCAGCCATGTAAATCATAAACAGCAAACATCAGATTTTGCTGTGAGTCACTGAAAATCAAACAACAACGGATTCTTCTTGAATTCATCAATCGGCACCAGTGATGATTCATGTAGCTCTATTGTAGATGTACTGCTTTCTCCTCAGACAGCAACCTTGAGAGTTCACAATGCACCAAAGCTACGGTAGAGAGGCAGGTTGTGTTATGAGTGAGTGGTGAGACTTTTACTATCGCTGTTCCACCTACATGTGCAACCCACAGCTGAATGAAAGAACATTCCTGTTTTCTAGGTATTATTAAAACGTAATTCTAGGTACTGTAGGAAATAACAAGCTTAAGTAAAAGAAGGTTGAGAGAAAGTAAACTGCAGCATTTCATATTATCTAGAATAATTTGACCTTGAACGGCACATGGTTAATTGAGAAGTCATGTGTGGATGAACTGTTGTTCCCCTCTGTGTGTGTTGCAGAGACCCAGCTTGGTTCACTGACGGCTGGCTCGGTCGTATCAAAACAGATGTTGAAGACAACTGGAGACTGAAGGTGCAGAGCAGTACTGTCCTCCCCATCCCCCATCTGTCCTCTCTGACTCTTCTCTTCATGTTTCGCTGAACCCCGCTGTGTGCTAAATCTTCTGTTTGCTTCAACCCTGCCAAACTGTCCTTGCCACTGACCTCCTGCCTGCCCCAAGGGTGCCCCTCCTGGCTTAGCCCTCTCTCTGACCCCGCGCTCTGACTCCTCTGGTGAAATGTGTACATGTATGTTTGTCCAAATATGTCAGCTATACGTCATGTAAGGGTGATTTAGAAAAACAAAAATGCATGCCATCCTCTCTCCCTCCGTTTGGCTGTGACTGTGTTTCCCTGTTGCTGTTTTTATTCCCTCCCCAATAGGCCTTTTTCCACAGAAGACATTATGACCCGTCACAGCAGGAAGATGAATAATAAAAAGAATGACGGCTGAATTCCATGTAGCTGCTTCAGTTTAAGGGTCCTGGTATTGTGCATACTGGCCTTACTGGGACACTCGAGTAGAAAAGAGACATCATTAATGCGATTATTAACTTTCTCTACCATGACAAGTCAAAATGTCTGCTGTGAAGAGGGCCTGTTTTCGCTTGTGTACATTTAAAAAGTCATTGCATGAGCATGAATTATGTTTGAAGAGAATCTCAGTTGTGAGTTTGTTCTCTTGGTCCCCATTTTGACTCTAAACTTAAATTCATAACATTTCATAATCTTGTGTGTGATCACAGATGAACAACCTGAAGAAGATCCTTCAGATGGTGGTTGATTATTATAATGAGGTAGGTTGCGGCCGTGTACACAATATCCAATATCCTCCGTGTGCACAGTTGTCAGGTGGTTTGGAGAAGTACCTGAGAGTCGAACTCTGTGCGTTCATTCAAATCTTGTGGGAGTTGTAGTATGCACTGTTTACCCCCAGGAGCCTTGCATAAGGAAAATACAGTGTGTGCAGTTGAGATCAAAACAAATAACAAGCAGCTCAAGCCTGGTATACAATACATCCACAATACCATGGAGAACTGAAGCCTAGCAATTTTTTCCATTTTGCTAAATCAATCAATGATTGAACATTTTAATTAATCAATGCTCTTAAAACTGTACTGCCACAGCTGTTTACAGGTTGAGCTTATAGAATAAGTGCAGTATCTCTGTCTCTGTACCATCAGGTCTTAACCCAGGAAATCTCAGACTTCCCCATGCCAGATCTGGCCCTGGTGGCGGAGCATTCAGACCCTGTGGAGCTGGGGAGGCTGCTGCAGCTCATACTGGGCTGTGCTGTCAGATGTGAGCATAAACAAGGTATGTGGCTGCTTCTATGTTGGCGCACAATTTGTGGACATGAATTAGACACAGACAGATACTAAAATATCTACAGTAATCATGTGCTGTACAGTGCAGATAGAAAGGGAATTGTTCCGTCAAAATCCAGTTAGGTAAAGGCCGTAAGCCTAACAATGTCTAATTATTGCCCTGCCAAGCCACTGACAAAGGCAGAGACCATCAGGCAGCCTGGCTGGGAACTCAATGACGGCAGTGTTACATTTGGAAGTGGGACAGAAACGCTGAAAAATAATAATCGCTGCAGTCGAAGTGTGTAGTCGATGAATCTCTTTCATTCTATTCCCAGAATACATCCAGATCATCATGACGTTGGAGGAGTCTGTGCAGCATGTTGTCATGACAGCCATACAAGAGGTCAGTCCATCTTAATACAAAGTGTCTCCTTCACTCAGATTAGAGATAATAAAAATATCCAGAAAAGCTTGGCTGAGCAGTTGTACCTTTTAAGTGTCTCAAAGGGACTTCAGCAGCAGCAGTTGTTGTTGAGGAGGGCAGAGGGTGTACTTGTGTTACACAACACTTGTGTTTCGGCTATTCTAATGAGTCCATAAACCCAGTGACATTTTTCCTCTTCAGCTCATGAGTAAAGAGACCATGGCCCCGTTTGGAGCAGAATTTTCAGGAGACTTGGAACAGCAGGTCAGTGTTGTTACCACAGAGACTCCCAACCGGGAGAGCTTCTTATTGTTTTGACAAAGTCAATACTTTCTGCTGTGAAATACCCTTAGAGATACAGTCTTAATGCCCAGTTTGTGTGATATAAAAAATGACTTTTTCCTCGAGGAATTCCAAGTATGCATCACACTCTAACATCAATGCAATTACCGTAATTAAGTAAGTATTTGGTCTATGAATCATCGTAAGATTTAAAATTGACCAAGGTGTTCAATTTATTATGATGTGAAATGGAGAAAAACAAGTCAGTTAGTCAATTTATTTCAGCTCTAATGTACTGTATAAACTGCATCAGTAGCCAGTCTAACCTTTGGCAGACAGTTAACATTACCATTTCAAAGGAGGACAGTCCAACCTCCAGTAGTTCATCACTGAGGCATTCATTCTTCTGGATCTGTTTGAGGAGGAGCATGACCACTGCGCAGAGAATCCCAGAACGCAAATATGGACGCTCTGGGCATCAGCTGCCTGAACAGGCAGAAGGGCGACGGGATGAGTCCTGTCTAACAGGCTTAACATTGGGTAAAATTGAACATGGCCATCCCTGAAGAGGAGGCAGTGCTTAAAGAAGGGCTTTAAAGCCTCCTGAGTATTGCAGTAGAACCAGTCTAAGTTATGTGAATATACGTGTTTGTTAATTCTGCTTTTCCTTTGTTTGTCCAGCTAAAAAAGGCCCTAGAGGACCTCGCTGAACTTCTAGCAGAGAAGGAAGCGTTAGCCCAACGCTGTCAAGAACTGGACATACAGGTGAATACAGAGCTTACACACACACACACTTTCTAAAAAATATACATTAATGTGATCCATTTACAGCTGTCTAGCCTATCTCTATCTATCTATCTCTCCCTGTCTACACACACATACACACACACACGCATGCCTGTGGCACAGTGTAAACAGGAGTTGTGTGATTTGCTGTAATGCTTGGGTCCATTGTCTGGAGCTGCTGTGGCAGAAGGGCTGTGGGCTTACAGTCTGGGCCACTGCTAGAAGGCCTCACTCAGCACTGTGCAGGCAGACTAAGTTCAGCATAGGCACTGATCAACTATTCAACTGGACTCTCGACAGATTGATTTGTTCTGTCACCAGTCGTGCTCGTCTCTCGCCGCAGCGAGGTAAGTCCAACGTGGCTGACCATCCGGCAAAACTAAACCCATCTAAACCAGCTGCTCGAATATTTCCTCTCACTCGGCTAACAGATGGCTCAGTCCAGACAAGTCATGCAGTGTGTGTTTAATATTTTATGGTATTATTCCAGTAATTCACCCAGGAACATCGGTCCGACATAATAACCATTTTGTCATCTATTTTTTGGTAAAAGCGGCATCACATTATTTTGTGATGCATCTTGGTCTGTGTGAGACTTGCAGTGTAGTTCATAGGAGAAGCAGTGGAGTTAAAGATGGGGCTGGGGCTAAATTCAGTTTATTTTTATTTATTCACATTTGTCATATTGTGATATATATGTATCACAAAGAGATTGTTATTTTTATTATTATATTGATTTCCAGCATGTAGCCCAGCCCTAGTTAAACGTTTCGTTTCTTACAGTTAACCTCGGGCTAATAGTCCAGAGAACGATGGTTAAAAGAAAACCCAACAAAAAACACATCAGGGAAATGATGGGTGAGAAGTGAAACTAACAAAGCGTGTATTAACATGTTTGCTTAAAGTGTACTTTGTCTGTGCTCTGCTTCCAGCATGGATTAACTGCACTGTTTGCTTTAACTGCTGAGAGAGGAAGAGAGTTATCTGTGATGGGAGGGGTGTATCTTTTGATGCTCTGATGTGACGTTTGCTGCTTTGCATGAAGTAATTGACCAAAGAGATTTAACATCGCAGATTCTTCCTGCTGACTTGAGACAAATCTTTTTTGTTTGTTTGTACATATTTAATTCACCTTAACTTTGGTCACTTGCGAGAGTGGGTTTAAATCTTATTGTACCTGGACAGGTGGCTGTTCTTCAAGAGGAACGGAACAGCTTATTGGCCGAGAATGACGTCCTGACAGACCGAGCCAATCAGCTGGACACGTTCGACGACCCAAGCACCCCCTCAGGAAGAAAACACAGCCAGTTGCAGCAACAGTTTGAGGCGCTGCAGGAGGAGAACTTCAGGTGTGTCACTTTCCGCTTAAGAGTACTGTGGCAACCTCATTATGGTTGTAAAATTCTGAGCGATTATATTTGCGTTTTTCAGGCTGGAGGCCGCTAAGGATGACTACCGAATCCATTGTGAAGAGTTGGAGAAGCAGCTGATTGAGGTTCAGCACCGCAACGACGAGCTCACCAGCCTGGCAGAAGAATCTCGAGCTCTCAAAGATGAGCTGGACGTTCTGAGGTTCGTGTCCGTGTGGGGAGGCGCACTGCAACAGGCTGATCAGGTCTGCTGAAGTATGTTCTCTGATTTAGAGTGCATACCACATGAATAAACCAAGTCATATAAAGAAAGGCTAGACGGAGTAAGCAGATTTATTAGCTACTTTCTTTCTTCAAGGAGCAGCGTCTGATGTTGCCTCCTAGCAGACACCCGGGCCAGTTAGGTAGAGAGAGAAGGTCAGCTCACGATTAGGTCCCCTCGGTTGAGGGTGTGCTAATCAGTGAAATTAGCTGATGGCTGGAACAAACATCTGCTTACAAATAGTCTTTAGAGAATAGGTAGACTTCTTGCATGAGAACAAAACAAACAGAAACATGAAAACAACATGAACACACAATGTAATATTCCAACATTAAGTATAATAATTCATAGGGGGGAAAAAAGCCCAAATTCTTCTTTATTTTGTATTCACACACTGCAGGAACTGCTCCGATCGGGTCGTGATGCTGGAGGCCTCAGTGGAAACGTACAAACGTAAACTGGAGAATCTTGGTGATCTGAAGAGGCAGATGAAGCTGCTGGAGGAGAATAACATGACCTACATGCATAACACTGTCAGCTTGGAGGAAGAACTGCGCAAGGCCAACGCTGCCCGCGCGCAGCTCGAAACGTACAAGAGACAGGTAAGTGATATGCAAAGAAATTAAGGGGAAACTCCCCCTTAAAATATAACTTGTATGTTATAAATCTCATACAGTACAGATTTCTTAAAGCCGAACATGTTTTCTGTGTTTACGTGTTTCTTTGCATGCTGTCTGTCAGGTCCAGGAGCTACACAGGAAGTTGTCTGAGGAGACAAGGCGAGCGGACAACCTGGCCTTTGAGATGAAGAAGTTGGAGGAAAAGCATGAGACAGTGATGAAGGAGAAAGAGGTGTGGCAGCTTTTGAAATCCGTGTTTTTTTTACTTTAGCTGCGGTAACATCCTTCACAAATATTTGGACTGTTGTTTTAAAATGTCTTCCCCTCCACTAGAGGATCATCATTGAGAGAGAGTCTCTGAAGGAGATCAATGAGGAGCTGCGATGCACTCAGGCTCAACAGCACCAGCTCTCCCAAGCAGGTATCTCGCCTGATAGTCATATCTGACAGTAATAACACTGCTTAGCCACTTGTCACTTTGATATTCTGAAGTGCGCCTACTTTCTTTATGTAGGGATTCTTCCTTCAAGCAGCCCCAGCCATGACAACCTGGCAGCTGAGTTAATACCCATTGAGTACAGGTAGTGTGCGCGTGTGTGTGCGCGTCTGAGTGTGTGCGCGTGTGTGTGCGCAAATATGTGACTTTGTTTGTGTGATTGTTCAGAGAGAAGTTCATCCGGCTGCAGCATGAGAACAAGATGCTGAGAGTGCAGCAGGAGGAGTGTGAGAGGGAGAAGATCGCTGCACTGCAGGCTCAGCTGGAGGACGCGCATAAGACACGCAGTGAACTGGACACCGAGAACAGGTTAGCAGAGTTAACCTCTCTTTGTGAGTCAGCAACAGGTTGATGTGATACAGCTTCTTTTCTTCTGTAGTTGTCAGCTAGTTTTGTGTGCTGGTGTGTTGTGTTAAATTCCTTTTTAAATGCATTCTTTGTTTAAATGTTTCCTTCCTCTTCACGGTGCTCAATCTGCAGACTGAGTCGAGAGCGGATCAGTGAGCTGCAGCAGCAGGTCGAGGACCTCCAGAGGGCTCTGCAGAGTCAGGCGGCCAAACCCGATGATGTGAGTGTGCCAGGAGCTCTGGCACCAACACAGAGAAAATGTCCCACGGAGTTAATCTCATTAGGCTGTTTAGACTGTGTGCTGGCATGACATTATGTTTACTAGTTTATGTTTTCAGCCAAAATGTTAAACTGATTTTAGAGGTAATTTTTTCAAATGTGTTTATTTTGCACTCCACAATAGAAGGTTTAAAATCTTCTCTTTTTTTTTCTTTCAGTCAAACCTGAAGCGGAAACTTGATGCGCACATGTGAGTGTGAATTACGGGTCAACTCTTGGATGAAAGTTGAGATATTTAAAGTGACTATCTGTGTTATCCAGCACAGGGAGGTTTAAGAAACGGCATTTGTTTTCCTCAGGGTCCAGCTGAACGAGGCTCAGGACGAAATCATGAAGAAGAAAGAACTGCTGGAGGACCTTCAGCCTGACAACACTCAAACTTGTAAGTCTCCAATCACATGTCACAGATTTTGCAGATATGACATCACTACTGCGACCTCAGAGGTGGAAAATGTAACCTTCTTTGCAACGCTGCGTCACTACATGACAACTATATGAAACCTCATCATTTCTTCTTTTCCTCTAAGCCTTGAAGGTGGATGAGCTGATGGCTGCTCTGAAGAAGAAGGATGATGACATGAGGGCCATGGAAGAGAGGTACAAAATGTACCTGGAGAAAGCTCGCAATGTGAGTGATAAGAGTGTCTTTTGTCTTGATTTTTGGATTTTATTCTAGTTTTTTTTTTTTTATCCCTTAAAACACAAGGTTGAGTCCAGTATGTTTGTTATGGCTTGTTCAGGACTGTCCTTTTATTTTCCTGCTCGTAGGTGATCCGAGCACTGGATCCTAAACTAAACCCAGCCACTGCTGAGATTCAGGCTCTGAGGAACCAGTTAGCAGATCGGGACAAGCAGATTCTCAACCTGGAGGTGAATCCGCTTTTTTATTCGTTCACAGTGTTTGAGCATTCGCAATATGAACATACAGTATTTTTTATTTTTTTTTAAAGCTTAAATCGTGTTTGGTTGATTTGCCTCTGTAGCGTCTGTGTGAGCAGGCCAGACTGAGAGAGTATGAGGAGAAGCTGATCGTCACAGCGTGGTATAACAAGGTAAAATCAATTATATCCTGCCTTTTATGGTATTATCGACACTCGACGTATACTGCAAACTTGTCTTTCTTCATCCTCAGAGTCTGAACTTTCAGAAGTTGGCGATTGAATCCCGACTCGGCGGCTGCTCCTCCTCCATGGTGTCCCCCGGCCAGTCCTTCTTGTCCCAGCAGCGGCAAGTCTCAAACGCCCCACGCCGGGCCCTCTCCATCAGTGTGCCTGCCACTAACTCCAAGTAGACCTCGTCACAGAGCCAAAACATCTCACCTTTATTCAGTTAATGGGCAAATACCCTCCCTTCCACCAGTGAGCACTCAAGTGACCTTAAACACATCTGTTCTCAGCGCTCGGGGGAGGGGTCACGGGTGAGCTAATTGGGATCAATGAGCACTTACTTATCAAACACAACCCCTATAGGTCTCCCACCTGAGGTTCTAGCATACTGTCCCACAACACACTGGCTTCATAGAGCATGAGCCCACAACCTGTGTTCGCCTCTCTAGATAAAGTAGCGCACACACTCTCCCAACCATACCATAGAGCATATTTCCCATCTGCCCCGTGTGTTTGCTTTGCTAACTGCAGACTCGGCTGAATACTTGCTATAATTAATTTAGCCTTCGCTCTCTTCTATCCTGTCATGCTGTGTACTCGATCAGGACTGAGAGAAACGTAAATGAAAACTTATCTATTTTATTCAGAATCGGAGCCTGTAAAAAAAAAAAAAAAAAAAGATTATATATGAATGTGATTTTTTTTTAAAGGGTTACTTGAATGCTAAAGCCGACTAAATCTAACTTCAGATGATTGTTGAAGTATGTACCATCATGCTATGCAGTTAACAGGGTACTAATGTTGCGTTCTTTAGATGTCTTTGAGAAAATGATTGCTATATTTGGTGCTGGCCACCAACTGCTTTTACGCATCAAACATTAGTCACTTACATTTTTTTTTACTAAAATGGAACAAGCCTGTCATGTAAAGCTGTGAAAACTCCTATCAATCATATTAAGTAAAAATCAGCCTCAGAGGTGCTGCAACAACAAATCCTACACAAGAAATCCAGGACTAGTGACTCTACTATTTATCATGTTTTCTACACTAAAGTGTGATTTGACTTCCTTACTGCTCCTCAATGCTCTAAATGAAAACTAGCAGGCCTTTCTATTCACTGAATATCTTGAATCTTATTTAGTAGTGAGTAATAATCTATGAAGTCTATAATCTATGAAGTTGTACAGCTGTAATGTAAACATGATTTGAACACCAGCTTCTGATCCTCAATGTCAGAACCAGGTTAAGCTTTCATGCCGTACCTGCAAATTGTAACTTGAGCGTTTGAATTACTGTAGTCGATATTGTATTTAATCATGGACATGTTTTCGGGCTGCTTTAGTGTCGGTGGTAGCTCAGAGTGAAGAGCGCTGTAGAGAAGCAGCTGTTTTCTTTGATATTGTGGGTTACTGGCTGTCCAATCTTTATGGAGTCTTAAGTTAAACTGCACTAGTTTTACAACATGAAATGGCTGATTGCCTTGTCACTCTGTATGTTTGCAATAACTCTAAAGAGGTATTCTGTTGTGATGGTTTTGCCACGTGTGATCGATAGATGTATGTCAAAGCGCTTTCATTTTCCTTTGCAGCGGACGATTCTTGCTCATTTAAAAGCATTTACATGAAAATAAGTACGATCCAGCGTAGCTCAGCGTGTGGTAGTGTTATATGTTTGTGTGTACATGAAAAAAAGTGAGGACGGCATTATGAAATTTCAGGAATTTAAGCAGTCAAACTTTGAAATCCTTTGGTTTTTTTGTGAAATAAATAAATTCTTTTTTTCTAAAGACGTGTTTCACACTCAGTCGCATCAGTCTCAGTTTGGGTCCAAAGATGAAAAACACGAAGACCTGCACACACTCGCTGCGTTTCATTTCAACACCGTTCACAAATCATTTGACACACAGGTGTTTCTTTACAGGTGATTCAGTGTCATCAGCGCCTTCACAAGTGACCGTAAAGCAGCAATTTACAAATCAACCCCATCAGGATAGATCCATTCTGTACTGTAGGTGCACTGAACAGTCCAGTCAGACTGTACTGCAGGCAATAGTCCAACTGAAATCATATATAGTGATAAGTGGGAAATAATCGACATGACTGATTTGACTTAAATACTTGTATCATTTTTGGCTTTACTGGAGCATGTAGTTTCAGGATTCACCGGGCTTTGGCAAAGATCTTAAAGGGGTACGGTGTCCGTGTGGCCCCAGTGATTCCTTCTGTACTCAGCTCAACTCCATCCAGAGTGGAAAAATAAAACTTCTGAAACAAACTGACGAAAAACAGGAACAGCTCAATTCTTGCCAGGCCTTCACCCAGACATGCGCGCTTTCCTGGAAAAAAGCAAGCACAAATGCAAAAGACTGAAGGCTAGTGTGTTGAAAATACTGTGTTGTATACTCTCATTCTTTAGCTAAATGATATTATTCCTTGTGGTTAAAACCTTCAAAAGTAGATTCTTTCGGCACTTAATCAAACTCAGAATGATTAGGTAGGTGTGGAAGTTACCTGCAGAGAAAGGTAAAAACGCTTCCCTCCTCACAAACTTTCCTTCAGCGTCAAGGAAGTGTTCAGGGTTAAAGGTGTCAGGAGTTTCCCATTCATTCTTGTCAAACAGCACAGAGGTCAGGTTGGGCATCACTGAGGTTCCCTGCACACACAAAGACACAGCAATAGATTTAGGGCTTTTTTTAATACAAAAGGATAAGAAGAGATACCCCCCAACCACCCACCCGGTACAATCCCATTGAAACAAGGCCTCAACAAGAACATTGAGAAAAGGGAAAAAAGAAATTTCATGAGATCCAAGACTTTTTGTGACGAGTCATAGAGGACGCCATGCATCACTGTACACGAATTGGAAGCACTTTGCAGTGTTTAAAATATATTTCAGTAGGATTTAAAGTTGTCAGTTTAAACTTCAGCCACCAGCAATAACAAACACTGGCCACTGCACACACTAAATGCCTTTTGTATGACGCAACATCAACAAATAGTGAAAATAGGGAATACAAGAACAAGACAAGTCATGCTAAAAGAAAATAAAGATGAAGCTGTGAATCACATACATGTGTGTATGATTTGAGCTACCACTGTGAAAGCTACACAATTAGCTGACTTCTCCCACATTATCATATTTCAGACATCACAAAATGCACAACATCATATTGGTTCAACAATACACACATAAGGGCACGTACTGCATGCAATATGTAGATGCACCTTGGGTATGAAGAAACCGCCCAGTGTCGTGTCCTTGGCGGCCATTCTGAGTCCATTGAGAGGAACGATGTTTCCCATCCTCTGGATCTCATGGATGACAGCGTCAGTGTAGGGCAGGTTGGGTTTGTCAGCCATAGTGGGCTGGCGGGTCTGCCCGATCACTCTGTCTATCTCAGCCTGGACTTTGTCTAAGAGGTGAGATAAAAGGTTTTTCATTGATCAATTAAATTGGCTGTTTTGACCCTGAACATCTTTCTCTGGTATCTTTTTAATCTTTTTCCTGTGCTGCTGCTGTGGGAGTCTTATCTGAGCACCCACCCTGGATGTGAGGGTTCATGACGAGGTAGATGAGGCCCCACTGCAGGGTCTTTGAAGTGGTTTCACTACCAGCCAGGAACAGATCCAGACAACACAGAACCAGGTTGCCATCGTCAAAACCCAGTTCACTGTTTCTGTCGCTCTGTCAGGCAGAGCGGAGGGACAAACATACGGTCAGTTCATATCATATATAATATATATCCAGTAGATTGGCTTATTGTGAACACCATACTTTCTCCTGTATCAGGAAGGTGTCGATGTAATCTCGTGGGCTGCTGGGATCCAGATCCAACTTGTGCCTCTCTATCTCTCCCCTGATAGATGCCTCCAAACATTTGGAGTTGCTGAAGATGTCATTGTGAGGCCCCGGCAGGCGTTTCATCAGTGCTGGGAACGCATCGTATAGCTGTTTGGAGAGGAAACGGGACTTATTCAGTGGTGTTGTTTTTATGCATTGGCAAGTAAAGATCTCACACTAGCTCACAACATTTTCTGATTTTCTGAACTTTCAATTGACTGCATGACAAATCTGCAAAAGAAATGATTTTGTCTACAGAAAATGTTATAAAATTGTTTATTTTCTAACTCAGTTACACTTTCCTATTGGCTTTTTTGAATGTGTATGACTAAGTTAACATGCTGGTTCTCATCCATGTTAGGAGTGCATATAGCCATGTGAGGTTGTTAGTTGTGTCTGAGCCATCTTGATCTTACTAGAGCCCATATGGAGCCTTCCAGATAGGCCATCTCAGTCAGATTCTTCAGCATGCTCTGGAAGTTGGGGTCACTGTAGTCGAACCGTCTCCCAAACACTATCTGGCAGATGATGTTGGCCACAGCGTTGTTTAAGAGGGGCACAGGGTCAAACGGTTCACCTGAACAGAAGAAATGTCCTCAGTCACAGTACACTACGTGTGAATTTTTGCTTTTCAGTTGATCACAACCTGTTTTTTCCCGACCTTTCTCCTTCTCCATCGCCTCCTGCAGATGAAGACTCTCTTCGCAGATGCTCTGCTCCATGGTGCTCTTGGCCAGACCAAACGTACGTAACGTGGCCATGGCAAAACGCCGCTGCCTCCTCCACACTTTCCCATTACTGAAGAAAAGACCCGCTGAGACAGAGAGAACCGATACAACATTAATCGGGCTGGGATCAGGAGGCAGGTTGTAGGACTTAAACACTGATGTACTACATG
Source organism: Enoplosus armatus (assembly GCF_043641665.1). Classification (NCBI taxonomy): domain Eukaryota; kingdom Metazoa; phylum Chordata; class Actinopteri; order Centrarchiformes; family Enoplosidae; genus Enoplosus; species Enoplosus armatus. Next base: position 9,455,017 of record NC_092186.1, read on the forward strand.
TGTGTACTACATGTGTGCACTTTTTGTGCGATTCACCTGAGTTGCCTGAATAAATCCTGGTCACCATCGGGCTGTAAGGCCGGTCCACAAAGTTGTCGGCCTGTGTCACTATGGCTTCCTTCACCATCTTCCACCCAGACACAAACACTGTTTTGTGTCTTCCCAGACGTATGCAGAACACATTCCCATAAACATCAGCTAGCTGTGGATGCAGGAGAAGAGAATAAGTGGCCTGTTGTCTAGCATGTGACTCTGATAAGATGCATATTTCAGTGACACTGTGACTTACCATGAGCAGGATTCTAGCATTGTTTCCTACCATAAACTTTTTAATATTCTGTTGGAGCAGAGTCTCAGATGAAGCGTTGTAATTCCCCTTGTTTGAGGACATGTCTCTACTACATACTAACGTCAGGGAGTTATTACAGAATAGCTTTTTTTTCCCCCTTTTGCTCAAGTTTTCATTGAATCACAAAAACACCACTGCATAATATGACAATATGATTCCGTCATCTTACCTTGGTTAGGTAAATGTGAGGCTGTTTAGATTCAATGCTGAAGACGTTTCCTAAAAGAGGGAGGGCCGGTGGTCCTGGTGGAAAGTTAGGTGGATCCTTTTTGTTCAGAAAATACACTACGAGGAGAACGGCAAAAACAAGAAGCAGCAATCCCATCAGATCAAGCCATAGAAACAAATCACACAGCCACATTGTGAAGCAGAGGAGAAGAGCAATGGACTGAAACTGATGACTTGCTCCATCATCCATTCCTAGTTAGACGTGGGCTGGTACTCTGCTGACTCACCGCTTATGTAGATATAATGATGTGTATGACAGAGAGTGGGGACAGCCCTCCATTAACCAAATGCAGAGTAAGAACAACCTAAAAACTGATCCAAACGTACACACCATAACAAAATGGGCATTGTAAAGAGCATTAAACACAAACCTTTCAGCTGTAAACATCAGAAGTTGCCTTAAGGCTAAATTATTCTCAGAGATGTCCTCCGTCAGTCTAACACTTCATAATGTAGCTAACTTCCAACCAATCACTGACATTCACATTTCTGTCTGCCTACTGTTATTTCTTACCTTTATGCAGAAAGTAGATCACACAAAATATGCAGATTTGTCCAAAAATGTGTGATGACATTGTTGACATTTCTGTCGCCGCTGACCTTTTGCAACAGGGGATATGATATTGATCTGGTGTTTTCTGGTTATAGACCACCACAGCAGACATTTTGACTCATCATAGCAGGAAACTAATTTATTTTGTTAACGATGGCTCCGTTTCATCAAGTGTCCCAGTAAGCCATCACAGTGAGCCAGCATGCAGTGACCCTGGAACTGGCTCACCCAAGTGGAAAACAGTCATTTTTAATATTATTAATTATATGACAATCTAAAATGTCTGCTGTCAAAAAAGTCTTTCACATTTTGTTGCTTTAGAGAGGAGAAGGAATTTAAGCAGCACAATGGTACTCAGTTGACTTATGCTTTAAAGGGGAACTCGACACTGATCTTACATATCAAAGTCTGTTTACAGGTCTTGGGGAGTACTACTGAATAAAAAAAAGATGTGTAGGGGTGGGTGGAGTTTGAGCCTCGAGCTGCTGGCTTCAAACACAGATGAGGTGCGGGCTACAGAGGTTTGGTGAGCTCACTTCTTTCTAACACACTCAAATCTCCGACTGAACGGTCTGTGGTTGAGTTGCATTGTGAGTAATGTAGTCACCAGGTTTTGACAAGGAAGGAGAATGTGTGGAATAAAAAAAGACGATATCTCTGGTTCTGCTGCATCAATGTTGCCCATCATAAGTCTGACAAAGAGTGGAACACTAAATAGGTGGAGTTCTTCTTTAACATTTAACATTTGAAGTGCTAACAAGGGATTTGTGTATATTTACCCCCTTTATTATTTTGTTATGGTTAACATGTGTCACCGTTTTATTATAGCAACCTCCAAATTATTATTTTGGCATAATATTAGATTTATTTGAAGAAAGTTGGTGCAATCTATGTGTAATGTTACGTATGTTATGCTGTACAACATGCGCTGCTGTCTACTGTCATTCCTGATACTACTACTAGATGGCGCCAAAGTAAGACCTTTTTTAATTCTTCATGTAGTCGGTTTGAAGATGTGTAGTAGGTTAATTATTTACAAACTGTTAATGATTTCAAAATGATTTGCAGTTACTTCCAATGGCTTGTAAATCACCTGCCAGAATGTATGTGAGTTTTTACCAATAGCTTAAACCAGGTTTGTGACACAAATCGATAAATAATTTATTAGTCGTTAATAGATGTGTTGAAATGGTTTAATGATTTCAGTTCTTTATTAACTAATGGCTTATACATGATATAACTGATCATTACTATAAAGAAACCTTAACCAATACAGCTTGATTGTAAGTTTAAAGAATGACTGTTTATGAAGTCTTTATACACATTGTCATTAATAACAAGGACAAAGAAAAATGTCTTATAAACAGTGCCATTAATACAAGAATATTTTTATGTAAAAATAACTATCCCACTGAATTAGGTGTACAGGCCGAGAAGGAAGAGGTTCTCAGTACATGAGGCAATCACACAACAGTGAAAGGTTGAGATTGAAAACTACAGCTATCTCTTCTAAAGCGTTTCTAAAGTCTTGTCTGTTACATATTGGTTAGATAAAAATGGTTTGTGAGATGTTGCTTAATTCAGCGAGCCTTGGCGTAAATCTTGAAGGGGTGTGGTACACGTGTAGTTCCGGTAACTCCTTCTGTACTCAACTCTATTCCATCAGGAACGGAGAAGGAGAACTTCTGCAGCAAACCGACCAAAAAGAGGAACAGCTCCATCTTGGCGAGGCCTTCTCCGAGACACACACGTTTCCCTGAAGGTAAAGCGAGACAAGACAGCTTTATTTATGTAGAACATTTCAAACACAGAGGCAACTCAAAGGGCTTTACATAGGAACATTAAGAAAAGCATTAGAATACATACAAAACTTGAAGAGTCCACAAACACACAAGCTCAGGATAAAACTTATTCTGGTTCAGGTTATACTTCAGATTGAGGTGAATGTGGTTTACCTGCAGAGAAAGGCAGGAGAGCTTCTCTCTTCACAAACTTTCCCTCAGCATCCAGGAAGTGTCCTGGGTTGAAGGTGTCTGGAGTCTCCCATTCAGTCTTGTCGAACAGCACAGAGGTCAGGTTGGGCAGTATTGTTGTACCCTAAAAAACAAGACCCACTAAGCAATGCTGCAAGAACACATTTTAGAGATAATCCTGTTAAGAACTATGTACTAAATGCACCTTGGGTATGAAGTAACCACCCAGTGTCATGTCCTTGCCGGCCATTCTGAGTCCATTGAGGGGAATGATGTTTCCCATCCTCTGGATCTCGTGGATGACAGCGTCAGTGTAGGACAGGTTGGGTCTGTCAGCCATGGTGGGCTGGCGAGTGTGTCCGATCACTCTGTCTATCTCTGCGTGGACTTTGTCTAGAAATACAGGAAGGAAATAAAGGGAACCTATTATGCACATTTCCAGCCCTATGTTTTTATTCTGGGACTCCACTAGAGTAGCTTTGCATGATTCACAGTTAAAAGTCCTCATTTATCTCATTCTGGCCCTTCATGCAGCCCCTCAGGTCACCCTCTGTCTGACACAAGCTGTTTGAGCTCCTGTCTCTTTAAGGCCCCCCTCCCTAAAGGCCCACTTTCTTCTGATTGGCCAGCTCCCTGAGGCCTAGGCGGGGCAGGGAGAAGCCTTTGAGCCCTGAACACAGCAGGCGCTGCTTCAACCTCTTGCCAGTGTGCCAGAAGGCGTATGACAGCTGCAGTAACTGAAATTGAAAAATAGCACAACGACAGATGCCTCCGGAGCGGAGTGTTTCTGGGGACTGGCCCTCGCTGATTACTGTACAAAAACACACAACTGATTCATTGATTTTGGTGAAACTCGATCATTTTATGGAGAAAATGTTTTCTGGTTTTCCCTCTGATGTCTTCCGGCTGCTCTGCCTCAACTCTTGGTAACTTACATGGTTTCCTGATGGACAGAAAGCTTTATAAAGTAACTGCTGCAAACTGTAGCTGCCGTTAGCTCAGTTTGCTCTGAGCACCGGGGGAGTGTTGGGGTTTACACTGCTAGCAGGAGCTTTGGTCCGCCGGTAGGAGGAGGTTTTCAGCCCCGGGCTCTGAGAGTCAGAGTAAAGTCAGCTAGCTATAAGCATAGATATAGATATACTGTATATCTAGATATATATGACTATGAGGACCGCTAGCTGCACAGCTAACGACAGCTACAGACAGCAGTAGTTAACAATTACTTTAGCATCAAGTAAAGCCATCTAAATCTGAATAACTTAGACAGACTGAGCAGGCGGATGAGCGCATCCCTGTACTTCGTGGGTGTGCTGTCACTGCTGTGCCTGGAGCAGATGACCATATAAAGAAATCCGTGGCTATCTGATAGCAGCTCGGCACAAAAGTAGAAAAAACGTGGCAAACGTAGTATTCAGAGCAGTCTGAAGCCTGAGCTTTTTGCTCACAGGGTTTACTTTTATTTACGTTTACCTCATTATTTGAAACTTTGGCAATGTGTTATATGAATATTCGTTATTGTAACATTATACATATGACAGAAAATAAGGAAAAGCACAATAGGTCCCTTTAAGTTTGTAGCAACAGGGGGAGAAAAACTTGGAATGGCATCTTAATGCCTTGATATGGATTTTGTCCCCAATCATTTACTTTGAGATTTCTTTAAAGGCGTATCATGTGGACAGTAGGAATGATTGGAGCAAACAAAAACATATGGGCATGTAGGTATTGACAGACTTTGACTTGAACTTTTCCTTTAATCCTTTGCTCCAAAACCTGTTTGCAAATGAGGGAGATTATCTGGATCAGGTTGCTGCCTTTAACCTTTTTTTCCTCTGCTATTACAAAGTACAAAGTACTGCTCTGCTACTTCGAAGATCTATCCAGAAATCGCTAGACATGACTTCAAATTTGGACATGTAGCCTTTAAATGCCAGTAATCCCTTTGGGTAAACTTTGAAAGAGAAAATTAGCCATAAAAAACATTTTTAGGATGACAATGTTGCTCTGTCGGTTGGTCAGTCGGTCCCCCACTTTGGTCCAGACTGAAATTTCTCAACAACTATTGAACAGATTGCCATGAAATTTGGTGCAAATGTTCATGGTCCCCAGAGGATGAATCCTAATGACTTTGGTGATCTCCTGACTTTTCCCCTATTAGCATGTTAATGCGCTAAACTGAGATGGTGAAAATCCTGTGAGCATTGCTCAAAGCACCACTGTGCTTAATGCAGCCTCATAGAGCTGGTAGCCTGTCTGTAGACTGTTTTCGTTACCTTACTGTTTCACAGTTAGCTCAGCGTGAGGCCTAGCACATCACTTACCGTTGATATCCGGGTTTTTGATGAGGAAAACCAAAGCCCACAGCAAAGTGGTGGAGGTGGTCTCCGTTCCAGCCATGAACAAATCCAGAGAGCACAGAGCCAGATTGGTCTCAGTGAAGCCCAGGTCAGACTCTTTGTGCTATTCAGAAATGCAGAGAAGATAGTGGTGAATGACTGGTAGATTGACAGGAAGGGCTACACGGTGTTGTACAGAGCAGTGTGTACAATGCAAATGTTCACATACATTCTCCATTTCAATGATGAAAGCATCAATGTAGTCCTGGGGATTGTTGTGGTCCAGGTCCTTCTTATGCCTCTTTATCTCCTGACTGATGAAGTCTTGGATGGTGTTGAAGTGGCTGAACATTTTGTTGTGAGGACCCGGCAAACACTTCATCACTCCGGGGAATGACTGATACAGCTACTCGGAAGAAAACAGTAGATGAGAGAACCTTTCATTCACATCACCTTTCACTTTTTGTAATAAATTTTCTCCACAGACATGGGCCTCTCAGTCGGTTACAGAGGACTCCCACAATCCCATCACAATGCTCTCTCTGACAATGATTGAACTGAATGGATATTACTGACTTACCAGACCCCATATAGAGCCCTCTAGCCAAAGAATTTCAGACAGATACTTCAACATGAGCTGGAAGTTGTCATCGCTGTAGTCAAACCGTTTCCCCATCACCAGCTGGCAAATGATGTTGGACACAGCGTTGTTGAACAGGCCTGCTGGGTTGAAAGGTTCACCTGGAGGAGAGAAGTCCATTAGTTAGACAATGCCATACTGCTGAAGAGCTGATGCTGCTGATTATGAGCTTATTTTGTACTCATTGTGCACCACCTTTCTCTTTCTCCATCTCCTCCTGCAGGTGTCGGATCTCCTCACAGATATTCTGCTCCATGGTGCTTTTGCCCAGGCCAAAGCTACGTAAGGTAGACAAGGCAAAGCGTCGCTGTCTCTTCCATATTTCACCATTGCTCATGAACAGACCACCTAGACACAAGCATGCAGAGGCAGTTGGGTTAATGACTCAGGGGAACTCCTTTCTGCACAGCATGAGACAAAAGAAAGAGAGAGATTTGTAGACCTGATTTTCCTGAGTAAAACCTTTCAGCCATTGCATTGTAAGGTCGATCCACAAAGTTCTCAGCTTGTGTCACTATGGCTTCCTTCACCATCTTGTACCCCGACACAAACACAATCTTGTCACTGCCGAGGCGGACGCTGAACACATTTCCATAGACGTCAGCCAGCTGTGGACAATACATCAAGGAACAAGCACACTGATGAACCACAACACACTACTGCATCATATGCACAGTTTAAATTGTTACAAAACCTAAAACCAAAAACAAATGGACTACCAGATGTGCTAAGATCAGAATTTCCATTTATATTTACAATTTGACCACCAGATATCAGTTAGAAAATTGTAATTTAAACACAAATGCACATTTCCTGAAGTGTGTGAACAATTTAGAGTTACATTCACAAAGAATGAATTAATAAAAATAATTGAAATGGCTTCCATTTTGGTATGACAAAGTTATACATGTTGTTATTGTCCACGTATGCCACTATCCCGATAGCAATTACACAACTGTGTTTGTGAAGGATTCAGATAAATTCAGTGAAACTAATCAAATAGTTAAAATGCATTAGAATGTCTCAATAAAATTCACTCTTAAAACTGAAAATATGCACAGTAAAAACTCATTGAAAAACAAAACTAGAAAACAACTGTTTTAATAAATCTAAAATGTATTAATAAAAGCCTTTAGCAAGTATATCACTTTTAATCTTTGATCCTTAAAGCTCAAAATTCCCGTAAGGTGAAACATCTTGTGTATTAAACTTTACCTTGGTAAAATAAAGGTGTGGATGTTTGTTGTCCACACTGAGGAAATTTCCCACAAGGGGAAGAGCCAACGGTCCAGGAGGATAATTTGGAGGATTCCTGTTTTTGAAGAAGTCTGCTATTAGGAGGAAAATAAAAATAAACAGTAATACCGCCTTGAGGTCAAAACCCAGCAAAAAATTGTAAAGCCACATCTTCAAAGAGAGTTAAACCAGCAGCAGCTTCTCAAGACTCTCTTCTTCCTCAGTTGAAACGCCTGTTGCTTTATAATGCTTGTTCAAACTTGATTTAATCCTCTTCTGATCCACACATTCACACAATGCTAATATTACAGGATACACAGCTGAAAAATAAAATTCTGAGTCTGTACAAAGGTGCTTGTGGCAGTGTTCTTACATAACAGCTGCAGCTACACCTACTTTTCCCTACGCAAACAAGACCTCTCTTACAGCACGTATAACCTAGTAATAAGAACTAATAATAATAATAAAGTATTATTATGCTTAAACATTGCAGTCCTATGACAATCACTCATGAGCAACAACAACCTCAGCTGATGATAAGTGTTTTATCATATGGATCATAGCAAAACCTCCACTGTCTCTCAGTGCCCTTTGACTGAGATTGGTTGTTCATACTGTAAACAGAGTCAATCGTGGACATGTGACTCTGATGCATATTTCAGTGACACTGTGACTTACCGTCAACAGGTTTTTTGCTTTGTTTCCTGCTACAAACATTTTAATATTCTTTTTAATTTCCCCTTGTTTGAGGACATGTCTGCTATATAATAAAGTTGAGGAGTTATTACTGAATAGCTTTTTTCCCCCTTTTGCTCAAGTTTTCATTGAATTTTCAGAAATCACAAAAACGCCACTGCATACAATGAAAATATGATTCTGTCATCTTAACTTGGTCAGGATGTTTGGATTCAATACTGAAGACGTTTCCTAAAAGATGGAGAGCTGGTGGTCCTGGTGGAAAGTTAGGTGGATCCTTGTTGTTCACACATTGGCAATAAAAAAGCGATTAATACATGTAAATTGTCACAAATAGTACCTTTAATGTTACCATGTGTTACATTTTAACATTTTCCAAATTATTATCTTGGCATAATATTAAGTTTGTTTGTAGAAAATTAGACCACCCTGGTGAAAGTTGGTGCAATCAATGTGTAATGTTAGGTATGTTACGCTTTATAGTGTGCACAGCTTTCTACTGTCATTCTTGATATTACCACTAGATGGTGCCAAAACAAGACATGTTTGAATTTTTCATGCAGTGGTTTTTAAGTGTTTTTGTGTAATAGGCTAATTATTCACGATTAAACTGATATATTAAAAAAACCCAACAATTAATGATTTATAAATGATTTGCAGTTACTTCCAACGGCTTGTGACACAAATCAATAAAACTTTTCTTAGTGATTAATAAATGTGTTGAAATGGTTTAATGATTTCAGTTCTTTATTAACTAATGGCTCATACATGATATAACTGATCATTACTATAAAGAAACCTTAACCAATACAGCTTGATTGTAAGTTTAAAGAATGACTGTTTATGAAGTCTTTATACACATTGTCATTAATAACAAGGACAAAGGAAAATGTCTTATAAACAGTGCCATTAATACAAGAATATTTTTATGTAAAAATAACTATCCCACTGAATTAGGTGTACAGGCCGAGAAGGAAGAGGTTCTCAGTACATGAGGCAATCACACAACAGTGAAAGGTTGAGATTGAAAACTACAGCTATCTCTTCTAAAGCGTTTCTAAAGTCTTGTCTGTTACATATTGGTTAGATAAAAATGGTTTGTGAGATGTTGCTTAATTCAGCGAGCCTTGGCGTAAATCTTGAAGGGGTGTGGTACACGTGTAGTTCCGGTAACTCCTTCTGTACTCAACTCTATTCCATCAGGAACGGAGAAGGAGAACTTCTGCAGCAAACCGACCAAAAAGAGGAACAGCTCCATCTTGGCGAGGCCTTCTCCGAGACACACACGTTTCCCTGAAGGTAAAGCGAGACAAGACAGCTTTATTTATGTAGAACATTTCAAACACAGAGGCAACTCAAAGGGCTTTACATAGGAACATTAAGAAAAGCATTAGAATTTTTTGTTATCAAAACAATAGCACCTTCAGACCACAGCAAATTCCTTGTAATGTATGTTACTTGGCAATAAACAGTTTCTGATTCTGATTCTGATTCTGAGAATACATACAAAACTTGAAGAGTCCACAAACACACAAGCTCAGGATAAAACTTATTCTGGTTCAGGTTATACTTCAGATTGAGGTGAATGTGGTTTACCTGCAGAGAAAGGCAGGAGAGCTTCTCTCTTCACAAACTTTCCCTCAGCATCCAGGAAGTGTCCTGGGTTGAAGGTGTCTGGAGTCTCCCATTCAGTCTTGTCGAACAGCACAGAGGTCAGGTTGGGCAGTATTGTTGTACCCTAAAAAACAAGACCCACTAATCAATGCTGCAAGAACACATTTTAGAGATAATCCTGTTAAGAACTGTGTATTAAATGCACCTTGGGTATGAAGTAACCACCCAGTGTCGTGTCCTTGGCGGCCATTCTGAGTCCATTGAGAGGAACGATGTTTCCCATCCTCTGGATCTCGTGGATGACAGCGTCAGTGTAGGGCAGGTTGGGTCTGTCAGCCATACTGGGCTGGCGGGTGTGTCCGATCACTCTGTCTATCTCTGCCTGGACTTTGTCTATAAATACAAGACAATTTAAGGAATTAAGCTTGTAACAACAAGGGGAGAAAAACTTGGAATTACATCTAAATGTCTTGATATGCTAATATTTACACAAAGTGAGGGCAGTGGATTTTGTCCCCCATCATTTACATTGAGATTTTGTTTAAGGGCGATCATGTGGACAGTAGGAATGATTGTGGCGAACAAAAACATATAGATATGTAGGTATTGACAGACTTGAAAAAAATTGAAATTTTCCTGTAATTGTTCGCATTAAAACTTGTTTGTAAATGAGGGTGATTTTCTGGATCAGGTTGTTGCCTTAAACCTTTTTTCCTCTGCTGTTAATTTTAGCTTTCTGGACTGAACATTACAAAGAAAAGTATTCATTTGAATGGTTTAACTGCTCTGCTTCTTCAAAGATTTATCCACTAACACTAGACATGACTTCAAATTTGGACATATAGCTTTTAAAGGCCACTAATCTCTTTGGGTAAACGTTGAAAGAGAATTTAAGCCATAAAAAATAATCCCTGTCATTTCTAGCCATGCTAGCGACATGACTCTAAGGATGGCAATGTTGTCACTTTGGTCCAGACTGAAATATCTCAACAACTGTTAAATGGATTGGCACAAAATTTGGTACAAATGTTCATGATCCCCAGAGGATGAATCCTAATGACTATGGTGATCCCCTGACATTTTTGGCTTTCAGTGAAATAACTCAGCAACTATTGGATGGATTCTCATGTAATTTATACATATAGTCATGTTGCCCTAAGGATGGATTGTATTAACTTTGGTAATCTCCTGACTTTTCCTGTAGCGCCATCATCAGGTCTAAATTTTAATTAGTCCAATTCTGTGGTTTATGACCATATACCTGAAATACTAATGACATTCCCATCAGCCTCTGTTGTACTTTGTGTTTAGTTCTAATTAGCATGCTATCATGCTAAACTAAGATGGTGAACATCATGTTAGCATTGTAATTGTATGCATTTTAGCATGCTGAAGTTAGCATTTAGCTCAAATCACCACTGTGCCTACAGCCTCACAGACTGTTTCACAGTTAGCTCAGCGTGAGGCCTAGCACATCACTTACCGTTGATATCCGGGTTTTTGATGAGGAAAACCAAAGCCCACAGCAAAGTGGTGGAGGTGGTCTCCGTTCCAGCCATGAACAAATCCAGAGAGCACAGAGCCAGATTGGTCTCAGTGAAGCCCAGGTCAGACTCTTTGTGCTATTCAGAAATGCAGAGAAGATAGTGGTGAATGACTGGTAGATTGACAGGAAGGGCTACACGGTGTTGTACAGAGCAGTGTGTACAATGCAAATGTTCACATACATTCTCCATTTCAATGATGAAAGCATCAATGTAGTCCCGGGGATTGTTGTGGTCCAGGTCCTTCTTGTGCCTCTTTATCTCCTGACTGATGAAGTCTTTGATGGTGTTGAAGTGGCTGAACAATTTGTTGTGAGGACCCGGCAAACACTTCATCACTCCGGGGAATGACTGATACAGCTACTCGGAAGAAAACAGTAGATGAGAGAACCTTTCATTCACATCACCTTTCACTTTTTGTAATAAATTTTCTCCACAGGCATGGGCCTCTCAGTCGGTTACAGAGGACTCCCACAATCCCATCACAATGCTCTCTCTGACAATGATTGAACTGAATGGATATTACTGACTTACCAGACCCCATATAGAGCCCTCTAGCCAAAGAACTTCAGACAGATACTTCAACATGAGCTGGAAGTTGTCGTCGCTGTAGTCAAACCGTTTCCCCATCACCAGCTGGCAAATGATGTTGGACACAGCGTTGTTGAAGAGGCCTGCTGGGTTGAAAGGTTCACCTGGAGGAGAGAAGTCCATTAGTTAGACAATGCCATACTGCTGAAGAGCTGATGCTGCTGATTATGAGCTTATTTTGTACTCATTGTGCACCACCTTTCTCTTTCTCCATCTCCTCCTGCAGGTGTCGGATCTCCTCACAGATATTCTGCTCCATGGTGCTTTTGCCCAGGCCAAAGCTACGTAAGGTAGACAAGGCAAAGCGTCGCTGTCTCTTCCATATTTCACCATTGCTCATGAACAGACCACCTAGACACAAGCATGCAGAGGCAGTTGGGTTAATGACTCAGGGGAACTCCTTTCTGCACAGCATGAGACAAAAGAAAGAGAGAGATTTGTAGACCTGAGTTTCCTGAGTAAAACCTTTCAGCCATTGCATTGTAAGGTCGATCCACAAAGTTCTCAGCTTGTGTCACTATGGCTTCCTTCACCATCTTGTACCCCGACACAAACACAATCTTGTCACTGCCGAGGCGGACGCTGAACACATTCCCATAGACGTCAGCCAGCTGTGGACAATACATCAAGGAACAAGCACACTGATGAACCACAACACACTACTGCATCATATGCACAGTTTAAATTGTTACAAAACCTAAAACCAAAAACAAATGGACTACCAGATGTGCTAAGATCAGAATTTCCATTTATATTTACAATTTGACCACCAGATATCAGTTAGAAAATTGTAATTTAAACACAAATGCACATTTCCTGAAGTGTGTGAACAATTTAGAGTTACATTCACAAAGAATGAATTAATAAAAATAATTGAAATGGCTTCCATTTTGGTATGACAAAGTTATACATGTTGTTATTGTCCACTTATGCCACTATCCCGATAGCAATTACACAACTGTGTTTGTGAAGGATTCAGATAAATTCAGTGAAACTAATCAAATAGTTAAAATGCATTAGAATGTCTCAATAAAATTCACTCTTAAAATTGAAAATATGCACAGTAAAAACTCATTGAAAAACAAAACTAGAAAACAACTGTTTTAATAAATCTAAAATGTATTAATAAAAGCCTTTAGCAAGTATATCACTTTTAATCTTTGATCCTTAAAGCTCAAAATTCTCATAAGGTGAAACATCTTGTGTATTAAACTTTACCTTGGTAAAATAAAGGTGTGGATGTTTGTTGTCCACACTGAGGAAATTCCCCACAAGGGGAAGAGCCAACGGTCCAGGAGGATAATTTGGAGGATTCCTGTTTTTGAAGAAGTCTGCTATTAGGAGGAAAATAAAAATAAACAGTAATACCGCCTTGAGGTCGAAACCCAGCAAAAAATTGTAAAGCCACATCTTCAAAGAGAGTTAAACCAGCAGCAGCTTCTCAAGACTCTCTTCTTCCTCAGTTGAAACGCCTGTTGCTTTATAATGCTTGTTCAAACTTGATTTAATCCTCTTCTGATCCACACATTCACACAATGCTAATATTACAGGATACACAGCTGAAAAATAAAATTCTGAGTCTGTACAAAGGTGCTTGTGGCAGTGTTCTTACATAACAGCTGCAGCTACACCTACTTTTCCCTACGCAAACAAGACCTCTCTTACAGCACGTATAACCTAGTAATAAGAACTAATAATAATAATAAAGTATTATTATGCTTAAACATTGCAGTCCTATGACAATCACTCATGAGCAACAACAACCTCAGCTGGTGATAAGTGTTTTATCATATGGATCATAGCAAAACCTCCACTGTCTCTCAGTGCCCTTTGACTGAGATTGGTTGTTCATACTGTAAACAGAGTCAATCGTGGACATGTGACTCTGATGCATATTTCAGTGACACTGTGACTTACCGTCAACAGGTTTTTTGCTTTGTTTCCTGCTACAAACATTTTAATATTCTTTTTAATTTCCCCTTGTTTGAGGACATGTCTGCTATATAATAAAGTTGAGGAGTTATTACTGAATAGCTTTTTTCCCCCTTTTGCTCAAGTTTTCATTGAATTTTCAGAAATCACAAAAACGCCACTGCATACAATGAAAATATGATTCTGTCATCTTAACTTGGTCAGGATGTTTGGATTCAATACTGAAGACGTTTCCTAAAAGATGGAGAGCTGGTGGTCCTGGTGGAAAGTTAGGTGGATCCTTGTTGTTCACACATTGGCAATAAAAAAGCGATTAATACATGTAAATTGTCACAAATAGTACCTTTAATGTTATCATGTGTTACATTTTAACATCTTCCAAATTATTATCTTGGCATAATATTAAGTTTGTTTGTAGAAAATTAGACCACCCTGGTGAAAGTTGGTGCAATCAATGTGTAATGTTAGGTATGTTACGCTTTATAGTGTGCACAGCTTTCTACTGTCATTCTTGATATTACCACTAGATGGTGCCAAAACAAGACATGTTTGAATTTTTCATGCAGTGGTTTTTAAGTGTTTTTGTGTAATAGGCTAATTATTCACGATTAAACTGATATATTAAAAAAAACCAACAATTAATGATTTATAAATGATTTGCAGTTACTTCCAACGGCTTGTGACACAAATCAATAAAACTTTTCTTAGTGATTAATAAATGTGTTGAAATGGTTTAATGATTTCAGTTCTTTATTAACTAATGGCTCATACATGATATAACTGATCATTACTATAAAGAAACCTTAACCAATACAGCTTGATTGTAAGTTTAAAGAATGACTGTTTATGAAGTCTTTATACACATTGTCATTAATAACAAGGACAAAGGAAAATGTCTTATAAACAATAATATAAATAAAATAACATTTTCATTTATCCCACTGAATTAGGTGTACAGGCCGAGAAGGAAGAGGTTCTCAGTACATGAGGCAATCACACAACAGTGAAAGGTTGAGATTAAAAACTACAGCTATCTCTTCTAAAGCGTTTCTAAAGTCTTGTCTGTTACATATTGGTTAGATAAAAATGGTTTGTGAGATGTTGCTTAATTCAGCGAGCCTTGGCGTAAATCTTGAAGGGGTGTGGTACACGTGTAGTTCCGGTAACTCCTTCTGTACTCAACTCTATTCCATCAGGAACGGAGAAGGAGAACTTCTGCAGCAAACCGACCAAAAAGAGGAACAGCTCCATCTTGGCGAGGCCTTCTCCGAGACACACACGTTTCCCTGAAGGTAAAGCGAGACAAGACAGCTTTATTTATGTAGAACATTTCAAACACAGAGGCAACTCAAAGGGCTTTACATAGGAACATTAAGAAAAGCATTAGAATACATACAAAACTTGAAGAGTCCACAAACACACAAGCTCAGGATAAAACTTATTCTGGTTCAGGTTATACTTCAGATTGAGGTGAATGTGGTTTACCTGCAGAGAAAGGCAGGAGAGCTTCTCTCTTCACAAACTTTCCCTCAGCATCCAGGAAGTGTCCTGGGTTGAAGGTGTCTGGAGTCTCCCATTCAGTCTTGTCGAACAGCACAGAGGTCAGGTTGGGCAGTATTGTTGTACCCTAAAAAACAAGACCCACTAAGCAATGCTGCAACATCAACACTCACATTTTAGAGATAATCCTGTTAAGAACTGTGTATTAAATGCACCTTGGGTATGAAGTAACCACCCAGTGTCGTGTCCTTGGCGGCCATTCTGAGTCCATTGAGAGGAACGATGTTTCCCATCCTCTGGATCTCGTGGATGACAGCGTCAGTGTATGGCAGGTTGGGTCTGTCAGCCATACTGGGCTGGCGGGTGTGTCCGATCACTCTGTCTATCTCTGCCTGGACTTTGTCTATAAATACAAGACAATTTAAGGAATTAAGCTTGTAACAACAGGGGGAGAAAAACTTGGAATTACATCTAAATGTCTTGATATGCTAATATTTACACAAAGTGAGGGCAGTGGATTTTGTCCCCCATCATTTACATTGAGATTTTGTTTAAGGGCGATCATGTGGACAGTAGGAATGATTGTGGCGAACAAAAACATATAGATATGTAGGTATTGACAGACTTGAAAAAAATTGAAATTTTCCTGTAATTGTTCGCATTAAAACTTGTTTGTAAATGAGGGTGATTTTCTGGATCAGGTTGTTGCCTTAAACCTTTTTTCCTCTGCTGTTAATTTTAGCTTCCTGGACTGAACATTACAAAGAAAAGTATTCATTTGAATGGTTTAACTGCTCTGCTTCTTCAAAGATTTATCCACTAACACTAGACATGACTTCAAATTTGGACATATAGCTTTTAAAGGCCACTAATCTCTTTGGGTAAACGTTGAAAGAGAATTTAAGACATAAAAAATAATCCCTGTCATTTCTAGCCATGCTAGCGACATGACTCTAAGGATGGCAATGTTGTCACTTTGGTCCAGACTGAAATATCTCAACAACTGTTAAATGGATTGGCACAAAATTTGGTACAAATGTTCATGATCCCCAGAGGATGAATCCTAATGACTATGGTGATCCCCTGACATTTTTGGCTTTCAGTGAAATAACTCAGCAACTATTGGATGGATTCTCATGTAATTTATACATATAGTCATGTTGCCCTAAGGATGGATTGTATTAACTTTGGTAATCTCCTGACTTTTCCTGTAGCGCCATCATCAGGTCTAAATTTTAATTAGTCCAATTCTGTGGTTTATGACCATATACCTGAAATACTAATGACATTCCCATCAGCCTCTGTTGTACTTTGTGTTTAGTTCTAATTAGCATGCTATCATGCTAAACTAAGATGGTGAACATCATGTTAGCATTGTAATTGTATGCATTTTAGCATGCTGAAGTTAGCATTTAGCTCAAATCACCACTGTGCCTACAGCCTCACAGACTGTTTCACAGTTAGCTCAGCGTGAGGCCTAGCACATCACTTACCGTTGATATCCGGGTTTTTGATGAGGAAAACCAAAGCCCACAGCAAAGTGGTGGAGGTGGTCTCCGTTCCAGCCATGAACAAATCCAGAGAGCACAGAGCCAGATTGGTCTCAGTGAAGCCCAGGTCAGACTCTTTGTGCTATTCAGAAATGCAGAGAAGATAGTGGTGAATGACTGGTAGATTGACAGGAAGGGCTACACGGTGTTGTACAGAGCAGTGTGTACAATGCAAATGTTCACATACATTCTCCATTTCAATTATGAAAGTATCAATGTAGTCCCGGGGATTGTTGTGGTCCAGGTCCTTCTTGTGCCTCTTTATCTCCTGACTGATGAAGTCTTTGATGGTGTTGAAGTGGCTGAACAATTTGTTGTGAGGACCCGGCAAACACTTCATCACTCCGGGGAATGACTCATACAGCTACTCGGAAGAAAACAGTAGATGAGAGAACCTTTCATTCACATCACCTTTCACTTTTTGTAATACATTTTCTCCACAGACATGGGCCTCTCAGTCGGTTACAGAGGACTCCCACAATCCCATCACAATGCTCTCTCTGACAATGATTGAACTGAATGGATATTACTGACTTACCAGACCCCATATAGAGCCCTCTAGCCAAAGAACTTCAGACAGATACTTCAACATGAGCTGGAAGTTGTCGTCGCTGTAGTCAAACCGTTTCCCCATCACCAGCTGGCAAATGATGTTGGACACAGCGTTGTTGAAGAGGCCTGCTGGGTTGAAAGGTTCACCTGGAGGAGAGAAGTCCATTAGTTAGACAATGCCATACTGCTGAAGAGCTGATGCTGCTGATTATGAGCTTATTTTGTACTCATTGTGCACCACCTTTCTCTTTCTCCATCTCCTCCTGCAGGTGTTGGATCTCCTCACAGATATTCTGCTCCATGGTGCTTTTGCCCAGGCCAAAGCTACGTAAGGTAGACAAGGCAAAGCGTCGCTGTCTCTTCCATATTTCACCATTGCTCATGAACAGACCACCTAGACACAAGCATGCAGAGGCAGTTGGGTTAATGACTCAGGGGAACTCATTTCTGCACAGCATGAGACAAAAGAAAGAGAGAAATTTGTAGACCTGAGTTTCCTGAGTAAAACCTTTCAGCTATTGCATTGTAAGGTCGATCCACAAAGTTCTCAGCTTGTGTCACTATGGCTTCCTTCACCATCTTGTACCCTGACACAAACACAATCTTGTCACTGCCGAGGCGGACGCTGAACACATTCCCATAGACGTCAGCCAGCTGTGGACAATACATCAAGGAACAAGCACACTGATGAACCACAACACACTACTGCATCATATGCACAGTTTAAACTGTTCAAAAACAAAACCTACCCATGCACAATGAGGAACAAACGGCTACCAGATGTGCTAAGATCAGAATTTCCATTTATATTTTCAATTAACATCTGACCACCAGATATCAGCATTTGCCATTAGTTTCTATATAAAAAAGAGAAATTAAAATGCAAATTCACATTTCCTGAAGTGTGTGAACTATTTAGTGTTATAAACTGGGCATATTAATAAGAAATAATTAAAAAAGCTTCCACTTTTTTGGTTTGTTGACAAAGTTGTTATTGTGGACAATAACAAATGTTATTTAAATTAATAGTTTAAATTATTAGAATTCGCAATAACATTCAGACTGAAAACTGAAAATATGCACAGTAAAAACAACTAGAAAACTAGAAAACTGTTCTAGTAGCAATTATATCACTTTTAATCTTTGATCCTTAAAGCTCACAATCCCTGTAAGGTGAAACATCTTGTGTATTAAACTTTACCTTGGTAAAATAAAGGTGTGGATGTTTGTTGTCCACACTGAGGAAATTCCCCACAAGGGGAAGAGCCAACGGTCCAGGAGGATAATTTGGAGTATTCCTGTTTTTGAAGAAGTCTGCTATTAGGAGGAAAATAAAAACAAACAGCAATACCACCTTGAGGTCAAAACCCAGCAAAAAGTTATAGAGCCACATCATTAAAGAGAGTTAAACCAGCAGCAGCAGGAAGGTCTGTGCTTTTCAAGACTCTCTTCTTCCTCAGTTGAAACGCCTTTATAATGCCAGTTTACACCTGTGTTATGGTCCTCACTCTCACGCACAACTTTACAACAACATTACAGGATAGAAAAAACAGTAAATCAGAGTCCGTACAAAGGTGCTTGTGACAGTGTTCTTACATAACCAACTACAGACGCGCCTACTTTCAACAAGATCTCTGCCAAAGTACGTATGACATGACATAGTCTATAGAAATAGCAGAAATGCGGGGAGCCCTGTAGCTCACCCATCTAATATACAAAGGCTGCAGGTTCGATTCCGGCCTGGGGCCGTATGCTGCATGTCACCCCCCCCCCCCACCCCCCCTCCCTCTCTGTATCTCTGTCAATTAAAGGCAAACTGCCCAAAAACTAATCTTCAAAAAGAAATAACAGAAATGTATTTATTGATCATGTTAGTGGTGTGTTTTGGAAGCTAACACCATGTAATATTTGTCAAAGGTTTTCAACAGATAAAGAATACAGAGGAGCATTACCCAATTTTCCGTATTTTGCAAACACTTTTTGCAAAGCTTTCCACCACTACCCCCAAGTTCTCGCCTTGTCAACAAAACCCTGTCTTCTTTAAACTGTTGATAATCAATTTAAGTAAATAGACAACTCTGGGGTACAACTAAAATCATTTATTGATTAAAAAACAGAATAAAACACACAATATTAAAGATATTAAAGATATTTTCAGTTTTGTGCATTCCCTTATTAAAGAAAAGACATTATTGTTTGAGTTAACAGAAGTAGAGGATAAAGTGATGGCAAAATCTGAGAATTGTATGGTATCTTCTCTAATTCTTCTTTTACCTCCTCGTTAAAAAAAATCTGGGAATACGGCCTAGGCATGTATATGCAGTAGAATACATATTTCACTTACAAGTAACAAAATAAAAGAGGATAACCTTAAATTCTTTCACACATTTTATCTTACTCAAGTGCATGAGATCGCAAAAGATAATTCCCTAAAACTGTCCTAGATACAAACTAAACTAAACTAAACTAACTAAACTAAACTAACTAAACTGCTTTACTAATGTGGAGCTGATGCAAGACATCATGATCTAATGGATATATGAATGCATAATGTGTCATCTGATCTCCTGTTGCTCAATATTGATAAATGATCACGTCAATATTAGCTCATTACATTATGTAACATTTAATGGATCAACAGTTTTATGAATTTTAATGACCATGTTATCAAATTATCTGAAATACAGTAGATAAAACCTTGTCAGACCATGTGATAGATATTGTATCAGTGCAAATATAGTGTATAACAGAGGATTTATTTAGTTTGTTTAAACATCTTCATTTAAGTGAGAATGTAATATCACCACCCCAAACTTTGCAAAGTGTAAAGCTGTTATTTGTGGTCTTCTCTCACACAGGTGTTTTCAGTTCTTCAACAAGGGGTAAGTAACATGAAAGTTGGGCAAATGTTAATTAATTCTGATTGTAGACACTCACGCAGTTTTAAGATACACCTACACAGGCAAAATAACTCCTCTGTGGGAGGACCATGGGAGTACTGGTGATTTAATTACCCGTAAGAACCAAATCCATGGCATCTGCTGTCTGGTTTTGAAACAATAAGTATATCCTTATATTCATTTTGGTGGAGAATGTTCATATATTATGCAAACTAGTTTTCAGCTGCGAGTCAGATATGGGATCACTATGCCACCGTTTCAGTCAAGATCACAAACATAGATGATTTGAACCTGAGATCTAGGATCTTTGATTTGGTTTTTGTTTTGTCTCAGAGATCATTGAGGCTTTGTGCTGGTGCTTTGGGAAAATCAGCGAGGCACAGCTGTCACCCTGAACTCCTCGGGGGAATGAGTGAAGCCCAGCACGCCCTTCAAGCTGGGCATTTCTCCAGGAACAGGAGAGAGGGCGAAGCGTTGGAGGAGAGATGTAAATAACAGGAACAGCTCCATTCTGGCCATGTGCTCCCCCAAACACACTCGTTTACCTGTGGGGAAACAGTCGACAGCAGCTTTGGGTTAGCAGATTCCTAACCCACGTGCTGCTAACCTGAACCACTGTGTGTTGGGAGTAATTCCTGTAAGATGAATAGTGTCACTGAAAGTGGAGGAGTATGGAGCAAACCTGCTGAAAACGGTAAGAAGGCTTCTCTTCTGCAGAACTTGCCCTTGGAATCCAAGAAATGCTCAGGATTAAAGATATCTGGAGTCGCCCACTCATTCTTATCAAGCAGCACAGACGCAAGGATTGTACTAATACCTGTGCCCTGGAAAAAGGGAGTCATGTGATGTTAATACAAATTTTACAGGTTGTCATTTATCCCTGGGTGAGTGGTAAACAGTCCTTTACCTTAGGTATGAAGTATCCTCCCAGTATAGTGTCTTTACTGGCCATTTTGGGGAATCCCAGGGGAACAATATTTCCCATCCTTTGAGTCTCATGGATGACCGCGTCAGTGTAGGGAAGGTTTGGTCTGTCGGCCATGTTGGGCTGACGAGACTGTCCGATCACTCTGTCTATCTCTTCCTGGACCTTCTCTGAGTGAGGAAGCAGAGTCACGACTACAGTGGGCAGCACTTTGGACATTATACACATGAAATAGCACAAAACCATCTATAACCTTCATGAAAATACTCCTGTGCTCACTGTGATTAATAAGCTACTAACGCTGTATCTCTGGGTAATGCATCATGTATACGAGGGCCCAGCGTAAAGTGGTGGCAGTTGTTTCTGTCCCAGCCTCAATCAGGTCGAGGGTGCAGACCAGCAGGTTCTCAATGTTGAAGCCAGCCTGGGGGTCCTCCTTTTTCTGGCAACACGTCAGCAGAAAACACATTATACACAGAGCCATGCTCTCATGGGCTAGTTTTTACATAGATGGAACATGCCAGCAAGGACTTGATAATATACCTTCTTTCAGAACTCTTAGTTTCCCAGTAAATTATCAAGAGTGTGTTCACATTAACAGCGCCATGTCAGCATGGCTCATTGGAGCTGTTGTTTCATCATAACTGCAACAACTAATATGTATGTAGACATCTTGTCATGGTTAAGAGTGATTCTGTGACTCATGTCTTGAAGTATTGATGTGTGAAAAGGTTTTTAATCGTATCTTGGTTGTAAAGATTAGCCGTAAATCAGACAATATGATGAAATAGCTGGTAAGGTTTTTGAGCCAGGTTGAACCGAAAATATTTTAGTGGCATGAGATAAGCATTAACAAATCTATCGTCATTTTACCTCATTGGCATTTTTCTCATCAGACATTTTGACTTATCATAGCAGGAAAAGCAGCACAGGGGTTACTAATAACATTAACGATGGCTCCATTTCCATTGGAATCGCAGTAGGAAGGGATCTGTATGGCCAGTATGAACAAGAGGAATGATTCCAGCAAGTAAACGCTCTCATAGTTCACATGGCCACCTCACTGTTGTTTAAGACAAACGTGAATCATTTGTTAACCTATCCTTTCCCAGGATTCCAGGGAGCTTCACTAAAAATGTGGCAATACCTTCTCCATCTCTACCAGATATGCATCAATATAATCTCGAGGGTCATCGGGGTTCCACTCCTCCTGGTGCTTCTCTATCTCCTTTTTCAGGAAAGTCACGATCTCCTTGTAGTTGGCGTGGACAGTCTGGTGAGGTCCTGGCAGGTACTGCAGCAAGCCAGGGAAGGCATCGTACAGCTATAGATGGGACAAACTCTCAAATCAGTAAGAGACCCGGTTGTTTTCATGATCACAACATAATTGCTGAGGCAGATCAGGAATTACCTGAGTCTGAGCAGAGCCGGCGAGCACAACAGCCTCATTGTCCAACTCCAGAATCTTGCGAAAGCTTTGATCACTGTATTCAAAGCGATGTCCGAAGAGCGTAGAGGAGATGATGTTGCTCACTCCATACCTTATAATGTAGTGGGGGTTGAATGGTCTTCCTGAGAAGGTGTTGAATTCAATTCAAGTGATGATTAATCACATTAGGAGGCAAAATCACTTTATTTACAATCTGCACAAATGTGATGTGAGGACGGTACAATGTTCACAGTATTTCTTAAGTGCAGTCAAGTCACATGAACTAATAGATGAGTCTCTGTAATCCACTCGCCTTGTTCCTCTTTGAAAGCTTCACAGAGGAAGTTGCTCTCCACTTCAGTGTATGTTTCCAGTGACTTCTGGCCCTCTCCAAAGTAACGCAGGTGAGTGTTGGCAAACTTCCTCTGCTTCTTCCACAGGTAACCATTGCTCAAAGCTATGCCTGCAAGAACCAAATTATTAACATAGCAAACAGGACCTGCATAAAGATTGTTGCATATAGTTTCAGAATAACAAATTCTATCGCTTGTGAGCACCTATGTTGAAAAGAAACTGTTATTGTCACTCCCAAATCTCCGCTGTGAGCTTAGTGTATCCTTGCTGGGAGGGTCAGAGAGTTTGTGCCACAAGTTGGCTGACTGAGCTGTGATTTTTGGTTAAATCCTTCAACACAGCATAACAAGGTTTAGTTTTACCCTAGAGAAGGAGCTTGACACAGTAAAAGACACTTTACTGGTGGTGCTGTGCATTCATGCCCTCACATACTCACCAAGGCCCTTGAAGACAACGTGGAAGAGAGGGAGAACAGGTCGATCAACAAAGCTGTCCAGCTGGTTAACAAGAGCCTCTTTGACCATCTTGTATCCTGAAATAAACACCATCCTCTCACTGCCTCTCCTCAGGCTGAACACTGGGCCGTACTCCTGAGCAAGCTGCATTTAAAAAACAAATGACTTTTCAAGAGAGGAAATATTTCACAAAGACTTTTGTATTCTTTCAATATGTTAGACAATTACATGAACACTTTGTGAAAAAAGACCAACTTTGAAGTAACTCCCCAGTGTAACCACTGCTGCAAAGGTTTGGTCTCACGTGATGCTCATAATACTGCTTTACCTCATGACCGCTGTTCGTCTGCCTTGATGCAGTTTGTCTTTGTTTGATATATTTTTTCATTATTTTTTAAGATGACGTACTAAATATATTAGTACTTATATCAACTGTCGTTGATATTCAAGATTTGAAGTAATTTTCCATGAGGTGCTGCATTATTTCATTATTTTGTTTAGCCTCTGTAGCCTACAAAGTAAAATAGAAAATAAAACTCACATGAATATGCACTGATATCAAAGCAGTTGGTTAGAAAAAACGTTTCAGTTGCAATCTTATGATGCTATTGTGTATTTATTTATTAATATTTCTTGTGCTCATCATGTTGACAAGGCAACTTTCTGTAAGACAAATTGCCGCTTGGATGTTAAGGCTCTACTCTACTCTTGGAACATGCATTCATGCACATGTAAAGTGTCACAGTTCACCTCACCTTCTCCATTGATTTGAAGTCGACTCCAGTGAAGATATTTCCTAGAAAAGGCACAGCCGGGGGTCCAGGTGGAAAGGTGTGTGGCCTCCAGTTTCTGAACACATCAGTCAAAAGTAACACTACGAAACTGAACAACAGCCAGCCAGTAAAGTCCATACACTCAAAAAGCGCTTGAAAAATCATGGTAAAGATATTTCAAAAAGCCTTCTGTAAAATGACAGTTTGCTTCTGCAGAGAGGAGTGGAGGAGACTGGAGAAAAAAGGCCCCAACAAGGATGTTATGTAACACTGGTGGCCTCTCGGGACCTCTGAAGTGAAAAACAACTCTGGAGCTTGAACTCTTCCAGCTGGTTGCTGATTGTATGAATGTGTATCACATGGACACGAGGAAGTCTTCCTTCTCATTTTAATACCAGTCATTTATCAGTAATTGATTCTCTGAGTAGTCAACAAAAGGGTGCAGCAATTAAAATATTTTGTAATTATCAGTAATAAAGGTAGATTTTGAGACATTTCGCCTCCACCTGACGATTTTATTTCTATACTTGTGAGGACCCTCAATGATATAATGCTTTTCCTAGCCCTTAGCTCTCACCTTAACCATCACAATTATGCATCTACCCCCAACCCTTACCTTTACCCTAACCTAAACCTGAGTGTAACCTAATGAACTCTCTGGGTCTCATATCATGGCTGGAACAACCACTTTGGGGGCCCCTGTGACAAAAATGTACTTTTGCCTGTTTTGCCCAGTTCAGTGTTGTAAGATGTATTCATATCCTTCACTGAAGTAAAAGTACCATTACAACAATGTACAAATTCTCCATTACAAGTAAAGTAAGTAAAACTCCTTCATTCAAAAAGTAAAAATACAGAAGTATTGTCAGCAAAATGTACTTTAAGTTTCAAAAGCAAAAGCACTAATTCACATTAAAATCTTCTATGTTTATTATACATAATATTTCCCAAAATCTAGTGAAGTATAAAATAGCAAATGGGTGTACCCAAGTAAAGTACCTCAAAAGTGTACTTAAGTACAATAATTGAGTAAATGTAATCCAGCCTTGAATTATATTGTACCTCAAAAAGATGTACAAGGGCACAGTGGTGGAAAGTAAAGAAGTACACTTACTCAAGTACTGTATCCTACTTAAGTACACTTTTAATGCTACTACTTCTACTCCACTACATTTCAGTGGCAAATATTGTACTTTTCACTCACATTTATTTGATAGCTTTAGTATCTAGTTACTTTGCAAATTCTAATCATTAATACAAAATATAATCAATTTATTGATTATTATATATATTTTTTATTATAGATTAAGCTACCCAGCAGTATATAAAGTAGTTACGCCCCACCTTTACCAGCTGCAACATTGAAGTAATGCTTACACATGAATGCATCTATATAATTCAAAAAATTAATATATATGATTCAGAAATGGATCATTCTACATAATGAGTACTTTTACTTTTAGTACTTTGAGTATATTTTGATGCTAATACTTATGTACCTTTACTTAAGTTGAATTCTGAATGCAGGACTTTTATTTGTAAGTAGAGTATTTCTACACAAATAAAAGATGTGAGTACTTTTATTTATGTACAAGTAGTCACATCTTTTAAGTACCACAGTGTAGAAATAAAAGATGTGAGTACTTCTTCTTCCTGTCTGTATGTTTTGTGCCTTTATTTTGAATGATAGGCGCGCAAACCGGAAGTCATATCTGTTATAAAGCCCCAATTCATGCATTGTTTGTCTGCCTTGAAACTCAGCAACACATCTAGGACCAGCAGGACTTGTGGTTAGAGGGCTCCACACGTACCCATAGCTACCATTTCTGTGTCATACGTGTTTTGCCCTCTAATGGGCTTCGCTATTGGTTAAAACCTAGGCGAAGGCCGTAGGGATGAGATGTACCCCCAGCTGGGCCGAGAGAGTACTACACCGTGGTACATCTACATGAATAAAAAATATGAGTACTTCCTCTTTCGTATATTTACACGCTTTTATTTTGAAGGCTAGGCACGCAAACCGGAAGTCTTGGTGTTGTTAAATAAACATTCCGCCCATTCTCGTCATGGAGCTCTTTTGAAGTCGTGATATCGCTGTTGCGACTGTCGGATAAATAAACTAGCATAATAAGCTAACAAATGGACACACTATACAAAGTACTCGGCTTGGAGTGGATGGACGGTAGGAGTATTTTGATATTTCTGTGTGTTTTTCTGTTGTTGACTAATGTTTTGAGGAACAGAGTCCCGACTAACTTTCCTCCTGGACCCTGGGCTCTTCCTTTGATTGGTGACCTTCATCGCATCGACCCCACCAGAATCCACCTGCAGTTCACAGAGGTATGTCGAGGCCAGACACACGGTATCAGACCCCGTCCAGTTCAGTGAAATAAAAGTCTGAGGTTATTTTAGTGGTAGTGAAACAGGACATTAAACCTCAAAGAGAATTTGCCACCACAAGGGAGTTTATGGTGGAAGAAGAAACACAGGCACACTCTCATCAACAATGCCCATTTTGAAAGAGGCTACAGAAGTCAACAGGTGCCTGATTGTTGATTGCTGACATCTTCAGAAAGTGTGTCAGTGTTGAACCAAAACACCGGTCTGGTCTCTGTGTTCAGTTTGCAGAGAAATATGGAAACATCTTCAGCCTTCAGATCTTTGGTGGAAGAGCTGTGGTCATCAATGGCTACAAGCTTGTGCGAGAGGCCCTGGTCGAAAGAGGAGAGGACTACATAGATCGCCCTGTCGTACCACTTTTTGACACAGCAATTGGGAACAAAGGTAGTGTGTGTTGTATTTAGTTCTGTTGCTCGTTAGTGTTTAGTTAGAGTAGGGTGTAATGCTGTTTTGTGTTTGCAAAAGGTCTGGTGTTATCGAATGGAAATCCATGGAAGCAGCAGCGGAGATTTGCTCTTCATACACTGAGAAACTTTGGTGTGGGCAAGAAGAGCCTGGAGCCGTCCATCCAGCAGGAGTGCCAATATCTCACTGAGGCTTTTGCCCTTCAGCAAGGCAACAAACATTTTTCAACAAGCAACAACTAATTGGCTAATGCTTCTTAACTAGTTACAGGGCGGTATGCTTTTTCACCATGACACATTCTTTTTTTTATCCCTTTTATTTCCTTCAACTTTGCTCCAACTTTGCAACATGCAGCAACACAGTGGAGCATTGAACTGTGAACTTTAGACCATGTGCATGTGACTCTTTATCATTTATACCAACCTGTTAATCATTCATAATCATAATCACCATGTCTCAGTACTTTTCTTTACTTCACTTTTCATCACTTTTTTATGATGTTTTGGCTTTGTGTTCTTTTGTTTTATTACAAAGTTTCTGTGTGTCTTTTTTTTGGTTTATTTTACAGGCAAGCCTTTTAATGCCCAGCCACTGATAAACAAAGCTGTGTCCAACATCATCTGCTGCCTGGTGTTTGGGGAACGCTTTGAGTACACCGACAAGCAGTACCAGGGTATTCTTCAGATCCTCAATGAGACGGTGCACTTACAGGGAAGTGTGTGGGTACAGGTGAGCCTCCTTTGTAAACAAGATGCAGCACCCTTTTTTTTTTTTTTTAAATCAGGATTTTTCCAGCCAGACCCCATAAGCTAATGGTGTGTTTTAATAGCTTTTTTGTAAAAGGGTTCCAGAACAACATAATCGATATGAAATTCAATGAAACAAACATAAATAGGCATTACGTCGGTACTCAGATCCTTTACGAAAGGAGAAGTATCAATACAACGATATAAAATGTAAAAGTGGCGATCTTCTGGACCAATTCCAAAACTTTTTGTACCTATTTGTCATTCACATCCCAAAATATGTAAAATTGTTTGGGTTTTTTTAAATACCAAAATGACCCTTTACTTTAAATACTAACTGTAAATAAAGTTGTTAAAATTAACGACACCTCACACATTAATGCACATAATATATAATATTAGTCACAGGGGACATTTTACCAATAATGAGTACTTTTATTTTTGATATTTTAAGTACATTTTGCTGCTAATACTTAAGTGCTTTACTTAAATAGGAGTTTAAATGCAGGACTCTATAACTGTAGGGATCCTTTCCATAATGTTGTCTGAGAGAGAATAACAATCTGAGCTTGTCAGTGGCAAGAACAAGCACTTTTAGTGGACTCAATTTTGATGAGCACAATTGCCCCCAAAGGATTATGTTGCAGCCATTGCAGCCCATTTTGCGGTTACTGGTTGAGGTGATCTACTGGACCAAAACTTTTTGTACCTATTAGTCATTTACACCCCAAATTATGTAAAAAAAATTGGGCCAAGGTTTAAAAAACAGAGTCCAGTGGTTCCAAGCGACGGTTCGGGCCCCTCCAAAGGGTGACCAGATAAATATAAAGGGTTGTCAGATGGTTAATGGAAAAATATTGAATAAAACAGTTTATTTGTGTTTATTTTATTTTAAAAGTCCACATTTAAATCAAACCATCTGAGACGTTTAGAGGGAAATGTCTCTTTATTGGAACTGCTACAAACTCATAGACATAAAACGTGACAAGAGGCCCCAACTGAACACTTTTTTGTCACAAGCCAAGAAGGTTGAGAAATAGTAGTTACCTAGATGTTACTCCAGTTCTATGAGAATGTGCTGAGCCCTCTAACAGGCTTCACTATTGGTTTACTCTCTCGATGCTCCGCCACAGCACCTGAGAAAGAAATATATTCAAACAGGGGGTAGCACCCTGCCCCTATAAATCGCCAGTGCAAGCATTGCTTGTCTTCCCTGAAACTCAGCAACACAACTAGGACCAGGAGGGCTTGTGGTTAGAGGGCTCTGCACGTACCCATGCATGTAGCCCCTCCTGTCCAGCCAGGCAGAGAGAGGGCTGCAGAGTCACACCCAAGTGGGATGAAGCGTTGTGGGACTCGGACGCTAACAAAGACGAGGTGCAAGAGAGGGCTGAGTGAAAGAGGGAGATGCATGCATGCACTGGGGCTCTATGGGGGAGGGTGACACCCCCCTGTACTGGAGTAAAAAGTACAGTATTTCACTATGAAATATAGTAGAAGGAAAAAAGAGAATAGATTTTAAATATTCAAACAAAGTATAAGTACAGTACATGAGTAAATTACTTTCCACAGATATTAAATGAGTGGACATCGGTTACATAGTTAGTCCTATGAGCTTCTCTTTGAATGCTTAATGTTGAGCTTGTTACAGTAGGAAAAGCACAGGTGTTACTAAAAACATTAGCAATGGCTCCATTTTATTTATGTGTCCCATGACAGTGTGAGAGCAAGCCAGCATGCACAATATCAGGTCCATGAAACTGAAGCAGCTGTCACCTGGTTCTCAGATGATCTGGTAACTGTCCTCATGCTCTGTAGGTTTATAACACATTTCCCCGGCTGATGAAGTGGCTGCCTGGAACTCACCAGAAGATATTCACTCGGATACAAAAGATGATTGACTTCATCGAAATCAAGATCAAAGAGCACAGAGACAGCCTTGACCCCTCCTCACCGAGAGACTACATTGACTGCTTCCTCACAGAGATGGGAGAGGTGAGTGTTTTTATGTGTGTGTATTGTGTTTGTTCTCTTTGCATTTCTGAAGAAATATGTCAGCTGATACAAGAAAGTGTCTTTTGTTATTTGTTAACAATTGTTTGTTATTGATAGAAGGAGGACGAAGATTCTGGTTTTGATTTCAAGAATTTGAGTGTTTGCACTCTGGACCTGTTTGGTGCTGGAAGTGAAACTACTACCACTACTTTACACTGGGGACTGCTATACATGATCTACTACCCTGACATACAAGGTGTGTGTGAGTAATATCTGTCCCGCCCCATGTCTGCATGTTTTGTAAGTGTTTTGACTTTATGGTGTCAGGGGTCTCTCACAGGTCAGTCCTGTATTTGTAGGATGTGTTGCACGTCTTCTTCCCCTCAGTCGTCTACGCAGTACACAGACTCATAGTTTCCTGTTTCCACTGTGTGCAGAGAGGGTCCAGGCTGAGATAGATACTGTCATTGGTTCATCCAGAGAGCCCACTGTGACTGACAGAGAAAACATGCCCTACACTGATGCAGTCATCCATGAGATCCAGAGAATGGCCGACATCGTCCCCCTGAACGTGGTCCGCATTACGTGCAAGGACACCACGCTGGACAAGTACACAATCCCAAAGGTACATGATGCCATGATGCACATGTGAGAAAGAACTGCTTCATGTGAGCTTTTTACTTAATGTTTGTTTTCTAAGTTGGATTTTCTGGCAGCGTAGCTTTTGAACGCAGAGTCGGCACCTTAACGTGGTGGAGGAGTTTGCATGCTCCTGGTAGGGTCTCCCAAGGCAAATTGGTCCCAGGGGAGGGTACAGACTAAGAGCAAAGATGGAGCTGCGGCAACTTGTCCAGAAGAGGGAAATCAGTGCCCATGGGGCTCGGCCAGGCACAGCCCGAAACAATTGTTCTCAGTTTCCAATTACATGGACCCTGTGGGCCCATCACCCGCAGGGATAGGCATTGGGGTCAAGTGCACTGCAAGCCGGGCAGCAGGGAACTTTGTGGTCGTATGTCTTGGATTGAATGAGCAGTGATATTTTATAATTTTCAATTATTATGATTATTTTGTCAAGTGCTGTTTGCAAGGTTGATAATTAACTTGTTGCTCAACCTTTTGTTTATTTTCACCATTTTTTTGTTTTGTTTATTAAAGCAAACTTACTTGAAGATATACTAAACAAAAAACTGTTTGATTTACCGTTTTCATTAATGGCATTTCCTCAGGGCACCATTGTCCTGCCCACGCTGAACTCGGTTCTACACGATGAGTCGATGTGGGAAACTCCTCACACCTTCAACCCTCAACATTTTCTGGACCAGGACGGCAAATTTAGGAAGAGAGAGGCCTTCCTTCCTTTTTCAGCAGGTTAGTCAGAAGTTACAAGCCTCTAAAACTCACTTATATGTTGTTTAGACCAATCGTTTGCCTGTCTGACTGATACCCACAGCTGGGAGGGGATCAGGGTCCAATGTCATACTGTTTTCTTAGCTTGTTTCAGACTCAGCGGCAGCGATATTATATGGTCAAAGTGAATCAGTTTTAGAGGTTGTGTGAATACGACTCGTCTGTTGTCCTGTGTGTTCTCAGGAAAGCGTGTGTGTCTCGGGGAGCAGCTGGCCAGGATGGAGTTATTCCTCTTCTTTACCTCCCTCCTTCAGAGGTTTTCTTTCTCTGCATGTGCTGGAGAGCAGCCCAGTCTGGAGTTCAAGTTAGGATCCATTCGCCATCCCAAACCTTACCGCCTCTGTGCCGTACCACGATAAACCACCAACTGAACCACCTGTTTCATAAAACAATGAATCAATGTGTTCCACTACATTTACCTGGTAATACATCAATATCTGCTGTATTATTTTTTTACTGCCTCTATAGTGTCAGTAAAACATAATTTAGAAGTAATTTTCTTCTTCTCAATCATTATGCCTTTTCAATAAAGAATTGTATATGAATGTATTCAAATATGCAATAAAATCCTTAAAACATTCCATTTTTTAAATCACTGGGGTCAATATTCCTATTCGCATTTCCACATAACATTGGATTTGTCAATTTCACTAAAACCTGATGTGTTTGTGTAAATAAATAATGCTGAGATTGAGTTCATGCTTCTCATTCAGACCGCTACTTCCTCTTTCGTATGTTTACACGCTTTTATTTTGAAGGATAGGCACGCAAACCGAAAGTCTTGGTGTTGTTAAATAAACATTCCGCCCATTCTCCTCACGGAGCTCTTGAAGTCGTGATATCGCTGTTGCGACTGTCGGATAAATAAACTAGCATAATAAGCTAACAAATGGACACACTATACAAAGTACTCGGCTTGGAGTGGATGGACGGTAGGAGTATTTTGATATTTCTGTGTGTTTTTCTGTTGTTGACTGATGTTTTGAGGAACAGAGTCCCGACTAACTTTCCTCCTGGACCCTGGGCTCTTCCTTTGATTGGTGACCTTCATCGCATCGACCCCACCAGAATCCACCTGCAGTTCACAGAGGTATGTCGAGGCCAGACACACAGTATCAAAACAAATCGAACATAATATTCTCTGACCTAAAAAAGCCTGAGCTTATATCTACCCTTAATAATTATCAACACATTACCCTTAGTCTACCCAGAATAGCAGTCAAACCGAGAGATTAAACATTAGTTGACATCCTCAGAAAACACCGGTCTGCTCTCTGTGTTCAGTTTGCAGAGAAATATGGAAACATCTTCAGCCTTCGGATCTTTGGCGGAAGGGCTGTGGTCATCAATGGCTACAAGCTTGTGAGAGAGGCACTGGTCCAAAAAGGAGACGACTACATAGATCGCCCCGTCATACCACTTTTTGAAGAATTGATTGACAACAAAGGTAGTAGCATCAGGCTGACACCATATTAGGCATATTAGCATTTAGCTAGTTCAATCAGGAGAGACTTAATGTAAAGAATGATAAAGTGTATTCATAAAGTGCACAAAGAGGAAAGTGGAGAAAATGAAGGACCAACTGGTATGACTGGTTGTGATGAAAACCGGGGGTGAATAGGGTGAAGGAGGCTTGACACTGACAGCTGACAGCAGCAGAGAGGAACAGTTTTAAACAGCAACAAGGTGACTGGCTCACAGAGGAAAATACAGAGAGTAAATGATAAACAGATAAGCATGAAGAAGGTCAGTCTTCCTGATTGACTTTAGGTGCTAATGCTGTTTTGTGTTTTCAAAAGGTCTGGTGGCATCAAATGGAAATCTATGGAAGCAACAGCGGAGATTTGCTCTTCATACACTGAGAAACTTTGGTGTGGGCAAGAAGAGCCTGGAGCCGTCCATCCAGCAGGAGTGCCAATATCTCACTGAGGCTTTTGCCCTTCAGCAAGGCAACAAACAAATATTATTTTTCAACAAGCAACAACTAATTGGCTAATGCTTCTTAACTTGTTACAGGGCGGTATGCTTTTTCACCATGAAACATTCCTTTTTTTTTATCCCTTTTATTTCCTTCAACTTTGCTCCAACTTTGCAACATGCAGCAACACAGTGGAGCATTGAACTGTGAACTTTAGACCATGTGCATGTGACTCTTTATCATTTATACCAACCTGTTAATCATCAATAATCATGATCACTATGTCACAGTTCTTCTCATCACTTTTTTGTGATGTTTTGGCTTTGTGTTCTTTTGTTTTATTACAAAGTTTCTGTGTGTCTTTTTTTTGGTTTATTTTACAGGCAAGCCTTTTAATGCCCAGCCACTGATAAACAAAGCTGTGTCCAACATCATCTGCTGCCTGGTGTTTGGGGAACGCTTTGAGTACACCGACAAGCAGTACCAGGGTATTCTTCAGAACTTCAGTGAGATAGTGCACTTAGAGGGAAGTGTGTGGGTACAGGTGAGCCTCCTTTGCAAACGAGATGCAGCATACTGTCATCTTTTTTTTAAATCAGGATTTATCCAGCCAGACCCCATACATCCGTTGATTTAAGGGGAATCTAATCTATTTGTGAAAATATTGAATAATTTTACCTCAACAGTATTTCACTATGAAATGTAGTAGAAGGGCAGAATTGAGCAGAAGTACACTACGTGAGTAAATTACTCTCCACCACTGTGTGTAACAAACAAAACACAATTAAGTACAGTAGGATCAACAGAACGTGGGCCTAAAGGCAATTTTATTTACTGCCAGCAGGTGGTGATATTTCTTAGTCTACATCAAAACCCGGCAGGTCAGATATTCAATGAGTGGACATCAGTTACATAGTTACAAGTCCTATGAGCCTCTCTTTGAATGCTTAATGTTGAGAAAAGACCTTTGACCAGACAGATATGTTGACATATCATAGATTTTTTGCTTAATGTTGAGTTTGTTACAGTAGGAAAAGCACAGGTGTAACTAAAAACATTAGCAATGGCTCCATTTTATTTATGTGTCCCATGACAGTGTGACAGTGAGCCAGCATGCACAATATCTGGACCGTGAAACTGAAGCAGATAAATGGAATTATGCCGTCATTAATTTGCGCTTTTCCTCCCATGACATGTCAAAATCTCTCTTGTGAAAAGAGGCACATTGCAGAAAAAGAGCAGGTGTCGATAGTGACATAAGTGATAGCTCTGTTTAGGAGTGGGCAATATGGATAAAACCCTCTATCACAGTATATGTCATTTTATATTTGCGATATTGACTTATTGTGATTTGACAACTCCATCCTCAACCTGCGTCTGTGTTCAAGTTGAGAACTGTTGCCTGGTTCTCAGATGATCTGGTAACTGTCCTCATGCTCTGTAGGTTTATAACGCATTTCCCCGGCTGATGAAGTGGCTGCCTGGAACTCACCAGAAGATATTCACTCTGACACAAAACTTATTTGACTTCATCGAAATCAAGATCAAAGAGCACAGAGACAGCCTTGACCCCTCCTCACCGAGAGACTACATTGACTGCTTCCTCACAGAGATGGGAGAGGTGAGTGTTTTTATGTGTGTGTATTGTGTTTGTTCTCTTTGCATTTCTGAAGAAATATGTCAGCTGATACAAGAAAGTGTCTTTTGTTATTTGTTAACAGTTGTTTGTTTGTTATTGATAGAAGGAGGACGAAGATTCTGGTTTTGATTTCAAGAATTTGAGTGTTTGCACTCTGGACCTGTTTGGTGCTGGAACTGAAACTACTACCACTACTTTACACTGGGGACTGCTATACATGATCTACTACCCTGACATACAAGGTGTGTGTGAGTAATATCTGTCCCGCCCCATGTCTGCATGTTTTGTAAGTGTTTTGACTTTATGGTGTCAGGGGTCTCTCACAGGTCAGTCCTGTATTTGTGGGATGTGTTGCACGTCTTCTTCCCCTCAGTCGTCTACGCAGTACACAGACTCATAGTTTCCTGTTTCCACTGTGTGCAGAGAGGGTCCAGGCTGAGATAGATACTGTCATTGGTTCATCCAGAGAGCCCACTGTGACTGACAGAGAAAACATGCCCTACACTGATGCAGTCATCCATGAGATCCAGAGAATGGCCGACATCGTCCCCCTGAACGTGGTCCACATGACGTGCAAGGACACCACGCTGGACAAGTACACAATCCCAAAGGTACATGATGCCATGATGCACATGAGAAAGAATTGCTTCAACTCACTGATGATGAATCAACAATGGTTTTCTAACCAGTCCCTTTCAGCTATGTGAAGATAACTTTAATAAAAAGTAAAGTAAGTTGATTTTTATTCTGCATTGATATGAACTGAAAAACTGATAAACTGCCTGCAAGGTAAGAAATTAGTTTGAAAACCCATGTTATAGTATAAATAATCAGAAATGTATGTAGAAAATGAACATATTAATTTATGTAATAACCTATTACAGTCTATTTAGTAGCTCTTCTGGAGCTTTTGATCATATCACATGATCTTAATCAAACCTGTTGCCATGCAATTGTAGATGATCAAATTTCCATTTCTATTTTTTTTTTTGGAGCACTTTAAGATATTCTGGTCTGTGTTTGCTGACTTGTTGAGATTCAAAATTCATTGTTGACCTTGGAAACAGCAATTTACAAAAATGATCAATTACGATTTTGATTGTTCATCATTTTTATTATTGTTTTTAAATATCATGATTAGTTCGTCAACTACTGTTTCCAAGGTTGAGAATTAACCTTGAAGCTCAACCTTGTAATTTGTTGGGCAGCTCAAACGGTAGAGCGTGTTCCTGGCTGAGTCCGTACTGCAGCAGCCGTCCGACCAGGGCCCTTAACTGCATGTCATCCCCTCTCTATCTCCCACCTTTCCTTTCTCTCTCTGTCACTATTGGCAAACATGCCCAAAACCCTGAAAAAGACAACAACATGTAATTTGTTTATTTTCACCAGTTTTGTTTATTAAAACAAACTCCCTAGAAGAAATACCAAAAACGGTTTGATTTACCGTTTTCATTAATGGCATTTCCTCAGGGCACCATTATCCTGCCCACGCTGAACTCGGTTCTACACGATGAGTCGATGTGGGAAACTCCTCACACCTTCAACCCTCAACATTTTCTGGACCAGGACGGCAAATTTAGGAAGAGAGAGGCCTTCCTTCCTTTTTCAGCAGGTTAGTCAGAAGTTACAAGCCTCTAAAACTCACTTATATGTTGTTTAGACCAATCGTTTGCCTTTCTGACTGATACCCACAGCTGGGAGGGGATCAGGGTCCAATGTCATACTGTTTTCTTAGCTTGTTTCAGACTCAGCGGCAGCGATATTATATGGTCAAAGTGAATCAGTTTTAGAGGTTGTGTGAATACGACTCGTCTGTTGTCCTGTGTGTTCTCAGGAAAGCGTGTGTGTCTCGGGGAGCAGCTGGCCAGGATGGAGTTATTCCTCTTCTTTACCTCCCTCCTTCAGAGGTTTTCTTTCTCTGCATGTGCTGGAGAGCAGCCCACTCTGGAGTTCAAGTTAGGATCCATTCGCTATCCCAAACCTTACCGCCTCTGTGCCGTA
Source organism: Enoplosus armatus (assembly GCF_043641665.1). Lineage (NCBI taxonomy): Eukaryota > Metazoa > Chordata > Actinopteri > Centrarchiformes > Enoplosidae > Enoplosus > Enoplosus armatus. The sequence goes on from NC_092186.1 coordinate 9,491,658, forward strand.
CCACGATAAACCACCAACTGAACTACCTGTTTCATAAAACAATGAATCAATGTGTTCCACTACATTTACCTGGTAATACATCAAGAATATCTGCTATATTATTTTTTTACTGCCTCTATAGTGTCAGTAAAACATAATTTCGAAGTAATTTTCTTCTTCTCAATCAATATGCCTTTTCAAGAAAGAATTTTATATGAATGTATTCAAATATGCAATAAAATCCTTAAAACATTCCATTTTTTAAATCACTGGGATCAATATTCCTATTCTCATTTCTACATGACATTGGATTTGTCAGTTTTACTAAAACCTGATGTGTTTGTGTAAATAAATAATACTGAGATTGAGTTCATGCTTCTCATTCAGACCGCTGCGTGTTGATGTTCACACTGTGGTTTCAGTCTGAGGTCTGGCAGGTGAGAAAAACAACAGAGAAAAAGATAGATATATATACATTCACCACCCTCCCCCTATAAAGCCCCAGTTCATGCATTGTTTGTCTGCCTTGAAACTCAGCAACACAACTAGGACCAGCAGGACTTGTGGTTAGAGGGCTCCACACATACCCATAGAACTGGAGTTACATCTATGTAACTACCATTTCTGTCTCATACGTGTTTTGCCCTCTAATGGGCTTCGCTATTGGTTAAGACCTAGGCGAAGGCCGTAGGGATGAGATGTACCCCCAGCTGGGCCGAGAGAGTACTACACCGTGGTACTTCCACATAAATAAAAAATGTGAGTACTTCCTCTTGTGTATGTTTACACGCTTTTATTTTGAAGGATAGGCACGCAAACCGGAAGTGTTATCTTGGTGTTGTTACTTAAACATTCTGTTCATTCTCCTCATGGAGCTCTTTTGAAGTCGTGATATCGCTGTTACGACTGTCAGATAAATAAACTAGCATAATAAGCTAACAAATGGACACACTATACAAAGTACTCGGCTTGGAGTGGATGGACGGTAGGAGTATTTTGATATTTCTGTGTGTTTTTCTGTTGTTGACTAATGTTTTGAGGAACAGAGTCCCGACTAACTTTCCTCCTGGACCCTGGGCTCTTCCTTTGATTGGTGACCTTCATCGCATCGACCCCACCAGAATCCACCTGCAGTTCACAGAGGTATGTTGAGGCCAGACACACAGTATCATGTCTACTTTTTAATACACTATCTAATCTGATTCATTTTCTGTCAATAGACTAATTTATTTCAGAATATAACAATGTGTAACAATCATTTCAGCTGTACTTGTAGAAGTATATGCTTCTGGGTAGTTTAATGTATAACAATCCATCATTTTATAAGCTCTTTGTATGTTATGGATGCAAAAATGTTGATTTGTAAAGTGTCAAACAAATGTATAATATGTAATATTTCCCTTTGAATTGTAGTGGAATAAAAGTAGAAAGTGGCATGAAAAGAAGAGACACAAGTGAAGTACAAGTACCTCAAATGTATACTTCAGCACAGTACTTGAGTAAATGCTCTTAGTTACATTCCACCACTGATTGATACTGTATTGTCCAGAAGGCTGCCTGGTGTGCTCTGCATCTGGTCAGAGGTACTGGAGGGACCGTTGTTATGGGACATTTAATATTTGTGTATTTATTATTTTAGTCTGTCACCGAAAGGGAATTTAGAGTGGAAGAAAAAACAAATTTACACTAGTATCAACAATGCCAATTAAAGAGGGTACAGTAGTCAATATGTTTAGTTAAGCTTTTAGATTTTTTTTGCGGTCAAGAATACACATTATCAACACATTTACCTTATGAAGTGGTGAAATGATACTAAATCATTGTATAAAAAAACGAACAAAATCAAACATAATATTCTCTGACCTAAAAAAGCCTGAGCTTATATCTACCCTTAATAATTATCAACACATTACCCTTAGTCTACCCAGAATAGCAGTCAAACCGAGAGATTAAACATTAGTTGACATCCTCAGAAAACACCGGTCTGCTCTCTGTGTTCAGTTTGCAGAGAAATATGGAAACATCTTCAGCCTTCAGATCTTTGGCGGAAGGGCTGTGGTCATCAATGGCTACAAGCTTGTGAGAGAGGCACTGGTCCAAAAAGGAGACGACTACATAGATCGCCCCGTCATACCACTTTTTGAAGAATTGATTGACAACAAAGGTAGTAGCATCAGGCTGACACCATATTAGGCATATTAGCATTTAGCTAGTTCAATCAGGAGAGACTTAATGTAAAGAATGATAAAGTGTATTCACAAAGTGCACAAAGAGGAAAGTGGAGAAAATGAAGGACCAACTGGTATGACTGGTTGTGATGAAAACCGGGGGTGAATAGGGTGAAGGAGGCTTGACACTGACAGCTGACAGCAGCAGAGAGGAACAGTTTTAAACAGCAACAAGGTGACTGGCTCACAGAGGAAAATACAGAGAGTAAATGATAAACAGATAAGCATGAAGAAGGTCAGTCTTCCTGATTGACTTTAGGTGCTAATGCTGTTTTGTGTTTGCAAAAGGTCTGGTGGCATCAAATGGAAATCTATGGAAGCAGCAGCGGAGATTTGCTCTTCATACACTGAGAAACTTTGGTGTGGGCAAGAAGAGCCTGGAGCCGTCCATCCAGCAGGAGTGCCAATATCTCACTGAGGCTTTTGCCCTTCAGCAAGGCAACAAACAAATATTATTTTTCAACAAGCAACAACTAATTGGCTAATGCTTCTTAACTTGTTACAGGGCGGTATGCTTTTTCACCATGAAACATTCCTTTTTTTTTATCCCTTTTATTTCCTTCAACTTTGCTCCAACTTTGCAACATGCAGCAACACAGTGGAGCATTGAACTGTGAACTTTAGACCATGTGCATGTGACTCTTTATCATTTATACCAACCTGTTAATCATCAATAATCATGATCACTATGTCACAGTTCTTCTCATCACTTTTTTGTGATGTTTTGGCTTTGTGTTCTTTTGTTTTATTACAAAGTTTCTGTGTGTCTTTTTTTTGGTTTATTTTACAGGCAAGCCTTTTAATGCCCAGCCACTGATAAACAAAGCTGTGTCCAACATCATCTGCTGCCTGGTGTTTGGGGAACGCTTTGAGTACACCGACAAGCAGTACCAGGGTATTCTTCAGAACTTCAGTGAGATAGTGCACTTAGAGGGAAGTGTGTGGGTACAGGTGAGCCTCCTTTGCAAACAAGATGCAGCATACTGTCATCTTTTTTTTAAATCAGGATTTATCCAGCCAGACCCCATACATCCGTTGATTTAAGGGGAATCTAATCTATTTGTGAAAATATTGAATAATTTTACCTCAACAGTATTTCACTATGAAATGTAGTAGAAGGGCAGAATTGAGCAGAAGTACACTACGTGAGTAAATTACTCTCCACCACTGTGTGTAACAAACAAAACACAATTAAGTACAGTAGGATCAACAGAACGTGGGCCTAAAGGCAATTTTATTTACTGCCAGCAGGTGGTGATATTTCTTAGTCTACATCAAAACCCGGCAGGTCAGATATTCAATGAGTGGACATCAGTTACATAGTTACAAGTCCTATGAGCCTCTCTTTGAATGCTTAATGTTGAGAAAAGACCTTTGACCAGACAGATATGTTGACATATCATAGATTTTTTGCTTAATGTTGAGTTTGTTACAGTAGGAAAAGCACAGGTGTAACTAAAAACATTAGCAATGGCTCCATTTTATTTATGTGTCCCATGACAGTGTGACAGTGAGCCAGCATGCACAATATCTGGACCGTGAAACTGAAGCAGCTAAATGGAATTATGCCGTCATTAATTTGCGCTTTTCCTCCCATGACATGTCAAAATCTCTCTTGTGAAAAGAGGCACATTGCAGAAAAAGAGCAGGTGTCGATAGTGACATAAGTGATAGCTCTGTTTAGGAGTGGGCAATATGGATAAAACCCTCTATCACAGTATATGTCATTTTATATTTGCGATATTGACTTATTGTGATTTGACAACTCCATCCTCAACCTGCGTCTGTGTTCAAGTTGAGAACTGTTGCCTGGTTCTCAGATGATCTGGTAACTGTCCTCATGCTCTGTAGGTTTATAACGCATTTCCCCGGCTGATGAAGTGGCTGCCTGGAACTCACCAGAAGATATTCACTCTGACACAAAACTTATTTGACTTCATCGAAATCAAGATCAAAGAGCACAGAGACAGCCTTGACCCCTCCTCACCGAGAGACTACATTGACTGCTTCCTCACAGAGATGGGAGAGGTGAGTGTTTTTATGTGTGTGTATTGTGTTTGTTCTCTTTGCATTTCTGAAGAAATATGTCAGCTGATACAAGAAAGTGTCTTTTGTTATTTGTTAACAGTTGTTTGTTTGTTATTGATAGAAGGAGGACGAAGATTCTGGTTTTGATTTCAAGAATTTGAGTGTTTGCACTCTGGACCTGTTTGGTGCTGGAACTGAAACTACTACCACTACTTTACACTGGGGACTGCTATACATGATCTACTACCCTGACATACAAGGTGTGTGTGAGTAATATCTGTCCCGCCCCATGTCTGCATGTTTTGTAAGTGTTTTGACTTTATGGTGTCAGGGGTCTCTCACAGGTCAGTCCTGTATTTGTGGGATGTGTTGCACGTCTTCTTCCCCTCAGTCGTCTACGCAGTACACAGACTCATAGTTTCCTGTTTCCACTGTGTGCAGAGAGGGTCCAGGCTGAGATAGATACTGTCATTGGTTCATCCAGAGAGCCCACTGTGACTGACAGAGAAAACATGCCCTACACTGATGCAGTCATCCATGAGATCCAGAGAATGGCCGACATCGTCCCCCTGAACGTGGTCCACATGACGTGCAAGGACACCACGCTGGACAAGTACACAATCCCAAAGGTACATGATGCCATGATGCACATGAGAAAGAATTGCTTCAACTCACTGATGATGAATCAACAATGGTTTTCTAACCAGTCCCTTTCAGCTATGTGAAGATAACTTTAATAAAAAGTAAAGTAAGTTGATTTTTATTCTGCATTGATATGAACTGAAAAACTGATAAACTGCCTGCAAGGTAAGAAATTAGTTTGAAAACCCATGTTATAGTATAAATAATCAGAAATGTATGTAGAAAATGAACATATTAATTTATGTAATAACCTATTACAGTCTATTTAGTAGCTCTTCTGGAGCTTTTGATCATATCACATGATCTTAATCAAACCTGTTGCCATGCAATTGTAGATGATCAAATTTCCATTTCTATTTTTTTTTTTGGAGCACTTTAAGATATTCTGGTCTGTGTTTGCTGACTTGTTGAGATTCAAAATTCATTGTTGACCTTGGAAACAGCAATTTACAAAAATGATCAATTACGATTTTGATTGTTCATCATTTTTATTATTGTTTTTAAATATCATGATTAGTTCGTCAACTACTGTTTCCAAGGTTGAGAATTAACCTTGAAGCTCAACCTTGTAATTTGTTGGGCAGCTCAAACGGTAGAGCGTGTTCCTGGCTGAGTCCGTACTGCAGCAGCCGTCCGACCAGGGCCCTTAACTGCATGTCATCCCCTCTCTATCTCCCACCTTTCCTTTCTCTCTCTGTCACTATTGGCAAACATGCCCAAAACCCTGAAAAAGACAACAACATGTAATTTGTTTATTTTCACCAGTTTTGTTTATTAAAACAAACTCCCTAGAAGAAATACCAAAAACGGTTTGATTTACCGTTTTCATTAATGGCATTTCCTCAGGGCACCATTATCCTGCCCACGCTGAACTCGGTTCTACACGATGAGTCGATGTGGGAAACTCCTCACACCTTCAACCCTCAACATTTTCTGGACCAGGACGGCAAATTTAGGAAGAGAGAGGCCTTCCTTCCTTTTTCAGCAGGTTAGTCAGAAGTTACAAGCCTCTAAAACTCACTTATATGTTGTTTAGACCAATCGTTTGCCTTTCTGACTGATACCCACAGCTGGGAGGGGATCAGGGTCCAATGTCATACTGTTTTCTTAGCTTGTTTCAGACTCAGCGGCAGCGATATTATATGGTCAAAGTGAATCAGTTTTAGAGGTTGTGTGAATACGACTCGTCTGTTGTCCTGTGTGTTCTCAGGAAAGCGTGTGTGTCTCGGGGAGCAGCTGGCCAGGATGGAGTTATTCCTCTTCTTTACCTCCCTCCTTCAGAGGTTTTCTTTCTCTGCATGTGCTGGAGAGCAGCCCACTCTGGAGTTCAAGTTAGGATCCATTCGCTATCCCAAACCTTACCGCCTCTGTGCCGTACCACGATAAACCACCAACTGAACCACCTGTTTCATAAAACAATGAATCAATGTGTTCCACTACATTTACCTGGTAATACATCAAGAATATCTGCTATATTATTTTTTTACTGCCTCTATAGTGTCAGTAAAACATAATTTCGAAGTAATTTTCTTCTTCTCAATCAATATGCCTTTTCAAGAAAGAATTTTATATGAATGTATTCAAATATGCAATAAAATCCTTAAAACATTCCATTTTTTAAATCACTGGGATCAATATTCCTATTCTCATTTCTACATGACATTGGATTTGTCAGTTTTACTAAAACCTGATGTGTTTGTGTAAATAAATAATACTGAGATTGAGTTCATGCTTCTCATTCAGACCGCTGCGTGTTGATGTTCACACTGTGGTTTCAGTCTGAGGTCTGGCAGGTGAGAAAAACAACAGAGAAAAAGATAGATATATATACATTCACCACCCTCCCCCTATAAAGCCCCAGTTCATGCATTGTTTGTCTGCCTTGAAACTCAGCAACACAACTAGGACCAGCAGGACTTGTGGTTAGAGGGCTCCACACATACCCATAGAACTGGAGTTACATCTATGTAACTACCATTTCTGTCTCATACGTGTTTTGCCCTCTAATGGGCTTCGCTATTGGTTAAGACCTAGGCGAAGGCCGTAGGGATGAGATGTACCCCCAGCTGGGCCGAGAGAGTACTACACCGTGGTACTTCCACATAAATAAAAAATGTGAGTACTTCCTCTTGTGTATGTTTACACGCTTTTATTTTGAAGGATAGGCACGCAAACCGGAAGTGTTATCTTGGTGTTGTTACTTAAACATTCTGTTCATTCTCCTCATGGAGCTCTTTTGAAGTCGTGATATCGCTGTTACGACTGTCAGATAAATAAACTAGCATAATAAGCTAACAAATGGACACACTATACAAAGTACTCGGCTTGGAGTGGATGGACGGTAGGAGTATTTTGATATTTCTGTGTGTTTTTCTGTTGTTGACTAATGTTTTGAGGAACAGAGTCCCGACTAACTTTCCTCCTGGACCCTGGGCTCTTCCTTTGATTGGTGACCTTCATCGCATCGACCCCACCAGAATCCACCTGCAGTTCACAGAGGTATGTTGAGGCCAGACACACAGTATCATGTCTACTTTTTAATACACTATCTAATCTGATTCATTTTCTGTCAATAGACTAATTTATTTCAGAATATAACAATGTGTAACAATCATTTCAGCTGTACTTGTAGAAGTATATGCTTCTGGGTAGTTTAATGTATAACAATCCATCATTTTATAAGCTCTTTGTATGTTATGGATGCAAAAATGTTGATTTGTAAAGTGTCAAACAAATGTATAATATGTAATATTTCCCTTTGAATTGTAGTGGAATAAAAGTAGAAAGTGGCATGAAAAGAAGAGACACAAGTGAAGTACAAGTACCTCAAATGTATACTTCAGCACAGTACTTGAGTAAATGCTCTTAGTTACATTCCACCACTGATTGATACTGTATTGTCCAGAAGGCTGCCTGGTGTGCTCTGCATCTGGTCAGAGGTACTGGAGGGACCGTTGTTATGGGACATTTAATATTTGTGTATTTATTATTTTAGTCTGTCACCGAAAGGGAATTTAGAGTGGAAGAAAAAACAAATTTACACTAGTATCAACAATGCCAATTAAAGAGGGTACAGTAGTCAATATGTTTAGTTAAGCTTTTAGATTTTTTTTGCGGTCAAGAATACACATTATCAACACATTTACCTTATGAAGTGGTGAAATGATACTAAATCATTGTATAAAAAAACGAACAAAATCAAACATAATATTCTCTGACCTAAAAAAGCCTGAGCTTATATCTACCCTTAATAATTATCAACACATTACCCTTAGTCTACCCAGAATAGCAGTCAAACCGAGAGATTAAACATTAGTTGACATCCTCAGAAAACACCGGTCTGCTCTCTGTGTTCAGTTTGCAGAGAAATATGGAAACATCTTCAGCCTTCAGATCTTTGGCGGAAGGGCTGTGGTCATCAATGGCTACAAGCTTGTGCGAGAGGCACTGGTCCAAAAAGGAGACGACTACATAGATCGCCCCGTCATACCACTTTTTGAAGAATTGATTGACAACAAAGGTAGTAGCATCAGGCTGACACCATATTAGGCATATTAGCATTTAGCTAGTTCAATCAGGAGAGACTTAATGTAAAGAATGATAAAGTGTATTCACAAAGTGCACAAAGAGGAAAGTGGAGAAAATGAAGGACCAACTGGTATGACTGGTTGTGATGAAAACCGGGGGTGAATAGGGTGAAGGAGGCTTGACACTGACAGCTGACAGCAGCAGAGAGGAACAGTTTTAAACAGCAACAAGGTGACTGGCTCACAGAGGAAAATACAGAGAGTAAATGATAAACAGATAAGCATGAAGAAGGTCAGTCTTCCTGATTGACTTTAGGTGCTAATGCTGTTTTGTGTTTGCAAAAGGTCTGGTGGCATCAAATGGAAATCTATGGAAGCAACAGCGGAGATTTGCTCTTCATACACTGAGAAACTTTGGTGTGGGCAAGAAGAGCCTGGAGCCGTCCATCCAGCAGGAGTGCCAATATCTCACTGAGGCTTTTGCCCTTCAGCAAGGCAACAAACAAATATTATTTTTCAACAAGCAACAACTAATTGGCTAATGCTTCTTAACTAGTTACAGGGCGGTATGCTTTTTCACCATGACACATTCTTTTTTTTTTATCCCTTTTATTTCCTTCAACTTTGCTCCAACTTTGCAACATGCAGCAACACAGTGGAGCATTGAACTGTGAACTTTAGACCATGTGCATGTGACTCTTTATCATTTATACCAACCTGTTAATCATCAATAATCATGATCACTATGTCACAGTACTTTTCTTTACGTTTATTTTACAGGCAAGCCTTTTAATGCCCTGTCACTAATAAACAAAGCTGTGTCCAACATCATCTGCTGCCTGGTGTTTGGGGAACGCTTTGAGTACACCGACAAGCACTACCAGGGTATTCTTCAGAACTTCAGTGAAATAGTGCACTTACAGGGAAGTGTGTGGGTACAGGTGAGCCTCCTATGCAAACGAGATGCAGCATACTGTCATCTTTTTTTTAAATCAGGATTTATCCAGCCAGACCCCATACATCCGTTGATTTAAGGGGAATCTAATCTTTTTGTGAAAATATTGAATAATTTTACCTCAACAGTTTATTTATGTTTTTTTGATTTGATTTTAACAGTTTGTATTTCAATCAAACCATCTGAGACGTTTAGAGGGGGAACTGCTCCCAACTCATTAGCCAGATCTCCACCCTTTGTCTGTCTATTATCATTCTGGTATAGGGGAGAAAACCCTATGGCTTGTTTGTATTTCTTTAAACCAATCACAATCATCTTGGGCGGCGCAAAACCCAGGATGCAGCAACGGTGCCCTTGCAAAACCGTAACACGCAGATAGTGGAAGGGGAGTAAAATTCAGACTGAAATAGTCGTCCAATGGCAGACTTATACCTTCAGCCTACATCCTGTGAGCAAGACTACCAACTCATAGACATCTGAAACGTGACAAGAGGAACTAGACACAGCTATTTTTGTCACTGGCCAAAAAGGTTGGGAAATAATAGTTACCTGGATGTAACTCCAGTTCTATGAGAATGTGTGGAGCCCTCTAACAGACCCTTAGAACTGGAGTTACATCCATGTAACTACCATTTCTATGTCTTACATGCTCCGTCCTCTAATGGGATTCGCTATTGGTGAAAACCTAGGCGAAGGCCGCAAGGATGAGATGTAGTCTCAGCTGGGCCCGAACCAACACTAGTCCTAACCCCACCAAAACCCTGAAACAACAGCAGTCCCGCAGCCAAGCACGTACGACATACAAATACTAGTTTAATCCACAACATTGCACTTTATTGGTTTTTATGTGTTTTATTTATTTATTTATTTTTAAATCTTGTTCTGAAAAGTCACCACAGCTGGCAGATGAATGTAGTGGAGTAAAAAGTACAGTATTTCACTATGAAATGTAGTAGAAGGGAAAAATTGAGCAGAAGTACACTACGTGAGTAAATTACTCTCCACCACTGTGTGTAACAAACAAAACATAATTAAGTACAGTAGGATCAACAGAACATGGGCCCAACGGCAATTTTATTTACTGCCAGCAGGTGGTGATATTTCTTAGTCTACATCAAAACCCGGCAGGTCAGATATTCAATGAGTGGACACCAGTTACATAGTTACAAGTCCTATGAGCCTCTCTTTGAATGCTTAATGTTTTTCAGGTGTCATTAGCAATGGCTCCATATTATTTAAGTGTCTCATGACAGTGAGCCAGCATGCACAATATTAGGACCGTGAAACTGAAGCAGCTAAATGGAATTATGCCGTCATTAATTTGCGCTTTTCCTCTCGTGACATGTCAAAATGTGTTGTGAAAAGAGGCACATTGCAGAAAAAAAGAGGGGGAGTAGATAGTGACATAAGTGATAGCTCTGTTTAGGAGTGGGCAATATGGATAAAACCCTCTATCACAGTATATGTCATTTTATATTTGCGATATTGACTTATTGTGATTTGACAACTCCATCCTCAACCTGCGTCTGTGTTCAAGTTGAGAACTGTTGCCTGGTTCTCAGATGATCTGGTAACTGTCCTCATGCTCTGTAGGTTTATAACGCATTTCCCCGGCTGATGAAGTGGCTGCCTGGAACTCACCAGAAGATATTCACTCTGACACAAAGCTTATTTGACTTCATCGAAATCAAGATCAAAGAGCACAGAGACAGCCTTGACCCCTCCTCACCGAGAGACTACATTGACTGCTTCCTCACAGAGATGGGAGAGGTGAGTGTTTTTATGTGTGTGTATTGTGTTTGTTCTCTTTGCATTTTCTGAAGAAATATGTCAGCTGATACGAGAAAGTGTCTTTTGTTATTTGTTAACAGTTGTTTGTTTGTTATTGATAGAAGGAGGACGAAGATTCTGGTTTTGATTTCAAGAATTTGAGTGTTTGCACTCTGGACCTGTTTGGTGCTGGAACTGAAACTACTACCACTACTTTACACTGGGGACTGCTATACATGATCTACTACCCTGACATACAAGGTGTGTGTGAGTAATATCTGTCCCGCCCCATGTCTGCATGTTTTGTAAGTGTTTTGACTTTATGGTGTCAGGGGTCTCTCACAGGTCAGTCCTGTATTTGTGGGATGTGTTGCACGTCTTCTTCCCCTCAGTCGTCTACGCAGTACACAGACTCATAGTTTCCTGTTTCCACTGTGTGCAGAGAGGGTCCAGGCTGAGATAGATACTGTCATTGGTTCATCCAGAGAGCCCACTGTGACTGACAGAGAAAACATGCCCTACACTGATGCAGTCATCCATGAGATCCAGAGAATGGCCGACATCGTCCCCCTGAACGTGGTCCACATGACGTGCAAGGACACCACGCTGGACAAGTACACAATCCCAAAGGTACATGATGCCATGATGCACATGAGAAAGAATTGCTTCAACTCACTGATGATGAATCAACAATGGTTTTCTAACCAGTCCCTTTCAGCTATGTGAAGATAACTTTAATAAAAAGTAAAGTAAGTTGATTTTTATTCTGCATTGATATGAACTGAAAAACTGATAAACTGCCTGCAAGGTAAGAAATTAGTTTGAAAACCCATGTTATAGTATAAATAATCAGAAATGTATGTAGAAAATGAACATATTAATTTATGTAATAACCTATTACAGTCTATTTAGTAGCTCTTCTGGAGCTTTTGATCATATCACATGATCTTAATCAAACCTGTTGCCATGCAATTGTAGATGATCAAATTTCCATTTCTATTTTTTTTTTTGGAGCACTTTAAGATATTCTGGTCTGTGTTTGCTGACTTGTTGAGATTCAAAATTCATTGTTGACCTTGGAAACAGCAATTTACAAAAATGATCAATTACGATTTTGATTGTTCATCATTTTTATTATTGTTTTTAAATATCATGATTAGTTCGTCAACTACTGTTTCCAAGGTTGAGAATTAACCTTGTAGTTCAACCTTGTAATTTGTTGGGCAGCTCAAACGGTAGAGCGTGTTCCTGGCTGAGTCCGTACTGCAGCAGCCGTCCGACCAGGGCCCTTAACTGCATGTCATCCCCTCTCTATCTCCCACCTTTCCTTTCTCTCTCTGTCACTATTGGCAAACATGCCCAAAACCCTGAAAAAGACAACAACATGTAATTTGTTTATTTTCACCAGTTTTGTTTATTAAAACAAACTCCCTAGAAGAAATACCAAAAACGGTTTGATTTACCGTTTTCATTAATGGCATTTCCTCAGGGCACCATTATCCTGCCCACGCTGAACTCGGTTCTACACGATGAGTCGATGTGGGAAACTCCTCACACCTTCAACCCTCAACATTTTCTGGACCAGGACGGCAAATTTAGGAAGAGAGAGGCCTTCCTTCCTTTTTCAGCAGGTTAGTCAGAAGTTACAAGCCTCTAAAACTCACTTATATGTTGTTTAGACCAATCGTTTGCCTTTCTGACTGATACCCACAGCTGGGAGGGGATCAGGGTCCAATGTCATACTGTTTTCTTAGCTTGTTTCAGACTCAGCGGCAGCGATATTATATGGTCAAAGTGAATCAGTTTTAGAGGTTGTGTGAATACGACTCGTCTGTTGTCCTGTGTGTTCTCAGGAAAGCGTGTGTGTCTCGGGGAGCAGCTGGCCAGGATGGAGTTATTCCTCTTCTTTACCTCCCTCCTTCAGAGGTTTTCTTTCTCTGCATGTGCTGGAGAGCAGCCCACTCTGGAGTTCAAGTTAGGATCCATTCGCTATCCCAAACCTTACCGCCTCTGTGCCGTACCACGATAAACCACCAACTGAACCACCTGTTTCATAAAACAATGAATCAATGTGTTCCACTACATTTACCTGGTAATACATCAAGAATATCTGCTATATTATTTTTTTACTGCCTCTATAGTGTCAGTAAAACATAATTTCGAAGTAATTTTCTTCTTCTCAATCAATATGCCTTTTCAATAAAGAATTTTATATGAATGTATTCAAATATGCAATAAAATCCTTAAAACATTCCATTTTTTAAATCACTGGGATCAATATTCCTATTCTCATTTCTACATGACATTGGATTTGTCAGTTTTACTAAAACCTGATGTGTTTGTGTAAATAAATAATACTGAGATTGAGTTCATGCTTCTCATTCAGACCGCTGCGTGTTGATGTTCACACTGTGGTTTCAGTCTGAGGTCTGGCAGGTGAGAAAAACAACAGAGAAAAAGATAGATATATATACATTCACCACCCTCCCCCTATAAAGCCCCAGTTCATGCATTGTTTGTCTGCCTTGAAACTCAGCAACACAACTAGGACCAGCAGGACTTGTGGTTAGAGGGCTCCACACATACCCATAGAACTGGAGTTACATCTATGTAACTACCATTTCTGTCTCATACGTGTTTTGCCCTCTAATGGGCTTCGCTATTGGTTAAGACCTAGGCGAAGGCCGTAGGGATGAGATGTACCCCCAGCTGGGCCGAGAGAGTACTACACCGTGGTACTTCCACATAAATAAAAAATGTGAGTACTTCCTCTTGTGTATGTTTACACGCTTTTATTTTGAAGGATAGGCACGCAAACCGGAAGTGTTATCTTGGTGTTGTTACTTAAACATTCTGTTCATTCTCCTCATGGAGCTCTTTTGAAGTCGTGATATCGCTGTTACGACTGTCAGATAAATAAACTAGCATAATAAGCTAACAAATGGACACACTATACAAAGTACTCGGCTTGGAGTGGATGGACGGTAGGAGTATTTTGATATTTCTGTGTGTTTTTCTGTTGTTGACTAATGTTTTGAGGAACAGAGTCCCGACTAACTTTCCTCCTGGACCCTGGGCTCTTCCTTTGATTGGTGACCTTCATCGCATCGACCCCACCAGAATCCACCTGCAGTTCACAGAGGTATGTTGAGGCCAGACACACAGTATCATGTCTACTTTTTAATACACTATCTAATCTGATTCATTTTCTGTCAATAGACTAATTTATTTCAGAATATAACAATGTGTAACAATCATTTCAGCTGTACTTGTAGAAGTATATGCTTCTGGGTAGTTTAATGTATAACAATCCATCATTTTATAAGCTCTTTGTATGTTATGGATGCAAAAATGTTGATTTGTAAAGTGTCAAACAAATGTATAATATGTAATATTTCCCTTTGAATTGTAGTGGAATAAAAGTAGAAAGTGGCATGAAAAGAAGAGACACAAGTGAAGTACAAGTACCTCAAATGTATACTTCAGCACAGTACTTGAGTAAATGCTCTTAGTTACATTCCACCACTGATTGATACTGTATTGTCCAGAAGGCTGCCTGGTGTGCTCTGCATCTGGTCAGAGGTACTGGAGGGACCGTTGTTATGGGACATTTAATATTTGTGTATTTATTATTTTAGTCTGTCACCGAAAGGGAATTTAGAGTGGAAGAAAAAACAAATTTACACTAGTATCAACAATGCCAATTAAAGAGGGTACAGTAGTCAATATGTTTAGTTAAGCTTTTAGATTTTTTTTGCGGTCAAGAATACACATTATCAACACATTTACCTTATGAAGTGGTGAAATGATACTAAATCATTGTATAAAAAAACGAACAAAATCAAACATAATATTCTCTGACCTAAAAAAGCCTGAGCTTATATCTACCCTTAATAATTATCAACACATTACCCTTAGTCTACCCAGAATAGCAGTCAAACCAAGAGATTAAACATTAGTTGACATCCTCAGAAAACACCGGTCTGCTCTCTGTGTTCAGTTTGCAGAGAAATATGGAAACATCTTCAGCCTTCAGATCTTTGGCGGAAGGGCTGTGGTCATCAATGGCTACAAGCTTGTGCGAGAGGCACTGGTCCAAAAAGGAGACGACTACATAGATCGCCCCGTCATACCACTTTTTGAAGAATTGATTGACAACAAAGGTAGTAGCATCAGGCTGACACCATATTAGGCATATTAGCATTTAGCTAGTTCAATCAGGAGAGACTTAATGTAAAGAATGATAAAGTGTATTCACAAAGTGCACAAAGAGGAAAGTGGAGAAAATGAAGGACCAACTGGTATGACTGGTTGTGATGAAAACCGGGGGTGAATAGGGTGAAGGAGGCTTGACACTGACAGCTGACAGCAGCAGAGAGGAACAGTTTTAAACAGCAACAAGGTGACTGGCTCACAGAGGAAAATACAGAGAGTAAATGATAAACAGATAAGCATGAAGAAGGTCAGTCTTCCTGATTGACTTTAGGTGCTAATGCTGTTTTGTGTTTGCAAAAGGTCTGGTGGCATCAAATGGAAATCTATGGAAGCAACAGCGGAGATTTGCTCTTCATACACTGAGAAACTTTGGTGTGGGCAAGAAGAGCCTGGAGCCGTCCATCCAGCAGGAGTGCCAATATCTCACTGAGGCTTTTGCCCTTCAGCAAGGCAACAAACAAATATTATTTTTCAACAAGCAACAACTAATTGGCTAATGCTTCTTAACTAGTTACAGGGCGGTATGCTTTTTCACCATGAAACATTCTTTTTTTTTTATCCCTTTTATTTCCTTCAACTTTGCTCCAACTTTGCAACATGCAGCAACACAGTGGAGCATTGAACTGTGAACTTTAGACCATGTGCATGTGACTCTTTATCATTTATACCAACCTGTTAATCATCAATAATCATGATCACTATGTCACAGTACTTTTCTTTACGTTTATTTTACAGGCAAGCCTTTTAATGCCCTGTCACTAATAAACAAAGCTGTGTCCAACATCATCTGCTGCCTGGTGTTTGGGGAACGCTTTGAGTACACCGACAAGCACTACCAGGGTATTCTTCAGAACTTCAGTGAAATAGTGCACTTACAGGGAAGTGTGTGGGTACAGGTGAGCCTCCTATGCAAACGAGATGCAGCATACTGTCATCTTTTTTTTAAATCAGGATTTATCCAGCCAGACCCCATACATCCGTTGATTTAAGGGGAATCTAATCTTTTTGTGAAAATATTGAATAATTTTACCTCAACAGTTTATTTATGTTTTTTTGATTTGATTTTAACAGTTTGTATTTCAATCAAACCATCTGAGACGTTTAGAGGGGGAACTGCTCCCAACTCATTAGCCAGATCTCCACCCTTTGTCTGTCTATTATCATTCTGGTATAGGGGAGAAAACCCTATGGCTTGTTTGTATTTCTTTAAACCAATCACAATCATCTTGGGCGGCGCAAAACCCAGGATGCAGCAACGGTGCCCTTGCAAAACCGTAACACGCAGATAGTGGAAGGGGAGTAAAATTCAGACTGAAATAGTCGTCCAATGGCAGACTTATACCTTCAGCCTACATCCTGTGAGCAAGACTACCAACTCATAGACATCTGAAACGTGACAAGAGGAACTAGACACAGCTATTTTTGTCACTGGCCAAAAAGGTTGGGAAATAATAGTTACCTGGATGTAACTCCAGTTCTATGAGAATGTGTGGAGCCCTCTAACAGACCCTTAGAACTGGAGTTACATCCATGTAACTACCATTTCTATGTCTTACATGCTCCGCCCTCTAATGGGATTCGCTATTGGTGAAAACCTAGGCGAAGGCCGCAAGGATGAGATGTAGTCTCAGCTGGGCCCGAACCAACACTAGTCCTAACCCCACCAAAACCCTGAAACAACAGCAGTCCCGCAGCCAAGCACGTACGACATACAAATACTAGTTTAATCCACAACATTGCACTTTATTGGTTTTTATGTGTTTTATTTATTTATTTATTTTTAAATCTTGTTCTGAAAAGTCACCACAGCTGGCAGATGAATGTAGTGGAGTAAAAAGTACAGTATTTCACTATGAAATGTAGTAGAAGGGAAAAATTGAGCAGAAGTACACTACGTGAGTAAATTACTCTCCACCACTGTGTGTAACAAACAAAACATAATTAAGTACAGTAGGATCAACAGAACATGGGCCCAACGGCAATTTTATTTACTGCCAGCAGGTGGTGATATTTCTTAGTCTACATCAAAACCCGGCAGGTCAGATATTCAATGAGTGGACATCAGTTACATAGTTACAAGTCCTATGAGCCTCTCTTTGAATGCTTAATGTTTTTCAGGTGTCATTAGCAATGGCTCCATATTATTTAAGTGTCTCATGACAGTGAGCCAGCATGCACAATATTAGGACCGTGAAACTGAAGCAGCTAAATGGAATTATGCCGTCATTAATTTGCGCTTTTCCTCTCGTGACATGTCAAAATGTGTTGTGAAAAGAGGCACATTGCAGAAAAAAAGAGGGGGAGTAGATAGTGACATAAGTGATAGCTCTGTTTAGGAGTGGGCAATATGGATAAAACCCTCTATCACAGTATATGTCATTTTATATTTGCGATATTGACTTATTGTGATTTGACAACTCCATCCTCAACCTGCGTCTGTGTTCAAGTTGAGAACTGTTGCCTGGTTCTCAGATGATCTGGTAACTGTCCTCATGCTCTGTAGGTTTATAACGCATTTCCCCGGCTGATGAAGTGGCTGCCTGGAACTCACCAGAAGATATTCACTCTGACACAAAGCTTATTTGACTTCATCGAAATCAAGATCAAAGAGCACAGAGACAGCCTTGACCCCTCCTCACCGAGAGACTACATTGACTGCTTCCTCACAGAGATGGGAGAGGTGAGTGTTTTTATGTGTGTGTATTGTGTTTGTTCTCTTTGCATTTTCTGAAGAAATATGTCAGCTGATACAAGAAAGTGTCTTTTGTTATTTGTTAACAGTTGTTTGTTTGTTATTGATAGAAGGAGGACGAAGATTCTGGTTTTGATTTCAAGAATTTGAGTGTTTGCACTCTGGACCTGTTTGGTGCTGGAACTGAAACTACTACCACTACTTTACACTGGGGACTGCTATACATGATCTACTACCCTGACATACAAGGTGTGTGTGAGTAATATCTGTCCCGCCCCATGTCTGCATGTTTTGTAAGTGTTTTGACTTTATGGTGTCAGGGGTCTCTCACAGGTCAGTCCTGTATTTGTGGGATGTGTTGCACGTCTTCTTTCCCTCAGTCGTCTACGCAGTACACAGACTCATAGTTTCCTGTTTCCACTGTGTGCAGAGAGGGTCCAGGCTGAGATAGATACTGTCATTGGTTCATCCAGAGAGCCCACTGTGACTGACAGAGAAAACATGCCCTACACTGATGCAGTCATCCATGAGATCCAGAGAATGGCCGACATCGTCCCCCTGAACGTGGTCCGCATGACGTGCAAGGACACCACGCTGGACAAGTACACAATCCCAAAGGTACATGATGCCATGATGCACATGAGAAAGAATTGCTTCAACTCACTGATGATGAATCAACAATGGTTTTCTAACCAGTCCCTTTCAGCTACTTGAAGATAACTTTAATAAAAAGTAAAGTAAGTTGATTTTTATTCTGCATTGATATGAACTGAAAAACTGATAAACTGCCTGCAAGGTAAGAAATTAGTTTGAAAACCCATGTTATAGTATAAATAATCAGAAATGTATGTAGAAAATGAACATATTAATTTATGTAATAACCTATTACAGTCTATTTAGTAGCTCTTCTGGAGCTTTTGATCATATCACATGATCTTAATCAAACCTGTTGCCATGCAATTGTAGATGATCAAATTTCCATTTCTTTTTTTTTTTGGAGCACTTTAAGATATTCTGGTCTGTGTTTACTGAATTGTTGAGATTCAAAATTCATTGTTGACCTTGGAAACAGCAATTTACAAAAATGATCAATTACGAATTAACCTTGTAGTTCAACCTTGTAATTTGTTGGGCAGCTCAAACGGTAGAGCGTGTACCTGGCTGAGTCCGTACTGCAGCAGCCGTCCGACCAGGGCCCTTAACTGCATGTCATCCCCTCTCTATCTCCCACCTTTCCTTTCTCTCTCTGTCACTATTGGCAAACATGCCCAAAACCTTGAAAAAGACAACAACATGTAATTTGTTTATTTTCACCAGTTTTGTTTATTAAAACAAACTCCCTAGAAGAAATACCAAAAACTGTTTGATTTACCGTTTTCATTAATGGCATTTCCTCAGGGCACCATTATCCTGCCCACGCTGAACTCGGTTCTACACGATGAGTCGATGTGGGAAACTCCTCACACCTTCAACCCTCAACATTTTCTGGACCAGGACGGCAAATTTAGGAAGAGAGAGGCCTTCCTTCCTTTTTCAGCAGGTTAGTCAGAAGTTACAAGCCTCTAAAACTCACTTATATGTTGTTTAGACCAATCGTTTGCCTTTCTGACTGATACCCACAGCTGGGAGGGGATCAGGGTCCAATGTCATACTGTTTTCTTAGCTTGTTTCAGACTCAGCGGCAGCGATATTATATGGTCAAAGTGAATCAGTTTTAGAGGTTGTGTGAATACGACTCGTCTGTTGTCCTGTGTGTTCTCAGGAAAGCGTGTGTGTCTCGGGGAGCAGCTGGCCAGGATGGAGTTATTCCTCTTCTTTACCTCCCTCCTTCAGAGGTTTTCTTTCTCTGCATGTGCTGGAGAGCAGCCCAGTCTGGAGTTCATATTAGGATCCATTCGCTATCCCAAACCTTACCGCCTCTGTGCCGTACCACGATAAACCACCAACTGAACCACCTGTTTCATAAAACAATGAATCAATGTGTTCCACTACATTTACCTGGTAATACATCAAGAATATGTATTCTTTCTATATTCTTTTACTGCCTCTATAAAACATACTTAAGATGTATTTTTCCCCTCTTCTCAATCAATAGACCTTTTCAGTTAAGAATTTCTTTCAATGTATTCAAATATGCCATAAAATCTATATTCCCAGATTTTTTCAGATTTGCTAAAACCTGATGTGGGAAAAAAACAAACTGAAAAGATGGATCACTCTGTAAAGTGACCAAACTAAAAATGACTGTGTAAACTGCTGTTATCATGATTCCAAATAAAGTAAAAAAAAATGTTAAATGAATAAAACTAAAACCTGATGTGTGTGTAAATAAATAATACTGAGATTTAGTCCATGCTGCTCATTCAGACCGCTGCGTGTTCATGTTCACACTTTCAGTCTGAGGTTTGGCAGGTGAGAAAAACACTCAAATTAGAAAAAAACCATGAAGTCAGTCTCAGTGCTGTTTATCAACCTGAGCAGGTGTGATAGTTTGCAGTAAACTGGGTGTTTCAGTCAGGCTCTGTGGAGTATGAAGTTTGTGTGACAGAAAACTTCAATAAAAAATGACTTATATTTGGTCAGCATGAAGCACTGAATTCTGTCACTTTACATAAAAAAGTAGCTATTTTTCTTAAATTGAACCTTTGACATTTTACATGCAGACACGTCAGTTCTTAAAATTAGCAAACCTTGATGTCTCTCTTATCTTTGCATGAACACGCAAACCACCTCTTAACTTCTGGGTTTTCCCTGTAAAGCTTTTGAAGTCAGAAATGGAAAAAAGAAAAAAAAACACAGCGAAAGGCCTGAGACAGTCTCAGTCTCTGCTCACTTCTCCTCTAACACAGTCGGCACTGTGAGGGACTATAAACATAAGCAAGCAGCAAAATGAGGAAAGATATGGGTGGATTTGTTCCTTTTATGTGAAGTGACCTCTTTCAGACTAAAAGTGTAAGTTTTACCAACTTAACTACTTAAAAGGCAGACCATGTATATTTATTGTCACTTCAGAGATAACTTCCATGTTTTTGATGTCATGTGAATCAACTGTTTGCTTTGCTCTTCGCTGCACCAGCACATTTAGAGCCAAGTGTCAGGACCAGTGGAAACCAGCAAAATGAGGCTGCTGTGAAGCTACAGTCAGCATGTTTTTCAAAGCAAAGACTGATGTCACACAACATGTTACATGTTGGGTTGATCACTTGATTATCTGCTAACAGCAGCATGTTTAAAGAGGGCAGGTGCTCAGCACACTGACATTCAAAGTCAACTGAACCGTTGTGGTGATGAAAAACAGGCTACTGAAGTAGGGCACCAAAGTACTGAAGCTGATGTTCAAAGTTTGTGCGTTTTCCAAAATACCACCAAACTAGGTCACTGGCCTCTTTAAGACGTGTCATTCTCCCAGCAGAGATCATTTCAGTCACATGCATCTCACAAGGCAAGTCATCGGAGGAGGATGTAACTACGGCTAAAAACTTGTTGGATTGTACCTTGATAAGAAAACCTTAAAGGCACGCAGGCGGCAGGAACTTCTGGTGAGCTTTATCTGTACTAACAACTCTATCTATTAACGTAACTTGGTGGTTTGTTGTGTCTTTGGTGGAGAAGAAAATGTGGGGAAACATGTCATAACCGGATTGATTGTCTCCAGTCAAGATGCCTTTTAAGATCAAATGTTCCCATTTGACGCAGTGCACGTTAATCTCAGTGAAATCTCAGTGGTATCAGCAGGTCATCACAGTGACAGAAACGTCCTCTCTCTTATCTGCCACGCTGCATGTGTCACAGAGGTACTATGACTGGAGCTGCCTGCACTTCTGTAAATGTTATCAGCCACAAAAAAACCAAAAAAAACCCAACAAAGTCCAACAAAACACTGTCTCCTCCTCATGTTTGCTAGATCGTCTCCTGTAAACAGATAGCTGAGGTGCATTTTGAACTGACTTTATTCACGTGAATTCCCATTAAAGGATTTTTTTTAGAAAGAAATATTTGGTGATTTATAATAAGAATAACTTTTCTTCACAGGTGCTGAGTCATGCTGAGTGGGTTCTGAGAGACTAAGAAAGATGAGCTGAGATGAATCTCTACTCAACCATTTGGAGATTCATTATTATACTTCTCAGTTTTTCCAACAAGCGTGAGTATCACAGTCTATCTATCCATACATCTACCCGTCCATTCACATTATTACTATTAGCCGGTTTCTCTCTGGCGCAGCTCAGTCCCTGAATCAGTGAGAGAACTGGATCACAGTTTGGTAGATTTTGTGGCTTCGAGCTCTAAACCTTGCTTTTGCAGCTCTGACCACAGCAGTGAGGTAAAAAAGTGTTTCGATCTTTACGTTTAACAGTCAATAATCACATTTTTTTGTCTCAATCCTTTCTTGGCATGCCTGATTGTAAAGCCAGCAATGGGGGTTGATAATAAAAATGGGAAGAGAGGAGATACTTTGTGTCGCAGAATCGCATCCCTGACAGCTTCAGTGCATTTGGGGTTTAAACATGTTTACCCTCTAATTTAACATGATTGCTCAGCCTTGGACAGCGGGGCTATGAACACCTGTGCGTCTGTCTTTGCTGCACAGGTGGATGCCTTCTGCTTCCTGCTGGCTGCCAGCGCTTCAATGGCCGTGGCTACCTGACAGTAGAACCAGCTCCACTCTTCCTCCTGGGCTCCAACCTGACAGTGTCCTGCCACATCACAGAAAATCAGCAGCAGGAATGGTAGAAATATGATATGATATGATGCAATATGACGTATTGTGTCCTGTACCTAAATTCCTTCAGATATGTTAAACGTGTGACTCTGTTTTGTTGAGATGCAGATATGTTACTGTCTTCCAGGTTCAAAATATCACTGGAGCTGAATGGTAAGGTTGTGAATCCTTGGAAGAGAGTTGACAGCAACACGATGATATTCCAACTGGTCAATGTCCGGAAGCCACAATCTATAGTTGTCTGCAAGATGATCACTGATCAGCTGCCTCAGACTGTTGGTGGACTGGACCTACAAGGCGGGTGTATGTACAGTTGGCTCTGATGTCTACAGTCATATAAATGTAGGATTGAATGAGCGGTAGTGTGCCAAAAAAACGAAGGAAAGACATATTTTTTGTTTCCCAGCAGGCATACAAAAAGAAATGACAGTTCTTTTTCTATTTTGTTTTCCACCCTCTAAGTCCCTCCAGATGAACCTGAAAATATTACCTGTGAAACTTCACGGAGCTCAGATCTTATAAACTGCTCGTGGGACCGAGGACGGGAAACACACTTGCCTACCACCTACAACATTTCAGTCAACAGGTGTGGTGTTATTTTTAGGTCAAATTAAGCTGTCACCTTCTTTTATCACAGGTCTATATATATATATACATATATATATATATGTATATATATATATATATATATATATATATGTATGTATATGCTTTTGACAACAGCAAACTGTATTTTTAACTCTTGTTTTATCATCAGACTAAATGGGACCCAGATACTGGTACATCAGATCCAGGGTGCTGAAGAAATCACCATACCACCTGCAGTGATCGATGAAAACACTAAATACCAGTTGATTATCACAGCTTACAACCACTTTGGAGCATCGCTGTCGGATCCATTCATCCTGTCAGTGAAGGATATCGGTAAGCTCTCGTTTCTGTTACACCTAAACACATTTATCTTCATCGGAAGTATTTTCCTGAGAAATGAGTCATCCTGTGAACTGTTGTGTTAAGAGAGTCACAGTTTGATTAATTTGACCTTGTTATCAGTAAACTGTTTCCCTGTTTTTGTAATGTCTCTTTGAAGTGAACGATTTTTGATATCCGTTGCAACAGCCTTGACATTTTGAGTCATTACTGAATTAGCTGCTGTTTTACTGGTTGTTTTGGAGTTATTTCAGTATGCTGGGCGCTCATCACACTGGACAATCACTGTCGCTCGTGTGCACGTCACTTCTATGTTCTCTTGTATTGCAGTGATACCAGAGACCCCTCTTATTACGCAGATAGATTTTGGGTCCAAAGCAGCCATGTTGCGTTGGAAAACGGCTGAATCCTCAGAGCATCTCAGATCCGACGTCAGGCTCCGCACACATAATGGCTCCTGGGTAAAGTGATGTTATGACACCTGTGATAGCAGCATCAGCCTTCATCATGCAGTGTGCGGGTGACCTAATCTAAAAATGTTATTTAGGGAGCGGGAAAGGGAACGGAGCTCAGTGAAGGTCTGATACAAGTGGATGGCCTGAAGCCTCTGACTGAATATGAGCTCCAGATGAGAACATGCAAGTCAACATCAGGACTTATGCATACCAACACGCCCAGCTTCACGCCCAGGTCACCCTCCAGCAGAAGGCCGCTCTGCAGCAAGTGGAGCCCATCTGTGAGGGGGAGAAGCCCTGGAAAAGGCAAGCTCACAATCTTCACATAGCATGTAACTCAGGCAATATGAATGTGATGATGTGAGAGTTTGTCGTCACTCAAACAAAACCCACAACTTGCGGTTAAACTTATCTTTAGGTCCATCGCAGCAGTTGCATGTGTGGAGCGTGTTAGGCAGCCAGGGGACAAATGGGCGGCGGATGGTGACAGTTTTGTGGAAGGTAATGTGTCAAAGCTATTTGTTTGCTCTGGGTTTTATGTTGATTTGGCCCATTTTGTAATACAAAGGTGCACCAAAAAACAGAAATAGTTTTTTCTAATATATTAATTTGCTTTCTTGGAGATATAAAGTATTAATTAATGAGCTTTAGAGGTGCTGGTAGGTGGATTTCTTTCCTTTGGACAGAGCCAGGCTAGCTGTCTCCCCCTGTTTCCAGTCTTCATGCTAAGCTAAGCTAACCATCTGGTAGCTGAGAGTTCATATTTAAATGACAGATATGGCTTGGTATCAACTCCTGGCAAGAAAGCAAATAACTGTATTTCCCAAATTGTCAAAATGTTCCCTTAAATCGTATTTATTGGGTGATGTCGAGAAGCTAACCTTCAGTGATGGATGGACTTCTTCCCCAGCCTCTGTCTCCAGAAGACTACAGTGGTGAGGTGCAACAGTACAAGATCTTTCTAGGTAATGACCAGAAACAGGAGGTGACCTGTCATGCTGCTTGGAGCCGGTGTTCAGTTCAGGTACCAGCAGAGGTCCAGGCACTAAGTGTCAGTGCTGTCACCTTGTATGGGACATCTCCACCGACAGATGTGCCACTCAGACACTCAGGTACTCAAATATTAGACACAGAAGACAAACATAGCAAAACATGTTAGAGTAAAAGGAAAAAAACAATAAAGTATGGTCCTTTAGGTGATTTTGGACCTGTTTTGAGAGAGTTGGCTCCTGCACCTAATGGCAGTGCTGTGTTCGTCTCCTGGTCGTTGGCGGGGAAACAGCAGTGGTCAACATCTGGAGGAGAACTGCTGCATTATGTGTTAGAATGGACAAGCGTACCTGTGGCAGAGCTGCAGTGGCAAACACTGGCTAAAGATCAAAACAGCACATCCATCACAGGTACTGGTACAGGTGCACGCTTGGTATTGCATTATATTTTAAAAAAGCCACAAAATGTTTTATCCATAACATTGCACAAAACTTTTGTAACTACAGACAAAAGGGCTTCAATTACTAGTGTAATTCACCAACTGCTTGATCTAGCAGTGGCCTCTTGTGGGCAGTTGGTGAATTACACTAGTTTGTGCTTTTATAACTATTAACGATTTAACATTGATATGATACTCTAAAAACTGAAGCCAAATTTGATTAGCAAAGTTGAGCATGAAACATAGTGCAGTTCATGGTGTGAGTGTTTAGTTTTCCTGTATTGTTTCAGGTCTGACTGCAGGTGTGAGGTACAGTATCTCTCTGTATGCTGTGACCACCAGAGGTGTTAGTGCTCCATCATCTGGTCTGGTCTACTCCAAAGAACAGAGTAAGATTCATAGATTACACATGTCCCCAAAAGCAGTTTATTTCTACAGTTTTGAATTAAAACATGAAAATGTTTCAACATCTGAGTGTAACATGATAGATTTTGCACATTCGGACCACATATGGCATTTATATACAAAATGGACAGTTTACAGCCACCATCCTCTCTCTGTCTCCTTGCATGTGTTTCAGAGCCAGAGGCTGGTCCCAAAATGTCCGTACTGGTCCACAAGGCCAGATGGATCCAGATCCAGTGGGACGAGCTGCCTGTAGACCAGCAGAGAGGCTTCATCACACACTACACCGTCTATCTCCAGACGCTGAACTCCAACAACACTGAATTTAGCAGTGAGCAGCTACACTGTGTCCTTTGTGTGTGTGTGTGTTGGTCTTGTATATGTGAAGATAGCTGAAATAAGAATCGATTAATTGATTAAGTTGTAAAAACAAACATTCCCTGGTTCCAGGTTTTCAATTCACAATGATTAGCTTTTATTTGTCTTATGTGGGGTTTTAGACTGTAAGTCAAACAAACCTAGCAATCTGAAGACGTCACCTTGTGCTTTGGGGCATTGTGAAAGGCATTTTAAACAATCGATTGACTGTTGCAGTCGTACCTGTGAACATGGGTAGGCTGTCCTAAATCAATAATCTGGAACATTTTCTAAATGTTTTAATCCCATTTTTCAATGCTGTGAGTACCACAAACAAAACTCCATTCATCTCTATTGCCAGGCCAAGACAGGTATTTTAAAACCTGATTTATCCCAAAACTATTTGCTTGGCTGGACACCACCGGGGGTAAGTGAGAGAACATAGGTTTTCGTAATTTGAGGGAACTTGCTGTGTCAAAATAAAATCACACTTTGATCTGAAGGTTTGGAGGAAATGCGACTTTGCTGCGAGTTGTTTCCTGTTCTCATACATCAAGAGGACTTCTCTTTATGGTGCTCATTTAACCATATGTTGTATGTGTGTGTGTGTGTGTGTATGTACTTTACCTTGGTCAGGCTATGTATGCACACGTGTGGGAAATTATATATGCAGTAGTATGCTTATATTGTGTTTCAGTCACTGTTGCATAATGGAAAGTGTGCAAACAGCATTCCATTGATACTCCCCTCCCACAAACCTGCAGTGCATCAGCAGGGTTTTTCACCTCTCACTTCCAGTAATGGGGTGAAATTCAAACGTTAAACCGCTAGTTGATTGTTTTACTTTTTTGGGATTAATTATTTATTGAAACAGCCAAAATATCAGAGCCGAAGGAGCATAACAGATGTTACTACCTTGATAAAGAAAACTCATCCCCATACATTAACATTTGCTTGGAGTTATATCCCGTCCTGATTGTCTGCTTGTGTTTGGCAGTAAGTTCTCAACATGTAACTGAGGAATGCAGATGTTCAGCAGTGAGCCAACTGATGTTTCAAACCCTGGTTGTCATTATTTTCACAGTGTCTTCAGTGAATCATACAGTTTTCTAGAAGTGGCTTTGACCACGAACAGGAAGCCATGTGACTACATGCACACATGCAACCATAAGGCTGTTACTAACCAGCCTGCAACACACACTATTTCTGGAACTTTAGTGTAAAAGCACCTGAGAGCTTACTTTTTCCTCTTTCTTATGTGGCATTTCGTGTGTATACTGGATGCTTTCTTTACGTCATTTCACAAGACTTTTTATTTAAGATTTCTTGAATGTGTTATCTTATTCTCAGCCTTAGCAGTTAATCTTGCCTAATTAAATAGGCAATAAATAAACTTAAATAACTAAAATAACATGACATGACGTCATTTGCTTCGCTTCCAGTGATGGTGTCTGGCTCCGGCCCCAGACAGAAGTGGCTGGACTGTCCTGAAGGAGATCTGGCACTGCAGCTGAGTGCATCCACCTCAGCAGGAGAAGGGCCGCGGGGGAGCCGGATCTCCTCTCAGTCTGCAACCCCTGCAGGTCAGTCTCCCGCTGCCATCCCATGCACCCATTAAAATCATCTTAATCAACCTATTAAGCATTTGCCTGTAACTGTTATTCCCCTCCGTTTATAAAGTGGGAAGATTAAAGAGCACTTTGTTTTGTTAACTCTGTGACAGTTGCTCTACTAAACTGTTGTGTCTTTCCCTTCTTGTTCCCTCTAGTTGGCCTGGTGATTGTGATTGTTTTCATCATCACAGTGTTTATAGCGATCATAGCCAATCTGATGTGCTGGAGCTGTGTAAGGGAAAGGTATTAGGAAACATTATCTGTGCCTAAACATCATTGTTACATGGAAAACAACAGTCACCATAACAGACACCAGACATCATCTACTATTAGTGAAAGTATTCTGAGGATCACACACACATCACTTTTTTTTCTCCGTCTCCTGGAGCTGATTTTGAGTGTGTATAGGTTTTGTTTTACTAGCAACCAGAATGGGTGATCCTGTGGCTGATTTTCATGAAATCCACCACAACATGAGCACATTAGCAAGAAACCACACGATTAACATGAACAGAAACCTAAACCCTAATATACTACATGTGGTCAAAGCACCCCATTCTGATGGTGGTTTTAGCTGTGGAGCTACTGAATGTGTGCTTCATGCAATAAGGCATTGCCACCATTAGTCATACACAGAAGTCTGTACATTTTGCATCATTACTGCATCTGATAATGAACTATGATTATCAATAATGCCTTTAAAAACCTAATTGTCTTTCTATCTCAGGATCAAACAGAAATGTATATCCTGGAGACCTGCCTGGTATGATGAAAACTTACCAAAACCAGGAAACAGTCTTGCCATCAGACTACTGGAGGTAATCAGAGCAAGCTAATGAAGCTAACTGTGCTAACCATTCAGCAGCTAGCAACTGCAACAACTGCACCAACGACAATACGAGCAAGATGATATGCTATCAAAGATAGTTCTTAAAGGATAGAAATCAATTATCTACCATTTTATTACAATTTACTTCAGCACAATGAAATATGCTAAAACACTGAGGTTTCTAGAGGTTTAGCAGTCTAGACTACAGTAGGAAGTGATGCCAGTTGTTACTTTCTGCTTTCGCTCAGACAACATGCAACTTTGTAAGCTGCTGCAAGTGAACACCAGAGATTTGTCCACATGTATTCACTTCAAATCTAATCTATCTGTCCCCAGCAGGACAGAAGTGAACCGTCCTTCTCGTCCACGTACAGTGACCCTCCGCTGTCCCCCATCAGTTTGATCTCTCAGGAGGAGAGGGACAACGTGTACCCCAACATCCACGTCGAAATACCCAAGGTTGGATCGGGACAAACCACAGCAGGGACTCCTTTGCTGATGGCGGATTCTGGGATAATGCCTGTTGAGCATGTCAGCTACAAACCCCAGATTGTGGCTCTCCAGGGAGAGGAGGTGAAGGAGACAGAAGAAGAACAGAGGGACGTACCAACAAGTGGAGAGGAAGACAGATGTTCAAGTGCATTCGGAGGATTAATGGGAGGCTTGCTGTCCAGTGTGAAGTTGGATTTCTCTGATTCACCTCAGGGGCTGACTCTCAGCTCTGTTAGAGGTCTTTTGTGGCCTAAAACTCCTGAAACAACAAGCGTCCTGGATGGAAGCTTTTTACCGGGGAGGAGGGGGACCGAGAATGACGTGGAAGCGGATTCTTCCTCTCTGGATTTACAGCAGGGTGAAATAACGACTCCAGACACAGAAGACACTTTATTATCTCAGTACACACTTGAGACAACACTGAATGGTGGTTATTTCCCTCAGGTAGCTACACTCTGTGATGCACAGAGGTAACAGGGACGATGGGAACGACACAAACAGGATAATCTGCACTACTAAACTGATTTTCAAGAAAGCATTATTCAAGCAAGCTAATAAACGAATAAGAAATGTTTATATTGAGTTTGATTGAATGCCATTCTAATAAGTGTGTAGCAATTCCTCACTTTCAATATAGACACGTTATAAAGTAACTAATGGTTTTGTTAATGTTAAATGAATCATTAATTGATGCTTTAAAGATTAGTAATAGGGACAACTTCTGGGTTATCAGGTTGTGGAAAATCCCTTTGGCTGGCCTGTATCTACCTGCAGTAGGTGGACAGCAATGTCAGTCAGTCAGTCGGTCCACCACAACAACTAGTGGATGGATTCCTGTGAAAAGTTGCACAGACACTCATGTTCCCCAGAGGATGTATCCTAATGACTTCCCCTGACATTTCCCCTAGTGCCTCCATGAGGTTGACATTTGGTGGTTTTAAATAAAAAGTCTCAACAACTATTGGATGGATCACCATAAAAATTGGTGCACACATTTATGTTCCTCTCAGGATTAACTGTTATACCTTTGATGAGCTCCGACTTTTCTTCTAGGGCCATCATCACATTACGATCCTAGTTTGTCCAGTACTTTGATTTTAGACCAAATACCTAAACTAATGACATTACCATCAGCCTCAGCTGTGCTTTGTATTAGGTCCTAATTAGCAAATGTTAGCATGTTGACACACTAAACTAAGATGGTGAACGTGGTAAATATTATACCTGCTAAACATCAACATGTTAGTATTGTCATTGTGAGTGTCGTCAATTTCTTCTTCATTCCCCAGATGTAGGCGATGACTTGATGATGGAAGGAGACTCCGCTGATACTGACTTTTCACATAATATTCTTTATTTGCATCAAAGATCAGGATCAACAGGCATGCGCATCTTAACCTGGACAGCACCCGTAGCCGAATCAGTACTGCTGCCTCGAACACTGTTCAACCTCGTCCTTTATACATTTAGGCATACATAGGGTCCTATTATAACTCACACATCATGAGCATGTTAGCATACTGGTGTTAGCATTTAGCTCCGCTGTGCCTCACAGAGCTGCTAGTGTGGCTCGTAGTCTTCTTATTAAGCTCTTTAATACATGAAGAACACGTCTCCAATGGAAACATGGACCAAAACTTTAGCTGCAGAATTGTTGATGTACTAGGAATTGAGTACATCATTAATAAAGGATTGTGAGTTTCTTTATGAGCCATGAGTCTGCAGTTATGAATATTAGTAAGCCATTACTAAAGGTGTTTTTCACTATAATGATTTAACAAGTCTGCAGCTATACATGTTATTTTAAGGTTGCCCTGCAGATTTCCATGGATGGTGAGTGGTCAAACTGTCCAAAAGCTAAAAAAAAGAATATGCTTCTTTCAGCTGGCTTATTACTGATACTATTAATAAAGCCATATTTACAACTTGTTGAACCACCTACAGTTGTTCTGTATGGACTGCAGAAAGTGTTTCTGTCATTTAAATATTAGGGTGTGACCTCTGTTTGTTTCTAATGTTAGCCATCGTGTTCTGTGAGCAGTGAAGTGACGCTGAGTGTGAAATTATTCCTAAACACACCCAGACAAGGGTCAGTTGGGGGGGTTTCCTTGTTACAGACAATGGCTCTCTCTGTGTGGTGTAGAAATCAGCTCTTGAAGTGCACCACCTGCAGTTAAACACCGTTTTTTAAGAACTTCCTGAGAGTCATCTCACTTCCTCATTGATCGTCTAAATTTCAGGAGGGTGGCCTCCACTTCACTGACAGGATGAAGTTGGAGGAAGTCTTCTGGAGACTTTATCATCCTCAAAAATCACCTGTCACTCTATCTGATGTTTTTTGTTGTTTAACGCGTCTGCTGTTTTATTAATCTTGAGGCCAGTATTGTGCCAGTGCATCTAAATACATCTAAAGGTGTAATGTGGTGCAGCTATAGTGGAAAGTCCCCCACTGCACCACATGGGGATATGATTGAGGGAGTGAGAGGCTTTGGGCTGTGTGGAAAATGTGATGATAAAACTTCTTCTTGAGGGTTTATGTGCTGTTGCGCTTCCTCCTTTAACAAGTGTCATTCACTCCAAGATGTAATCTTTTAATCTAACATCAGCCTGCAGACTTTCCTCAACATGTTTATATGAAATCAGTCCTCACGTCTTCTAAATGGGATTCAGGACTATCGGGGATCAAACCTGCATCTATATCTGTAGACAGATTTTACGAAGCTATACAGTCTATCTCCGGATGTGATGATAAACAGTACAGGACCAAGAAAGTATGAAAATGTCTTGGCAAAAGCTCACTATACAAATATTGGAGGGAAATGATGCTACTTTTAGTTATAACTTTCTTTCTAAAGGTAGACATCAGAATATTACAGGGGATGATACTCTGTCATTATCAGCACTGTGTTAGCTGTAACACCTAATGACCAATAGCCTGGATCTGCACAGTCTCAGTGAAGCCTCTGTTTGTCTGGTGAACTGTGGTGAACTTTGTCACATCACACCAGAGGCGGCAGTCAGCCAACACGGAGCCACGTCACCGCAGCATGGATACACTGCCCTGAATAAAGAAGATGTCTGGGACGACTTATGAGGACGGGTAGAGAGCTTCAAAAGCCGCAGAATGCAGTAAAGGTTCATGTGATGCTGGGATGTGAAGTCCTGGTGAGTGTGTTTGTTTTCCATGTTTTTATTACCGTCATTATTGTCTCTATGCCGCTGCAGTTGAGCCATATAGCCCACTGCGCTCCATCTATGACATGGCTCTGCTTATACATGGTTTCATAATAATATACCACAAATGGGATCATCACATTAGCGCCAGCAGGCAGGGAGGATATTCATAAAACACCGAGTGGTTTCCCAGAAAGAAACGTTTTGATCATTGTCATTATTCCTCCATAAATACGTTTTAAATCGCTGTATCCAAACACATGATGGGCTTCATGCGTTTGTGTAAACTTTTCCTTGTTTTAAGGCAATGTAAGAGACATATATAAGAAGGCAGTTACTGGTGACTCATGGCGACAGTGTCCCAAACATGGTCCATCTTCGCTGCTGTTGCCGTGCTGGCCGTGCAGCTCTGCATAGGTAAGCTCACACATGTTTCTGACATTTCGGTTGGCATGTGAGGTACATTTTAATATGTTGTTCTTCATGTTATTTGGAGATTAAAAAAAAAAGTTAGAATGTGGGATGTACATGAAAAGCATTTCTAGAAAATAAACTGTGTTTCCAGACTCTGGTTTGTCATTATTTTATCAATTGATGTTTGTAAAATTGTGCATCTGTATGAGGATCTGAGAGGATCTATATAAGTCATCATTTGTACTTGTAGGTGAGAAAGCCTGCGCCATCAGGTCCAGCGCTGGACCTTTGGTGCAGCGAGGCTCCAGTTTTAAGGTGTACTGCACCTTCAACTGCAGGTGCAAGGGATCCATGTACAGCGACCATCCGCCCACACCACAGAGGCACAAAGAGTTGAATTCTACAACGATATATTTTAATGTGGCAAACATAACCAAGAAAAGGACATTCAGCTGTCAGTGTGCCTGCCCTTCTGGTCTGGACCCCTGTGGACTGGACATCTCAGCTGGATGTGAGTGTGAAAGTGTAACCACTGCTACAGCTGGGTTACAAAAGCATCCCTCTCTGAAACGTTTATCCCCCTGAAAAGTTTCTTTATGCATGATTTCATGCTGTTTTTCCTCAAATGAAATGCCTTTAATATGAGAGGAAGAGAGTGTGACACCAGGGTGTGAGTTCCGCGTGAGCTCAAAGCACGAGTGTAACTTTTCATGCCACAAGAAAGAAAGAAAAGAAAGAAAGAGAGAGACCCTGCTGGTTCTGCTTTCTCCTCTACTCTTCTAGTAGTACACAGTGTTCGCGTGGTGTTGGCTGGGTGCAGCTAAGTGTCAAAGCTAACTGCGATAAGTTGCTTATTCTGACCACAGGGCTGTGGCTAATGCAGCGTGCTGTTTCTCTAACATGGAGCCTGCACACAATGTTACCAGCAGTAATACTTGTTCTGAAGTGACACACCCAGTATTGGAAAAAGATTCAATCAGTTAGGGATTAGCACATTGTGCATTTTATGGATTACTATTACTCACCTTTACTAACAGAATATTTGTGGAGTTTTTTTGAGGATACAACCATCTAAAGTTTTCAATAATGACTAACAACCTGCTTCCTAAATGGATATTCCTACAGTAAAGTGTTGGAATGACAAGTCACGTACAAGCAATGTACTCCTGCACTGTCAGATGTTTTTTAAAAAGCCTTGTTTAGGTTTGTGCTCTCTGCTCAATACTTCTTCTTCTTCTTCTTTGTCCGTCAGACCCACCAGAGCGCCCTAAAAACGTTTCATGCATCTACAAGGTCATGAGTAGTGAAAGGGAAGTTGTGTTCTGCACTTGGAACAGAGGACGAGACACTTATCTTAGGGATAGTTTGATGCTGTGGTGAGTTTGAAAGAAACAAAAACATTTCCGTTTACTGAATGTTCTACCCATCAATATTGTCATATTGCTTGTATCTACTGTCCAATGACACTTTGGCTTTGTGTGCTTCAGGGTGAGAACCGTGTCTGGAAACCACACAGGTGGACTGGCGTCGTACAAAGTCCCCAGTAAGGGAACTGCTTCGCCGTCAGCTCATTTCAGTGTGTCCAGCTCTGTCCGGCTGATCTCTGTGTGGGTCCAAGCTCAAAATCCACTGGGCTCTGCAGAGTCCATCGCTGTCAACTACACACTCAGTGACATTGGTAAGCACGTCACCAGTCATCCCATGAGTGTTTGGTGAGTGTGTGAGCTTCTGCAGAGAGAGTGCGTCATGTGTCACATGTAATGACAGTTTATACCGTGACTGGAACTTCACACCATCTTTACAGTGCAATGTGTCCTTCTTTTATGCTCTAATCTAATCTAAGTTTATGATGGTTGATAACCTCCACACTCCTTTCCATGAAGTGATGACTACCTCCGATGACGATGATGATGATGCAATGGAGTCCTTTCTCATCAATCGCTGCTTTTATGTCAAAGAAAACATCAAAAACTCTCAATCTTGTGACAGTTGCTCCAGACTTGTTTTTGATTTATCTGACCACCCTGGTGACTGTGTTGATCCGAGCAGCGATGCCACCAACTCCGGTTCTCGGCCAACCCGAGTGCTCTTCCCGAGAGTGCATCAT
Organism: Enoplosus armatus; assembly: GCF_043641665.1. Classification (NCBI taxonomy): domain Eukaryota; kingdom Metazoa; phylum Chordata; class Actinopteri; order Centrarchiformes; family Enoplosidae; genus Enoplosus; species Enoplosus armatus. Next base: position 9,526,622 of record NC_092186.1, read on the forward strand.
CAACGTGGAGCAGCCTGTGAGGACTCAACACCTGGAGATCCAATACAGAGCAGAAGCACAGACATGGACTTCTTATCCAGACTCAGTAAGAAGCCTTAACTGTTCAGATTGGTCCATATTTTTCAATTAGATGTTGCAAGAGATATTGCAGGTGGTTACTTTGAAGGCATACAGTCACTACATCATCAGACCTCGTAGGTCTTCTGCTGATTCAAAGCCAAGGACAGATATGAGGTTGATGTGCGCAGAGGTGAACTCACGATGAAGCGCAAGTCTCAAAAACAAGCTGAAATTTGACCTTTTATGCTCTATCAGATGATTTTACAGTGTGACAACAAATCTCTGTTGAACTATGATTTGGGAGCACACAAGTGAGTTTAAATAAATGAAAATTAGATGTAAAATACATGTATTTTGACTTACAGGGTGTGCAGATGAGTTGGGTACAGGTTCGATGCATCTCCTCTCTGGAGCCCTACACGTTGTACTATTTCAGAGCCAGATCCAAATTCAGCACCGGTCTGTGGAGTCAGTGGAGCACTAACGTTTCCAGCTGGACTCAAGAGGAGGGTAAGCAGACCAGCTGTATTCACCTGCAGCTCTCTTCAAAGAATGAAAGCACTGATTCCGTCTGCAGGCAAACATATCTGAATGGAGTATTTACAGTATCTCTGTGGCACTTTATCTTAGTTATCAGCTCACCACTGACTGCCTACAGGATACCTGAAAGCCACTGAAACAGGCTTTATTGGGTTGTGTGTTCATTAGTGACGACACACTGCATGAACAGCAGCTTACACTGGGATTATAATAGCTGAGTCTTATTTTATATCAGTTAAACATTGAGCCAGACAGAGTGAAGAAAAGTGAAGTGGTAAAGAAGATAGTGGTGCTTCATGGGGAATATAGCTGCGTATTTGTAATACTGATGGTGTGAAGATATGCACGTAAGCTACTGTATGAATGTGCAGCAGTGACACATCATCAGCTTTCCACAAACAGCCTGCAGCAGCAGCAGAGGTCAGGGCAGAAATAGCTGAAGACACATTTTCGGTGAAGGGTGTCTTAACCCTTACATTTCTCTTTGTAGAAGAAGCATGTGTTGAACACATTGTATGTCCTTCTTCCTCATTTTCCCAGATCCGCACATGTAGTGTCTAAGCCAGCAGAGAAAGTCCACACATGTGATTCAACATGATCGACCACAGCGAGGTTGATTACTGACCTTCCAGGCAGCCACTGGTTTCATCCAGGACAGCATGACGATCAACTTACAGAGATTTGAAACATACCTGAGGAAGCTAAACTACCGCAATAAACAATTAGTTGCACTTTCTTGTGAAAGTAATAACATCATTTAATAGAAGTGCAGTTGTGAGTAGGTGCTGATTTGAAATCGTAACCTCGTAAATGTGTTTTTTTGTTCAAATTGGCTTTACCTTCTCATTGTTTGAGGTCCCACATACACCACAGCTGTATGTGTAAAAATGAATTCATTGTTTACATTCACATTAAATAAAATGTTCCTTTTCTCCTGACCTTATTAAAAACAAATGTGTAGGAAAGTATCAAAGTGAAAGCCCTTCTCTTTTCCTCAAACTGAGCACGCAGATTTTATGGTGTTACTTATGTTTAGGCCCCAGAGAGGTTTAACTCCCTGTTTTAACTCCCTCTTATGAACAAAAAAAACTCCAAAAACCGATATTTTGAGATTTGGAAATAAGTCCTTATTAAAAAGGTAGTTTCCTGCATGCAAAAGGTTGCAGCTGGGTAGCTAACACTGAAGTCTCAGTTTCCCAGCAGAACTTGAACGCACCAACGTGGAAGTGTTCTCCACATGCAAGCGCTTTACCACGTGACTTTAAAGTAATTTATATAAATGCAACAAGATGCTCATTGTCATGGATGTTATCTCAAGCAACCTTCAAGTATTTAATCGTTTTGCTTTATTCTTTAATCATTAATTCATAAATCATTAATGTGGATGTAAACATTGATTCAGACAGCACAAGGTTTCTTGGAAGTATTACTCATTGCAGTCAGACTTGAGCTCACACAGGAAAATGTAGCAGAGCTGCAGATTGGATGTTTGGCACTTTTAAAGGGTTTTAAGGCATTATGTCACAGACTAATACAGTCAATTAGGAATAACTCAATTCTATAAACACGTCTTTCACTCATTAATTGAAAAAACACCCAATTCTAGGCGGTAAAGTCAAACACAGAAATATCAACCTTCTTGTGATTTCAGTATTATATATTGCTGTTGTTTTGTTGTTTTAGCTCCTGCCAAAGAGTTGGACGTGTGGTTCGCTGAATCTGCTGAATCCCTGAGAGTCTATTGGAAGGTGAGTTTTAAATCTCATCAAAAAGTTTGTTGAGACCTTTTCAGTTGTTTGAATTCTGAGTGATTGTGACAGATAAGACATGCAACACTGCTGCATTCATCTATTTCATCAGTTTGAGGTTTGTATTCCCCATGTGGTCCCTCTCCCCTCTCTCACTCTGCGTCTGTGTGGGCGTGCGGTGTTGTAGCCATAGTAACACTTTCTGCTCTTCCTGCTTCACTACTACATTCTGCACAAATTAAAGGTCACCCCTTGTCCACTTCTGACACACTCAAACCTCCCCACCCTCTACCACATGCACACACACACACACACACACACACACGCACACACTTACACTCATTTAATGTCACATAAAGACAATGATAAGTGAAACCTGTCTGCAGACGCCACAGTTTCAGTTTACAAGAAAAGGGGAGCTGAACAGAAATGATGTGTCTTTACGTACTGCTCTTGCAGTGTGTTGATTTTGAGCAGCGTGTCGATTTTTTCATGTAAATCTGTTGTTTCTTCTCCTTCAACAAAAGCAAACACATGGTGTCAAGCTCAATGATTTACTTCTAAACATTTCTCTGACCTCAGGATGCAAACATTTCCATCGCTAGAGGGAAAATCATAGAGTATAAAGTCAGAGTTGACAGCCAAAACTCTGGACTGGTCTTCACTGCTAACATTCATGCCGATGCCAGGAATTATACTGTCCCGTTCTGTGCCGACTGTGACGTAACAGTGTGGGCTTGCAACTCCAAAGGGCTGTCCCCTCCTGCCAGAATTACAACCCATCACACAAAAGGTAAAAAAAGAGGGAATTCTTGTTTAATTATGTCTGTAGCTTAATTTCTGTGTGTTAAGAGGTTACAGGTACATATCAGATGCATTAGTAACACTGAATCCAGGGTGAAGTTGGTGTCTATATGATTCTCTCTTGTGGTGACAGTTAAGCAGTTTCAAACACGCTCCTCTTTTTTTTTTCAGCGAAGCCCCCTCACGATGTGCAAGTAACTGCAGACAACCACACCATCTCCTGGAGAATGGCTGAAACTGCACCGCTACACGCAGGGTATGTGGTGGAGTGGTATCCAGAGGGCCACAAGCTGGAGGAGCTCAGATGGCTCAGACTGGGCAGGAATGACAACCATACAGTTATTACAGGTGGGACATGTAGAGTTACAGTAAATACAGGTGAAATAACACACAAAATCTTCTATCTGATAAATTTCTTTAAGTTAGTTAACTACGTTTTCTATTTTTCCTTATCCCTTTTTCTGTTGCTTACCATCTTTCTTTGTGCAGGTCTTAAGCCATTTGAGTGTTACGAGGGAGCAGTGTATGTTTTCTACAACGAGAGCTCAGTGAGTAGGAAGAGATTCACAGGTGTCACCACTTCAGAATCAGGTAAGAGCTACTTTTATTACTTATTACAGAACTCATAAACATAACTGGTAGAAAATGTGTTAAATTGTTTAAGACATTCCTTTATTATCCATCGTGTTGAGGAGTCTTTTCGGGGTTTTGCTTGTTGCTTGCAGCCCCAGCAGCTGGTCCATCAGTCCAAGAGAAGGTTGAGGGAAACAAAGTAATAGTGACCTGGACAGACATTCCCAGGGGTCAGCATGGGGGTTGTATCACCAAGTATACCATCTACTTAGAGGCCAGCAGCAGAGACCTGCAGACTTGTAAGAACCATTCATCTGTTGTTATTTTACTGGAACATCTTGTACACTGATGGCATGTTCTTTGTAGCAAGTACTCAGTCACATGAGTAACTTTCCTTAAAATGGCTCCTGTGCTGTGTGTATATAAATTTGTATTTTAGACTCTGTATCAGCATCAGAGAGGTGGCATGTCATCGAAGGCATGTCTCCAGCTGTTTACAGCCTGTGGATGACCGCTTCAACTGCTACGGGAGGAGAAGGTCCTGCAGGTCAAAAGGTCAAGTTCTTCATCAAGGGTCAGCAGCTCTCCAAGTTTCTTTAAAGGAATAGTTTGGGAAAATACGCGTATTTGTAAGTCTGATGAGAAGATTGTCACTCTTATGTCTGTACAGTAAATATTAAGCCAGCTTTGAAACCACAAGTTGTGGCTTTTACACAAACACACAGATTACACAAACAAGATGTTATGTGTTAATTAGTGGGCTTTAGAGGTGCTGGCACTGTAGGTGACAGAGCCAGGCAAGCAGGTTTCCCTCTGTTTCCAGTCTTTATGCTAAGCTAAGCTAACCGGCTCCTGGCTGTAGCCTTATATTTACGGGCACACATATGAAAGTGGCATCAATCTTCTCATCTAACTCTGTGCAAGAAGTGAATAAGTGTATTTAACAAAACTATACATTTTGACATTGGTTGAAACTAGTTCTGTGGGTTACATTTGTTTCACACCTACTTTTGGCTGCAGTGGGTCACTTTTCTCTTTAGGACTCCACTAGAATTTCTTACAATAAAAGTGATTGACTGCTGTATATAATAACATTAAGACCAGACATACTGTAGCTCCAGTCTGTGTATTCAATTCAGTTGACGATGACAGCATTTAAGCAAATAACTTAAAAAAGGTTTCAGCTGTTGCTAACGTCTTTTGATAATATGGCTGTATATATGGCTTTTTTTCTACCTTAACTGACTGTACAATGTGCTGCAATCTTACATCTCCCTGTTTCACTGTTGCAGAGGAGACCCAACTCTCCCTGCTAGTGTGTGTGGTCGTCTCCCTGGTCGTTTTGTCTCTGCTGTGTCTGTGCCAGAGTTCAGCAGTGAAGCGGAGGTACGTGAACAACAGCAGCTCCGTATGGAAGCGAAAGCAACAAACAAGCTCACACCTTGCAAGTGTTCATTTACAGCTCTGCAGAAAACACACAACAAAGAAAATGACACAGCAATTAAAACGTTTTCCACATTCCCCCTCAGGTTCTGTGTGGTCTTCAACTGCCTCATGCTCGATGTTGTGCCAGATCCTGCAAACAGCAAATGGGCAAAAGCGTGTACCCAGGAGAAGGTAATTATGTAAAAGGGGATAAAATACAAACTCCTGTAAATTGCAGCTCATTGTTCATAGTTTAAGCCTGTATCTCCCTTCAAAACAGGGCAAGATGAACCTCCAGCTGCAGCCAAGTAACTCAAGTGTGACCGAAGAGGAAGAGGAGCCCATCCTGGTGGATGTTGAAGAGCTACCCAAGCAGAGCAGTGACATCTGCACACCCACAAACGTCTCCTCCCAGCTCCCTCCCCAAACCGGCCCGAGCCCCTTGACAGAGCCGTCCACTGTCCTCTACCCTCCTACCGCTTACATCAAGAGCTTCTCCCACGACTCAGACAGCTCCGACCACACGCAGACCTCTCTGGACACGAACACAACCGTCGACTACATCTCAACACACGGGCTGGGAAATATGGACGAGGAGGAGGAGGAGGAGGAGGAGGCAGAGTTTGTAGAAACGCTGGGTTTCTTCTCCGGTCACAACATCTTTACAGAGTCGCTGGGGTTTGGGGGGAAGTTGACTCTGGATGCGGTCAAAATTGACTTCAATGACTTCTTTCAGAACTGCTAGCGTTAACCTGAAACCAGAACTCTTTGGTGAGAAGAGGTTTGAGTGGAAACTTTTTTTTTGAGGTCAAAAACTGCTAAGCGAAAGAGACTGGAGGTGCTGACCGGATTCTTCACTGAAATCACAACTGTAACAAAAACAGCTCTCTCGCCGAAGTCTTTCAGGGCTGTAATGCTGTGATCACTTTTGACTGAAAAAGTACTTTGGATTTCATTTCATGCATTACCACTGTGTTCTCTTCAGAGCAGCATTGGACACACTAATAGCACGACCTAAATGAACACAGCGCAGGCTTGAATAAGGCATCCAGACGCTGACAGCACTGATGGGCCTTTTTCTCAGCATGTGCTTTTCCTACTATAACATGTCAAAATGGCTCCTGTCCTGTGTAAAAGGACAAATCTATACTCTACTGTTGGTGGTGCGAGCGGGTAATATTGCTACATGATGACAGAAGCTTTATTATTTTGCTGAAGATCAAAATCATGATCAATCGTGACACTGTATCTAAGTCTTTAAGTATTTGTAAACAAAACTTGAATGTATGAACCAAAATGTCATGGCAATCCATCTAATAGTTTTATGCAAATAAACAAGTGATTTCATCTTCTGCACTTGGATGCACTGACATGTTTGCACTTGATTTGTTTCATCTCTGAAACAGGATGAATTGATTGACAGGGTGATATGCATGCAAGAAGACTTACGAGCATTGGCAACAAGCAGAGGCTCTGGCCACCAGAAATGTTGATCTTTCCCAATTTAAGTTTTTCCCAGTCAAGATTTGTGTGGATGCGCACCTTGATACAGCACAACCTTATGTTAGGGATCATGTATAGGTAAATTAATTTTGCCTGTGTGCAGGCGGGGATAACAAAACGTGACAATGCAAAAGATTTATCGACCATCTTTATTTACCGACAGAGGTCTCTAATAGCAGGGCTAGAATTCACACATTTGCAGAGCACTTCAGTTGTTCCACACAATGAACGACTGTATTTCTTTCAGAGCAATTATGCAGTGGTGCCACTGTGGAAGCTACAGGGCGAGTCAACAGTGGAGGAAAATATCAGCACAGAACAGACTGCAGAAACAAACTGAAGCTGGGCTGAGTTTACGTCTGTGGAAGGATGCTCGAGTGGAGTGTAAACAGTCGGAGGTCGTCTGAGAGCTTCCAGAGGACTACAGCCACATCTCAACTGTGTAAAGACACTTCCTCTCCATATCACTCTTTGAAGTAAAAACAAAAAGGCATTAATTGACTTGCACATGGCTAGTAATCAATGATGAAATGGGCAGGGAGGAGGAGACATTAGATGGTATATAGCTTCCCAAAAACAAGTAACTCAGAACACATGAAATAACTTTCAGCTTCAAATTAATCCACTTGACTAATGTCTCAGGATCAATGCAAATTTAGGAGAGCAATCGCCAATGTGTTCCTCCAAAATGACCTAATGTTCCTCCTTTAGAACATTTCAGTTCAAAAGAACCGTAATACAGATTTAGGCGCCATTTCATCAATGCATTCAAATGTAGGCAGCATCGCTCGATCGAAGATCAAGGTGCGTCCTATTTGCACCATGTGAAATACAGTCTCTGAAAGAATTTATGAAAATAGTTAAGATTTACAGGCTGAACATCATAGAAGAATAGACCTCCTGTATAAAATATAAAACAATACCCCAGTGCTAAAGAAAAAAATCCGTAAATCTCAATGAGTGAAGCTCTAACTTCATCAGAAATACCTGGTGTGGCAGAGTTTATGAGCTTGGGTTGGAGCTCCACAGTGCCCATTTCAAAAGCAAGCAATGGCTCACACCAAGCTAAAGACACTCTTCTTATGCTTACATTTCAAAATGCATATTTTCAAGCAGCAATTACAAAAATTTATCAATGGACAATGCATAACCTCTGAAAAAAATACTGTATGAAAACATCCCTGCTACTTTGTTTCCAAGTACAAAACCTCTACCAATAAGTTGCTCCAGAGTAGCAAGAAGTCCTTTTCTTTTTGTTTTTTTTTGTGTTAATTTCTGTTTTTTTTTTCCATCTTCGTTTTCTTTTTATTGGGTAAAACTCAGTCCTCACATTGAGTGCCATAGTTAATGACAGTCTTCTCCATCATTTCACTTTGCTGAAGGATCCAGGAACATGCAAGCCTCGTAGTGGAGGTGCTTAAGAGGCTCCTGTAGGCCTGAGGGACAGCAGCCGGGGCTTAAGCCAGGGCTGGGAAGGCCTCTGGGTCGTCCACGTTGGGCACAGACGCAGATGACTGTGAGGACAAGCAAACATTAAGCGGGAGTTAGAAAATTCAAACATTTGGAGATGTGCCACAGAAGAATGAAGGGGATGAAAGAAATGTATGGCAATGGGGGGGCTTTGGAAAATGGCTCCAAAATTCAAGTTTCATTGGGAACCCTCATTCTTACAGCTACACTGAATACTTATCTACCTTTAGGCACTGTGGAATTTCAGTAGGACAAATAAAAATAAAACTAATTTTCAATGCAAGATACACGAGTGCTAATGATGTGACACAACAGCTAAGCTTCCTATAAGATAATCTACCTTGTCAGTTCTTCCTCCACGGACTGGCCTAGTGGCTTCGACGCTGCCGCCGCCGCCGCCGCCGCCACCACCACCACCACCACCACCTCCAGCAGCCCCACGGCCACGACCGCCTCGGCCACCACGTGGTCCACCGCGTCCACGGCCTGGACGGCCCAAGTCTCCGAAGTTGATCTCCAGCTGGGACGTAATGTCATTGGCTGGCTTCCGGAAGTGGTGCTCATCCTCCAACTGAATTAGAAAGACAGGAGTCGATTGGAATTTTTTTTTTTTTTGGTTAAGTTTATGTGTATTTTGTTTACATGTGATTTGAGTTCAGATACTGAGCAACAACAGTGGGGATTTTACCTTAGACTCATCAACCTCAGGGTCAATCACTTCGCCCTTCTTATCCTGTGTTGGAGAAACGCAAAACAATCCAAATATTAACACAACATACTGACCCAAATCATATTTGTGCCACAAGAAGTGCTTTAAATGTTTCAAGAGGCTACAATGTAATTATATGAAAAAAAAAAAACATCCCATAAAGTCCTACATTTCTAGCCTGCAAAAGTCTATAACTCTATAACCCTGGCTCAATGTGGGTCTGCGCTCACTTGTAAACGTCATCGGTTCATGTCTGGCCTGAGTAAGTGCAGTAAGCATTTGCCCGTTGAACTGCTTCAATCTGAATTATTCTGTCTTGCATGAAAATGCAGAACAAAGTTGAGACAAAAGTATTTTCCCCACACGTACAGATGTGAGTTTAAGTATGCAAGTCAGTGTTACTTTTGGTTCAGCCTAATAAAGTCTCTTTTTAAGTAAACTGTAAGAAACAAAAGTCAAATGAATTTACACTGATGTCAGGCAGCTACAACTTTCACCTAGTCCTGTGGAGTGGCGCATGTGACATGCAGCTGTCAAGGTCCTCTTGCACCTTCATTTAGCAGCTAATTCAGACGGTGATGCTTGTGCAAAGCCCGAGCACCACTGTGTCATTCACAGGAAACAGGATAAGTGGGGACAGAGACTTGCATCGAAAACTCTAATGTGATGGGTTTCCTTGATAATAATGGGTTGTTGGGGTTGCTATTTTGGTGCCCATTTGTACATTCATCCAACTACATTGCTTTGGAATTAAAGAAATATGGTCTCATTTGAGCCAACACCAAGAACCTGCAAAATACTAACAAGGTCTCCACAGCCTATCAAAATCAGAGGTATGGTTTTGACTAACCTCTGCCTTTGACTTGTGCAGCACAAATCCTTTGTTCCAATCAGATCCCTCGTTGGCCTTACGGATGTTGAACTCCACCTTGGCCCGCTCCTTGTCCTGCATGGCTTTCCATTCATCCAGAGTCATCTCCTTGGGACCTTCCTCCTTCACTTCCTCAACCTCATTCTCCCTTCAACACACACAGACACACGGTGTCACAGCGTTAATGTTCAACGTAAACCCAGGTCGATCTGTACTTGTGTTCTTACTTACAACACTAGCTACTATACAATGCCAACAAATTTGTGAATACTTTATCAATCACAGGAAAAACAACATCTCTTCACAATGTATTCAGAACATAAGACAAAAAAAAACAACTTACTTATTCTCAGAGTCAGCAGGTGGATGCTCCTCTCCGTCAGGGTTCTCTTCAGTGACGTTTGATTGGTCAAGCTCGCTATAAAAAAGGAAAAGAAAAGCATGGTCAGGCATCAACATCTCCTACTCAAGGGGAATTAAGAAAAACTCTTCTCCATTTGCTTATCAATTGCTGTAAAGTATGGACCTTGTTGCCGTCTTTATACACGGCAAGCCACATAATATTAAATATATTATATTTTTGGTGTAACAGCCAGACATGCAATAAATCCTACAATGTTCAGTTTTTTATTCTTAATAAAAAATGTGTTGACTTAACTTTATGGTCATTTATACTTATTCTATACATACTTTATATTTATTCATAAAAGGCTGTCACATTATTCTCTGGTGTGTCTATCTAGTTATTCAGTGTTCTGTTAAGTTGCATATATAAAAAGAACTTACTTTAGTTCATCCTTGACGGTGCCCCAGTTGTGAGATCCACTTCCACCACGCTTCTCCTCACCTTTCAGACTACTGAAACAACATTTGCTTTAGCTAGGATCATGACACGTGCACTGCATGAGAACACACAAACGTCTTTTAACAGACATGGTGTGAGCCTTTTATTGAAAGGTTATATAAGAGCTGAAAAGGTACTTACGATCGGTCACTGCCACTGTGTCTATCAAATTCACGTTTTCCTCTGGAATCAAAGCCATCGCTGCGGCCCATGCCACGGCCTCTGCCTCCACGGCCTCCTCTTCCACCGCCACGACCTCTCATCGGCCTATCACCAATGGGTCTAAACAGAGGGACAAACAACATGGTCAAATCTCTATCGAAGCACAAGTTTCTCTGTTTATCTGAAGCTTAAATCTAACGGAAGGCTTAGTTTACCATTTAATTTTGTGACAAAGTGGACAGCAAGATTAGCAAAGAATGACAACTGTTCGCAGAAAACCAGTACATTCATGCAGGTGCAATTAATGTATATTCAGCAATTCCTTGAGACATTTTAAATTACAAGTTTATGGGAAAAAGTGATTATGGCTTTTAACTTAGCTAAAACTGTACTGTTATATCAGTTTTACACAAGTAAACTGATGAGATAAAAGAGCTGCATGCGCCTATAGAAGTTTGGGCAAAACTCTTTACATACTACGCCTTATCAGTCGACAGCTGACCCTACCCCACCCCATACTGAGTACTGCTTTTGCCTCATGTGGAGCTAGAAAACCCCCTGTCAAAAAAAAAGAGAGGGTATAATAGCTGTGGATTCACTCTCCTCCTCTTTTCTTATATAGTTGCTGTTCAATTAAAAATGTCTTCTGGTTGGAAAATGAACTCACTTCTCCACTGAGAATTCACCCTCAGGCTTCTCGCCAGCGTCACCAGCAGGCCTCTCGAAGCGGCGTGGGGGCCGCCTGTCTACAGGCCGTCTGTCTGTGGGGGGGCGCCCCTCTCCCTGGCCGCCCTGGGGTCTGGAGCCATCGCCCTCCGGCTTGCGGCCCATTCTCCTCATGCCGGCACCTAGAATTGACCACAACAGGAGGATTAGAGGACTGATAGCATTGATAGATCAGGACCCACTGCTGAGGCCCCAGACAAGAGAAAGAAGAGGAGGCGATTGTTCTGTTTAAATGGAGCAAATAATTCCAATTAATGTGCCGAATTAAACAACAGCATTCAACTAATACAGCTGGGAGGGGGTTTGTTAAATACTGTGCAACTTTCTTCTGTCTGCAATGTATTCTGATTATTAAAACAAAGTGTTAACAATTGAAACCATTAGTTCACAAAAAATATGAATGATTTTGTGAAAGAAACTTAGTACTTAGTAGTAGGTGAGTAATCTTTATACACATTATAAAAAGGGTTTGCAGTCTGATCACTCATTATTTCCTAAAAGTGTGTTTATCAGTTAAAGACACTCTGTAGTTTGTATTAACACCTACATAGTGTGTAGCCCTCCATGGCACATGGTTGACTTCAACTGGCCCAGTGTGACACAACAAGTCCCACCCATTGCCTAAATCACCAGCTACCAAAATAGACACTCTCCACTACACAGCAGCAGCTGGGTGCACAGTGGTCGACGCACCTGTCTCATCTTCTCTCAAGCAAACATATATGAGCACACTTGGCAGACTTGCATGATGATAATGGCCAACTAACCACCTGTGAGCAGCTATCCCATCTCAGAGTCAATTCCTGAATCTGGATGCTTCAAATCTTCATGTAGTAAAGTTAGTACAAACATATTGCAACACCTAAATGTACATTTTGGGCTAATATTCACAGGCCACGTGATAAATTAAATGTTGAGACAATCTACATAAGTCATATTTGCTTGAACCCAAAATGGGAAAAGTAAATGATCTGAGGCACGTCGATCACATGTATTGTGAGCCAATGGGAAGTGGCAGTTGGAGGCTGTGCTTTTACACGCCCCACACTACAACCACGAGGTTCATCACCATGAGAGCAGCGCTGCTCCTAATGTCTGACAAATCCACCTGCAAATCCACACGTGTATACTTCATATTACTTTAACACGTTGTATTTGCATGTGTAAAGGATTTACTTACCTACTCCGATTTACTGCAACACATTTTAAAAAGCCAATAAAAACGACCTACTGTCGGCCAATTCTGAAAAAAGTCAACAATAAGTGGCCTTGCTGAAAGTCACGACTTGACATCTCACATCTTAAGGCTGTTTTCAATGGTTAGCCAGGCTTTCAGGTTCTGCCTGTTCAACAAGGCCGATGGGGGGAGGCAAGCCAAAACAAGTTGGCCTGCAAACTGTTTATCACAGAATCGCAAACACCCCAAACATCCCGTTGAATTGCGTGTTTGAATAAATGTCATCGTTCCAGCAACTGACAGACAAGAGGGGCACAAAAGCTGCCATGCGGACCTCATGTCACTGGGGCTTATGAGCCGCTGCTAGCTAATAAGCAAGCAAGTTAGCCCGTTAGCCTAAAACCTTTTACTTGCAGCTTGACTAAAAGATCTAAAACGCAGAAATAGATTTTACCATCTTTCTTAAGTGGGACGGGTGCCTGGGTCTCCTCCTTCTTATCACCCAGTGGGGCCTTTCTGTCTTTTTGGGACTCCTTTTTCGGCTGCTTGGCAGCCTGTGCTGCAGTCTTGGCGGCACCAGGAGCAGGAGCCTCCTTCTTCTTCACTTCGGCCTGCTTCAGCAGCTCAAATGGATCCGACTCGTCGTCAAATAACTGGTCGAACCGATTGGTTATGGCACAGCCAAAACCTTCTTGCATTTGTCCGGGCATGATGGCGCCCCTTCAGCAGGATTTTCCTCCGATTCTACGAGGCTTGGTGCGAACACTTCGCTAGATGAAGCCACAAGATGGCTGGGAAAAGGACCTTCTTCTCTTCCGGCGCGATAGACATCCGGGATCTCAGGGTTGGCGCGGACGGGACATGTAGTTTTTTTGGAAATGAGAGGCCTTTGACTTGGTTATGAAATAGAGCAATGACAAACTACACTACCCATAATGCCAGTCTCTCTAGTGTTGCTAGCCTCTGTAAAGCCAAGCATGGATACCCTCACACACACTCTGAGCTCTTGTTTTGACTCAGAAAAACCTCCTCAGACCGTTTAACTGTGTGTCAGTTTTCAAACTATAAGGCGCTCAACTGCTCCGTCACCCCTGTTTGATACTGTCATAATACCTTTGCAAACCACTAAGGGAGACAACAAGTGCATCTGTTTGTAGCTAATATGTTTCAGCTAAGATGGAAGACAGGATGTGAGGACAGGTCAACATATAGTTTAGTTGCTGACAAAATCTGTAGTAAAGGTCATTAAAGGGTGGAAAGCTACGTATTGACGGAATGTCTTGTCATTTAAATGCGGCTCAAAACAAGTATTCACAGTACAAACACTGAGCCCGGGGCGTATTTAAACCCTGCTGCTAGTGTAAACAATATTTCACGCTTGTGTTTAGATACGAAGTTAACGCCATTTCTTGGGGTAATAAAACCAGATCGATAGCAAATGTGGTTTTGTACACAACAGTGAAGACATGATGACTTTAAAATACAAGACCAAAGGCTCAATAGTTTGCTTAGAAGACATTTCGTTTCTCAGCCACTATAATCCTCTTGATGCTGGAACAGATGAGTTGACGGGTCGCACATCACAACTTGCAGCTTGTTTGTGGATACACACATTTGTTCTAAATCGTGTATGTTTTGTTTCGGGTATGACCTTTACCAGTTTGGAAGGTTAAGGTTATGTTTCAACCTTCATATGTCTGTTAATGCTTACAACTGTCTATTTCTTTATTAGCAATATATCTAGAAATCTCCAAATGGGGTCATCCTGGTGGCCTGGGGGTTTACAATCGTGCCCTTTCGATTTTGTCTGGGGACCGTTATTGTGTGTTGTCCCTCACACATCTCTGTTGTACCTCTGCCAAATAAAGGCTAAAAATGCCAGAGAAAAAACAAATCTTCAAATGAAGTTGTCTGTTATTTGGCTGACAGTAGACACAGTAGAGTATATTTTGGGGTTGATCTGAATCTGGGATCTCCACAATGATTTTGTAAATATCATCTTGCTCTCAGGTGCTATTTGGAAAGTCCAACACTTTTTCAGTCAGCGGCCTGAAACAGCATTGCATCTCCATTTGGTATTTTGTCCAACAGAGCGAAATAAATTCATAGTGGTCACAGCAACATTTTTCATGGTCCTCAGTGGTGGTTTGTGTTCTGCAGTATCTTCTAGTAGAGTAGAAGTTATCTACTCAACACTTGGAAAACAGGAAAAGCAACTTATAGGTTTTCACTGCTTCCTTATTAGACGGTGAGGACAAATCTTAATGTATGTAATGTAATTTAAGAAAACTTAAAAAATATACTTTGACTTTTACTTATATAATAGTTAATACTAGTAATAGTTAATATTAATAAATGGCCACTTGAGGTTTGTTTATACCTCATACCGGCTCTGATTAATCCAACTTTTAATTTGGAGGCTACAGGCAATTTGTTTTGTTTTTTACAGTTGTCAGTGTATTCATGTTTACAAAAAGGTCCCACAGGAATATTGTATGTTTAAGTTGTGAAGGAGACCTGTAGGAATTGTGCAGGACAATGAATTCTCTTTAAATATATATGTATTTTTATTTAGGAATAAACATTTAACGCTTTAAAGATAAATGGTAAAAAGAGTTTCATTCAGTGTGTACAATGGTCATAGCGCACCAGTCTTATAGGATGTTATTTGTTGTACTATCTTAAGTAGCCTATTTACCAACAAGGCGAGTTTTTGACCCAATGTGAAGCCCCTCAAAAAAAGGCACTAAAGCCAAGCTCATGACAGCCTCATTGATAGTATTTTGGGAATTGTGGGTGCTGGTGTTTCACCATAAAAGGAAAGTCAAACCCTGGCAGCTGATGGGCTTGTTAGGGAACACTGACCTGTGTGATTGTCAGCAAGACAAATGGACAAAAGCTTTTTCTTACAGTTTCCTTATTTACACTCCTAATTAGGTATTCCCACTCAGTACAGACAACCGAACACAAACAGGATAAACAGTTTACCTTTAAAAAGATAAAAAGTTTTGAATGGGTATTCAGGAGTCTGAACGTCAGCAGAATCCCCTAATTATGTTCGGCTTAAGTCTGTTTTTCTGTCCAGTATGGTCTCAATTTAAAGTACACAACGTTTCAATTAGGCTGTAGGCAGACGTTTTTCACTGGCTGGAAGGATTTTAAAAGCTCTACTGATTTGTTTATCTTTCCAGCTGTTCCTCCTCATCACATTAGGAGTCAATGGGGAGCTGCTGAACATCATGTAATACAGTTCCAATTTTGGTCCAACAATGAACATCTGAAAGTGAAAGCAATTACTGTAAACATTATATTAGCAATAAATTAATTATACTAATATTATATATATATATATACACACACACACACACACACACATAAATGTATTTATTTGAGGCTTTCTTCCCAGGAGGCAATCCCTCCACACTTTACTCCCTTTAATAATATGAGTTTTTTTAAATTAGTTTATTCCACCTACAGTTTAACTTTTGTTCTACACACACGTTCTCTGTCTCAATGGCCACCTGTACTGTACGTTTAGCGCAAGGAGAGAGGTAGCAACAAAGGCTATGATTTCTTTTCTGATTGTCTCTATCTCACGTTACTGAAGTGGTCCAGCCCACAGGACGATGCCAGTCGCGCAGACAGTCCCTCCTGTTCTGGACACACTTTGGGAACGATTGTTATTCCTGCGCATCCAAAGATGACATCTCCAGTCACCAAAGCCATGATCGAGTCCTACGCACTCATGGTCATGGTCATGGGCACATTTTTCGTCTATTTCTGCGGGATGGTGTGGGCTTTTTGCAACCCGAAGCTGAGCGGAGCGGAGGAGGAGTGTGTGGCCGGTAAACAAGCAGCGGAACGCGGGGACGACTGCTGGGTTTACGCCCCAAATCCTCCAGAGCGGAATTTCAGGTGCGCCTGTACTCACCTGTCGGCACCACCGTACACCGCGGAGGGGCTCACACTGACCACTTATGTTCACTTCTGGGATGATACTGACAGTCTCCTTTCAGACTGCACCGCATTCTGCCGCGAGGATCGTGGAATTAACAACCAGATTGGAGATGGCCCCTCCTGGACCGCATAGGCTGAAAAGTTTGTGCCCTAGCCTACCATGCATGTCTGCATGTTTGCAAAGCTGTGTCGTTCTCATATAATATCTTTATGGAGTGAATGGACGAAAAGATGTGAGATAAAGTGGATGAAAACAGACAATGCTCAGTTTTATTGTCAGCTCTTTCCCAAATCATCACAACATACATCATCTTTTCCTATAACATTTGTCCATTTTATTTCCTGACACAGATAACAAAGATGGAAACAGAAAATCAAACTTCAAATGCTTTTAGAGCCACTGTAACTTGAATTCAGGCTTGCATGTTGCTGCGTCAGGCAGGGGAGTGAAGGTCTGACAGCCAGTGTGTTGTGCGAGACAGGAATAAAAAACTCTCCATCCCAGAATTGTGTGATGTGCATCAAGATGATCCAGGTCCTGCAGGACCACCGTCAGCATGCTGGGATTCTTTCTTTTTTTCGTTCAGTTTCTTTCTCACTTCCCTTTCTAGTTGCAGTAATGTCTCATACAGAGCCTCTGATGTTTCCAAATCGATATCCATCTGGAAAGCGGAACAGAAGACACAAAACTCACCACATGAAGTATTTAACAAGATAATTCAGACTTAATTTGAATGGATGGTATTTCTTTGCCGTACCTTACGCGGCTGCGTGTAGTTGTTTCCTAGCCCAGATGTTAAGCTGTGGTACTTAGCTTGAGGGTCCAGTGATTCAGGCTTTTGCTTAAACAGCCAAAACTACAAGAAAGAGCAGCACTCGTGAATGAATTTGTACTTAACTGTGCATGGAAATTAGAGCATTTGTTTGACCTACCAGGGCGTCAGCTCCATTATAAGGGGTCAAGGTGAAAGTGTTGGTGAACATTCTTATCTGAGATCATGAAAGAAATTTCAGTTTGTTATTCTGCTGACACCCATCACAGCACAAAGACAAACACTACTAGCTGGAAAAACAGGTGTGTGTCAGAGATGCACTCACAAGCCAAAAGACGGGCATACACAGGGTCCAGAGGAAGGCTGGGAAGGAGGGCAGGATACCGAAGGTCAGGTTGGTCATCACAAAACCAGGACAAATGACGGACGAGTACAAACCCTAGAAATCACAATAAAAGCAGGATCACAGTAATCAACATCATGGGAGGTGAACAAAAAAATGTGTGTGTGTGCATGTGTGTGTGCGTGTGTGAGCTGACCTGCTTGTTGTAGTGTGTGTTGAGCGCCAGGCTGAGCAGGTCGGAGGCATATTTGGAGGAGCTGTAAGGTTGGGTGCCTCTCTGGTGTTGTATGTCTTCAAGGTTAAAAGCCGAGCGGTGAGCGTTGCTGGAGGAGGTCCAGATCAGCTGGGAGGTCCGGTCTGCATGGCATAGAACTGGTTCCAGCTCCTTGATCTGGGCCATAGCATGGGAGAACAACTCAGCATAACAATACTCATTAAAAAAAAAAAAACACATCCTAACAAGTCATCAAGGCTCAGTTACAGGATTCATATTTCTAAACAGGAACTAAACAGCGTGTTTCTCTGTGATGGCAACTTAATACACGTCAGAATTCATCTGCAACCGCACAGTAAGCAGAATACTGTCCGCAGTGACCTTATGGCTGGAACAGTGCGCACTGTTAATTTTTAATGAGCATTGTTGCCAAGTGACAGACAGATCTAATATCACCTATATTTATTCCATCAAGGGTACAACAGCTGACAAGGACGACTCTCCTGCAGAAAACTGAAGGAAACATCCTTTTGTATTAGATTCTATGTGTGGGTCAGACCATGCTATTACATAATTCAGCAGCCAAAACAGCAGTCACTCACTAGCAGGAAGTGACCAAAGAGGTTGGTCGCAAAAACTTCTTGCAGGCCATCAGGGGTGACACAGTCCTTCTGCGTCAGAATCCCCTCACCAGTGGCAAACATGGTGATGACATTGCTGCAATGAAGACATTATAGAAATCTGAGCTCTGGAAAGGCGGCATGAGAAACATACGTTTGAAATAAGCTATTTTAAAATACTGTACACAGGCTGGATGTGTCAAAATGAAGACATCGATGCTGCTCCGTAATTTGGAGTAGCTTCAGAAGTCAGATGTTCACTAAGTACCTGGAGAAGAGGCCTTTGAAAAAGGCTTTTACATCAAACTGTGGGTTTGGCATGATGCCTGCGTTCAGGTAGAGGTAATCCAGCCGGTTATACCTGCAGCAGACAACCAAAGTCACACATATTCAGTTCTGTTCCAAACATAAAACACACATTTATAGAACATAACCTGCTCTGTATTGACGACTGTTTGAGTGTGTGAGTGTGCGCTTGACCGCCATGCTGCTGCGAGTCTATCCTCCCACCTGAGTTTGACCTCCTGTGCAGCGGTGAGGACCGAGGAGATGCTGCTGGTGTCCATCTGCAGCAGGGCCACCTGGGCTGTGGGGTGAGAGGTGAGGAGGGTGGAGCGAGCAGCCTGAGCCCTGCGCATGTTCCTGCAGGCCAGACACAGCTGGAGGCCCTCTGTGTCCTGTGAGAGGAGGCGCTCACACAGCGCCAGGCCGATGCCACTGCAGGGACACACATGCAGTGTACTGTGACACCTATCATTACAGCAGCTACAAAGTTTACTTTCATGACATTACTGACCCAAACACTCTTGTTTATTCCACATACATGTACTGTGTATGACAAAATGGAAGGAGATTTCAGCTAACAAAAATTCAAAAGATTTTGATGAAAGATCTCGTGTCATGAATCCATTACACTTTAGATGTTAGACTTGAGGTCCGTAATAAAAACAGTAAATACAGCCGTTACCTATTTGCTCCCGTCACCAACACCACCTTATTCATCTTTTCAGGTCCAGCTGGAAACAAACTGCAAGCAGAAAAACGCTAAATGTACTGTTCTTTCAATGCAACAAGTCCTGCTTGTGGACTAAGGAGTGTCTTCCGCTCCTGTGGAGTCATATGCGTCACTCCGCCTCCGTGTTGTGATTGGACAGCAGCAGCAGCACTCAGCCAATGAGATCCTGATCCCAGTCGGCTCAGCGTCAAGGACCGCCCACACAGTATCAGATATTCAGCACTGGTGTGTGAGGCAAGAGCTCTCAGAGACAGAATTTTCTCTTTAAATTTTATTTGTATTTCGTCTATCAATGTACAACTTTTGTTTACAACGTATATAAAAACATTCTCAACAAAAAACAAACATTTGAGTACAAATATGTAATAAAACTCATGAAATTTGTCAGGGTGCCATTACATTTTATACAGCTATACATCTAATTCATTTACTGAATTGGACAGTAAATGCCATGAAAAGATTTCTTTATCTGATGGGAATCACCACATGCTTCACAAATACCCAAATCTGTCTCCAAACTGAATATCATATTTATCTTATTCGCACAGATTCTTTGCCTTCAGAAAAACAAGGACATAAAAGTTGAAAGAACCATGCATTAGGGCAGACACGAGTGTGTTTTCCATGCGAGTTAAGTGGGACAAAGGCCTCTGATAAGAGGGGAGAGCCTGTAAATACAGCTGAACTGACGGGAACAGTGGTACGCAGTATGAAGTTCAAGCTATTAGAGAGTTATACACAGAATTAGGCCAGAAAAGAAGAAGAAAGAATCCAGCATACATCAACAAAAGGTAGAATAAACTGACTGCCAATAAGTGAAACCTGTAGATGAGTCATGAGCTAATATAAACTAACCTGAAGCAGTCATATCAATTCCATCGCCCCAATCAAACACATCATTTAGGCTGAATATTCCCTTTTCCTCTACATTCCTGATATAGAAGGCAATATACTGTCTTTGTCAACCGAGACAAACTCTAAGCAGATACGCATTCACTCGTTCGACACCCACAACACACTCTGTAACATCTTCCCCACAATGCTGACGGTAAACACATACTGTTGAACAGACGTAAACGTGGCCAAAACACCGCCTGGACTCCTGATAAGCTGCTTGCGACATCTGATTACTGTGGATGTCACTGCAAGACAATAGCTGAAAACCATTTTTCAAGCCATTTGTTTGCCATTTAGATCCAAAATGTGAGCAGGAAAGAATCAAATATGATACTCTAAACACGTCAGTTAAAGAGCACAATTAATCCCCAAATATATCAACAAAACATAAACACAACAAACACATATGAACATATAAATATTAATTCAAAATATTGCTATTTGAGATTTAGACTTATCTATTGAAAATACACAGTCATATACACTTCATGTTCAAATCACCGTAGGAAAAACTGCAGGGAGATGAGAAAGACTATATTTCCTTGTTATTCTAAAAGTGTGGAGTTTTTCTGAGAAATTGAGATGAAATACTTGGAAATTGAATTAAATGTAACAGTAATGGTCCCCCTCTACATTCAAGCAGTCTTCCAAAAGAAAACACAAGAACAACATTGCATACGTTTGCTATCAAACGGAAATTTGAACTCATATAAAAAAAATGAAATTATAATACATTTTTAAAAGTGCCGAATGTCACTTGCTACATTTAACTTTGGCTTCCTCGTCACAACCAATGTCACGACCAAACCTTCATCACGTTTCTGTGTGAGTTTCGGGGTCGGTGTACTATGAAACAGAATAGATTTTAAAGAATACCTGTATGTCTATAAAACGCCTTAGCCAACGTGCTAAATAAACTCAAGCTGACACACACCAAAAGTCTCTGGTAATCCATCTTTGTAGTGTGTAAGTCCATGAAAGAGTGTTTCCCAAATATCAGCTTGGAGGTGGCTCTCACCCTGTTTCTCTACTGAAACAAGATAGCTTAAACCTGGACCGTGTCTGAATCATGGTCCACTCTTGTCATGCACCATTTCCTCCAGAGATGAGCAGACTGGGAATCACTGTCTTAAAACATTGCCCCAGTTTAAAGGTTGTTATTCCAGGAGGGCTCGGTGTATTTCCTGGAAGGAGGGCCGCTCCTTTGTGTTCCTCCTCCAGCAGCTCAGCATGATCTTGTAGAGCGCATCCGGGCACAGCACAGGCTGAGGCAGGTAGATCTGCACGGCAGGGAGCAAGAAATGAAGCCAGGGATCCACTGTTTTCTTTTTATATATGTACATGAAATGCTTGTACACTCACCTGTCTTTTCTGGTCCCTGAAAAACTCCCCTGTGTTTTCTATCACCTGCTCATCAGTGAGCTGAGAGTAAGGCTGCTCCTTGCAAAAGTTTAGTATCTCCCACAGGGTCACCCCAAAGGCCCACACATCGCTAGCTGTGGTGAACTTTCCCTGCACAAGAAAACAGCGATGAGCACATTTTCCTTCACAAATATGTTGGTTAAATTCCAGGACATGCACACACAAACAAAGGGGAAAGATGTCAGGAAAACACAAAATAAAGGAAATTTCTCTACAATAAAAGTCAGATCTTTCGTTAATCAGTGCTCCTTACCAGCAGGATGCTCTCCCATGACATCCAGCGTATCGGCAGTACCGCTCTGCCCTGGATGCGGTAGTAGTCACCGCTGTACAGGTTCCTGCTCATGCCAAAGTCAGCTATCTTTATCGTGTAGTTTTTGCCCACCAGGCAATTCCGCGTGGCCAAGTCTCGATGAACAAAGTTTAGAGAGGAGAGGTACTTCATCCCCGATGCTATCTGAGCAGCCATGTAGCACAGATTATTGAAGCTGCAGAGGACGGAAAAGAAACAGCATCAAAAGACAAAAACTTTCACAAAGAGACACAGCTGTCTCTCACCGGTTTGTTCAACACTGCTCACCTGACCGTAGGTGCATTGCTGAGCAGAGCAAGTTGCCCCTCGGGTTCGTGGCGAGACAGAAACTGGTTGAGATCTCCGTTCTCCATATACTCTGTGATCATACAGAGCGGGTCGCTGTAGATGCACACAGCGAGCAGGCGAATGATGTTGGGGTCCTTCAAACGTGACATGATCTTTATCTCTTTCAGGAAGTCATTCCTTCCAAAAACACAAAAGGCAAGGGAGAAATCAGAATTGCATGAACTTAACATTTTCATTTCAAAGATTTATTTCCAGGTACAGGAATAAGGTATTTGGTGCAGATCACTCAGACATCAGCCCATACCTTGCATTTTTGTTGGCATCTGAACGGAGCATCTTCACAGCCACTAAAACTGGCTGGTCCTCAGGGATGTCAAATAAAAACTCTTTATTCATGAACTCCTGCATCCCCTCTGCTTCACACAGGTGCACCTGAGAGGAAGAACATGCGTTATAGGAGGAGAAGGAATACAACATTTAGAACTTCGCCTTTGCTTTAAGCTGCAAGAAAAGCAGCTGGAAGCCCGACGAGGGACACACACCTCTCCAAACTGGCCCTCTCCCAGCTTCTCTTTGAACGTGAGCAGCTTCCGTGGGAACTCCTCCACTGCAACATCCTTCCCTGACAACAGGTCCATGGTTAGTGCAGGGATGGCGTACGTGTTGCTTCCAGTCACGCCTTGCAAGTTCACAATGTCGGCCTCTGCATAATGAGGGACGCCATCTTGGGCTACAGTAGCTGTGGTGGATTTAGAAGCAGCCGTGCTGGAAGAAGCTGGAACACATACGGAGAGCTGTAACTAGGAATCTCAATAAGATAAGGGAGGTTGATTATCAATTTAAACGGACGTGTATGTGTAAGCAGACGTGCGTGTCCACCTACCAGGCTCCTCTGAGCTCTGAGCAAACTCCGGCAGCTTACATATGAGGCGCGATGGCTCCTGGTAGTCGGGACCAAGGGGGAAGATGCGCTCATAGGTGGAATTAGACTCTTGCTCGCTGATTGTGCTCGACTGGTTGTGGTTATGGTTGTAGGCGAATGTCTCGCTCTGTATTGACAAACTAGCAGTTAGTTCATCATCCAGCATCCGGCGAGAGGCCTAGAATGAAGGACGGCGGGAGGTGAAGGAACAGATCTGACCACCTCCCAGACACAAGACTCAGCGATCTCAATGGAAATGCACAACGTCACGTAACAGCAGCAATGAGCTCACCTTCTCCAACATCTTCTGCCACACCTGCCGCCACAAGATGATGACAATGATGGCCACGAGGATGAAGATGATGGCCACTAAACAACCGATCAGGATCCGGGTGTTGCTGTCATCTACTTTGTGGGTGGGGTCGTCTTCTGCGGAGGGAATGGGGAGAGACACCTTTTTAAGATGGAGACTGTACTGTCCGCATGCATGTATATGTGGGGGACCGTATGTATATAGCATTTACCTTTCCAAATAACTAGACTCAGATAGTTTGGATTTACAAAAAAAGTTTCAAGGAAAATGTGAAATGTGCAAAAGCAGAATAAACCTTTATCAAAACAATAAATACTCTTTATTCTGATAAACTGCCTTACAACTTAGCACTTTGCTTGTCTCTATTCCCACTGTTTTTTTCTTTGCTTTTGCTGCGTACTAATTTTGTCAAATGCTCAGACAAGGTTGTTGACAACAAAATATGCCATATTGTTATCTGTCATGCATGCCACAAAAGGTTTTATTGAATGTATAGCTCTTTATCAACTGTGTGGAGTGCTCACTAACCTGGTTGTATGTTAGGTGGTATTCCCGTCTTGGGTGGAGCCAGTGTTGTGTTGTACATGGCTGTATCTGAAAGGCCAGAAGGCGCAGAGCTGATCAGACATTTACTGTTCATCTTAAATCAGAAGGTCTCAAAACGGACTTATACGCAGTTCTTCAGTCTGTATACCTGACTGGAAGGTGATCTCGCTGAACAACATCCAGGCATCAGCGAAGTAGAACTGGCACTTGATGGCACTGGCCATGTGATTGGCCAGGTTGACGGTAACAAAGCGGGCGCTGGGATTCTTCTCGTCCACCACAGGGCTGAAGGAGAGTGGTGAGGCCTCCCAGTCTGCTTCAGAGCGGAAGTAACACACCACCTGGCGGAAGGCCTTGACATGCCGTGAGAACATGTTGTTGCAGTGGACCTGGACGCAGAGTTTAGTTGCTGATGAGAGACGTAAAAACTGAACATCTGGAGAAAAATATTGACTCGTATTACCAGGAGCCTCACCTTCATGGTGGTGAAGTTTCGTGTGCGGTCAAACTCAAACATGATTTCAACATATCCACTGGGGAAGCTCTCATTGTTCCAGCCCACGTAGTCATACCCGGGCCACACATTGTAGACGTGACTGTGCGTAAAATCATCCAGACCACACACTCCATCAGTCAGCTGGCCTAAGCCCTCTGTCATACTGAGAAGCAGAGAAAGAAAGAGCATAAAATAGAGGCAGAAATCACAGAGGAACATCCCTGCAACATCTTCAAAAGTTAAAGTGTTAAAGGGTTTTTATGGTACAACTTTTAAACACTAGGTGGCAGCATTGTAAAACCAATTCCTCACTTCTGCTGTTGGCTGTGATATTGTAATAAAGGCCATTTTCTTTTCCCTCTGCTCTGTTGCCGGACAGAGAGAAGGAAGCCTGCCTTTGTCATGGAGGACATTATTCACCATGCCATAGTCTAAACACTACTGTCAACAGAAGACTGATTGGTTCATTCCGGTTTTTAAACTTCATAAGCACTGTTGACTCAGTCATTCCCATGAGGTATTGCCTAACAGTAAACCACCATGACCCGCTCACCACCGTCTGTCTCTCTGCTTTCACCATGGTGACCAGGCAACAACAAGGTGTGTGTGTGTGTGTGTGTGTGTGGGGGGGGGGGGGGGGGGGCGGGGGGGGTTGCAGACGAAGGATGAGAGCAATGATGAAGCAGTGTAGAGGGCTGTGTAAACACACATAGAAACACCTACATATACATACACACACACACACACACACCTGTGGATGACAGCTCCATCATAGACAGAGTCGTTGACATAAACAGGGTTCGCAGGCAAGCTCATCTGTTCTCCTGCTGGAGAGTTGTATGACACAAGACCATCTGCAAAGCAAAGAACATTGTTCATCGTTTAGATTAAATCAACCCAAAACATTTTGAAACATCATTCCAAACTCATGTTGTGCAGAAACACGATGCTCAAAACCACAGAGGTTTGTCCGAGTTACAGTTTGTTGAGTTACAGAGAAATATTTACAAAATGAGGCACAAGGCAGGAGAGGAATTTCCATTAATACAAAAATGTGATATTAGATTGCTGTATTGAAGCACTGGAACAAGCAGACACAGAATATGTAGTATGTCAAATGTTTTATTAGAGGGCCTGGTGACACAAAGTTTCAGTTACCCAAGAATGTGGATTTTTCTGCTTTTCTTATTGTTTGCTTGTTGTTTTTTCCGGTCAAGCCAGTTGTCTAAATATTCTCATTAACAAGAAATAAAGTGGGCTAAGCACCAGCAGGTGCTATGAAGCCCTTAAAACTGCTATTGCTTTTTTTGTTTGGACCCATCAAGTCTGCCTGACAAACCTTCAACCATATTGAATTATTCGAAAAACGTCCCCTTTTTTTCCTTTGTAGTCAAATAACCTAATCTAACCAAATTTAAAATTGAGATTTTGAGCGTGGGAACTTTGGGGGTCAAACGGGGAAACAATAAAAGGAACAGAACAAAAGTAATGGGGTGTTCCCTAACTGGAAGCATCAATTAACAGTTATCAGTGTTTCAACAGTGCCCCTCTTGTTATAAACGGGTGAATCAGCAGATCCTTTCTATCTTTATGGGCTCAAAGGTCGCAACTGGTGCCTCAACCCAGCTGTGATCTTTGCTCCGTCCTAACATGTCCCCCTCTCTTCCCACCAGCCTCTTCCTTTGTGCCTCGGCCACCTCTTACCCAGCCACTCGCAGCCGTAGAGCTCCACTCTCATGCAGACGTTCATGGAGTGGTCCGTCACGGGCATGAAGCGGACGAAGCGAGCGATGATGGGCGGCTCGAGGTCCTTGAGGACGATGTCGTAGGCGTTCCTGTTTCCTTCGATCACCTGCGGGTAAAACAAACTCACCATGACCTCATGAAGAAGCTCACTAATTGCTCCTTATATCATTTATAGATAATGAAGAATTAATGAATCAGTTATAGATATACTATCTCTATTGAGACTGTAAACACAGTCATACCAGGTATGAACAATGATCGGCCATAAAAATATGACCTGAGGGCAAATGATGAGTATCAGTGCACAGTTCATCTTGATCAGAAGTTTGTCAAGCCAGCGTAGAGCACTGACTGTTATGTTAACCTACCTGCTTGCCCTGCCTGTTCCTCCATGAGATCCAGCGGCTTCCATCACGGCTGTATTTAATCTTGTACATCTGGGCGAACTCATTGCCGATGCCTCCCGCGTGGCGACCCTGGGTGCCCACAAGGGTGATGAAGTGGAGCGAGCGGAGGTCAATCTGGAGAAACTCCTTCAGGCTGTCTGGCTCGACCGTTATCTCTGGACACCACGCGCCGTCGCCCTCCTCGAAGTCCAACCTGAGAGTGAGAGAGAGAGAGAGAGAGAGAGACAGAGAGACAGAGAGAGAGAGGGAAAAGATGAAATAACGGCGAGTGGATGTTCATATTAGAATTACAGCAGGAAAGGGAAAAGAGCGAGGGAGAAGAAAAATTGGGACAGGATGGAGAGGGAAAGGTGAGAGGAAAGTAAAAGTGAGTGCGGTGGTGGATTTCAGTTCTTACAGGCTGTTATAAAAACACCTCAGTGACAGCCTGCGTCGTAAATTCATCTTAAAGTGTTAATTTTGGGCAAGGGGCTGGCAGGGAAGAGGGGGAGCTGGGCGAGACTGAAAACACAGCCAGGATGGATGGGGAAAGTGTATTACATCATTATCCTGATACTTACTAAAGGCCACCCAAGTTCTTCTGCACACACACACACACACACACACACACACCTAATCATGTGGCTGTAAGTAGAACTGATACCCCAGTTTGTGGCTTACTGCAAATAAACAGGCACAGGCACCTTACAGGAAAAGCCACCCACACACACACTTATTATCAGGGTAAACATACAATGAAGAGTGTGTGTTAGAGTGTGTGTGTGTGTGTGTGTGTGTGTGTGTGTGAGAGAGAGAGAGAGAGACAGACAGACCTACCTGCCATATCTAGCAGCTGTGGACTCAGACCACTGGCTGGAGGCGGAGATGTCCTCGTCCTGTATCTGCCCTCCTGACATGCCCAGAGGATACCGACACACTCCTGAGACACAACATGTTTGGTTAAAAGACTAGAAGAAATAAACAGACAAGCAGATGAACGTCCACTCTGATGTGTGTTTAGCCTTAAACACTCTGTATTTTACCAAGACGGGGAAGTGACTAATCACTGAGCATTGTTGTTAAAGAGTAGCTTTTTTGTTTACCAGTGCTTTTTTGAGTACATTCTGAAAGCAGTAGTTTGACTTTAACTCACTATAACTGCATTCTTTTGATCATGTAGGTTTGGAAAGGCTAGAAATTATTATGCTGCTATGACACATTCAAGAAGAGATTTCATTTGGTTTCCTCTTTTTGAAAATGTGAAAATTACCTCTCATGAAGGAAAGATGGCCACCAGTTTGATGTGTATCACTGAATTTGAGAGGGGTCGGTTGAAAGTGGTGCATGGTAACTAAGTACATTTACTCAAGTATTGTACTCATGAAAAGTGTGTGAGGTACTTGTACTTTACTTGACCATCATATGCTACTTCTACTGCACTACAGTTGAGATGGATGGAAATATTGCACTTTTCACCCTGCTAAACTTGTCAACACTTTGACAGCTTAAGTTACTTTTCATATTCAGATTTTAATAACCTACAATAAGCACATATTATACAGTAAATTAAACCAACCAACAGTATATAAAATAACTACAACTGGCTCCACCTTAGCCAGCAACCTTAGGACGGTGTTTACATGTCAGCTACGTCTCATTCCCTGTTTAGTTTACTCGACATACACGTGCCAAACAAACCATTTAGCCTTTGTTGTAACGTTACGGCCAGCAGGTGGATAGTGTAGCATCAAGACTGGAAACAGGGAAAACAGCTAGCCTGGGTCTATCTGAAGGTGAGTCTCGTGGTCTCCGTCAGGTTGCCAAGCAACCAGCGGAGACTCCATGCTATGCAAAGTCAAGCTGCTGGCTGTAGGTTTGTATCTAACAGGCAGAGTGGTATCAAATATTCTCATCCAACCATTATTAAGACAGTGAATAAGCGTATTCCCCAAAATGTCTCTGAATACTTTTTCCAGCCCCGCAGGTATGGTATACTCATATTGAAATGTTTACTGTCAGGATCCCACAGTGATCCTTTGACAATTATTTATGGAATAAACTTTAAAGTAGCTCCTTTTTTACATTTACTTGAGTAGTTTTACTTCGACGTACTCAAGTCTATAACAGTGCTTCTATTTAAGCAGGCTGTCCGCTGGTGTTTAAGGCTACCTGATTATCGCACTCTGTAACCTGCAGCTCCCCTCACTTCTCTCAGACCAACCACAGCGCTGGTCGGCGTTGAAATTTAAAAAAAAAAAACACACTCAAACATTCACCAGACGCTCTCAGATATTTCTAAGACAGAAGTACTTAATTCTCATCTCCTGTCAAGAAACCTGCAAAATGTGATGGATAGTGCTAGATTTAAGGGGTGGGGTGGTGATGTGAGAGGGCTGCACACAAACACACACATCCAAGCAGCTACACACTCCTTGCACTGAAATTGTGGTTGCTCTATTGAAATAATAAGCTGGATCCATTCAGTGTCTCTGCCAGTCCAAACAGTGCTGGTATCAAGCACATGTACAGGAGTTAGTTACTGTGTGTGTGTGTGGTAAAACTGGCTGGTTTGAGTCAATCACGCCTCCACTGTGCGGTCAATAGAAGCAATATGCCCTCTGTTCCCTGTATGCCCCTCCACCCCCTCATCCTCCTTTTTTTCTGTCTCCTCTCTGTCCTGTCCTCACTCCTTCTGTGTGGTCTCTCCCGTCCCTCTTTTCTTCTGTCCCCTTCATTGGTGAGAGGTGATAAACGTTAACAGCGTGATTCAGGAAAAAAACGTTCATCTCATTAAGACTCAGCGGGCCTGTGGCTAACTGAGCGTGACGCAGCCGACGTGGTATCTATTAACTTTTACAAGGCTCTGAATGAATCTACTGATTTCTGGGCGTTTCCTCGAGCAAAAATGAAAGGGCTCTTTTCCAACGTGCTCTATCTACAGGGTTGTGTTGCTCTTGTGTTTTGGCCTTACATTGATAACTTACAGGATATGAGCCGATAGTCAGCCTTGTTTATGGATGAAAGAGCCTTTGGTAAAACTTGATTTCCGTGTATGTGATAGCGTTGGGACACGGCTTTCGCTTGAGCTGGAGCCGGACGTTAAAGGGAGACTGACCCTGTTGGCCCGGCCCCTTGTCTCACAGAAAAACCTTTGAGAAGATGCCAGCAACAGCAGAGCGCAAGGTTCAAGGCCTTCCCTGTCCCCCCTCTTGCTCTTTCTTTCCTTCTTTTTCTCCCCCTGTGATTCTCTCTCTTCATCTTTTCTTGATCTCCTCCAAATATTTGCTTAAAAGTCAAGATGTGGAAACCCCTGAAGGTTTTTGGGACTGGGACTGATGACCTGATACTCTGCTCACATGTCTGTGCACACACAGAAACCAGGCGTAGATGCAACCACACACACGCATGCGGCCTTCGTCTTGGCAGTGACACAGTGACAGCTTGAAGGAGGCACAAACAAAAACTCTTCCAGATGTCTACATTCGCCTCCTCTGTCCTCCTTTCATCTTGTCCTCTCTAACCTTTGTTCCATGCTGCCCTCCTCTCTTCAGCCCTCATCATTCATCCCCAACTGTTTACACCCCTCCACTCCTATTTCTCTCCTCGCACCAGATCGCCTTGGCTATAAGCAGACCACATCAAAAGAAATCATCTTACTCCTCTCGTATTCTCAGAATATTAGTGGTATCCCTGGCTACATAATTACAAAACCATTTTAATGATAGGTGCGGTGCTCAAACTGCACGTATGATAGCTGTAGTAAAAAGGCAAATCGTCAGAACCTGCTTCAAGAGAAACAGCAGAGATCTCCAATAAATGATTTTGAATCAAATCAGGACAGGATAAGATGACAAAGAGCCTCAATGTTTGAAAATAAAGTGGAAAAACTGGAATGATAATGTCTGGCATCAAGTAGCTGAAATCTGTCTTTGGTGCCGTGTTGCAGCCTGGTCCAGAGGTTATGGGGTTTGACGTGGTTGGCGTTCCTGCACTTGTGAGAGCCAGAAGAGCAGCACATGAGCCTCATTCACACAGAGGTAAAGAGACATCAACATGAAAAAAGAGATGACCGTAGTGCAGCATCTCAGCATGAGCATGAGCATGAGCTCGTGACATAAATTGTGTAATTTTTGGAGTCTGGCCATAAAAATATAGTGAGACACACACACACACACACACACACACACACACACACACACACACACACACACACAAACAATGCATCATCACCAGTTGGGGGAAAACACAGCAATTGCCTGGGTCGTAATTGATGAAAATAGGAGTCATTATCAGAGTCTTTAACCACATCCTCGAGAGAGTCAGAGAGACGGGCTTCAGTATGCCATGCCGGATGTGTGACCGCTCCTCCAAATGTTGGTTTTTGCTGTGTTTATTTATCTACCCAACCCACTCAGAGGTGACCCCTGGGGTGAACTATGGGGGCAGGCGAGTGTGTTCATTTGGACACACATACACAGATTTACCCCCCTACACACACACACACACACACACACACACCACCACCACCCATCAGGCTCAACATTTGGCCGCAGTATCTAAAAATATCACCCCAGAAAAAGGTGGAAAAATACCAGCCTTGTGTGGTGGAGAGAGAGAGAGAGAAAGAGAGAGAGATGAAGGAGTAACGGACCAAACCCTCTCTCTCACCTCTTGATATTTTACCGCACCCTGACTACTGAAAGGCAGGTTTGTTCTGTAGTGTTTGCTGTCCAACCGCTGGCTCCACACGCACACGCATACATGCTGTGCAGTCACGAAAGCTGATGTTGACATCTGCTTCATAATACCTGTCCGTTTGGGCATTTTTTAAGGAGTTGTTTATAATTTACTTTACTTAAAATTAATGCATATTTTTCTTTCTTTCTGCTGGATGTATGAATAGGAAACACGTTAGCTAACACGTTCGCCACAACAACTTTGTCAATAATGTGTTTACACATTGGTCTGCTGCCTCCAAACAACAAACATGTCTCCTGCTGAGGTACGGTTTACTTTTGTGATAAAACCATATAATGTTTTGACTTGCTAAAACATAGCATATTTGTCACACAAGTATAAAGAGGTTTCAGCAAACTGACTAACGTAATGTCAACACACAGCAATATCCATCTAATGTTAGCTTACATTAGCCACCACAAGCTAGTGGTCATATTAGATTAAGGAGGAAATAAGTGTTTTCACTTTAACATGTTATCCTTTGGATTTTTCTTTTTTTCCCGTGTCTGATAATCCATAAATAAAATCAATCAATCAATAGCAGCAAAATGTGAATTGAGCATGGGTGTATTATAATTCTCATGACTTCTAACTTGTAAGAAGTATAAGAGGAAGATTATTGCTTCTTTCGAAAGTGGCAATTTTTTAAAGTCATTGCAGTGGTATGTGATTTTAATGATTTAAAGACAAAGTTATAATGCATTCATTCATTTATTCAAGATTAACTTTAAACTTTAAACTCATGAGAGGAAGCCCACACAGTAATGCTTGATATTTGGCTGCTCTGCTCAGGCCTTTGCTAATGTGCACGCCTCCTCCCCCTCCACAGTGAAATAAAGTTCGCCCACTCACGAGTAAAATGGGAAAGACAGGGATGGTATAACTCCATTGCTTGGGAATTTTAAACAGGGGAAAGTTGGCATCACTCAACATCTCAGCTCTACTAAATTCAGCCATGAATATTTCCAGACAGTGGAAAAATGACCCTCTTCTCAATGCAGCAGAACTAAAGCATTAGACAGAATTATAGGTGGATATATCCTGCTTCCATATATTAGAGCAGGTTGAGATTTGAGCTTTCAGTGACACTTTTGAAATAATCGCTGGTGGTTTTTGAGTGAAGAATTCCCTTGGGTCGGATTATAGATACAAAACTTTGTCTTGAATGGTGAACTTGTTGAACTTTGACCATGATCAGATGCACAAACAGTCCTTTCCATGACTTATGAGTGGTCAAATACTGGGAAACGCACACCCCCCACACACACACACACACACACACACACACACACACACACACAAAAGTGCTGGGGAGAAAGACAGAGCCTATTTCAATGGACTTTCCTGCTGTCAGAATGTCTGGTATGCATTAGCCACAGACTCCAGTGGGATAGCTGGATCCACAGTATGCGTGTGCATGCGGGTATATGCATGCGAGCAGGCACACAGACACACGCACACACACACACACACACGCACACACTCACAAAAACACAGTAAGAAGAGAGACAAGCAAAGAAAGTCACTCCCATAAGGGTCAAACCCTCTAATCCTTAATTAAGTGTAGCTGAGAAGATGCCTCATAAAATATCCACAGTCACGATGTTTGGTGTTGAATGCTAAATGGTACAAGATCTATGATTCTGTAGAAAATGTGAAATGTTTTTAAGCATCCCGTGTTACATTCACATCTGGTTAAATAGGTCAAAAATGTAGCTATTAAAATACATGTGTAAGGAGGCATACGCATGAAAGTAACCACAGCATGCACACCCCATTTTACTTGAAAACTCCTCCTATAAACGCTCTCTATGATCTCTGTCTCTCTCACTCTCTCTCTGTTTCTTTCCTCGCCTTTTTAAAACTCCCTGCTCTCTCTCTCTCTTATTCTGTTAGTTTTGGCACACAGAGCGAATGGATGACAAACAGGGAAAGCCAGGTTTTGAGTGTGTGTTTACGCATGATGTGTGTGTGTGGCTCACTCTGTAAAAATGAGAATCATTTAAGGTACGTGCAAACGCTCTGGAAAACAACAAGGCAAAGTTTAAACATAACTTTTTGTTTTCTTGGTTTGAAAAAAATGTGATGTTTGTCATTTCCCTTCAGCACTGTTGACTGATCTCCACTTGAGAGAGCAGAAAAGGCCCCAGTTGTATAACAGCGTAGAATATAATGTCAAAAAGTTTTACTTTGAAAGTGGAGGTGGGGTGGAGTAAAGCAGGAGGATGTGGAAGTGATGGGGCGTTTTTTTTTTCCACTGTTATTTTTTTTCTTTTTAAACACTGCTTGGCAGAGTGAGGTCAGTGTGACCGGTCAACTCTGTGTTGAACCTCCCGGACTAAACCATCATTAAGTACTGTTTAGATCTGTGGACCTGTCATTCATTATCCTTTCAGCAATAAAGAAAAACTCAGCGCGATGACAGAAACTCTGAGTCTGAAGTCATAAACAGTAGCCAGATCGGGGTTTTTACTGGCAAATATCTGCTGTACTTCTACACTTTCAACAATAACCTAAAAACCTCTCTTTGGTTCCTGTTTGACTCTGTCTCTGCTCGCCAAATGTTGCTACTCTGTTTCCTTGTAAAAAATTATTGGTCCTTTTTCATTGACATCACAAAAACCACCCGTACAGCGGAGCGAGAGCTGGAGAAAGGCGTGCATGCTGGGATCAAAGAGGCCAAACCAGAGAGAGGGGACCACATGGCTCCCACAGAGCAGCACTTATCCAAAATCTGAATCAGTCGCAGTCTGGACTGGACTGGAGCAGACCAAACCCAAAAACATTACCCAAAACTCACAAAAGTCATTTAATAGTATTCACGAACTCTTGGATATGATCTCATTGCAGTCAGAGACTTGAATACAGACAGAAATCATAGCGCAAAAAAAACGGCACCACAGACCTGGGTTGACCTGTGATGTGACGGATCCTAACAGGTAGAGGAGGATGAGGAGGAGGAAGTGAATGTCCCACAGGGGCTTCATCCCAAACACATGCACAGAGACAGGCTTCCGATCTGAAAAACAAGAAGGACACAGCAGGTTATGGAAACGTGCAATACACAGAATATATAGTTTCAACACAAGGCTGAAACTGTGAAAAATAGCTCCGTATGTTGTGCTTATTTTGAATTAACTCCTCTGTATTCATGGGAACCAACATTTGTTTGGATATAAAAGGGGGGAAAAAGGGAGTTTAATTGGAGGCATGTTTTCATTTCACTCAATAAAAGACACAATAATTGCCACCAAACTGAAATTTCCATTTATTTCGTGCTTTATCACTCTGTGAGAGAGAGCCTGTTAAATTCAATCTGTGGCGATATTTCAATGTCGGCCATACAAGACAGAGAAGTCTCAGTTCATATGCAATTAAAATGAAGCTTTTTATTTTATAATTGTACATAACACACACTAATTGTAGGAAGAAATGATGAATGAATAAGTGAAGGGACGAGCGACGGAGGACGAGGAGAAAGAGACGTTGAGACACTGAGTCACAGACATGACTTCAGCTGGACAGACACAGCGCCAACAAGCCGCCTCCAACTGACCACTTAGTGCAGCAGCAGAGCAAAACAACTAGTTCCAACTAGTTTCTGTCCACATGTCATTTAGGATGTGAGTTCACAGATGAAGAGTTTAAAAAAGCGGACAGTCGAGGAAATGCATACACCCTCTGTAACTTCACGTTCGACTTTTGCTGTATTAAATGTTTACAGTGGGACAAGGATGTGTTCGGTTACACACTTGAGCAGTTTTCACCCACATTAGCAAAAGCTTCCACTTAGTTTGCTTCACTCAAACAGCTCAGTGGAGTTACCTGATCATGACCGAGTTAACTACTTGGAGAATCCACTTTTACCCTGTCATATTACTGAGGTTAGTTTTATTGTTCACACCATGTTAATCACATCTTATGTAACAAGACTGTGCAGCAAAAGGGAAATGAGACACTCAATTGTTAGTAGACAGAAAAACCTATAAATAAAATGTTTTAATGAAGTTTTCCAATGCTCTCACTATCTAATGGTTTTGTGTCTTTATGGTAGAGCAGACGACGGGCTTTGTGCTACAGCTCCAATATAAATACTAAAAGACATCACCAAAGCAGGGTTATCTAAACCCAATTACACATGACACAAAACAAATCTGCCAGAGCACTGTGGGAATTTTCAGTGTGTG
The DNA here is from genome assembly GCF_043641665.1 of Enoplosus armatus. Lineage (NCBI taxonomy): Eukaryota > Metazoa > Chordata > Actinopteri > Centrarchiformes > Enoplosidae > Enoplosus > Enoplosus armatus. The sequence goes on from NC_092186.1 coordinate 9,562,409, forward strand.
AGTGTGTATCAGGCGTTTCCTGGTCCTCATCCCCGGCCAAAAACAACATTTTCCTGACGTTTCCCCCGTTGAAATAACAGAAGGATCAGCAGCATGCTGCTCAGAGCTGCTCCGCTCCGGTCTGGTCAACAGGACAAAGACTGGGCTACAGTACAGGCCTTCATTCACATGCTGTTCAATGTGCCGTGATGGTGATTGTACAGTATACCTAAAATATCATCTCAATGCTTGTCTCTCATTGCTTATATCCAGCAGGGGATCTCCACCAGCAGTGACTTTTGTCTGCTAACGCTCCAGTTAACCTCTGTCTAAATTAACCTCTGACATATATGAAGTCCAGGTTCACTTGTGCTGCACTCTGTCTATGGGAAACAAATCCAGACCTGCTGATTTTGAGCTTGTGCCCACATTTCCTCAGCTTTCCACATTGCCTGGTTACAATGTTTGGACATGTACATTTGGAAATATGAAAAATTTAGTTGGAAAACACTGATATTTATCATTTGTTTCCTCCAAAGATAAGTGCCGTGGATGAAAACTGATTCTCAAAAGTCTCTTGAATTAAGGCCAAACACTTGAGCGAACCTTTAAACTAAACCTGTACTAAAAACAACCTCAAACTAATCTCGTGCGACTAGCGCTGATGGTCCACCCTCTGAATTTTGCGACACTAATTACGGCCTGACTCGCCTCTTTCATTGTGCCTTCACACACACAATCTCATTGCTTTTCTTACCTCCATTTCCTGCAGCTTCAGATTACGGCCACTTCCCACTGAGACGCCTTTGCTAAGCTGAACTCCTCTCGGCTTTTCATAGCTAATGAAACACAAACACCTGATGGCTTGTGTGCATTTGGAAGTCAAAGTTGTGTTTACCACGTATGGGAGAACATTTATGTGAAGGCTGCCTGTGCTGTATATGGGAAGAGAACTGACCTTTGCTTCTACATTTGGAGACTCTCAAAGGATCATACTGGTGTGTTCGCATGTTTTAGCCCATTTACTGCAAATCACATACATTTTACATTACTGCTCACCATTTACCAAAGCATGCCATAACTGGGGAAGGGGGTCAGTCTCTCAGTCTTCAAAGTTTTTACTTCCATACTAAGAAAAACCTTTTTAATTCAAATAAGAACATGGCCTTTCCTCAGGCGCCACCCTCACGCCAATATCTTTTTTTTTTTTTTAAGGTTTTGGTCCAAGTGTTAAGGATCTAAGACTAGCTTTATCTCCATTTTTCCTCTGTTTAACAATATTGTTTCCTTGTATGCATTGTATGAGCATCAAAAAGTCATGGGGCCCCCAGCAAGACAGAACTAGCTGCAAAGATTTGAAAACTGCTTGAGATAGGTATGAACAGTCTACTGTGTGGTCCATTCAAATGCTGCTGAAAAGCTCAGACATCTAAGTTTTGAGAGTGAGCCGGTCTGCTTTAACAAACTATGGTGTTGGAAAATCAAACCCAAAAGACAAACACTAAGCAAACATGGATGTTGAGAAAATGAGAATGAGAATTTGATAACGTGTGCAATATTTGATGGTATGTAACAGTCAAGCCTAAAGGGTGCACACTAATATAAGGGTGTACGAGCAGTACATGAACACATCCACCTGGTAGACTCTTCATAAATAATCACTGCTTCAGCTGCAGTACCACACACAGCTCTGCCAAAAAATAAAGACTACTAAAATATGAACTGTGATGGATTATCCACCTCAAGCACATTCGGGGTGTCTCCATGTTGATTTTAATACTGCCCTGACATGTGACTGCCTTTTAGAGCCTGTGGTAGCCTTTGGAAAGTGGCTGGCTGTAATGTAAACTATGCAATTTGTAGAAAATGGGCTCAATTGGTGTAAAAACAGGCTTTTAAAAAAATGTTACACCCTTAAATGATTTATACAGGATATTATTTAAGATGTCAGAGTTAAGGCTGCAAACCATTGTTGATATTCTATATGTTAAGTTGAGTGTCCAGTAAGTTCAACTTCTGCTCCTCTGGATCCAGCTGTGTTCTCAATACCTGTGTGAAGTGAACAGCTGTTATTCCAGCGCTGGCCTCTGTTACAGTAACATCAGATCAGTCAGCAGCGCTGGAGTAACAGGCGCAGGTTCACGGCTCTGGAAAGTTCTCTCCATTCTCGTCTTACAGGAACACAGCAGGAAAAACTTATTCATGTCCTATCTCGGTTTCAAAAAGTGTCTATTCCAAGATTTTTTCCTTTTCACTTTCAAAGACATATTTCAAACTTTTGAGGGGAAAAACTGTAATAAGCTTATGAACGCATATCATCTGAAGGGTTAGATTTCCACTTACTGTGTATACATGTCAAAAGTGTCCATAGCCTTTTACTTATTACGCTCTCGCTGTCATCAAACTTGAGTTTTTCCACACAAAGTTGTCTCATTTCATAATTAACTTTATTCCGGCAATCATTTCATGCAAGTAGGTGCAACTTCATGTTTGAAAAGCAGACATTGCTGTTCAAAATTTATTTCAACAGCTACATCTCGCAGTAACACTGATTTTTCTGACCTGAAAACACAAGCAGTAACAGTAAAAGAGAGATGGGGGGATTGGAGACGGAGAACCGCAACAAGGACCAGCTGCACAAACCCCTCTGTGGTGAATTTGTTCTCACAGCTCCTGAGAGCCGGAGCAGGAAAAAGACAGGAGATCTAGGTCACATAGCCGGCCTCACCTGTATGTCAGAGCAGATCAGAGAGGTGCACAGTACATCTGTGGGTCCTTGTTATTTAGCATGCTGGAGCATATATACTATGGGCCAGTGAATAAGTAATACTTCAAAGGTTTTTGAAATTCTCTAATTGAGGTGAAATTATGGAAAAAAAGTCTCCTTCCAGGTACCGAATGTCTGGTGTTTTACTGCTAATTAAACAATTCATCCAGCAACGACCAGCAGACACCAACAGGCAGAGTTTGGTTTGGATATCGCTGGTCTGAGGTAAAGTCTGCTCTCTTCTGTAACCATGGCGCCCAGGTAAACTGACTAACGAACGAGTGCAGGCAGTCCAACGTAAACAGGTACAAGAAGAAAAATACTGTGGGAGAGGGAAAAGGTGACGATGAGATGGGGGAGAAGTGCAGGGTATAAGGGTATAGGCTACTATTACATAGTGAGAGAATACAGGTGAATATGGTCACTGATAATGAATTTTCCTCTTGAGACGGTTGTTGTTGCACTACATTTTGCAAAATGCATAAAAAAAGGGTCTCATTAACACAATTTTCTATCAGCACTGATTAAAAGTTCAGTATACATAGACATTCATTGTAAGACACTAAATTATATGTGTATTGAAGATTGCCCCATGTTAAAATGTTAAACTAAGGTGGTGAACGTGGTAAACACAGCATTCTGAAATTTAGCATTTAGCTCGAAGTATCTAAACCTCGCAGAGCTGCTAGCGTGGCTGTAGACTCTTAGTCAACTTTTAAATTCAGCCTGAAAAAATCAAAACTGTCTCTGCTCCTACAGTATCTTTCATACAGGGCGTCTAACCTTCATGAAAGTCTATACCACAACACAGCACACTCCAGGGTCACAGTATCAAAATAAACCAAAGTCAGGTCCACTGACGCTTCTAAAAGCTTTCAGAAAAGGAACAAAAAATAAACTTGAGCTGAAAGTGTATAAATCAATCAAAATACGTCCCTTTAAAGAGGAGAAGCATGTTTGACACATTTCAAAGGTCCAAGAGAGCATTTTCTCATCAAACCCAAGTCGAAGTGTTACAGGTTGTGATGTGAGAGCAGATCCAAACTGATACTGAACACCGCAAGAAGATGAGAAGACACAGAAGAATGAGAAAAGAAAAAAATATTACTTCACCAGTGTGTTACTATATAAAGTGACAGCCCACCTTTACTGTGCTGTAGCTCCAGACTTTATGTTATAAATGTGTGGGCAATAACTCATAAAGGAAAGTTGGCCTCATATATCCCGACATACTTGTCTGTCCCTCAGTTAAGTATAAAATGTTTAACCATTATGTGAGGTGAGGAGCATTTGAAACATATAGCAGAACCTTAAAGGAGTGCAATTTGCCATTAAACTAAATTAGATTTCTCGCCTACATGGTGGATTTGAGTCAGTCATGGCTTTGTGCCATACATTTATGATTTTACAACATTTTAGTTCATTTTACTTTCTTTGTGTTTTATAATGTGTTTAGTTTCTGTGGATTTTAGTTCGTTTCTTTCTCCTTGTGTTTTTAATGTGTTCTGTTTTTATTGTAAAGCACTTTGTAATTGTGTTTTGAAAGGTGCTATATAGATAAAGTTTATTATTATATATTATTATCCATTATCCCCATGGATCATTAAAGGAAGGCTAAGTGAGTTTGTGTGTGTTTCATATAATTGAAATGTGTGTGTAGCCAGCAATATAAGCTTAAAAACGATGCACGTGTTTGTGTACATTTTAAAAAAACATGTAAAGTCAATAATTTAGAAGCTAAATAAAGTTAGACCTACTTTTCTATATCTCACAATCTTTTCATAACTGACAGTTTATTATAGTACGACAGCCGTTTACAGAACTGTTACTTTCTCCCAAAGGATCACATATAAAAACTAAACCATATGTGGTTAATGTTACCGAATGTGGTGGCAAATTACTGTATCTACTGTACCAGTGGGAGTTATGGCATGTCACTTTACGTTAAACACAGTATCTAACATGTCAGTTACTCACTCAGACTAATGTATGTGTCCAGATATATTCATAGATATTCAGTCACAGCACCATTAAATATTAGAGGGAGAACAAACTTAGACTGGACCTTTGTTTGAATACAGGTTATTATAAACACAAAATGTTGATGGGCAGCAAGCAGAGTTTATTGTATCAACTTGGAGCAGAACGTTCCTGAATAGAACGACTATTGACTTGAATTTCTACTTCTGGGGGAAAAAAGTCTGTGCCTCATAAATATCAGCTCCCTCTTGGCTAGTTCAGGAAGTGGTGAAGGACAGATACTCCCCTCAGAAACCCACCAGCCCACAGAGCTCAACCAAGAAACACACACACACATACTGTTCCTACATTTTTGAATCAGAAGGACGAATTAAATGTGTTGGCGATTCACTTGTGATTCGTGCAACTCACAGGAAAAGGTTGTAAATAACTATTCTTGCAACATTAATGGATATCAAGACTTCACACACAGACATCCACCTCTATATGGTTCCTCGTCTCACAACCCCGGGAACTCAAAACACTCTCAAGCATTCAGTGAGAGCTCGCTGCCATGTCCTCCAGCAGAACTCTCACACTGCAAACAGGATAGCGGTTTTATTTTGTTTTCCCAGGATTTTCTTGTTTGTATAAATAATCTGATTTTCTTGGGCGAGTTGAGCCCAGCACACAGAGTATCGTTGGTGTACCACCAGGTCCTGCACCCTGGGAAAGCCTGCAAAGTCAACACACAGGTTTACCTGGCTCTGGTCCCTGCCTCTGTCTCCCTCTGTCTCCCTCTCTCTCTCTCTCTCTCTCTCTCTCATGCACACACAAACACACACAGCAGCGTCAACACTTTCCACGAGCATCTGCAGAAGAGTGAGCAGCCAGTAGAGGCTGAGAGGGTCAAGAACAACTGAACGTTTCACCATCCAGCACCCAAACACTGTCTTGGATCTGGTGATGTCAGGAAGACAGGAAGAGGAGCTACTTAGAGGACAACATCTCCTCACTCATAACCACAACGCTCAGACACAAGTCATAGTTTCTGTTTAACTGAAGGAATTCACGTTGATTAAAACGTGAAATGTAAGTACAACGCTGTTGCATAATTAGAATAACAATATGATAAGTTAATTTTCAATGTATACATCTCATGTTGAATATATTCTATCAGCAGTGTTGCAGTTGTAACTGCAGTTTGAGAGCCAATTTCTGTTTTTTAACCTGACAAGTCTAACAGTCTGCAGCCACGCTAGCAGCTCAGTGAGGCAGTACTTGAGCTAAATGCTAACGTCAGCATGCTAATATGTTCACAATGACAATACTAACATGCTGATTACCATGTTCACCATCTTAGTTTAATGTGCTAGCATGCTTGTATATTTGCTATGATATTTGCTAATTAGCTCCAGACACAAAGTAGGCCTACAGCTGAGGCTGATGGGAATGTTGTTCTTGTAGTTTTACAGGTGTTTGGTCAAAGTATTGGGCATAACATTTGACATAATGAAAAGTCAGGGGATCACCAAAGTTATTACAATTCTTCCTGAGGTAAACACAAATGTATGCATGGCAATCCAGACAATAGTTATCAAGACATTTTAGTCTGGACCAAAGTGGTCCAACTGGACCAACTGACCAGCACTACCATCCATCTAGCATGATTAAAAACTGCCTCATCAAACTGAATGAAAGTTCAAATACATATAAGTCTGGCACATGATTGCCATTATTTCTTAACAGGGAAAGTTAGCTTTCTGGTGCCATAAATGTATTGTGTGGGGCGTCCAGTTGTCTGGTGGTAAAGACCCATACCATATAACCACAACTTCCCCTCCTCAGCTGCAGCTGGGGACCTCTGTTGCATGTCCTTCCCCCCATTATTTCCTGTCTGCCTCTGTACTATCAACTGTTCAATAAAATAAAATAAAAAACAAATTGACCAAAATGTCTCCTTGTTAAATAACTAATAAATAATGGCTGACATACAGTACTGGGTATATGAGCTGCTAAAGACAAGGCAGGTCTAATTTGCAGGGAATCAAATAATATCAACAGCAAGTCTCATTCAACCCAGACTAGCTATAAACTGCACATGCAGTATATATGAGGGCGTGTGTGTGTTTATGTGCACCGTTGGTGCTGGGCCTGATTGCAATACAGTGTGCCCGTATGCTATGCATCATAACCATCCACATGTGCTTTCTATTATAACCTCTTGATTCTCCCTGAGGGCTGTAACATAGCATCACAGATATTTTATTTTTATGGGAATGCATGAAATCTGAATCACATTTCCCAATCAGACCCAGGTGGAGCCATGTAAACACACGGCAGTAAAATCTGAGAATGAGGTGCACGCGTGCAGGCCTACACACACACACACACACACACACACACACACACACACACACACGTAATTAAATGTTCTTGACTGGAAGAGAAAACTGTACAGAAAACAATCCTCTATTGTCTGGGTAAGACGTGACACCTGGGGAGAAGTGTTCCCGTCCACACGCTTAATTGTAGGATATCTTTCACCACACATGCACGTGTAATGATATACAAGGCAGATTTTCACTGTTGCTCTATGATAGAGGGGATAAAAACAAGACTCTGCTTCGTAAGCAATAGTTTTGCAGTAACATGAAACCGAAAGCTGAAAAGGTCGTGCACTGCTTCTCAGGCTGGGCTGCATTGTTTTAAAACCTTCTGGTGAATATTGTCTGTATCCTCTTTTGTGTTGCGTCCTGCTGTATAGAAATGTGCTTGCTCTTTAACAAGGAGGTCAGAGCAGCCCTGCAGGAGCTGACATGGGGGCTTAAAGGTGGGTCCTGAAGGATACGCTCACTGTAATGAACCATGTAATGAAGCGACTGCCTTTCTTGAGATTAGACAGGCTCCAGCAGGAGCACACCTGTTCCTCGCTGATGGTGCCTTTAGGGACCTATAGGTTCCTGAGGACATGAACTGTTCAAACCAGTGTGAAGGTGCTCGTAAAGGCTACCAGCTAATGTTTAGTGGCCACGAGGGAGAAAGAAACTGCTGGAGAGGCTGCAGGCCTACATACTTCACCTGTAAACACTCACAGACGGATTCAGCGTTGTATTTTATCTACCTGTGAAACCTACCAAATATTTAAATAAAGACTGTTTGTGTCGTGAATATTGTGCAATGACAGGAGTTGTGTTTGTTATGTAAGGAGAGGAGCCTAAAAATCTTCAACTGGAAATCCATTTTGATTGAATATCCAGGCTCTGAACTTTACAGCTACACTGTCAGATTGGAAAAACACCGGCCCACGCCAAGAGGCTCTTTCTTTCCTCCCCGTTTCCCCTGTTAAAGCAGAGGTCCATCCCCTGCACGCTGCTTAAATCAAGGGCATTTGTGCATTCAACTAAGACGAGAAGTGCTTTCTTCAATTTCAACAGAAAAAGTACACCTGTATTCTTAAACGACGCATATAATGACTTAACAAATGCCAGCACTTAATGCTTCTTAGCATAATACAATATACATTCACCTCTTAAAGGAAGGAGCTTCACCTTTGTTGTAATTCTATTTCTTTTTACACATGAGCATCACTGACACAAGTTCTGCATTCATTATCAGCTAAATGTGTTTAAAGTATGTGCACAGTATAGCCTCTTACTTTTGTAGCTAGTCGAGGTGAAGCTAGCTTAAACAAAAAAATATACTGTTTGGTATTTCAGTCCTGTGGTTCCCAAGCTAAGGGTCGGGCCCCTCAAAAGGGTCACAATATCATTCTGAGGGTTTGTAAGATGATTAATGGGATAGGAAAGAAAAAGTTACACAAATTTGCATTCATTTTTTGTGTTATTTTTTGTGAATATTGGATGATTTAAACAGCTAATGAAACCATCTTCTAAGTTTACAGGGGAAATGTCTCTTCAGTGGAACTGCTGACAACTTATAGACATCTGAAACGTGACGATGGGCCCCAGACAGACACTCCACTTTTTAAAATAAGGGGTCACAAGTCCAATAGGATGGAAAACACTGATGTAATCTTTAACAATGTGTTGTATTTTATAAACTTATCATATGTTTCTAATTTAAAAATGGTTCCCTCTGAAATGTAGCCAAGCGTAAGTGTAAAAAAGATTTTTTTCAAATATAAATATTCAAGTACAAGTATCTTAAAATTGTGTTTAAGTACAGTACTTGAGTAAATGTACTTTCCACCGCTGGAAACATCATTCCACTCAATAGACTCAAATAAAAAACAGTTAAAACAACAGAACAGATAGTAACAGTTCTATAAAAAGGCCGAAGTCGTCCATGCAGCCTGATACGTCAGCAGTGACAACTCATTCACTGCCCAGGCTGTAATTTGTGCAGCCTGCAGCGAGTCCTGAGCTTCTTTTGATGCTGAAATGTTACCTCAGATCTTCCCTGACAGCCTGTAATTAGGGAAGACAGGGGGCAGCTGAGAGACGGCGAGGTGGACAGACAGATAATAAGCTTCAGACAAACAGACAAACACAGACAGGCCGCCGCTTGTAAACAGGAGAGAGAGAATGAGGAAAAACAAAGGCCACAAGTGCAAACACAGAGGAGGATTTAGGCCCTGACTACTGTGTGTTAACGTATATGTGCATCTATCTTTTAGCTCCTCTGCAAATTTTTGGTTTTCATGATTCGAGCAGCCTTGTCTGTAGTCTGGATCAAAGCAGCAGCCTAATATTAACATCAGTAATTATTCCACAGTGGAAAATATCACAGAAGAAGTTACATTTTTGTCATATTTCCTGTCACTAGAGCTAAATCACCTCTGGTTTTGGAAGCAGACCTCAAGTCAGAGACAAACAAAGTAATTCAAGCTCAGAAATAAGAGGGCCAAAAAGTCTGCTTCAGGCTCCGAGTAACCCAATCCCCCTCAAACGGTAGGTGATGAGTGGGGTGCTGGTTTGGGCAGGGTCGAAGTTCAAGCATGTGTGGGATACAAAGTCAACAGCGCAGTGTTCCCTGAAATGCTGCTATTTATACCAAATTACAGCATGCACCTCAGCTAGCGAGTGCGCAGCTGGTCTTCTCTTGCCAGGAGCATTGATTTGAAAACACTTCCAATCAAACAACGTCTGCGTCGAGTTACGGCTAAGCTAAGTAAGCACCGGGTGCCTCCAGTGCAGTGTTTTGAATGTGGGGTTGAAATTACAGCCTTTGCTGTGGTGTGTGATTAGGGTCTGTATGTGAGGATGTCAGTCAGCCTCCAAACTCTGGAGGGAAGGGTTGCTAATTGAAATGACATGTCAGAAAGATGCAATGATAACACACTCCTAATGTGGTGTACTCTCTCTCTCTCTCTCATTCTATCCCCTGAGTGTGTGTGTTTTAGCCTATATATAAATTTGTGTGTATCCTTGTGGATCAAATATCAAATTACAGACAGATAATGGAGCGATGGCGTTGGATCAAATCCCCCTTGAACGTTCTCTCCCTCTCTGTTTTCCAACTGTCTGAACAAATAAAAAGCACTACATGTGAGTACATTATCCACTCCCCTCTGACACCCACCACCGCCATTTCATATATTTCCCTGTCACAAGCAATAACTTCTCCTCCATTCTGTGTTGACAAAGAGCTTATTTACTCTGATAAAGATGGTTTCCTATTTGCACATCCAGCCTTGAGAGCACACAACAAAAGGGCCTTGAAGGAAAAACCCACGCCCCTATTCTCTTGTGCTGTCATAAATCGTAAATCTGTGGCCATCAGTGCGTTCCTGGGCTTAATTTGTGGTCAAGTTTTGTAATTTCACTTTTGGTTTTCCTCGACTTGCCTTGTCTACATGTTCTTCCATTACTTCTTTGTTCCCTTGAATTTGACGCTGCACAGAGAAAAAAAGGCCGCACTTGGGTGAAGAGGAGAGAACAGATTGAAGAAGAAGGAAAAATAAGTTACACTTTAAAATCACAATATATATATCATATATATATATATATATATATCACGGCCCTGCGCTGCATTCTGCTTGACCAACTGTGGATTTCTCTCCGAATACTGAATATGAACATGAATAAAGAACACTTCTAAAGAAATGACAAATGTTTTAGAGCTAGATAGAAACATTTCACACAATATTGTAGATGAAGAAAATCTGCTGATATGAGCATTTTAAGGTAGATTTTCACTTTGAATGACAGTGGTAAATTATTTAGTTGCAGTTCTATGTAGCCTGAACATTTGAAGCTATATTGTGTCTTAATATCTCGGCACAAAAATATAAAACAGTAAACCTTTCTGAAACACAAACTGTACATGCTGCCTGCCAGCCAGCAGCTAATTATTATACACGTATATACACTTTTATATACTTTTCTATTAATCTATTACATTTTTAGTCTAAAACATATACTAAATAATGGCAAATTTTGATTACAATGACATAAAATGGAGAAAAGGAGTAAATAATCATACTGGAGAGGCTGGAAACAACAAATACTAAATTACATATAATTAGCCTGAACATTTGCCATTGATTAATTTTCTATGAACTGACCAATAAGACAGATGTTCCACTAATGTTATGAAGGCACTGAGGTCAGCATCAGGTATTATTTGCATTATTTGTGCGGCCAACAACAACATTAACAAAGACAAAGAGCAGCCATGTGTGCACTGCAGTCACATACACACACACAGCTACCAAGAGCGACCTCAGCATCACCCTGACTTCAGTGTAACAATCACTCCATTGATCAGTGGCTCCTCTCCTGAGGCTGCCATTGACTGTTTGAATGTCCAAGCTGTGAGCTCATACATGTTATTATTAACTCTTCAGATGACTATTCTGTGTCGAGCTGAGTTACCAAATAACTTCAGGGGGTAGAGGAGAGGCCTCTGTGTGTGGACATCTATCACCCACATACCACAGGAGGATACCTGCATACCACCTACATGACACCTACATAACACCGAGGAACATACACACCACCTCCGTGACACAAAAGCAGGACGTGTACTGCGGGGAGCAGAAATCTGTCTCAAAGCTGTAACTCGGGTATTCAACGTTTCATCAGCTGACCACAGTAAACTTTGAGACAATCTAAGCGGCCATAAATGAGTCAGTTGTTCAACTTTTCCAAAACATGCTCTGTACCCCGCCACAATAAAGCAAACAAAAATGTGGGTGAGCTTCATGCAAGGCGTTCAAATAAGAGTCACATCATTTTTTACATTAGTTACACTTCTGTTAGTGCTGTTCTGCACAATAGAGACACTCCAACCTCCAGAATCACATTTAAATCATCAAAGCTCTGACATGTCTGTCATCTGAACTTAATAAAGAACCCTATAAGCTGAATTTTATTTAAAAATATTATATAAAAGTTGAAGAGTTTTGAAGAGATTTAGGAAGAGAAGCATCCATCATTTATGTTCTTTTCTTCAACCCTGATCATCATTTGAAGGGAAAGGGTGTTTAAATGAAGGAATGAGCCTTCACATCCAACCATAGCGAAGTAAAACAGTGTGTAAAGGCTTCAGCTGGAAACAGCTGGATCTGCAGCAGAGCAGCGAGGAGTTTGAATCTTCTAGTCTGCCATGCAAACAGCAGCTATACTTCACGCAAAAGGTACATGGAGTTCAAACATGCAAGTAAGCACCCCACTATGAAATACTTCAAGGACGCTTTAAGGAACTCTCTCATAGGCTTCAAGAAAGGCGGTCAGAGTTTGAAGTCCTCACTTTACATTCCAAACTATGATATGAAACAGAGAGGGGTAAAAGAAAAGCTTGACTTACTTCTAAGATGTCTTATCCTTTCAGACCATTTGTTCAGAGGTGGTTTTAGATTATTCCAGTGAGAGTCAAGACGGCAGGATGTTACAACCCGAGCCCTTCTCTCTCTCTCTCTCTCTCTCTCTCTCTCTCCGTCAGCCGCCTTCACCGGGGCTCACTGGGCTGATGTAAGACACCCCTGCACATAGGAAAAAAAGAGAGGGAGAGGAGAGAAAAAGAGAGAGCGAGAGAGACGGAGGCAGGGGGAAAAAAACCTTCACATTCTGTGGATTCTTGGGAGCGTGCCAAAGTCCCAGAATTCCACATGCCACACATACGGTTTCAATTAAGGCCGAATCCAACGCTCAATCCCAAAGCTTTCTTCCTCCTGAAAAGAGCCTTTCTTTTGACAGCTAGAGGCTGAAGCAACCATAACTCAAGGTAATGTTTGTGCTGCTGTCCTCAGAGTCATTTCTCTGTCATTTTACAACACATTTAACACAACTACAGTTGTTTCTTAGTTTTAGTAAGCTTTTTTATAACAGTCTTTATTGTTTTTGTATTATATCTTGATTTTCTACTTATGTCTCTATTGCACTATCCTGTACGCTGCTGGAACAATGCAAATTTCCCTGCTGAGGGATCAATAAAGGATTATCTTATCTTATTTATAGAAAGCGTTTGTTGCTGCTGTATTACAATTTTTCAAATCATGCATGTCTTTCATATAAAATCATACCGTAGATCTGTTGAGTGTGATCATATGAAATAAAATGCTGATCTTTGGCTGTGCTAGAAGCAAATCTTTTCATTAAACTCAGTGGTACTAACACTTTGTTAGTCACAGCCTTAATAGTCAAACCAGATCCATGAAACGAGTGAGTCAAGTGTCACAGAGAGGTTGTCCTATAATGACGTCATGAAGTGTGTGATTGTGCTGATGTGGCCTGAACCGTTTGACCAGACTCAAGAAACTAAATGGTTATTTGGAAACATGAAGGTCTCATTCAAAGACTTTTTCTTATTTCTTGATGTGCAAAAGTTGCCTGCGGTGTTTCCTGATGAGGAAGCCACACTATCCTGTGACTCCAATTGGCTGGAAGGACTTTACTGGAATTTTAACATGTATATAAATTGCTGTCCTTCACCTGGACAGCAGGTGTGTCCTACTTCACTGTGAAGTCCATGCTCAGTGTATGTGTGCGCTGGAGGCTTCAAGTTTCCATATCACACTTTCGCAAGTTGAATTTTGGACCAGGATTGGCAAACTATTTGTGATGTCACAAATCAACTTTCCAAAACTTTTCACTTTCAGCAGATGAATGTGAAAACATCCTTCTAGTGTCGAACTCTGCAAAGACATCAGTCTGTACAGTGAAACATTAAACTGTAGGAACAAGAAGATAAACATATTTTTGTTCATGTTCCCCTCAGGATGAATTGTGATAACTTTGATGACCCCTTAATTTGCTATAGTCAAGTTTAATATTTGAATTTTTAATAGATAACTGCAAAAAACACCAAGATAACAAAGTAAACTAAGATGGTGAACATGAAAAGCATTGCCAAACATCAGCATGTTAGCATTGTCACAATGAGCATGTTGCCATGCTAGCTACAGCATTTAGCTCAAAGCACTGCTGTGCCATAGTAGAGCTTCACAGAGCTGCTAGCATGACTGCAGACACTTGGTGTCATTAGACATCAAACAGAAGATCTCTGTAGAATTTCATATTCAGCTTTCATAAAACGTTTCACAGCACATTCAATCTGTACAAAGATCCATACAGACTAGCCAACCTTCAAAGGAAGTGTTTTTTCTGCTAAAGTAGCCATACTGCAGTTACTTCACATCATAATGCAGTTATGGAGCTGGAGAGCAAAAAAGAAAATGAGTCAGAAAGGAGCCGCAGAGAATATTTCCTGAATAGCTGCAGCAGCGTTGCATGCTCTGGCCCATCTTAAACATAAACCATGTGCTGGAAACTCTGATTCAAGACACCAGGAGCCGTAATGCAAAAAACACACCCTGCAGACACAAGCCAGCAAAGCTCACACATTCACAAACTGTTTGTTGATTTGTCAGAAAACTTGCTAATATAAATTTTATGCACAAGTGTGCCTACACACACAGGCACAATATATGGTCTGTATACACACACACACACACACACACACACACACATACATAAAAAGACAACACATTCAGTGAGTTTTCCAAGTAGGAAATTTCTTTAATAAAGGTGATAGAAATCATAGCATCTCTTAAAGCTGAATAATATCTAGTCTTCAATGATTACAAGCAGAAAAGAAGCAGATATTATAAATACCCCCCATAGCCCGTACCATGTACCTTGATTACATGCTGATAAGAAACATCTTTCTGATCCTTTCATCTCAGTCCAATGTTGTATAAAAATCACCAGGTAAAATGAGTAGATGGCAATTTCCACCTATAGAGCAACTATCAGTACATATAAAAATAAGTCTCATAAGCAAAATAAATAGATGCACCAGAAGACTGCTTCATCCAGTCAGTGCGACAGGGATTTCGTCCTTCATTTCATGCTGTGTTCAAGTGCTCTTCAAAACAAATGTGAACCAAGTATGACATCAACATACAAGGCAAAGAAAAAGTAATACACCCGTTCGTTTCGGACGGGACAGCCTCTTTCATGAACACATGCATGCAACATCTGTTATTGCACGGCGATGACATCACAGTTTCTCCCCGTTAACGTTGAGAGACAAAGGGAGGTTGGTCTTTGGGTTGTCCCTCTGTCTCCATCCCTCCCCTTCATCGTCTAAACTCCGTTCTTCACCAGCTCGTGGACCCCATCGCTGTCGATCGTCAGGGTTGGATGAAACTCTCGTCCTTTTACCATCTCTTCAAGACCCTTTAAGTAGGAAACGACACCGTCAGGACATTGTTAGTGGGTGTACAGATTGATTATTTTGAGTCAACAGCAGGAGCAGATCAACATCTGGAGTTTCCATTGAATACAGTAGGCCTTGCCTCCTTACCTCTCCCCCGTAGGACACCAGTGGGGAGATCTCACATTTGATTGGCAGATCTGTTCCGTCCTTCAAGCTGTGTTGGAAAAGGAACCAATTCAGGGAGGAAGAAAAAAAAAATGAAACAGAATGAATGATTCTCTCATGAAAAGGCAGCGGGACTGTAGTTGAGAAAAGCAGCTGTACATCCTTGACACAGCTGTTCTTCTACTGCGGCTTGTGATTAGAGTTCAAAGGCAGAGAATCAGAGCTCCATCATTCCCAAACACGACCAGTGATTAGTCTGACCCGTAACAGACTTCCTCTAGAAGAAAACAGATGAGTGACAGGTAATGTGGTGGAGGAACTTCCCACCACATTGCCACCACTCAACCTGTCTCTTTCTAGACGCAGATCAACAATCACACATCAGGTAGTTCAGGTGTTTTCTGAGCAGCTGCCCACACAGCTGTATCATGAGAATGAAGGAAAAGCTGAATGATTGAGGAAAAAAGCACACCCTGTAAGAGCCTGAATAACATTCACAGGTGACATGAATATTATTGAAGCACATGCTCATTTTAATTCTTAAAAACAAGCAAGTGGATTTAAACTGAGAGGCAAACTAGCAAGCAATGAGCGGCTGGCCTCGTCGCAATGATTTCACACACAAATCAACAGATTCATCATCTATTGCAAAATTGTCACTGAAAGTGTAACTGGAGCCCATTACCCAGCATGCAACACATTATGTGTATTAGTAGCAACCATCTGAGGGGAAAATGATCTGTCAGCAGGTCATTATGACTGTAAATCATCTGACCAGGACGCTAAGAGGACTGTGTTTTCAGTCATCTAAACTGATCCTCGCTGTCAGTTCCTTCATCACAACCGACTGTAAAGAGGCAGGAAAATGGCTGCCGAACGGCATACGTTTCTCTTTTCAGTGGCAATGAAGGAACGGGGACGTTGAGGATCAGAAGTAATGTTATATAGTGTTAACACGTCTGAGCGAGAGGGAAAGAAAGCCAAAACCCCATCACCATGCACTCAGTACTGCAGGGGGATAATAATTACTTTCTGTTGCCATCATCTGTGACACTGCCTGCTGCTCCGTCTCTGGAAACATTGCATGGGACACACAGGAGCAAGACCAAGCATGAGAGAGGGGGGAGTGAGAATGTGAGGCTAAAAGAATATGATGTCTATAAAACTAAAAAAAAAAAAAAAAAAAAGCCACTGCATGTAGTTTGTACTGAAAGTGTGAGGAGTGTAGAGAAGGCGGGAATGACCACGAGGAACCCGTTTCTGTGTTCGTGTGTGTCTTGTGAGGTGACGTGACACGTATGATGCAGTGTTTTAGCGGGATGGCTGTGGTCACCTGGGTATGGCGGGCACACGTCTGCCGTTCTCGTCGATGAAGTGGCCCCCTGCGTTGAGCACCCAGCGGTGGTGGAGGGACATCAGGGCGTGTCTGGCTGTGGTGGGCGTGTCCTTTCCGTCCTGACTGTCCGCGTTCTTCAGCGGGGAGAACTCGTCCTCCCGCAGCACCTCGTACACGACAAATGTCCTGTTGGGACACACACGCAGCAGCACGTCAGGACACAGGCACACACACCAGAGGGTAGAGATTCCGTACAGATTCTTGGTATGACAAGCTATCATACAGAAATGCAATATGAAGACGTCACCTTGGGCTCTGAGAAATTGTGACAGGCATATTTCACCATTTTCTGATATTTCAAAGTTATACATAAATGTATCAATTCATTGAAAAAATCAATATATTATTATAGAAAAATGTCAGCTGCTTCCCTTGCTTGCTTCTGTAGCTGAAAGAAAGAATAGAGAAGAGAATTTTTTTAAAATCAGGCTGCAAAGTGAGTCCGCCCATCTGGATCCTGCTAAAGCTGCCAGTCTACCAGTCCAGGCACAACCGTAATCCATCTCCTCAGCAACACCAAAAGCTATTTCTCATCCTTTTTACTTTGAAATACAGCGAATAAACCTTGAAGGAAGCTGGACATGTCTGCAGTGTTTTTCCATTGGTCAATCATTACAGGAATCCTTTCATTAGATGTATAGTTCTATTAGTAGTGGCGTGACTCAAAGCTGATGTCATGCAACACTGGAGGAGGTGGAATGAGTGAGCAGCTCATAAACCTCCATCCTCCTGCAGAGAGCTTGGCAGGCTCCGTCTGCTGGACCAGATCTTGGAGCAACAGCAGGACTGGGGCTGGTGGATAGGGATCGGGACTGGAAAAAAAGGGGGTTGGTTCATGCATGGAAGGACAGATCAAGGACCAGTCGAACCCCAGGCCCGAAGGCCTGCCAGAAGAACATATGCACTCCAGCCACCTCGCAAAAGGAGCATAAGATATTCATTGTATTCTTAGTACTTTAAGGCCTTTTAGTTTGAGGTAAGAGGCCGTCTGCTGATGCTGTCACACACTCGGTGCCCTCTATGGAAAAAACACTCTGTAACTCACTTGGCGAACTGGAAGATGTCAAAAACGAACTTTTCCATTTTAATCCCGTTTGGTTTGTCTGGTTTGATTAGTTGACCCTCCGAATCCACATATGGGATCTTCTTCTGGGCCACGTGGTGCTGCAGCTTTGGCTCGAACTTCCTGATATATAAACAGAGAAAAAGATGGTTCATTGCCACACATTCACTTCATAAGGATGTTGAGCTACTGTTCATGCTACAAGAGACCACAAATGAACACATTTCGGCAGAGAAGATATGAAAGCCTAAAAAAGCGTGTTAGTCTTACTGTACTACGTCTCTGAGGAAGGAGAAGCTGAAGAAGTGATTGGCCACGTTGCCTGCGTTGAACATCAGTCGGCCATCGGAGCTGCGCTTCTCAGCCGTTGCCAGGGTGATTTCGCTGTACTCCACCACCTGGTAACGCCCATCCACCTTGCAGACCACACCCACCGCCTCTGTCGGATTGGTTTTCTCCACCACCTGGAAACCATGTCACGTGTCAAAAACCGTGGCTAACTATTCACTTTGATTGTGCAGTGCACTGGCAGATTGACTACCTAGAACATATTTGATATAATAAATACTCAAGAAAACAAAAACGATGTTCCCCTTTCAACCCATTTTCAGTAATCGTGACAGAGATGAAGTACATAATAGCTAGTGAATAATGAATGTACTAAAAAAAGGGAGCAAAATAGCAGAAGTAGGAGTAAAAATAAGCCAAATGTTTAGGTTTAACATTTAAATAAGACTCAAAAACTGATTCGATTTTCTTAAGTATATTCCACTTTATAAAGCCAGCAAGTTAAAGTCTGCACTAAATTTAAAAAAAAAGAAAACCCTCTCCCCATCTGTTGGTTGCTAATGACAGAGTGGAGTCCTGATGAGGGGGTTGGTGAACGGGGTGGAGCGAGGGGTAGGGGCAGTGGTAAAGCCACATGAAGTGTAGCTTAGTAATTTCTTATGGGAGGGTGGGACTCTGCTCTGATCGGATCCTTCCATCGCCGCTCCACCACATAACTCATAATGTCAAACAGGAGCGGGGTCTGGGCGATCTTAAGTCCCACACAGTTAAATGTTTCAATCTATTCTCTGTTAGCTGGAAAATACACACAGTATGATGAAAACGTACTTCAGTGTGGTACTGCTGAGAAATAATGTGCCTAGAAACGGTCGGTCTGCGTTGGTAACGAGAGCTTCAGACACACTCTGCATATCTGACAAACATGACCTCATTTACATGTGATTTTAAAGAAGAAGTGGAAGCAAAACTGTGATCAAATGAACTCCAGCATACTGGACTCTGTATTTTGATGAAGTTGCCATGGCAGATAATATAAAAAAAAATCTGTCAAATTAGGAGGCCCTGCCAGCAACGGTTAGTCACAAATGTATTAACAACTCTAAGATCATATCCTATTGCCCAAGCAGGAGATCTTGGACATCAACAACATACTGTATTTGGACTTTTTTTGACCAACTCCTGCTGCCTGTGCATCAGCCAACAGAAGTCTGCTCTATTTATTAGAGGACAAGTCACTGTAACAACAAAGGACAAAACTGACTGAACTAGCTTTGCAGGTGGATCTTCTCTCTAAATCTCAAAGTGATGGACCTGTTCTGTGAGGCGCATGCCAGCTATTTATTCCATGTACAGTATGTTGGCTGTTCTGATACATATTGCTAGCCAAACAGAAATAAGGATTATGAGAAAAAAAAAAGTTATAATTAAACATGAATATAGTCGTGTGTATTTACTAATGGAAAGAAGTTTCCAGTTCAACCGTTGTTCCCTTCCCAGAATGAAAGTACACTCTGTCCAAAGAAAGTGGCATCTCCTCATCACACTCATGTTATCTGAGACCATGATGAAAAGTGAAGGAAGATTCTGGGCTCAACCCTCAAATTTCCTAGAAAGCTGCAATGAATGTATTGCTCAAGAAGACTGCAAAAGGACACAAAGCGGCCTATATCGCCACCCAGTGGTGAGCTGTGGAGGATGCGGCTATCTTGAAACAGACAGTTAAACTGGTGTGACAGCAAACTGACCACACCTTTTAATTCAGGACAGACACACACCCCAAAGATATGAATCAATATCTGTCACCATTTAGGACCTCCTGGAATTAAAGAAACCAGACTGGCTGATCAGACTGGATCACATCCAGCCCTTATGGCTTGACTACTGACATACTTTGTTCACATGCAACAATCTTACGCACTCGTTACACACATCAATGTTTGAATAAATAGGCTAATATTGACGTTTCTTTGCCCTATTTAATTGTTTGATTTGGTCATAATCATTTTGTGCATGCATCCTTACAATATTATTATCACTTGCTGGTCTGATGAAAGGTAACTGAGCTTATCAGTGTTGCAGGTGCACAATAGTGAGGGATCATTGTGTCAAACAACTTTAAGACAGGAATATAACAGGCCAGCTGCTGCGCCGAACTTTGTTAATTTTTCTTCTCTTAAAATGTAGCATCTGACATGTAAGAAAGACCATTATAATCACAAAAATACATGTAAAAGGTGACACCTTGGGCAACATCATGATTCAGGCGTTGTGATCAGGATTGGTTAGTAACACTATGAAACCACAACACAACTATCTCTGATGTTTCATATCTAATCACACTATAATTCATCTGAAGAAATCCTGCAGAGACCCTGAATCAGTAGACAGAAAGAGCAGGTGTGACCAACCTTAGCCCCACAGTCCGCTCCCTTCTGCACACAGAAACCAACAAAGGAGGGGTCCGCCACTTTGACTAGGATGTTATCTACACAATACACGTGGATGAACTCAATCCCCCTCCTCTCCATGTCATCCATGATGCCCTGGTTCCCCAGGGCTCTGTAGAGACCTCCGTTCCCATCTGAAATACAAACACAGGCACGTTGGTTCGAAACTCCAGTTGGCGAATAATAAGACACAACAACACTGTGAGAGGAGTGGGCTCACCAGGGGCCATGGAGAGCTTCCCTTTGTTCTCCAGGATGATTTTGCCTTTGTAGTCCATAGCTGGCAACATGCCCTGCTGAAAGAACACAACGTTGTTCTTGTCTAAGCCAAAATAGTTATGTTGTGAGAAGTAGTCCTTGGTGGACTCCATTGTCCTGCCGCTGGTCATGATGTACCTGAAGTTAACACAGAAAGGCAGAACTTAGTACTGATTCAAGTATCATTTGTTTTCCTCCCTGTTTTAAATCATTCATACGAGTGTGAAACGGGTAGCCGAGGGAAGAGGGGATACATGCCCAGGAGAACCCTTCAAGTAAATAAAAATAAACTTTCTTCAGTGACTATTCACAAAAACAAGACTTACAACAAAGCTGACGTCAGCCAAAGCCAGAGACACAAAGTCTATGACAGACAATAAAAATGTGCATAAAGTGTGTATAAAGTTTAACTATGTAAGATACAATAAACACGTAACATCTTTCTTACAGAATCAGACGTGCTGAGGTCATTTCTGACATAATCTTCAGTAACTGTTAAACCCTAACTATAGTTTTACATAGACTTTATGCACTCCACTGCCTTCCTGGTATCTTCATCTTTCAAATTTTCAAACTGTCCTTGGACCTGCTCCACAGGGAACTAATCCTTTTCCAGTAATACAACTTCATCGACTGAGTTTCCTTTGATGCTGTTAGTGATTTGACCCAGTTAATCATCATGCAAATACAACTGGGACAAATGGTTTTAGCTCTCATTACGAACACAGAGACAGTTTGTGGTAGCTTAGATCTGTTTGGGTTTTTTTCAAATAAAAACAGCAATTCAATGTACAGGCCCACTAACTAAATGCCACAGTCATCTCTCCTTACATAACACGATGTCTTACCAGGGAATACAGCACTTGATTTTGTGCTGCTGCTCAGCCAGCTGCTGCAGCTTCAATATGCGCTCGGCCTGGATCTGAAAGAGGGTTTTGTGGGACGGCAGGCCCACGTCGTACATGCCTTTGGGATAAGAGACCCCCAGTCTGGTTCCCTGGCCCCCAGCCAGCAGCAGGGCCGCCACTTTACTCTGAGCGATGCAGTGCAGACCTGAAGGGGCACAGAGCAGGACAGTTTGCAAGGATATGTGTCCTATAAAGTGTATTTAAGATAGTGAAACACATCTAGGCCTACATGTTGATTTGATGGTACACAGTCTAGATACACTAGCACAACATCTAATCGCTAATGATGGCGCACGCTTATGGCCTTCGGAAGTAGAACTTGGATAAATAACAACAAACATAACCGAAACCATGCTGATAACATTTATCAATACAATTTATTAAGCCCAACATTTTATGACTAGCTCTATAGGACTTTGGCAATGTGACATAACAAATTAGCCCCAAACTGAAATGTTATAAACCTACCCGAGTCTTTGATTGCCTTTATTGTGGTTCAATGATTTATGATGGTCCCAGTTTATCTTACATAAACTGCAGCTACGTGACTTGATATGCAACACTCTTTCTACTTACAAGTGCCAAAAGACAAGGTTTATACCAGTGGACTGGGCGGATCTGCTAGACTTTGACTACTCTCCACACACACACACACACACACACACACACACACACACTGCACACTGATCTAGTCCCGACAGAGCAGAATGACCTCATAAATGAGGGTCAAGCAGCAACTCTATTTACGTCAGGCCCAAATCAAAACCAGACGTTCCCTGCTGCCCGCCTCCACTGTCATCCTCCCCCAGGAAAAAACTCAACACACCCGCTAAATGGTCAGACCCCCACTGCAAGGGTGATTGCGCAAAAAGTATAATGAACAACGCAAGCTGACTTACTCATATGTCAAATCTACGCAGGAGACTGAGACTGGGAGCAGTTTGTGAGTTTAGAAAACCACACAGCAAGCTGAGAGGAGTTTCTGATGCAGATCAATGTGGACTAACTTCATGATAAGCTATTATATAATGTTTTATTAAAACGGCTGTTATCAGTCACCCACTGTCCCATTTCAACATCAGAGCATCTGGGTTGCCATGTGATGTTTTAATCCCCTTCAGGCTTCCCAGTCTGATACCAGGAAATCTTTCCTCTCTCTCACGTCACTTCACATTTGAAAGTCGCTCAACAACAAGACCTAATTGCTAGGCGTCAGTCTCCCTAGAGGATTACTGTCTTGCTTAACAACAGGTAATTGCTCACAAAGTCTCTCCTACAGTATGACATCGTAATAAATCCAATAAAAAAACAACTATATTGTTGGTCTTCCTCATTCCTCTTTGTTTCCTTATAGCATGTAGTACACTGATCAAGTGAAGGCGTAAATGTTAAGGCTAAGACAGCAGCTATATGAATATACTTTCTGTGGGCAGAAACACCTTTGACAGAGCTCACCTGCTAGCTCCCAGTCTTTAAGACTCTCCCTGTCCCTCGTCACACTCCCCAGCACCTCCCGGGGCACCGGCTCCATGCGGGCGTCCATCTTCTCGTGTTTGCTGCTGCTGGACGTCTCCATGGCATTCTTGAAGAATCCATTGATCTCCTGAAAGTCCATCTGCTGCAGGTCGAGGGTCAAGTCGGCCCGCTCCGCAGGGCTCAGCTCGTTGCAGAAATGCAGGAGGTGAGACTGGCCGGCTTCATCCAACCGCTGGGCGAGTCCACTTGGGTCCATGATGAACGGTGCTTTGATTAACTCTGCTACACTGGAACACAGATGAAAGCATTGGGATGAGCAGGGCTGTAGCTACCACTGACAAAATCTGGTATTTGGTAGTTACATACCTGGCACCTGGCCATAATGTAGGGAAATAACATTTTGGTTTGGTTTGGTCAAAAATGTGTTAGGTGGGTGGGGTTGCTCTGATGAAAATCGGACTCATGACCTCAGGATTCAACCCTGCTGCTACTGCTGGTGGTAGAACTAGTACAACCAGTGACAGTATAACGCAACACCCAGCATGACATTTACATCTAGTACTGGAACTGTAGGATCAGCCTTGATTGAAGTAACTACTGGAATGTTTAATTGCTCTCTTTGTTTGAACCCACACCCACAATGAGCAGATTGCAGGACCAGGAAATCATCACACCACTGATGGAGGGCATCTTTCAGCATTTGAATGGGACGCTGGGGGCTACAGCATCATACGCCAATACATTTGCTTTAAATTGATAGCTGTTAGACATAATGCGATGAGGTATAATTCTTTTTTTAATATAATCACAATACTTTCAAACTTTATGTCTCCAGGAGGCTGTGTCAAGTCTTCAATAGGGTTATGAAGTTTGCAATTCTTACCAAAACACAGCAGGCGCGCCTCAATTAACTCAATTCGCAATTCAGTGTTTGAATGGTGTAATGAAATAGCGTGCTGTTACTAAGCTCTACTACTCACAATAAGCGTGTTTGCAATGCAAGCTAAATGTTTCAGTCACTGTGTTTAGCCGCTGTCTTCAGCAGCAGGAGCAGCACACGAGTGACAGCGGCAGCAGAGCCCAGCAGATACTAGCAGCTCTCCGGCTAACTGTGGGGGGAAACTGTTAGCTCGGTGAAAACATAAAAGATAATATGAATGAAATATATCTCTCTTACCTCTGGCAAGTGTTCCTCTCGGGTTTAAAACCATTAATGCCAGTCGTGGTGCGGTTTCTTGTACGGGTTAGGACGCCTCCCAACCGGACTACACCTCCTGCTACGTCACGTTTGACGTGGCACTAGCGGTGGCGCCGAGAGAGAGCGTATGTGTGTGTGTGGTGCTGCATTCAAGTGCTCCTTGTAAATTTAAACAATCCTAATGTCAGAGGGAAGCGTGACTGTCCACACAAGATTTGGAGAACAGCTTGTCAGAGAAGTTAAATGTCAGTATAGAGAGGTGGTAACTAAGTATATTTACTCATGTACCGTACAGTTTTCAGGTACTGTATTGTACATCACTACATTTCAAAAAGATATATTGTCCTTTTTAATCCACCACATTTGTTTGCAAGCTATTGTTACTGATTACTTTTCAGTTTAAGATTTTACACAAAAAGACACAAAAACCTTATGGAATATAATGAATTGATAAAATGGTACTGAAAGATTAAACTAGTGGTTTTCCTTTTTGGCTTAAGACCCCAGACAAAAAAACCTTTGTCTGTTTGGGGTCCCTTGTCACATTACAGAGACACACAGACTTCATTTAAATACATGTTTCAGGTCCAAACAGGCAAAACTCTCAGACAGAGCTTTAGCTGTTGCTGTCACTGATTGTGGCTGTAACCATGGCTGCTTTGGTTGTTATGATTATGGCTGTGACACATTAGTTTATTTGGGTGTAACACTAACTAACACTGTATTGGTAACACATCTGTCATATCCGAAAGACGCTTTCTTGGCTAATGGTAATGACAGTAAAGATTAGTCACAGTACAGCATACTGTACCACCATAGCCACATCCAGGTCATCATAGATTTAAACACAAATGCAGCAGTAGTCCGAGCAATAACCAGATCCACAACCACAGCTTCAGCCACCACAGCCAGGCAGAGCAGCTTAATGAGAGGTAATGCAAAACTTCAGAGACGGTTTATAAACCATCTTTGGAGATATTTATCAGTATTTTTGAT
This sequence comes from Enoplosus armatus, assembly GCF_043641665.1. Taxonomy (NCBI): domain Eukaryota; kingdom Metazoa; phylum Chordata; class Actinopteri; order Centrarchiformes; family Enoplosidae; genus Enoplosus; species Enoplosus armatus. The sequence continues at coordinate 9,587,935 of NC_092186.1, forward strand.
GGACTGCCATTTTATTCTTCAGTTCTGAACTCAACCACACGGGGGCGACACGACCATTAATGAGGCGGAAGCAGTTTTCTATCAGCTGTCACAATTTTGTTTTGGTCCTCCTCCTAGCTAACGGTAGCTAGGCGCTCTTCATCTATTTGTGTTTCTGAGATCAGATTTTTCTGTGACAGCTTAACGAAATGAAGAAGTTTTTCGATGATATTAAGAAAGACATCAAATTTAAATCCGCGGGACCTGGGAAGAAACTAACAGAAGATCCCAGGCAAATACCAAACTTTTCTCAGCTGCTACAACGCTAGAGCTAGCCACACAGCTAACGTTAACGTTTGCAAAATTGAGTTAGCAAATAGCTAGTTTCTGGTCATTAATGATTATTGGCTCGCCATTAGCACGTCGTAAAGCTAACTGGGACAATACTGCACTGTATTTTAGGTAACGTTTAACGGGCTAATTGTTTTCCGCTCAGCAAAGAGGAAGGCGTCCATCTCGTTTCAGGCTAGCTAACAGTTAATCCCCGAACAAGCTTCTTTAGCCACTGGTAAAGTGACTTTTACTTGTAGTTAAGCCACCTAACTACTCAGTAGAAAATAGACTTGCTGTGTCACTGACGTGTGGATAGTGTTGTCGATAGCATATGAAATAGCCTAGCTAGCTAAACTTCACACGTCATTTGTGTTAAAGCAAAATGTGTGGCTGTTTGGGAACGAAGACATCAGGACCAACGACGTAAAGCCACAACATGTCCCCTCATTTCGCTTTTCTGTCTGTAAAACTGTAGTAAGAAGGCCGAGGTGGTGCAGAGCAGCTCAAGCGCCAAGAATAACCGCCATGTTCCCACTGAAGGAGCCCAGAGGGCTGGAGCTGCAGCCCTGGCCAGGATTGAACAGCATCAGCGGCCGAAGGTCCACACCTCTCACGACGCCATCAGGAACCAGGGTGAGACAAACAACCCTAATCCAACAATGATTCACCCGGCTCTTTGTCCTCCTCCTCACATCACTGTTGCAAACCACCATATCACCTTTTAAACAGGCATTTTGAAAAGCTTTAATCTGTTGTGTAGAAAATACATATCATTATGATTATTTGCTGATTTGGAACAGGGTGGATTACTGGTTTTGGCTTATGAGCACATACCGGTGCAACATTAGCACTGTGTTTTTTGTTATTTAGACTGCAATTTAAGAGTTTGATTTAAGAATCCCAATTTAGTTTTTTATTTTCTTATGATCTGCTGTTATGTGAAAGACACTGGTTACTAGAAAAGACATATGATAGCATGATTTTCTGTATTTGTAGTTAAAAGAGAACTGGAGGCAGAGGCGGCAGCACTGGCTGAAAAAGAAAAAGCAGCTACAGCAGAGGTTTGTATGACTGATTTTTTTTTTTTTTTAGGTTAAATCAAATGACACCGTTAACATTACATTTGGCTCACTGTGATCAGGATTTTGTCTGATGATATTGGTGACAATGACAATTCTTTCCAGGGATCCAAAGTGCCAGTGAAAGATCCCGCCTGCCTCTCAGTCTCAGGTGTGTATTTCACCTGTCCGCTAACTGGAGCCACTTTAACTAAGAGTGAGAGGGAAGTACACATTAAAGAGGCCATTTTAATGGTATGTCTGAAGATATTGTCACTTATTGTCGTTTTAGCTCCAATTAGAACGTGTTTGCAATTCTTGTCACAATAATCATTTCATCTGAATATGACTGAATGTTATTCCACTGAGTATTGTTGATAAAACATGCGCTCTGTTGTTACTGTCAGCGGTTTGAAGAGGATGCAGTTGAGGCCTCTGTTATGATGGTCCACACATTTAACAAAGACAGAGAGAAAGTGAAGGCTGCTGTGGACATCATGAGCAAGTAAGACATTTGGCAATGCTTATGACAGACGTAAGGTTATCTTCAAACTAAGGCTGACTTCTCACAGAATATCTTCCTTAACTTTATTTTATAAATGATATTATTTCATGTTTTCTCATTGTTTTGTCAATAGGTATGTTGACAATATATGTAAGAACCCCACAGAGGAGAAATACAGGAAGATTAAAGTCAGCAACAAGGTGTTCCAGGTGTGTTTGTACCATGGACCTCAAACATTTATTTTATGGTATCCCCTTGAGTATATGCGTAAAGATATTTTAACATTTGTTTGATATCATTCCCTCTTTTGATTTATTTCAGGAGAAAGTTCGTTGCATGGAGGGCTGTAGAGAGTTCCTGCAGGCCCTGGGCTTCATTAGCATCATGCTTCCTATAGACGGTCAAGGTAAATTAATCCCAGTGAGCCTTTTGATAAACAAGTTCCTCATCAGCAGGGTGTTGGTGTCAATGGTATTTCATTAACATTCAGTTATTACTTACCTTTCATGGAGATCAGAGGAGGAAGAGGAGTTCCTGGTGTTACCAGAGCAGAGTCCCGATGACCTGGAGTTGATGAAGGAGAGGAGGGATCGTCTCCAGAGAGGAGAGCCAGTCAGAGCTCAGCTGGACAGACAGCCTCAAGCGTTCAGACCATCTCCCAACGCCCAATGCTTCGACCTGCCGCCTGAGTTCTACAACCTGACGGCGGAGGAGCTCAAGAAGGAGCAGCAGCAGAGGTACACACTCAGTGGTAACAGATGGTTATAGGAGAAGTTAATAATTGACATATTATCTCCTGATGTATATTTGCACTCGCCTCCCTTTTATAAGTATATTAATTTCCCTTCAGGAGAAGTTAAGAGCAGATGTAATTGGCCGTGAACATCCTCGAACACACCCATCAATAACGTATGATAATGGATCCCTTCAATCCGCCCTGTTTTAAGTGCTTCCTGGGTGCATCAGGCACACCTCCCTGGACTGTGGTCTAGTGGTGTATGTCCATCATCAATGGCCAGCGTGTCTTTTGTGTGTTTTCCAGGAGTGAGGTGGTGGAGAAGAACGCCATGCTGCGCACTAAAGCCATGAGGGAGAAAGAGGAGCAGAGGGAGAGAAGGAAATACAACTACACCCTGCTCAGGATCAGACTGCCTGATGGGAACCTGCTACAAGGTAAGAGCCTCTTTTATTTTTAAAAGTCAGTTCAGAACATGAGTCAACAAGTTAACAAAAGTAAGGTTTATTGAAAGCCAGTGAGTCAGTAAAGATGATGTGTGATTCCAGGGACCTTTTATGCGTGGGACCGGCTGCCTGTGCTGTTTGGGTTTGTGCGGGAGTCCTTGGTGGACGGCTGGCAGCCCTTTGAGCTCATTGCTCCTGGAAGTCAGAAACTTCAGGAGTCTGAAGAAGTCGCTCTCGCAGAGTGTAACTTGGTGAGTAGAAACCCTCTCATGAAACTGGCCACATAAAGTAGTGTATCTAGATAAAAATGTTTGTATGAATCATTTAATGATAAGGCTGGTGATATTATTTACTTTTCTACTGTAAACAAATCCAATGAAAAGACTGGAACATTGAAGTGATTCTATGCTTCATCAGATATGATACAGCAGGTTCCTCAGTGCCAAAAACTATTAAAAATATACATGAGCCACATTATTATACTGGGTGACATGTTCCTTCATTACCATGAAGATACACACTGCAGTTTATTTTGAGTCAATCCCATGTACATCCACTACTGAAAATAGTCCCCAAATGCACTGTTTGAGCAATGTTTGCTGCTACAGTGCCCACAGAGGGAAGTCAGACAGTATTGACAGACGGACCAACACATTGTTGGTTTCGGTCTTTTCATGGGATTTGTTGACAAAAAGAATAATACCAGAGTTACACTTACATAATTTATCTAGTAAAAACCCCACACATTTGTTTTCTCCATTCTATGATATTGTATATTGATTAACGTTAGGCTCCTGTAACTTGCGCTAGACAAGTTACTGTCTATACTAATGAAACAAACAACCAATATATCAATAATGAAAATGATTGTGAGATGCAGTCCCAATACAAACCGAGGTGACATCGTTTATACATTTTTCCTTAGGTTCCTGCAGCTCTGCTCACATTTGCCTGGGATGCAGCTGTGCAGGCGGATATTGCCGCTGCAGGTGGAAAGAGCCCCTCCCTCCTCAAACCACAGCTGCTGGAAACCATTCGGACCATGAGCTGAGCGGTCACTTTGTTCCTGAACACCCCCTGCAATCTACCCCCCTCCTCCCCTGGCACTACTGGGGTGGAATTGTCCCTTACAAATGACTAGTGATAAGTTTATTTTTGACCAATTCTAACTTGAGTCAGTAGCAGTGATAGACCAGGGGCAACTTCACCCTAATGCGCTTGTTTTGCTGAGCATACCCTTCTCTCTCCATGTGGGGATAATCACACTACAGACTGTCTCAGCAGCACATTGTGTTGAAGGAAGCGTTACTAACCGATGTAAGGAGAAAGCAAGGGGCACATGTAGTTTTTTGTTGCATCCTGAATGTACATGCTGTGCAGTAAACAGACTCCGTGGCAGCAGTCTCTCTGTGCTCTGCAGCCCAACAGTCAGCCAGTCAGGTAAACGTCACGTGGCATGTTGAGAGACCTCGTTTTAACTGTGTCGACACTTGCTCTCCTTTTTTGAAGTAAACAGTCCCTTTTGCTTACACAGCAGTCGGATTAACAGTGTACACCTCTGGATGTTTAGTTGTGCAACAGAAAATGGTAGTGAAGGAAAGTAGATCTGGTCAGATACTGTTGTTAGCTTGTATTACGTATCTCAGCATCTTTCATTTTAAAAGCTGCTGGGTGTCTGTGCACTGGCTTTACTTCAGACTTGCAATGCTGTTAGTTTTGTTTGGCGGAGCTCAAGTGTAAACAGTGTTTTGTCTGATGGTCGTCTGGTCTGATGTGGTGTGATATGAGTCTGGCTTGCCTGTTTGTCCTCTGCTCTGCAGTGGCCCTGCACTCTTTGGTATTGTATAACAGACTTCTCTGGTTGCTTCGATAATTAAAATTTAACATGTACTTTATTTTTATGTGAATGAGCACAAGCCCGAAACAAACTTTTTTCTGGATAATTTGACTTAAAACTGAGATTGTTTACTAATAAGCTCCCCAATGTATAAAATTTCAGTGTTAGCCATGTGCTGGCGATGTGATGGAGATCGTAATTCCAAAATATTTTCTTATATTTTTTTTTATAGTTTTAAGCACTTTTCAGGATTATTGAAACTTTCTAAAACATAGGTTTAAAACATGCCCTAGATGTAAAATGACAACAAAAACAACCTCAAACATATTGCTTTGTTCACACTCATGAAATGATAAACCGTTTAATTGTAGAGGCTCACAGCAGAAGCTGCATGTAACCAACTTGTTGTGGCATGCAGCCAGGCATGAATTACATTCTGTTGTGAAAACTGGCAGCATGGACTTGTGTTGTCTTAATTATGGTGGTTTTAATTAATCTTGAGTATTGTATTTGTATCAAACACATTTCCTTGAGATAAAAAGGGTATATATTTCAAACATGGCAGGAGTATATGAAAATGCAATTCATAGCACCTCCCAGCCCTCTGAATCTGAGCTTGAAATGTACCCCCAAATTGTGTTTGTTTCAGATCCACCTTTTTCCCTTGAAACATGTCATTGAAAGTTAATGCATTTATTTTGGTTTTGCTGTACATGAATCTATAACAGGTAAATCTGTAAAAACTAATTATAGTTTCTCCTGCTTGTGGTTGGTCAAGATGACAACAACCTACCTCTCATTGCTCGTCTGTCTAATACATCCTAAGTGAGTTGTACACAAACATGTAACAGAAATAGATCTGAAAAGTCTTGGAGTTGTGTTTTGGTTTTTAACAGAACTCATTGTCTCCACCTACTAGTACACCAAAAACATAACAAATTGTATCTGCTGGGTTATAATTTGATGGACAAGACCAGCATTTGTAAGGCCAAGTCAGCCATAAGCAACATTTCTGCCCCCCTCTGCAGTCTTATTCACACTCCACATCAGCAGAAATCAACCATCTCCACCATGAATCCTGGTGGTGGCAGCTTCATCATGTGTGAATGCTTCTGTGTAGCATAGTACAGAAACTCTGGAGGACAGGCCTGCAGAGAAACTCTGGCTTGGAGGTTTCAAAACAACAATTTTACTGTCCTGGAGTGGCAAATCATTCCAGACATCAATGTCTGGAATCAATTTGTCTACAAGCGAAGCATACAATTTAACACATGTAAAGAATGAAGTTTCCAATAATAAATAAATGATGAACGCATGTTGACATGGAGCAGTTCTTTCAAGAAAAAAAAAAAAAAATTTTCCCTTTAATTAGTACTAAATGACAAAGTTCTTTCCAGGAAGAATGGCCAAAATTGCAGTGTCCAGATGTGCATATATTCAAGTTGCAACAGCTGAAAAAGATATTTCTACTAAATACTGGCTTCAAGGGTTGAATAGTTGCATCTCCTATATGCTTATACATCCAAGTCCCAACCAAAACAATACAGTTCCTCATAAATATCAGCAACTGTCAGAATGGTGACGCGTGAGCGTCACACTACCAAAAAAGGTACCCAAATGAAGTGGCGCGGAATGAATGGAATATAAAAGTGCAGTACTTTTATTCATGTTTAATGAATTTATCCTGTTCAAGTATTCTTGAAAAAAATACAGAAAATACATATTTATAAAACATTGTGACACTGGACCCAACTGTACAGGTACAGATCTAGTAACTACTCCAGTGAGTTGTCAGACTTGGAAATTGCAGAATAAATGCACCCATTGAAATCAAAGGGAAATGTACAGATGGACTTTAAGCCTCTCATTCCCAACTCTTATTTCTGGTAAACTATATACATTTAAACTAGAGGAAAAATCCAATAATGTGGATGCTTCTTCTCATGAAAATTGGGCATTTCTGTTCTGCTCTTCCTCCCTCTGGTCAACTCAGTCTGATGTAGCTAAAGCAGTGCCAGAGAAACCTTCACCTTCCACTTTAAAAGAGGCCCATGGCAAAGATGCCTGACTGAAACTTCAATGCAAAAATCAGACACATAGTTAATGAACATTGGACAAACGTGCCCTCCATAATCAACTCAGACACTCTTTTACACATTTATGCACAACTACATTTTACAGGCAAGATGACTCCTGACTCCTTTAAAAAAAAAAAATAGGTGAAGGAAACTCATTACTGAGCAGATGCCACCTGCTGTGAGAGTTGCTTGTACCAGAGTCTGAGGTGTTTCATCTTGCTTGAAGGTGTGATTCTGTCTTGGACACGGTAGAGTTCAGAACCAGGAAGGAGTATTGAGGGAACCGGGGTAGCTTGGCTAGAGGAGACGGTCTATCCTGGCCTCAGGCAGTGGCGAGTGTAGGAGCAGCGCTGGCCACGGGGAGAGCAGCTGTGTCGGAGGGGGTGACTTCCATCAGACCGTCTTCCTCACTTGGGGATTTCCCTGTGGTTGCATCTGGAGAGGAATATTTAATGGAGGTTTCATTAAGATTATGGAAAAACATGTACGCATCCATTTTAAAACTGTATTCCATCAAGCGTTTTAGCAGCTACTAGTATTTATTATAAGCTAGGCTAATTACCTCCCAGCTCTAGCTATGTACTTGACAAAGACATGAGACATATCAATCCGCTCATCTAATGACTGAACATGCTTCCCCACGCTGCACTTGGGTGTGGGGGGGCATTCAGAGACCTTACTGTACACTTGGACTCTTGTATGTTCATAACATTTGCTTCTTTTCTCCTCCGTTTTGAGCCCACCTCCCTTGGATTATCTAATCAGCTTGCTTGACACACAAGTCCACAGAGCACATTATTGAGATTTAGGTGTGAGCATCGTCTCCTCTGCGACCTACATTTATCCACAACACCCTTCTCTGCGCATATTCAGAGATATATACATGCGTCTTTGCAGAAGCATAATTCAAGCTTAACGCTCAGAAAGAAAGCAAATAAGTGTGTTTCCCAAAATGTTTAAACTATTGCTGTTTAGCTCTTCAAATTAAGTGACATATCTGTAAAGAAGAAAAAATGTCTAAATAGGTTTTGTGTGTCTAGCTGTAGTTGGAAAAGCTGATTATGTGGACCACAACATCCTATTCCATCACCAGAGCAGATCTAAGTGACAATATTTACCTCCGTTTATTAGTAATCTGTGCTTGAGCATATGTGTTAATGGTCTGAATTTTGGAGTAAACATTAAAAGTTGACAATGACAGCCTGCATAACTGACCGCTCTGTGTGGAGATGATGACACAGTCTTCCTCATCGTCATCCTCAGTGTCAGCTTGAAAACCATCTGCCTCCATTGCTTCCGTCTAGCAAATACAGGAATTGTAATAAGAATATTGTCATTTTCATAAAAAGATACCAAAAAAAGGGTGACTTAACTAAGAACACAAAGAATTAGAATGCCGCAGTGAAGTAATCTGAGAGTCTGTTTGAGTGTGTTTCTCTACCTGCTCGGGGTCCGTACATCTCTTCATGAACTTGGTGATTGACATGCTGCCTGTGCTCTTCCTTTTGTTGGAGGATGTAGACGAGGTGGAGGAGGTCTGGGGTGTAGTGGGAGAGTTTCCCTGAGAGCCTGTGGCTGCCTGGGGTTCTTCACGGGACTCTTCTCGAGCTCCTGTGGTGAGGTAGGTCCACTGGCAGGGAACGGGAAGAGCCTCCTGGCCGAAGCGGGACAGGACCTCTGTGTGCACGTACCAGCAGCAGCGTCTGTAGGTTGAGCGCTTCTCGTAGACAGCGTTGTTCTTGATGAGGCGCCTCACCTGTATTCTGATGACAGGGGGGACGAAAAAATGTATAATTGACGTCAAGCTAAAAGATTTATTTCTAAATAAGATGTACAGTGGCTTATTGAAACTAACTATTTGAATAGTCAGACATATATATATATATATATATATATATATATATATCACATGTTTAGACAGAAATTGTTATCGTCGAATGTTGTCGTCTCACCTGGTGGGAATGTTTTCTGCTGGGCTCTGAGGGCTGGACAGTTCAGCAGGTGATGAAGAGGAGGTCTGCTGACGACAAAACTCCTGAAACTCATTGATGATCACTTTGCTGCTGTTGAGATTGCCGTGCAGCAGAGCCAGCAGCTGACTGAGTACTGAAAGAGAAAAGAGCATTAGTTTTTGTTTTAAGAATGCATCATTAGCCTATAAATAAACATTATTGTAACTTTGTATATTTATAGCATTTTTTTTTTTTAAACAAAGTACACCAATTTCCAAAGAAATATATTTAGATTCTTGTACAGAAAGGTTTTATAATTTATACTTTTTTGGTTGGAATTGCTTATAAGTAACAACAGTAACTCAGCTTACCTATAGAAAAGAGGGCCAATTTAAATTGGTATACTCAGAATCATTAATTACATAATGGTAATTAAAGTATTTTAAAGATATAAAATTATTCAAAGGTGGGTTGTGATTATTGAACCAGGAAATAAAGATGATGAAAACAGATCAATAGTGTTGACCCATCATACTCTAGAGTAGCACCACCATTCCACTGCCAACATAGGATGCTAAATGCATTATCTCACACAATTTAAGCATACAATATACATAATAACATGTACGCGTGCACAGTGCACTAAGGTTTTGCCCGTTGATAAGGGCAACTAGAGCAAGACAACCCACAAAAACTACACACAATGGTCGGCCACTTACAGTCCAACAGCAGCTTAAAGTCAACTGACAGTTTGTCAGGTCCCTAAAGAGAGTGAATCCCGTCACACACTTACATTGTGCTTCTCTCTGAACCCTCTGTGACAGCTCCTCTGGGCTGGGGCTGGTGTCTGCTTTGGGTAAAGGCTCGACCAGACACACGGCATAAGGCTGGAAGACCTGCAAACCAGGTCCTTCTCCCTCCCAGACGCAGCCCCTCACCACTGGCTCCAACACCTTCATCTTCTTCTTGGTGGACATCAGCTCATCCCACTCCCTTGCTTTCAGTTTTTGACGTAGTTTCTGCTTCTCCAGGTCACCACCCTCCTGGGAGGTTGCATGTGTGTTAATAGTGGTGCAAACAAAAGTATTTTGAAACAGACATTCCTGTCCGTCAGATTAAAGAGACAAAGTAAAATTTATTGAAAAACAACTAATATTGCAGCTCCCTTCATACCTCTTCTTCTAAAGCCCCCTCATCATCTGAAAGGTAGCCATGAGGAACAAAGAAGCCGTCATCATCATCATCTTCACCTCCTTCCTCCTCATCTTCCTGAAAATGATAAACAGTTCAAAGTATTTTAAAAAGTAAAATTATCATTATTACTTCTTTCCTTGTTGTGAAGACACAAGATGAAATATAACAGTGTGCGTTTTGTTGCTTTTTCCTTCCATGCTTTTAAAACATTCAGAACAGACTCCAACAGTGCTTAATGATAAGCTTTCATTATTCAGATATTAATTTCATTCGACCTCTGTTCAGCTAAAAATTGGATTAAACTAAGTAATTTCATACTTTAAGGCACCATTTCAATCTACAGTTTTGAAGTTCTGTTTTTTTTTGTTGTATGTTTGTAAAGTATGTTTCAAAGTTATTCCTTAATTGTTAGCTTGAAGAGACAGATGCTTAACATGAGAATCCATCGGTGAACATTTGCCTTTGTTTTTTTGTTGTCCAAGTTACATTATCATTGCATGCAGACGCAAGCAGACTGTTTTCAAAATATCCATGTTTGCCTATTGGTTTCTATTACTAGTGCCATTGCTATTAGTTATAATATGGTCGCGCCAGTGTCAAGGCCCTTCAAGTTTATATGGTGTATTGAGAGAAATGGAAACCGGCAGATGTCTGAGACATCTGGGACATCAATCTAAACATGTAGGCTTTGGACCCTACATAAATAGAGAAAATGTTAGAATAAAGTAATGTCCATACTTTTTCACTCTCCTGTGAAACTCACCCCTTCACTATGCGACAGGGACTCTCCTGGTTCCTCTTCCTCCCATTCTTCATCACTGTCCACCTCATAGTCTAACAAATCCTGTGGTGACAGAACACAAATACAATTAAAAGTTGTCAAAGTCAAAATATTGAATCAAAGCTAAAATCTTAAAAATTGTGGAAAATCATAGCTATGTAATCCGAGTTCTCAGTTGACAGACGTCTGTGTTACATTTAAACACACGCCAATATATTCAATTTCCTCTCCCATTAATAAAGTAAGTAATGCTTAGTACGATTGGGATTTCTTCTTCTTGGGATTACTTGTGAGGTGACGAGTAAACTTAACAAATTGATGCCTTAGTAAAAAGGTCTTACCTTGTCTCGTCTGAGGGGGCAGCGAGGTGAGATGTGTGAACTCTTCTTACTCCAGGAGCCCCAGTATGCTGGACGGTAGTTTGCGTGGAACTGCAGCAGCTTCATGGGTCCGTAACGTTTACGATCCGGCACACTATCGGGTTTAGGCCCTTCCACTGTTACACACTCGCTGAGAAAACAGTACACATGGGGATGGAGAGAAAGAATGGTTAACCATGAAACTATAAGACATTGTTGTTGTTATTGTTTTGGGTTTTCCCAAAAAAAATCTACATATATTTAGGTACATATGATGCACAAAGTATCTGAAGTTACACAAAACATTAAATAACTGTGAAAAACACCATTGTTTGTTCTGGCTGATGTTGTTAAGGCAATGCATGACCATGGTGCACAGCAGTGAATGTAAAAGGAATCACACAGTCGATCAACCCAACATGTAGCCAATTGGAAAGTTTGTTTGGTAAAATATATGTAGGTAACAAATATAGAGTCACTGAGAATTCACAATTGGTTTGGAAAACACAATGTTGTTGCTGTTGCTCCAAAAATAGAGGCACTGGCAACACATGCTGCATTTATTTATTATTAAAACAGATTTTTTTAATCAAGTCCGACATGGACTGAATTGCCATGTTGTTGAAAGGTGTGATACAAATAAATTTGCCTCACGCACAATTTCAAAAGTCTTAGGCTATAATACAAATTTGCATAAGCATTTACAGGATGGTGTATCTCCACTTACAGTTAAGAATTGAAGTGTGGTTACAGTCTCACACTGCCTTACAGAGAGGTTACACAGAATTTAAATTTAGGGGAGAAAAGCTCTGGTAAAAGATAGTTACAAAGTATTAGCAATACACCAAGTTTGGTTATAGGAATTGGTGCATGAATACATTCCTGCCCACATCTGTTAACTGATCATTTTGAAGGTAATTTCACCTCATACTGGTTATTTTCCTAGTCACTATACATATATATACACACACATATATATATATATACACACACATATATATACACACACACACACACACACATATATATATATATATATATATACACACACATATATATACACACACACACACACACACATATATATATATACACACATATATATATATATACATATATACACACACACACACACATATATACACACATATATATATATATACATATATACACACACACACACACATATATACACACATATATATATATATATACATATATACACACACACACACATATATATATATATATATATACACACACACACACACACATATATATATATATATATATACACACACACACACATATATATATATATACACACACACACACACACACACACACACACACACATATATATATACATATACATATACACACAAATTATCATAATCACTATTGCCGGTCTCACCTGATCTGTCTGGGTTTGGTGGGTCCTGAGTGGCGGGGTTTTTGCCCAATCCACTCTTTCAGTCCATTCAGGTTTTCAGCTGGGTCCAACAAACACCGGTCCAGTTCCTCCAGAACAGAGTCGTCACACTGAACCCGGCACAGTGGCGCCAGAAACACGTTTTCTTTTATCTCAAATGGGGCAAACTTCCCACACGCAGCTGCAAGTGTCTGAAAAAGAAGACACAAAATGCAGTTCTATAATTTGTATGTTTTATTCAGTCAACTCTCTTAAAAAGGGGGGACACAGGGTATCAGAGGTGTTGCAATTCAAATATGCTAATGTTGATTATGCACTAAAGATGTTAACATAATTGCTATTTTCAGCAACAACATGAACTACTGTGTATGAATAGAGGGATAAACCCACCTGAATAACCACAAAGCCTAAAGTGAAAGTGTGATATCTACTAACCTTTGGAGCCTGTTGGATTTTGGGTTTCTGTAGAAACCGTGTAATTTCTGCTTTCTCAGCTTTGAGGCGCTGTAAACAGACACACGTTGGTCAAAAGACTATTCAGTAAAATGGTCCATTACAAATCTGGAACAGGAAATGTTGTAGCATCTATACCTATCTCATACCAAGACTTTTCTATATAAACTTACATCCTTCTCTTCTTTCAACCGTTTCTCTTCTTCCTTCATTCGCTTCTCCTCTTCTTTCTTCCTTTTTTCTTCAAGCTTTGCCCTGAAGCAAGATTAAAGCACACCAAAAGTCAATGTGTGCGTTATCATATTTGAACAAACACTGACTTATTGAACTGAAAACATGTTAAATGGGTAAGTATTGACAAGAGGGACTTGCATTACTCACTCTAGCTTTGATTTGCGTTGCTCCTCTTTTGCTTTTAACCTCTCTGCCTTTTCCTTCTCCTCCTTCTCTTTTTTCTCTCGTTTCTCTCGCTCATCTTTTTCTTTTTTTTCTCGTTTTTCCCTTTCTCGCTCCTCCTTTTGCTTGCGAGCCTCTTCTCTCTTTTTCTCCTTTGCAGCTTTAGCTTCTTCCTTCTGACGTTCTTTCTCCTGTCGCAGCCGAAGCCTCTCCTCTTGTTCTTGTAAACTCTACAATTGCAAAAGTTCAGTCAGTTTTTCTCTTCTACTAACAGTATTAATACATGACGAAGTGGATGAGAAATTAAACGTAAAACAAATCAGTTTGACGTGTTTGAAGCCATGTTTTAAAATGACAACTGGAGAATTTGAAACAGAATCCAAACCCTGCTTTCAGTGTATTCATCAAAAGTCCCACCTTCAGGGAGCGCCTCTTGATTTTTTGATCTGCTGTTATCTTGGGGGTGGTCTTTGGCTCCTATGAGGATAGGGAAAAATAAAAAACAAAACTGATCATCATTGTCTGATACAATGTCATCCAGCCAAGTCAATGTTTTATTTGTGTAATTTATAGCTGGACAAATTATTGCAATAATATTGACATGTTACAAATTCTATCAACGACAGAGATCAAATCAAAAACTCTAAATTCACTGGACCACTAACAACTTATTGTTTGAAAAACAAAGGTTTTTTTGTGTGATGTATGCAGATAAATTGCCAAACACGCTCTTAGGAATACAGAGTAATTAATATTGTGGGATATTGCATCAGTTAGTACTACACAGCACTAAGTGGGATTAAATAAAAAGCACGTGATGGGAGATGTACATACTGTAGGTGTAGTGGGTGTAGGGTCATCAGACTTGGACTTCTCTGGTGAGCTTTCAGATGAGGAGCTGACTGATGAAGCTGAGAGCATGGACCGGTTTCCTAAACTGGAAACGTTTTCCGACTCATTCTCCTCCTCCTCTGGCTCACTTTCAGAATCCTGCGTTGTGTCAAGCTGCGAGATAGATGCTGTCTGATTCCCATCTTTTTCCTCCTCCTCCTCCTCCTCCTCCTCCTCTTCCTCTTCCTCTTCCTCCTCTTCTTCTTCTTCTTCTTCTTCATCTTCTTCATCTTCACTGGTTACTGTGCAGTCTGAAACTTGTGCTTTAGGAGTGTGATCAACGTTGCTGGATTTCCCAGAAGAGACAGTTTTGTCTTTGCCCGTATGGTTGTTTTTTGTTGGGAGGCAGGGAGAGGCAGGAGGTGTAACAAGGCGCTTTGTGGGAGATGAAGCAGTCAGATCTATAACCATGCTCTCATCTGATGGTGTAGGGTGCCTACGACTTAGGAAGCCATCGAGGGGCCCACGACCATTAACCAAGGGTGGTCCACTGTGCACAGGGAGTGCAGAGGACTCATTCTCATTGTCTGAGACTCCTGGTTCAGGGCAGGCATGTGCACAGGGACGTTTAGGCGGCTGGTTCTCTTTAGGTTCAGGGTTCAAGCGCTTGAATGGGAGACGAGCTGCAGGCAGAATAAAAAAAAAATTAAAAAAAAGATGAGTCGTCATAATGGCTGTTGTGTTGCATCTGTCTGCATAATGTAGAACAAACAATGGGACTATTGCAAAGTTGTTCATCAAAATGCAGTCTGAGAGCAACAAAATTCTTTGAGCTTTTAAACAAGTTAAATAAATATTTGTAGAAGTTCATGAATGTGTTAATTGATGTACTGTAGAGGGCACCTATAACCATATGACTGAATGTTAACTTGTGATGATCTTATGTGTATTAGTAGGGTTGATAGTTCCATTAAAATGTTCAACCCTCCATGCTCATCACCAATGGTATCTGATGATGTCTTATTCTCATAGGTAATATTTCAATAGTGTCAACAAATTCTTGAAAAATAAAAATGAAATGTTGTATTTACCTTGGATAAGTTTCTTGTTGGCATTGTTACTTGACTTACAATCCATGCCTGAAAAGAACAAAAACATAGACATGTCAGAAAATAATACATTACATTACATCAAATACATCAAAATATTCAAACTTGGAAAATTGAACTGGCACTGATATTGGTCACAGAAAACCAATCACAAATGTGGAACTTAAAACTGTTGTGATAACAACTGAATCTTTTGGTAGCAGATGAAAACACAATGCTGAGTTAAAATGACAGCCACAAACCGAAAATGAAGCAGTACATAACTTCTTTGAATTACATTATTTGGACTAAAACAATCCAGGCACTGATCACACATTCAACACATCAACAACTCCACTCAGCAACTTTTTTATTGTTGGGACTCAGCTTGCAGCCATGTAACATTGGTTTACAACTTAAACAGCCACATACCAGTGTGGTTAATGTACTGCGGGTCTCCAAGTACTAATCACCCTGTATCAATGCCAAAGTCTTGTAGTTTTTGAAGGTGTAACGTGCATTAAATGTCACATTAGTTTACAACGTCGGTGTGCTAATGTTACAGTGTTACAATGAATGTTGTGTCTGGCTTGCTCTCCCGCCAACCGGTGTATAGTCGGTGCTACAGGCCCGGTCGAGTCTGCAGGGCAGGCACTTTGTACGGCTGTCAGGGAAAGGATGCATGCCCATCGGACTACAACACTGAAAACTTCGCAACTAGGGAGAATTGTTGCATGTACGCTATGTTACTACAACCACAAGAAAGGTGCATGTGTGAAAGAGCGTAGACAACGTAGCAGAGTTTCACCTATGAAAACAGCTTTCAATTGAGGTGCTAACGTTTACCAACTCACAGATGCTAACAGGGCTAGCGTGTCTGCCGATTTAACCTGACAAAACTAGCAACTCTGCTAGGCACCTCGGATAGAGCTATGACCTAACATAGCTCAAGACAACGGTAACAGAGCAAGCCGTGTAGCCAGGTTTGCCACTTACAGCGTTGTGAATGGAAAACACTGGTAGTTTGAGGCCTAATTTACGTTAACATAAAGTTATTGTTTTACACTTGACGATGAAGTTACCGAAATAACGTTAGGTAACATGATAACATTAGCCATGCCGGGTAGCACACACACAGCTAATGTTAGCTTTAATGTTTTCAGATTAAATCCGTTGTCGTTGTCTCGTAACAATGACAATAACTAACGTTAACTGGTGTCGTTAGGAAAAACGAGCTTGCTAGCATTGCCGTTAACTTATTTAACGTTAACCAACGGACAGATTTATGTTTAGTTTGTCATAGTTTTGTGGACGCTGAATTGTATTGGCGAAACCACACTCCGTCCTTATTATAACAGTAGACATTTTGGAAAGTTCATGGAACCGGCTGAAAGCTGTAAGCTGACATGGCATTAACGTTACCTCTTCTGCGGGGAGTCGATGCTGCCAAATGTCCGTCCACAGATGGGTTTTCCGCCGCCAACATCCCAACCACTAGCCCGGGGCTCCTCTCGTTTGAGATAAACAACTTCAAAACAACGATACAGGTTGCGTAACACCCGAAAATGCACCGAATGGTAGCCTGCTATTTAGACGACATGTACTTCTAATTTATTTCACATAAAACATAACATATTCTCTTTCCGCATCTCCCACATACTCCTTTCGTTTACCCCACTGCCTGCCTCGCGCTCCTCAGTCGGAATTGGCGGGAGTGTGTCACTTGCATCAATAACTGTCGCTGATTGGTCAAAGCCAAGTTAGTGATCACCGGTGGGGGCGTTTGTTTTGGACAACTGCGTTGCGCGGTTACTCGGTGTTTCCTGCAGTGAAGCGCTTTTGAATGTTTGTAATAGCACTAAAGTTTCAAATGTTATGTGGCACTTGAATTGTTCCTCAGAAAGACGAAATTATATGAGCTCACTTCATTCAGTGGTCTAAATCTGTTTCTCTTTTTTTTTTAATTTTTTAAACATACTAGCCACCCTCTTCGGGACACCCTGTGCTATAAACCGAAAGGTGTCAGATGTATTCCACAGGGCACGCCTCCCGATGTTTTGGGCTTTGTGATTGGCCGCGGAGTTTGACTTTCAGAAGTCAGGGTTGCCATGTTGTGGGATAGTAAAATTAAAGAAAAGAGTCAAAATAAAGTCCGATAAGGCTGGTGCTCTCCGGATGACTATTAACTCAGCAAGAGTTATAATAAATTAAGCATATGACCTGATATTCCCAATACATGTATATATGATTTATTAAATGTGCTTTTGCACATTTGAAAGACTAAAACATAGATTGCCACTAACTCTCACCACCTCCACTGCTGAGTTGGCATCTGTTAGAAAGTTGTCAAATGTTGATGACTAACGTCAACAATGGCTTTACTTTTCTACTCTAAATTGACAAGAACCTGTCCTTAACTGTACAGATTGGGGATTTATCCCTGCCTGTAATTGTATGGGTGGGATCCATATGAATGGGTGTCATGTCGGAGTCACGCGTTTCCCGTTAACCGCTCACATGGATCCTGGGAATTGTAGTTCTTTAGGGAACCGAGCGGGTTGAATATAAACAGTCCGGGACTACATGTGCTACAGTGCAGCGCAGCCGCAGTATAGTCGACGGGGTCGAAAAAGCGCATCCTGAATGATTCCTGGATCCCTGCAGTTGTCGACGGAAACGTGAGGAGATAAACGTTATCCAGGTAATATATCTATATTACGCTGTATGTTGACTTGTTAGTTGTAACTGTTTTCACTCTTTGTCAACTGCCAACCAGTTGACTTTAGTGAAAGCAACAACGTAAGATAAGGAGAAAGTAGCCATATCTGCTTCTGTTGGACTAACGTTTCTGAGCTGCCTAACAACACGCTCTAGCTGCTAACTAACGTTACTGTATAATATCACATATGAACACACGTAAACACACGATAACTTTGCAAAGGTATAGTTGAAAAGGAAACTGGACAATGTCATGTTTTTGTATAAAAATAGCTAGTTAACAGTTTGACCAAAGTTGGAAGAGCCACCGTTTGAAGTTACTACGTTACTTTAACTGGTTTAAGATTAACATTAGCCTGAAATCAATGATAGCAATGTTCTTTAGCCGAGAGGCTAATAAAAACAAGTAATAAGGAGTAGTATGTTTAGTAAAAAGACATGAAATGTGGTTAAAGATTTCCTGCCTGGAATTGTATCATAGTGTGTGTGTGTTAACTGCTTATTTCCATTTCTGTGTATTCCTATTATCCAGGAAAGAATTGGGATTTCAAAATGGCAGGTTTGTCACTTTAAACATTTTTTTTATCTATATACACAATCACACTCAACACTCCACATTTCAGGCATGTTGTAAAATACTCAAATGTAAAATAGTAAGACCGTAATATTATGATGACACTTGGCTTTCTGTTTCAGAGCGGGTGAATAATTTTCCTCCCCTGCCCCAGTTTATGAGAATAAAGCCATGCTTTTACCACAACATTGAAGAGGAAATTCCTGCAGCCCACCAGCAGTTGGTGCGCAGGGTTTACACGCTTTGGATGAGTGAGTGTTTTCACAAACATTTTCTAACTTTGTGTTTTGTAATTTTGTTTTGTTAAGTTAAAAAAAATCTATCACCTTCCTCTCCGTTTCTCTTCTCTCCACATCTTCACTGTCCTCTCTCCTCTGCAGTGTATTCAGGAACGCTGTGCATAAATGTGATCTCATGTATTGCTTTGTGGGCTGGGGGTGGAAGTGCCACCAACTTTGGCTTCTCCCTACTCTGGCTCATCCTCTTCAGCCCTTGCAGTTACACCTGCTGGTTCAGACCACTCTACAAAGCCTTCAGGTTAGTCACCATCTGCTAAAGCTCATGAACTAGAATTTTTTCTGAACTTCTACTACTTCAGTTTATTTAAAGTGCACATCACCCAAAGGGTCTCTGCACTTTTTAAAATATAACCTCAGGCACACAAATATGAGACTTCACATATAAAAATGTAATCCCAAACACACAGGTAGGATTGTTAATATAAGAGCAGGATTGGGATTAGGAAATTGAGAAAAGTTCATATGGCAGCAATAACAGAAATTAGGTAACTAGTACAAAGTAGGAACTTTGAGGGACCATAGCACAGAGAAAAATTATGGGTTTTCATCTTAGATTTGAAAATCTCAACAGAGCCTGCCTTTATTTCAGAAAGGGGGATCTCGATGAGCAGAGACTCTACCCCCAAAGTATTTTTTGTTAAACCTAAGAACAGTGAATTAACGAACACTAAGAGAACGTAATGGACATGATGGAGTAGTAAGACAGGGTGTGTAGGAAGTAGCCAATGCATTTAAAGCCTTTTTAAGACAGAAGGAGGACTTTGAAATCAGCCCTCACTTGTATTGGTAGCCAATGCAAAGAGATCAGCACAGGTGTTTTATGAGAAGACCTCTTAGGTCTTATAGGGACTACAAGACCAAATTAAGACTCTTGTTGCTGCCATGGGTGGGCTAGAGAAAAGTGCATTGCAGTAGTGGATGTTATAAAAGCATATACAAGGATTTTAGTGTCTGAATCTTGGTGTATCTTGGCTAACTATTGCCAGATTCTTTAACGTATAACCATCACAATTTATAGGAAAATCTGATCTATGTATGGCTGGACCAACAAGCAACATTTTAGTCTCCTTGGTATTCAAATGTTGGAAGTTGCAAGGGTCGGGTTATACTTAGACACAGATTATCACCTTACCAGTGATCTCTTTCCTAACCCAACCAGTCTTTTCAATAAAACAAAGATGTTAAAAACCTCAGCTGTAGAACAGGAAACCTGTGTGGGCAGGGTGGTTTTTAGTGAGAAACCTGGTGTTGTTTCTTTTGTTCAGATCGTAATTGAAGTTGGTGTGAACATTGAATTGGATCAGAAAGTGATCTGTTAATGATGGAGCGGAAACCGCAACAGCACAGAGACGGGAAGACCACAGATTACACATGTAATAGGTCGACGGCGTGGATTCAGAGACAGCCTGGAAAAATTTGACTGCTTCAATGATTGTTGTGAAGGCTCTATTTATGTGTCATTAAATTAATATTAAAATGACCAGTTATAATGGTGCGACACGATTAACAAGATCTGTTATAAAAATTACTTTCAGTATAGAGTTTTGGTTGTGTAAGATCAGTGGTTTGTGATCTGTAGCTTAAGGAGCTTGGATTCTGCCAGATAATTCTTCAATGATATTCTATCTACACAGGCTCAGGGCATCTGCAGGTCTTGAAAAGTAGTAAAACATTTAATTTAATTCAGTTTCCTCAAAAACGTACAAAAGTATTTAAATATTTACTCTTGCCTGTCATAGGCCGTAATGTTAATTACATAATGTTTTTGTATCCGATTGCGGGCTGTTGGGAAGCGTCACACACCTATCAAGTAAAAGTTTAGACAGTTTCAGGTGGCACCATCAGGCCTATTGCAAGCACTACTTGCCAGCTGCAGTAGTTTAGAAGCTCATCACCTTGCAATGGACAAGTGTGAATTTAACAAAACTAAAATGAACTTAAATTAATTCATCTTTTTTTCATTGGTGAATCCATCCATTTCTTGCAGCCTTCTGGGTCCTGCATTCATTTTTTCATTTATATCATTAGGAATTATTGTTATATAACGCTGGGAAGTATTGGAAATTTGTTTTCATATGATGATGATTAATGATTTGGCCATATCATACCTACTGGTTTTCCATTGTACTTTCATAGTTTGGACAGTATGATTGCTATGAAGTTATTCCATTAAAGACCCACTTTGGATCCACATGTTGACCACCAGTAGGAGGAAGCAACATTGCAACAAAAATAGAGCAACTCTTGTTTGTTTTCTACTGTATCATCTCTTTGTACTCTCTCTTTTTCATGTTCATAGGGCCGATAGCTCGTTCAACTTCATGGCCTTCTTCTTCATCTTCTTCCTCCAGTGTGTCTTGGCCCTCCTCCAGACTATCGGCATCCCTAACTGGGGAACATGGTGAGTTGAATCAAGCCAGCTTTGAAGACTGTGCTTATGTTGTCTGCCAATTTTTTTTTATCAGCGAGTGGGTCATGAGGGCTTATGTCAAATGGTCAAGGCAGCTGGAGAACGTGTTTTCCATCAGACACTTGCGTTTTCACATGTCTGTTCAAATTATGATGCTCAGATCAATGTAACTCTGAAAATAAAACCATTAACACAATGTTAACAGAGACATGTATCACACTGTCGCTCACAACATTGTTTCTTAAGTAATGTTTCTAAAAACAACAAATACAAAAGTATTCACATTTGTACAAATCACCTGTCCCTAATTCTGCAGTTACGTATCTCATAGTTATTTTAGAAAATGATATAATTTTAGGATATATTATATCCCTGTTTTTCTGAGTGGCTTTGTCATTTATATAATAATGTGTGTTCACATTTGAATGACTCAGAATTCCACATTGATCCTTTTTAAAGACCACATTGAACAGTGATTTTTTTTTTAAAAAAAAGCTTTTTTTATTTTATTTTATTATATTTATGTCCAACAACTGAACTCTACTTGTGATAATAACTGTTCTCATGATACAGTGTGTCATGTGAAGTCAGTTTCACACTGATCACCATTATGCTGTTTGTCACTGCCTCTGTTTCTTCACTGCTTAATGGCTCATGAGTAACTTTGTATTAAATCCACTTTGCTAATTGCGTACTGTATAAACCACTAACCCGTACTACTCCATCTCACTCTCACCAACACATCAAAGCGGCTGGATTGTGACAGTGATGTTTTTCAACACAAATGTGGGCTCCGCTATAGTGATGCTTATCTCAACTCTGCTCTTCACTCTGGTGACTGCTTTAATGGCACTGGTTCTCATTAAGGTGAGTGAACACATGCAGAAAACGCACGCACACACACATTTAGTTCTTCTTCCTTCGTATATCAACCCACACAGATTGCTTAAAAACACACACAAAGTCCCCCCCCCCTTTCTTTTCACGTGGCAGGTGCACAGACTGTACCGCGGCGGCGGCGGTAGTTTGGAGCGCGCTCAGGAAGAGTGGAGCACCGGGCTGTGGAAGAGTGCACCAGTGAGGGAAGCGGGGTTCAACGCTGTCGCTCAGACAGCCCAAGGTCCGAGCTTGCCCCAGTACCCTGCCGCAGTGCCGAGCTATCCCGACAACAGTCACTGGTGATAGCGGAGAGTCGCCTCTAGGTGGAGACAGATAGCAGGCCATCTCTGTGGTGCACAAGAGAGCACTTCAAAGCACCAAATCATTTCACCCTTACGAGACAAAATGCATAGATGTATTTTTTGAATGAGAGGACAGGATTGCTGTAAAAGTTTTATTAAAGAGTTTTGTCACCAAAGCTCATTAAAGCCCTACTCTTCTACTAGAGGGCTATCTTCAAAATATGCCATTCCATTTCAACTGTGTTTATATATAGTTTATTCAAATGACTGAGGAAGAAATACAGTTTTATGCTCAAAAGGAATTTGCTTAAGAAACTGTACTTGTACAAATGTCTTGCAAATATGCAATTGGAAACTCAAGAAGAGTGTGAACTGTTTCAGGAGAGCAGTATATGAAGGACGTGTGCCTTATGGACCTTTATGATAGCATTGTTTTATGTATTTGTCAGATCTGCATGCTAGTATGCTGAAGAACAGTTTTCATTTTGTCTTTTGCAACAAGAGAACGTCTGCAAACTGCACGATTTTTATCCAGTGGAGTTCTTCTGTGTAATTTGTGTATTCTGGCAGGAGTTCAGTTTATTTTTGATATGTTGTGCTTTATATCTCCATGCTTGCCTGCTTTGGCTGCAGTTTCTTGAAATGCGCCTTGATATTGCGTGCAGAGTTTTGCATGAGAAAAAATATCTTGCTTGACTTTCGCCTTAAGTGCTGCTTTTTAAATTTTTTGTTAAACTGGACTTATGCTTCAGTGAAGCAACGTGTGGAAACATTTCAAAAGTTGTTGGTGCGTAATCCTGAGCACTGATGTGCCAAAACACTTCTCTCCTATTTCCATTATTTTGATACTGAAAACAGTCACACCCAAAGCAGATGTTGTTTTGTACTCAGTATTTCTCACTTTCTGTAGTTCCAAAGCTACAGTGTTTGCTTTTAGTGGTCAGCGACCCGCTGTGAAAGCACCTTATCAGCGGTTGTCAATGTTCCAGTCGCTTTCACTTTCTCCCAGATAGGCTGAATCGTTGTTTAGTGACTGCGGTGTGCTTGCATGCAGCCTATCATGGGAGTGGGACTGAACATGATTCACTTACTTCAAATGAACTGACCTCATGTAACCAATACAAACAGACACACAACTCAACTGGCTGACTGAAAAAATATGACTGCAAATGGGTCAGCAGTCAAGTGAAATCTTGCATGTAAATGAAGTCACAGTATTTAAATGCATATTCCAAGTTTGAACTAATTCACTGTCATTCCAACAAACCCCTGTAAAGACTCTGATTAAACCCAATGAATGTGGCTTTTAATGCAGGTAATGTAACACTTGAACTGCTTTTATTTTGGTTCAATGATCCAGTCAAAGTCTATATGAAGTGTCAGCACAGACTGGAAGTGAAAAGTGCCTGCCTCATAATTTGACTATTTATTGTTCTTTTCTTGTAACGAAAGTGTCCTTCATGGCCAACTGCCAAGACTAGTATTTTGATTTTTCTCTGTTGTTATTTGGTAAGTGACAAAATAAAACAAAAAAATGTTAAAATAACCTTTACATATTGCAACATTTCAATAAATATTCTTATTCCCACCGTGTCTGTCTGTCCTCGTTGAATGTATAAGACATTTGAATGGTTGGAATTTGTGGTGAAAATCTGCTTTTCCGTTATGTGTTTAGTCATGACAGCACACCCAGTTTCAAACCACAATAGTTAAGTTTCAACGGTTAGATTTACGTTGATGTTCTGGTCAGTATTATTGCTGTTGTATGAAAAAGTGGTAACGTATATATAATTTGAAAGATGGCCCTCTGTGACATTAGACGACTTTATTGTCCTTCAGCTTTTCCAACACTTAAAACAAACTGATCAACTAAAACGAAGACTTCAATGAGACCAGTTGCCCTGGGCCACCTGTTTTGGACCACTGGCCACCACCCCGGTTGCCCCCTTTTTTGGTGCCCATTTATGCTGCGTGTGCTTTTTCTGTGTCCGTTGTCCTCAGTGTAGAAAGAGATGCTGCTGTCATATTGATTTATTCAGAAATGTTTGAAGAAACTGAGTGAGATAAAAAAAAAAAAAAAAGAAGCCTCAAAGAAAAATGTAGAAGGCAGCCTGAACTAAAAGCAAGAGAAGAAACCTCATTAAATCTTGGGAAGAAAAGTAGGGCTGGTGTGCAGGAGAGAGGGCAGCTAAAAAAAAAAAAAAAAGACAGTGGTTTCTAAAGCTTAAAAACAACTCAGTATAAGCCCACTGGCTTTTTTAGAATAAAGAAACTGAAAACAGTGGGAAGTGGTTTGTCTTAATCCCCTCGTGTAAATGTGCCTCAGCTAAGCATGAAAGCACTTATAAAAAACTGCAAAATCTATGCAACTGCATTGGAAATATTTTATTAAATTATCACCTGATAAACTAATATAAAACCTTAATTCTGTTCATGACAACTTTCTTATACTGCACTGTTGAATAATTGAGCAGAGACCCACTTCAACCCTTTCATATCTACAGCACTTGTTTGAGATGAAACCTCAGGCAGCTCTGAGCGCTGTTGTTAATGACAGAGAGTGAAAAACACAGCAGATTCAGGCTACCTTCCTGTAATTTTGTTTGGTCTCAGACTTTTTTTTTTAGACAAAAACAAACCGGTCTGAGGTAACTATGGAGTCGGTGTGTGTGTGTGTGTGTTCTTGTTGATATTATCCCGCCGTGCAATCGAAAACACCAAGAAAACAAGCGTGTCAGTTAAACTTCCAGCATCACTTTCCAATAGAGAAAGTAATCACTACTGACAGCTAGACACACGGCAAACTCCCAATAAAGTTTTTTTTTTATTATTATCAACAAAGACTGCATTTTCCAAAGTTTGACACCCACAACAAAACTTCTTATCTTTGCTGTGCCTCTGATGCAAAAATTTGATTCACTGGCAGAAAGCTTCCCAACGACACGCTAGTTCACTCTCAACGATGATATAACGATGATGTAACAATGTTACTGGAGTGAAATAATCGTATTGTTTTGTTATGGAAGACAGAGGTATGGAGGTCACTGTATCACATATGATACATCTGTAGTTCACCCGGAAATAAAAGAGTAGTACAGGCTATTGATCAACCATTAACAAGGCCAAAGACTGAACAGTACGCTCTCTGACTGATGAGTGTTGTCTTAAATAACAGCAGTGTCCATGAATTGAAATGTGCCTGGAAATTAGAGGTCAAAGTGTTTGCTACTTGTTCATTGTTGTTGACCCTATTTACAAGACTTGGATCACAAGTATCATATTTGCTGAAATAAAAACTTCATTGCGACAAATAAATAGTGGTATTTAAAAAGGAAAAAGGTGTTGGCTGTACACAATATATTACACAAGGTGTATTCACAATTTATCATTATACAAAAAAAAATACATGTATAAAAAAATTAGTTTCACTGGAGTGAAAATTCCACCAGATGTCCTGAAAAGTCTTCTCAGTGAACATCAGCTGCCAGTGATGTGTGTGTGGAAATGATAGTGCAGGAAATTGGCGAGGACAAACAGGACACCAATCAAAAGAATTTATAATGGGAGAACCTTTTCTACAGTAGCGCACCTATAGGAAGATAATTAGTACTCTGTCGTTGGCCTTGGACTGAATTCTATACCTCAGCAGAGTCAAATCTCTGACTCATCATTTATGTATCCCAGGCCGTCCAGACTTGAAATGTTGGCCATAGGTGTGAAGTGGTGCTCCCCGTTCCCTTTGAAGTCAACAGCAGAGTGATTATTATTGGCACTGCAAGGTCTTACAGATTCAGGGCCCAGGAGCTTTATCTCTGAAGTTCTGTTCTGGATGTGCATGTACTCGGCGGACTGCCTTTTCCCCTCGCTTTCACTGGAGCGCTGCGCAATCTTCAAGCATTCCCAACGTCCTCGACCCCAGATCCAAAATATGACCCCCATGAGGGAGAGACAAAGCAGCGACAGCAGAGCCACGGCCACCTCCAAACGAGTCACCCTGCCAGCGTCGCTTTGATTCTCGGGGGGCAGCGGGTCCTCATTGTCCGGGTCTGGCACCGGCACTGGTGCAGCCGTATTCAGACTGTGAATAGAGTCCGAGGAATTTGTCACCTCGTTGCCAGGAGTAGCGCTGGCCCCTGCTCCTTGGCCAGAGTACAGCTGTAATCGATAAACCGCCACAGTCCGGTTGTATGTCCTGCCATTGATCTGCTCTACGGAGTCACAGGTGTACAGGCCGGCGTCCGATTCAGAGGCCCCCAGGATGAGGAGGCCCCCGCTGTAGATGTAGTATTTGCTGTTGGAGTGCAGTGTTTGGTCAGAGAATCGCCACAGAACCTGCGCCAAGTTGGAGTGGAGCTGGCAGGGCAGCTGGATGTTGTTCCCTGGAACTAGGGTAAAGTCCACAGCTGCTACTGGATCTATAAACACACACACACACACACACACACACACACACACACACACACACACACACACACACACACACACACACACACACACACACACACACACACACACACACACACACACACACACACACACACACACACACACACACAAGGTTGGTCTCACTGTGTACTAATGAATAACACTGCTGGGATGCTGCTTCATACAAAAAGTCTTCCCAGTAACGCACGCGTTACAACAACGTCCCGTAAATGAACAGACCTGGCTGAGGACATTGTGAGACGTCTCCCTCCGTCAGACTCTGTGTTGCATTGTTTGAGGAGGATGCTAAGCTGTGGACTGAGGAGCACTGCCCAAGGGTGAAGTCCCAGGCACAGTAAGGATCCCTGGCCAGGATGCAGTCCACACAAGTGTCATAGCGGCTGCAGTTACTGACTGGCATCTGGATAGCACCAAACGCTGAACCTGCATACAGTCGGCCCTGTATTTGCACACACACACACACACACAAATGAACAAACTGAAGCCTCTCTACTGCCTGTTAGTGACAACACATTTAGATTGAGAAGTTACCTTGCTGGATGAGAGGCGCAGGATGTTAATAGGCACCGAGGTTTCGAACAATTGAATCTCCTCAATGATGAACATCTCTCCAGCGTAGTTTACAGCCTTCTGAACGTAACCGTTTTCTATCAGGAGACAAAAAGAAACACCCATATAATAAGCGCATTACACAAAAACGTGTTAACCAAGATCCTGGCTTTGATATGTCTTCTCATTACTCGTACTGAATGTGTGTGCGTGTTGTGGTGGCTTCAAAAGCTTTCCACAAAAGGCCCTGAAAACATAGTTTGTCAATCTGATTCTTACTATGAGCAATGGGCTTCAACATGGAAACACAATTTTCTGCCAAAGTCTGGACAGTTTTGTGCTGTTTTTTTCACATGTATTTTGTGTTTTTTGCCCTGGTTTTTCCCATTGGTTTGAAGTGGGCGGAGCTCATTTCTGTGCACCAATCAGAGTTTAGCAACATTTGAATAAAAAAATGTGATGACAGTTGAAGTGTTTGCTTATGTTGCCTGCCCTTTCTCCCTTATCAAATCTGCTAAAACCACACCCACACAGTCCTGATGGAGAGTATTTGAGTTTTTGAATGTTAAATTCGTAATACATAAAGTCATCTTTGATTTATGCTTATTTGGTCCCAAAAAATTATGTTATGGAGAAGGTTTCTGGGGCTTTAAGTTTATTCAACCAGAACATTCACACATAAAACAAACCTACAAAGCTAATTAACAAATAGCCACAATATCAGTTCTGTTCCACCTTTCATTTTGGTAAAACTGCACCTATTTTTATACAGACATCACATAATTTACCAGTGCCAATGAACATGACGGCATATCTCCGTCCGTCCACTGCCAACACGCTGTCCACTACAATCCGAGTCAGCAAAGCTCCCCTCTTGACCAGCAGCGGCCCTCCTGTCAGAGGGCGAACAGCCTCGTCCATGAGGGGCCGGTCCCTGATGAACTGGAGGGTTTTGTCAGGAAGGTCCAGAGAGCGATTCATTCCCATCTTACGTGCCACATTATTGATGCACTGAAATGCAAAACCTCCATTTAGAATCGTGGGTTTTTTGCTTTGACATCCAGCATCACTTCTGGCTGCAACCAAGTCTGTAGACTCACCGCTCCTGGTCTGGGGACTGGCACCTCTCCAGTGTACATCACCCACTTGACGTGAGAGGTCTCCACAGCAACAGGTGTCTTAAACTTGCCCTCGTTGAAAATATCTCGAATGGAAGACACACTGTATGCACATACTGCAGATGCCTGGGACAAGCTCCTGGAAACACCAAAACACATTTAGTCACGCAAACTGCCAAATGTTTGTTTTATTTGCATGACTGAAGAATACCTTTAAAATCTTGAATGAATCACTCATCTGTCAATAGCTAATCATTTTGTGTGAATACAGATGGCTTTTTCTTTCTTCCACATTGACGGCTCAGCTTACTTCCGACCTTGCTGCACGTCAACAGCCATCCTAAGGCCGTAAAACCACAGGATTTGACTGGAAGTACTTACGACTGTGGAGTAAAGACAGCGTAGAAGACGCTCTTCCTCCAGTCATCGTGCTTCAGAAGGAAGACATCCTGGACAATGGGGGGCAGGCTGGGTTCAGGGAGGGAACAATCCAGACGAGCTTTCAGGAACGACGTCCATTTCCTCTGCAGTGTCCGCTGGCCGCCCATATCCCCCTAAACACAGAGACAGAGCACTGTGGTCACGTGCAGTTCTGCAGATATTCCTCTTAAACCACAACAACCAGACCAGTGTCAACACAAATTTGCACATTCTCAAACAATG
Organism: Enoplosus armatus; assembly: GCF_043641665.1. NCBI lineage: Eukaryota > Metazoa > Chordata > Actinopteri > Centrarchiformes > Enoplosidae > Enoplosus > Enoplosus armatus. The sequence goes on from NC_092186.1 coordinate 9,617,351, forward strand.
AATGTTATTAAACCTACTCTCTTTTACCAAAAACACATGACACCCCGTTTACATTTTTGAATGTCTCTGAAAATGCCAAAGGTCTTGCAGAGACTGAGTTTTTAGTCTGTACTTAGTTATACCTTGCAGACACGGGCCACTCGAGACACCGCAACTTTGCTGTAGAAGTCGTACTCCATGGCATTCTCACTGAAGAACAAGTACACCTTATCATCATCACCATCGGGACTGTCAAAGCTCTCACCCACAAAGTCCATGTAGACAAAGTTTGGCTCTGAAATCACAAAACATGAAGTTGGCGCTCAGGACAAGTGCAGAAAAAAAACAAACTTTGATCTGCCTCAGTTAAAGGATATCTACAAAACCCATCAACTGCATCATGCATGAGCAGTGCGGCTGTTGCTGCAGTCGACTCCCTCTAAAGTATGCACGGCATTATATAAAACTTTTAATGGCCTTTTTTCTTTTGCAGAGGAGGAACTCACCACTGAGCCAGGAGCTTTTAAACTCAGTGCGGAGGGCCAAGTCTGAGCTGCGCAGAACCACAGGCTCAGAGCCCAAGAAGTTGATGGATGTAGCAGAATACAGGTCTTTTCCTGTTGGACAGGAACAAGAGATGAGGGAAAATTCCTGGAAATCCATTATTCATGTGAAGTTGGAACAATATCTCATTTATATGCCTACTAATGGACTGGCATTTTCTGACTAATTAGTACATATGTTGAGTGAGCAGGTGGCACTGGTGAAGATATTTGGGGACATTTGTGATGCACTTGGTGCTCAGGTCTTGTGGATAGTGAAATCTGCATACATACATTATCATACACTGATCTTTTCTGTTGGTGCACTTTGAACGCTCAGCAGTACTTTGCGCTTTGTTCCCTTTGGTCAGACACTCACCAACCATGAGGGAGGAGTATCTCTGGAAGGGATCAAAAGGACACTTCCCCTTTCCCTCCTCCTGCTTTCCCTCCAGCCTCAGCTGTCCATTAGCAAACGTCTGTCACAAACAAAGGGAGAGGGGGAGGAAAGAAAGACTTGTTAAGAGAGGAAAAACCAGACTTTATCAGTAGTTTGCATGTTTTACTGACCATTTTCCAAAGTATACAAAAGATACATAAAAGTTGTTAGATTTACCTCAAAACTTCACCTCAGCTATTGTTTTATATTTTTGTCCAAATTTTATGTTGCAGAGGCTAAAGACTTCCAGATCATCCATTAAAGTAAACATAATGTCTGCTTCTGTTTTTTTTTTAATAAAAGTTATTGTGTTCTTGGGCTCTATTGTGTTGTGGTCCTGCACATAGGAACCATTTATTAATGCGCTCAGGATGCTCAGTCCACTGAGATTTGAGTTCCTTGCCAAAATCCACCTCATTCATGAACTAATGTATGTTGTTGAACAATCAAACCCAACAAACACAATAAATAAGTAAACACAGACATTAGGAAGGCAAAGGCTTTTTTTTCTTAAATTGCAACTAAGACACACATTAGAAAAAACAAATGTTTTTCAGAACAAGCACATAGTAGCCATGAAAAGGAACTACATCTTGAGGCCTTCGTATTAACTGCAACATTCAACCAGAATTGTTGCTGCTTGTCAGGTGATATTCTATATTTTATTCTATATTACATTGTTCTTATTGTAAACAAATCCCATGAAAAACACCAAAACCAACAATGAAAGTATTGTGTATCCAAAGCCTGCTATATCTGATTCCTGTGTGCCTCAGACCTTCATTGTCGTCCGAAACATATTAAAAACACATTAATGAGCCACACTGTTGCACTGGCTAACATGAACATGGGCACTGCAGGTTATTTTGAGTCAATCCCACATACACCGTCCTGCTGCCAGAAATGCTCAGTAAAGCACCAATTATATAAATCCACAACTTTAAATAGTCCCCGACAAACGCACTATTTACCCTGTATGAGAAAAGTAGCTAAAGGCTACAGTGACCAACTGTTCATGAAATCACTGAGACTTTTTTTTTTAATGAAACTATACATTTGTGACCCTGATTCTTCAGTAGGAACCAATAGGCTGAGGTAGGAGAGTATTGAGAGATGATCTTTTCATGGTTTTTTTTTACAATAAAAAAAAATATAGAATTCCAACCTCATCCTTTAAACATGCAAAACCACCTGAATGGACCTTAAAGAAGCATAAATACCATTAGTTTAGGTGGCAGCACCCAATGACGGGTTTATAATTAAAGTAAAAGAAAAATGTATACAGATGATTTGAATGACACCTTAGCTAATAAACAGAGGTCCTGCCTATAGAAAATCCTCTCAACTAACTTCATATTCTGCAGTATACTTACCATATAATCACAGGTGGGGCTAAAGGCATTTGTGCCACACACATACATCGCGGTGTCATTCACTCTGTGCAGGGTTCGAATGTAGTTACGGCATTCCACCTGCAACAAGATCCAGCAGGGAGAAAATGCCAAGGTCAGAGCTTTGTTAGTTCAGCCGCAAAAACACAAACATGCCACATACACACACTGACTGCACTGGCTGCTCGTGACCAAAAGGTCAAGGCTGTGTACATGTATTTCCCTCGCATTACTTTATTTGGAGGTTCAGCTGAAAGCTGTGAGCAAAAACACTTCAAAGAGAATTCTGCGTAAAGACCTGAAAAGGAAGGGGAGAAAACGACTCCGGTATAAATGATTTACAAATGCAAAAAGATAAACTGCGTAGGGGAGTCAGTCATCTTTTAAGGCTGCATCGTTGCCCTACAAGTGAAAGTTAGCACACGCTGTTTTGAAGACATTACACAAACCTCAGCATGTTTTCCTTTGTACGTGCACTCCCTCTGCTTCTCCTCGGTAACTCGCCAATACACCTGCATCAACAGAGGGAAAGTGTCTTGTCAAAGCATGCAGGAACGGTGTCACAACCCACAGCACAACAGCGGAGCCGCAGCCCGTTTACCCTCACACACTTCAATGTTTGTCAGACGTCAAGTGCAGTCAATGCACTCTGGAGTACCTGCTCCATCTTCAGTTGTGACTGTTAGCTGTGTAACTACAATTATGCATCAACAGGCCGCTGTCTAGAGCTCAACAAGGCCATTATTCATTTAAATTCCTCATGCAAATGTGCTCTGGCCAAACAGTCAACAGTGTTGAACTGTCTGCTGGTGTGGGAGCAGTTTATTTTCTGTATCTGTGAGCACATCTTCAGCCACAATACATTCTCTCAAACTAGTGAAAGAGGGCTGAGAACGACATGCAAAGAATACACTTACTGGAGGCATGAAGTGATAATGACTAGAGCCAGTGAAATGTTTCCAAATAGTTAGTAAAAGGCAACAAGAGGCTGCGCTTTTTTATGATACAAGTCAGTGGTTCCCAACCTGGGGGTCATGAAATGATTAAAGGGATGAGAATTTACTTCTGTTGCACTGAAGTAAAGATTTTTTCTAACTTCCTTCATTTTTTTGCTTTTTTCTTGTGAAATTCTGGATACTTTCACTTTGCCAGTCCTCCAAACCCTGCAGATCAGACAGGATGAGGGGAAAATCTTTGGCTGAACTGCTCGTAGCTCCCGTGTGGGGTTATAACTCATTTTAAGGGGTTACGAGCTAAAAGGTTTGGGAACCACTGATATAATCCATGATTAGGCAGGACAAGTCCGGCTTTTAGTGGCTCACTGATTATTTTATGAAATGCCTTCAACCACTGCAATAACATATCCTAAATGTTCAATAAATCTTTCATTTATAATCTGCAATGATTAAAAGTTAATTAATAGCTATTTAATCACCCAATGTGAATGTCTAACTGTCCTGCGGGCATGTGTGTTCTTATCAGTCATTTTACAACAGCTTCAAACTGAACAGTGCTGATCAGAACAGAGAGACATGCACATTTTTATTTAATGAATCTCTTCCCATGTTCTTACCGCAGCCTTTCTGACAGAGATGTTGTTGATGTCCAGAGCATATATGGCCTCTCTGGCCCCCAGCAGCAGCACACCCAGGTCGTCTCTCATTAGCATGGTGGAGTAGTTGAAGACCCCTTCTTCTCTGAACAACTTCAGCTCGTCTAAGCGGGAGAACGTCTGTGTTACTACGCTGCATTTCATTGTTTTCTTTCTACATTTTAGCTGCTGTGACTATAAAAACGCTCCCACAGCAAAAACAAAATGCAAATTCATTGAAATATTACAAGCTTGTCCCAGCCAGCGCAAAACCCAAGCAGATAAAGTTGCACTAGTTGCTCATATATCATGGTTAAAGTATTTACATTTCTTGAACTGCTGCAAATTCTGGTATTTTCTGGGCTGAATCTGTTACAGCACATTAAGAATATGCTGTGACATAGTGTGGAGGAAATGGGAGTTTGTGACTTACTCTCGTAGGGGACAGTCTTTCGTGGGACACAGTAGTGAGTGTCGAGTGCACTACATGAAACATGGAGCATCAATCCACAGACGATGCTCAGGGCTGAGAGAAGAGACATGGCTCAGAGTCCAGGTTTGTCTAAGTGTGGAAGAGCTGCACAGTCCAGCTCTGCCACCAAAGCACCCAATCAGAGACAGAGCATGGTCCAAAAGGTCTTGGTCCAGATGTGGCTGTTGGTTACACTGTGGTGATGTCACTGTCCTGGTCGTGTGCCGCTCTGGCACAAGTCATTTTTGTTTTCAAAGACCCTCTAAAGGCAGTTTATACGTATGTTTAACCAGGCCTGCGGAGTGCAGCTCAGCCCGCTTCGGCTCAGTTTGAAGTATTTATGTTGGCGTTAGCCTCCAGCGCAGCGCTAATGAGCCACTGGTGTCCTCTCTGGAAGGAGGAGCTGAAGCCATGCTGCCTGCCTACTGCTGAGGGATGCTGGAGGAGATCATCTTCATGGTGCCCACATCTAGGAAAGATATGACAACATCCATGCATCAAATGGTGAAAGATGAAAATGGTGGCTGGTTTGCCTCCTGCACCTTATTTCTTTCCACTTTTTCTGTTGTATTCTTCATCATTCATGGATAATTATTATATAGAGCTACATAAATATTTAATGTCCCCTCTTTTCAATAACTGCAATGAGATAGTGTCTGGCAATAGTGCTGCTTTTATTTACATTATATAATTATGTATATCAAAAAGAGAGATGGATATAGAACTTTGACCATTAGAAAAATCCTGCCTCTTACTCCAGCAATGTAGCATTGCACTTTCATTGAAATGGGAGACTCAAAAGAAACAGATCAGACAGTCAGAAGATATCCTGACTTTCAGTGCATTATATGAGTCCGAAAACACTGGGTCTTACTATTCTCATAATGCAACCCCAAAGCATCTTTCATCAGACTCTCCCTGCCTGCTAAATGCCCTTCAAACTCCCAAGATAACCCTGATGACCTCGTTTGGGTTATTTTCTCAGACTTTAGAAACCTACCCTCAGAGCCACAGAAGACATTAAAGACCTGTTTGCAGTGACAAGTAAAATGGTCGTCACATATAAAATCAGCTCCTGGAGCTTATTCTGCTAACTACCTAGTTTAAACCTAAGTTTAAAGAGGGCAGAGAATGAACATGCCTTGCTTGCTTTTAAAAGTATATTTGTCAAAAACACAGACAGTATGCAAAGCAGGGACACATTTAACCTTGTTGTTACATCAGAGAGGTCCACTCATGGCTATGAAAAGTCATAATTGTAAACTTCGCAGAGGAAACTGATGTCAAGTGAAATTCTGCCCTGCTGCCCGCCAACCCCCACTCTCTCTTCCTCCTCCACTCTCAGTGTCTTCCTGTCCTCCTCCCTGATAAGAACCTGCTTCCTCTGGGCTCAACGGGGTTCACGCAGCAGAGGGGATCAGTTCAGGTTTGGGCATGCATGCAGATCACAACAATTCACTGCTTTAGCGCCCCATCCCTACCCTGGGATTCATGCTGAATTGAGACTTACCATCTCTTTGGCGAGTTTATTCCTGTTTTGACTGACTGAGCAGCGCAGCCTCATTCAAAATTCATCAAGGCGCTTTTTTTCTCAGAATAACACACAAAGCATACTTAAGAGAAAGCCTCGCAAGGTAAAAACTATACTCTTATCTTTCTGGTGCACACTGCTAAAAAGCAGCCGCACCACACGGCTGCTTTGCAACTGTTATTTAGATTTTAGCTCGCAGAGAAAAAAAATAAAAAACACAGCAGATTTCATAGAGATGCATCCTTTGAAACACGCACCACAGAGTCCTCGCCTGTTGACAGAAACCAAAAATGACAGCATCCAAAATTTCCTCGAGAGGCATCTCGGCGCTCGCTCCCCTGTGTCTCTCTGAACAACCTCACTTTTGAATATGCATTTTGCAACAAACTACCATGCTCCCACCTTGTTGTTACTTGACACAGCGGGACGAGCTGCTGCATGTATAGGACTGTTCATCTGTTGTCAGAGCGCCGGTGTCTTGCATACTTTTCCCCTCAGGCTGTGAGGGGGTGGGCGGGGTGGGGGGGGGGTTACAGCTGAATGGAATGACTGCAGGTTGTTTCTCACAGCGTTTGACAGATACTTCCAAACAGTGCAGACAGGCAGGTATGGCTACAACAATAGAAGAGCACGCAGCAGTTGTCCCTCTTTTCTCTTCCTGTGTTTATCTATGGTCACACTCATACACTGACATGTGCACGAGTGGACTGGGTGTGTGTGTGTGTGTGTGTGTGGAGGGGGGGGGGGGGGGTCTGAGGTTTTTACACATAGATCAGTTGCACAGAGCTGATTAGCTTATGAAATAGGACCCTTACATTTGATCCTTACAAGCTACTTAATTTAAATGTATTTATTTATTTATATTCATTTTCAGTCTTTTCTTACACTTGACTGAACAAAGAATGGTAAAAACTCTCAACACCTTCCAAGTGATTAAAATGTTTTTGGCTCCCATTATTTATCAATGGTTTCTAAATAATTTATTTAAAATCACATTAATTTTTTTTTTCTAGCCACTTTGGGGCCGTGGAACAAGCTGAAAGCACAACACTGACATATTATCACCTTACACTGTAAATGTATTATGGTGACTAGTTTAGCAACCTATCAACACGTCCAGCAACATTACCATTCACTTGGAGTCATCTGAGAAAGATAAGTCAAATATTTACTCTTTAGGCTTTAGGTCTGTTCAGGTCTTCACCAACTCCACAGGGGAAAATGTGGCTCTTCAGTTGCTCCACTTTCTTCACCAGCTGATTGCTCTCTGTGTCTGTCTGTCATTTGGTGGTGGAGAGGAGGCTTACAGTAGGTTTACCAGAGCTTTATTTGCTGACAAAAAGCTGCCTGCTGCAGACTAAAACAATAAGCTGAAAGAAGCTAAAACTTTCCGTGAAGCTGAGGGAAGCTGCAGAACTCTGTTATGATCCTTTGTGGGTTCACCGCGCAGAGAGAGTCATTTGATCTATCATTCATAACAAAATATTGATGAGTGCAGCTTTAAGATTTCCACATAATCAATAATCCGTCATAATGCATGAATAAAAATAACTTTTGGATTGCCAGATTATGATCCCACATTTATGTCTCTATGTCTTCCGCCTTTGCTGCTTGCTTTGTTCTTTTTGATTAATCAGGAAGGACCCTCCCGTGGACTGTTTGACCCCCCCCCCACCTGATGGAAGAAGACTACATAACATCATAGCCAAAATCCATTTGTTAATGACGCACTTGCATTAATGAGTTAGGATGATTTACTAACCCTTACAGTCTATAGTAACAACCCTTCTGCAGCCTTCATGTAAAGATGACGTTTTTTTTCCTTCCTCTCAGTGCTAAGATCTCACCTCTGTTCTCTCTCTCCGGTTGAAAGTGACCAAAATAATATCAAACCACTATCAAAATAGGTGTGGTTTGGCATGTTGTGAAATCCGGTTATATCTTTTGTTTGATGGGGATCGATGCTGATTCCTGTACGGCCAGCAGAACCTGCTCAATGATCTGCGATTAAAGAGTCTGTACAACTTGATAGTCTCCTTATTTACGACTATACATCACCTTATCAAACATTTATGAAAGAAAAAAAAAATAGTACAGTATCTGCATACAACAAAGAACGCTATGAAGTGTTGCTCTCTTTGTTTTCTGTTGAAAGTGAACCTTACATTTGAAGCACTGGTTGCATGTGAATACAGCAACCACAAAGTCAGCGTCAGGGAAGATGAACATCTCCACAACTGGAACACAAAAAACAAGAGTGCGACTAAAATAGCTTCTTTACTTCTCCATAAGTCCAGATGTAAATGTGAAAATGTATTACCCACATGTGCATTTATGCCGAGCAAAACTCCTTAAAAAAAAAAGGTTATCACTGTGGCTACTGGTGGGTGTTTACTCATCCAGTTGCAGAGTGTGAACAAGTGTGGGTTCAAAGGCTGCACGTGAACTAGCACAATACGCTGGAGAAGCCCTCCGGCAGTATCTCCAGACTCTCTAACCACTTGAAGCATGAGGATATTTATAGCCTGTGCAGGAGCCTCCACCATATCTACAATACTCCACCGTGGATCCACCACAACTACGTGCTGCTTGCAAAGTAAAACCCTAAACAGCAGCGTCTGGAACGTGCGCAGACAAGCACGCTGTTGTCATCACCGTGAGTCATAACAAATCCAGAAAGCCGTGCGAACAGTCAAACAGCTGGAGTGAGCCGGTGACTGCTTTGGCCCGGGCTCCAGTGTGCGACTTCATTTGCATTGCGCTGTGCTGTAATGGGCGAGGCCTCCTCCGGCTGTAACTGATTTACCTGAGTGGCTGACTAACTGGTCTGCAGGTTTGATGCTGGTTGACTCAGTGGCGGCCCAGTTGACTGTGCCTGTTTTCCTGCCAGTCAAACGCAAGCCGAGCGGCCCTCTGGCAGGCCGGCTGGTGAGCTGGTTGTCATGCAGAGTTCCATCACGGGGGCCTGAACAGGAAACCGGTTGTGGGAGGGTGTTCACCTTTGACACTCCTTGTGTCACAGACTCTGTTGTGAAACACTGACTGGAAAACACGGCCCAGTTCAGCAGCGGGTTATATTTTTGCACGCTCAGATGGCTGAAACAAACCATTCTTTTATCATAATGACAGTAGCTCGCCACCTTTTGTTTTGATGTGCAGGAGAGTTGCAATTAGCTGAAAACAATACTTCAAAACATGCTGTGTGTACGGTTTTCAAGCCTGTTACCACGTGTGTCTTTAAGCTAACGGATAACTAACAGACAAAGCACTTAACGCATATAAAAGACCACAACAAGCCAACAACTAAAATAAAACAACCTGTCCAATATGCTCAATGCTCTGACAAATGACTCGTCATTGATGAGACACGTCTGGTTGAGTGTAAATGCACGCTTGAACACACACATACACACAGAGAAACACACACACACACCCAGGCAAGTCTCAGCAGGAGCTGTGGCACAAAAGGAAAATATGAGCTCCTGAACATCTCAGCCTGCTCCGCCTGTGTTGTGTGACAAGTTCACTGACAAGAAAACACCCAAGAAAACAAAATGTGGTGAGCACTTCAATTTCAATTTAAAAATCGAAAACCAACCAACTGATTTCATGGCTCTGAAACTGTCCGTCATTTTATTCAACTTCATAGAGTCAATACCATGGCTGCCACTCATTCATTTTTCGATCATTTTCTTCTTATTTTATCGATTATCGGTCCATAACCAATAATATACTCAGTCTACAATGATACAAAACAGAGAAAAGAAGCTGGAACCTGGGAATGTTTTGAATTGCTGCGTGAATCATTGATCAATTATCAAAATACTGACAATTTGTCTGTCAATCGATTAATCAGCCAACCGTTTCAGCTCTTGTCAGTACAATGAATTGTATTTCGGTGTGTTGGTAGAAGGCAAGACAGTCGTGGAAGTGCCAGATATGCAGCGATCAAAGAAATATGCTTTGAATCAGTTAAAATATCATACACAGAGAAATATTAAGAACTAAGGGTTCAGATTAGATCGTCCTCTCCACCTCAGTGTATCAGGCCTGCTGCTCCACATCTTAGGTAACTGCCTACACATATCTTAAAAATATCATGTCAGCCTGTCACGTGCCATACACAACCATTAAACTGCCCTTTTTCCTGCAGTGTCTCTCCAGACTTTTGTTTTCAAAAGTCTAAAAGCCACTTTGAGTTTTTCAGTATGAAATCTTTCACCAGCAGCTACATGTTGGATGTTCAGTAAAACACACACATAAGACACAGAGTCAATCAAGAATCAAAAGAATCATCTATAGAGGCGGTTTACTAAAGACAAGTGACTCTCACAAACATTAGTGTGCAGGTAAAGGAAGCGTGAGTCATTGCCAGCTCTGATTTCCAGTGTATTATTTGCGATGTGTGTGTGTGTGTGTGCAGTCGTGTGACCCCACCAAGCTGCAGTATGACAGCTAAAATTGGGCAATCCCCTGAGCAAGTGCACTGACAGCACTTAGTGTATCCTCTGCTCGCTCAGTCCAGTCCCCGACCCCCCCCCCCCCCCCCCAACACACACACACACACACACACACACACACACACACACGACGTATCATGTGCTAAAATTCTCACCATCCATAAAACTGCACACCCTTAAATAACCCTGGAACACTCCACATAAAGTGTAGCAGACCAAGTGCAAACACAGGCACATTTACATTTACAGAATTATTGATGTGGCTGTATAGATTTTTTTTTTTAGCTCTGTTTATGTAGAGGAAATGTAAATTATTCCAAAAATGGCACACAAGATTAAAACCTGGACCTCCTTCTTCTTTTTATGGACTATCTATACAAGATTTGTAGGCTGCATTTGAGGGTCTGCAAACTAAATGGTTGCTCACTGATTTTCAACGGAGAGAATCAGAGTAGTTAAGCTTGATGAATACACTTTGGCATTTTTTTTTCACCACAGGATTCAACCACAGATCCACCGCTTTGACTCTTGTCCTGAAGCTGCAGCAGCGACCCTCCAAGTTGGAGCGCGCCTCTCTGTCCCTGCGGTGGTTTAAGTGTAAGTAAGGCAGCCTAAAACGCATATCCTACTACTGCTTAGCTTTCGGCTGCTATTATTAGATTAGGATATCCTATAATCTTAGATAAGACTGAGAAGTTAACAGCGCGCTGCATGTGAGACCTCTCAACCCCACAGGTTGCCCAATCCAATTCCCCACAGCCAGCGCGAGCTTCGTGGAAAAACGAAAAGCCCGTGGGACAAAGCTGCGCACAAACAAGCCAATAAGTCACAGCACTGCGGCTCGAGTCCGCACCAGACTCACCAGGAGTTGTCGGGGTCTACATCGGAGACCGCTGAGACCGCTGCTGTGTGTCTGGTCTCGGATCCGGCTCGACGCTCTCTGCTCCACCTGTAACGCTTCACTCCACATCTAAATCCTGCGGGGAGCGATTATCTGGCAGCTCTCCGCGGTAGGCAGCGCCTGGTCATGTGACTTTTGATTGTACCTTTCTTCCAAAAAAAAAAAAAGGCACCTCACTCTCTTTGCAACCAATCAGCTGTAGCCGCAGATCAATATTAACGCGGACTACGTTTTCTCTCATCAGCTTTATTTTGATGCGCATTAACCCCACGTTGAAATGCAACATTACATAGTGATATTATGACAGGATGCCCTCATCAATGTCATATACACACATACATTCAAGATAGTACAGACTGTAAAGAAAAAAAATGTCTGCATTTTCAGAATCTAAACATTCAATATAAACTCACATTGATTAAAAAAAAACATCTCAGTCCCATCACAACAGCACTTTGCCACGTTTTGCTTATTTGCTCTACAAATGCTACTGTTGGCAACACACTCAAATGTTATCAGGTGCTGAAACACAAGGAAGAAAAGACAAAAAAAAACATGAGCACTTTGAATTTACTCATTCACAGCGTCCAACATGTGCCATCTAGTGGCTCATAATAGCTACTTTACAGGAAACACCTGAGAAGAAATACATAAAATAAGATATAAATGTACAGTTTAAGGGAAAAGCCTTTAAAAAAATAACATGAAATAAAAACATAATAACAAAAATCCATTCAAATGTCACTGTACTATCTACAGGCTATGACTAAACATGAGGAGGAGTTGATCCATGACTTCTTCACTGTCTATATCTCCGTTGGCCGTCTTCGTATCTCCTCCCGGGACTCGGGTTTCTGAGGTTTTGAGAGGATGAAACCGTCTTCAGGTTGTCAGCCGGCCCCCCTGGCCGAGGTGAGGGCTGCTTGTTGGCCACACGACGAGTGTTTGCGTAGACAGGATCGTCTGCTGGATTAAAAGGATAAATACAGGATGAATTTCACCTGTTAGGCTCCACATTAACTAACATGTTTCACCTCTGCATCAGGGCTGTGGGACAAACTGCAGAGCAGAATCTAAAATGTTATTTGTTTTTGTTTTTTCAACGCTTTATGATGCTGTCTTCTTGACCAAATCTCCCTCCGTAAAAGATGGGATTAAATAAAGATAAAAGATACATGAAAATAGTAAATGTTCGACCAGGACTGAACTTTTGCTTTGAAGAAAGATGAAATGAATTCCGGCTAAACAGTGAAAACTTGTTGATGTGTTTTTACTGGCATGTAATTGGGCAAATGATGGGGGTCAGTGAGAGTCATTGAAAATGACAGTGTAAACAGGAGGGAAATGTATAATATATTTAGCAATGAATTGTTATGCATGAGAAAGAAAGACATTTACTTCCTGCAAAAACCCAGTGATAAAACACCTGATAATATGAAGAATGATTCAATTAAATTACATATCTTCTAATTTTCTATTTTTTTTTCTTTTTACAATTAGGCACTACTGTGCAAGTACCTGGGAATGAATTATCAGCTGTCGTTACATCCAACTTTACACTTTACACGTTCAAATTGTACATCCAGTGCTGCAATATTGAAATACTGAGGCATTCAAATTGGCGCAAATCAACTTATTTATAAAAACATCAAACAAAAATTGTATGATACATTAAGTTTGGCCTAATAGCTGCAGTGAGTGGAGGACAAACAATGTTTCTTTACAGTATAAATGACTCACAGATGTTGTTCATGAACTCAATAAATGATGTCAGTTAAGAACGACAAAGCTTCCTTTGTAATAAGAAGTTTATCAGGAAATGTATACATATAATTTTTGAGTGTCTACCAAAATAGTGTTGAAAGATGACTCATCTTTCAGCTTATTTAAGTTTAAAAATAAACCCACTTTCTGGCCTGACCGCAGCCATGTCGGAAGCCTCTAACACGCTCTCTGCATTACAGCTGCTTTAGCACATTTTCTGTGTCGTTGTTCTCACATTCAAACAGTGCAAACACCATCAGTTCATATTCTGCAGCACAACACTTCACAACAAACTCAATGTATTTGACTCATGCTCCAAAAGTAATTTGATTAATCAGCAGGTGCATCATTGCCACCAAAATGAAACTTCTCTTTATAGTCAAGAAGGTCAAATGGCAAAGGAAGTGTGTCAGTAAGTCCGCTGAAATGTCTGTATGTCATTTCTCACTGAGACGTAACGTACAGCAACGCAGATAGTCTGTTTAAATATCCTACATAGCCAGCTGAAAAGTATCCATCAAACAAAGACCAGTTTCAACAAAACGTCCACATTTACAGGCTTCTCTCTGTCCAGTGTGTCCCCCTATTCACTCCAAGCACCTTACAGTAACTATAATGTCAAATACACAAAATAAAAGACAGAAGACATAATGTAACCATTCTCTGTAAGTAGGTTACATGTCAGCTCTGTCCGACTTGTACTTCTGCTCCATCCTCTGTGGCCAAACCACCACACACAGACCTACTTACATACACCACATGTTTCCCTCTGCATGAGAGGCCTGTCGACCCTCTGAGACGTCTGACAGGAGTGTTGCACCAGCATACAACTCAGTCATGTCCTATGTGTTGTAAACGTGGCTGATGAGTGACACGTGTAAACAAGAGCTCAAATCTGATGAACGTGTTTCTAGGCAATTGAATTTCAAGAGTCGCCTGCTTCCAATTATTTTGGCATTGTGACATTATATCAAAAAGGGTGGTGAAACACGTATGTTTGAAAGGTTTGCGTGATAATAAACATCACTAGAAAAGCAGTGAAACCCAGATACTTGCAGAAATGCAGAAATATGCAGTTTACAAAAAAGCAGCAAATATTCACAGTGATGCAGCCACTGAAGGATTGTACTTTTTGTTTGATGGTTAATCAGTTATCAAAATAGTAGCTGTCTGTCAAACAATTAACCCTACTTAACTATATTTAATCAATATACTAAATAACAATTTCAGCTCTGGACAAAATTAGCAAAAGATGTGAGAATTTCACACAAAATGTTGATAATAAGGATTTTCAGTTCAGGATTGTGCAAAAATCAGTAGTGGCCAATAAAGAAGAAAGCTTCTGTTTAGTGTGAGGTATAGATAACTCTCAAGTAAAATTGTCTTTATGACTGGAAAAGCTGTGAAAGTGGTGAGTGGTGCAGTGTGGGAGGATTTTTCAGCCTTGCTTACGTTAATTCTTCAAATATCTGATTTTAATTTTAATTTTTTTCTCAGTATTGGTCAATCGGCTGCCACCAAATCTCCCTCCGTGTTCCTCGTGCACAGAGCTCTGCCTGCAAAATGAGGTCCCTGTCTCTCAAGGGGAAGTGGGCCTGCTCTAACAATACAGACATTCTGTACATCTCTAAACCGCACAGAAAATGGGCCTCATTTGTTCTACTCTGACACTTGACATTATCTCACTCTGAGCTGTTCAACCACACAAACTGCTTGCTTACTCAGTTTTCATCCACCGGCCAATAGCTGGGCCCACAGAACTACCTACTTCCTCTCTTTCGTTTGTTCTCTCTCTCAGACATATAGACACCCAAAAAAATCTCTGCAAAAAACAAACCAGCAATATTCACCCAGAGCATGTTTGAACTGAGTCCTGTGAAGTTTTCTGTGCCTCTTTGTTTCTTGACCTCTTTTTTTTTTTCTCAGAGCAGCTTTCATCCCTCTTTGCCTGCAGTTGATGCAGAGCGTATCTGCAATCTATAGATGTTGTTTGCTGTGGTGTCATCAGGTCTAGATGATTATCTACACCTTCAAACTGGAAAAGGAAGACGTGTACCTTGGCTCCTGCGGCGTCTTCTTCTCAGCAAGACGCACATGACCAGCAGGACGATCAGGACGAAAGCAGACACCCCCAACATGATCCACATCCACCAGTCGATGTTGTCTGTGGGAGACACAGCTGTAGCTGTAGCTGTAAGAGAAAAGCTTTGTCTTGAAATGTGATCACATTATGTAGTCTATATAAGCTGGCCTTTGTTAAACGTTAAAGTCATTATCACAGTTTTACTTAAAGCTACAGTAGGCAATATTATTGAATTATAATTTCGGTTGAAATAACTAATTTTGATTATTGTCACTAACAACATTTAATTGAAGGGCTTCTTTAAAAAAAAAAGGTGTGTATTTGAATTTAGTCTTTTAAAAAACAAGTTATTAGTTATTATATTTAATTCCAGTGAAGTTTGACTTATTTAGTTGTTACTGTACAAAACATCTCCTCAGGCTAACATGAAATAAAGTGTTGTTTGTAAAGTGATCTGTTTTAATGTGTGAATCAATGTAGGGTAGAAGTTCACACCTCACAGAATAAAGTTGAACACTTGGATATATTTTGACTTCTCGCCCCTCAGGCCTCATCACCTCTATAAGTGGGAAAACTGACATCAACACTTTGTCAGTTCAAAGCAACATTCGCCAGAAGACTGATGCTTACCGCCACCAGAATAACAGCTCAGACTGTGCTGGAAAAGGCACGGTGCATTATTGTTCAAAAGAGCTAGGTCCTGGTATGTATACATACACACACCTTGTTTACCCGTCACTATGGGTAGTGACGGGTACGTTGTATGTCCCATGCTCTTCTCTTCTTTGTCACGGAGGAAACACAATGATACTTTAAGAAGCATTCGTTTCGTCATAGCAAGTACAAGCATATGAATATATATTAATCCCTTCATGATGTTCCCCTATTCAGCATTCGTAAGCAGCATATAAACATGTAATAAATGCTTTATAAGCCACTAAAATGTAGTTGTAAGCAGGTGTAAATGTATTAATGTATTATAGTCAACAACTATAACTTCTGCTGTGGCCACCAATGAGCCGAGGCTGGTGTATGAACAGGTAATGAATGACAATATAGTAAAACACACATGTAATAATATAAAATATCCTCATAGGAGAAGTTATAATTGTCGACAAATACTGTACATTAATAAACACGTAAAAACAACTACATTATAGTGTGTTATAAACCATTAAATGTTTGCATTCTGCTTATAAATGTCAAATAGGGGGATTTAAACTATTAAAGTGTTACCAGCTCTATGAGTTACTAAGTAATACTTACTAATTACTACATGTGTTCCATTGCTTTTAATATTCGCTAAAACGGGAATATCTACTGTGACTTTGCAAAAGTACCATCCGGTGTTATTGTCTGCAGCATTCAGTAAAGTGTATTTCAATGAAGTCTTGTCAGAGATGTTTTCTGGTTTGGGTGGGAATGAAGGTCCATGGGGGTTAAAATACCAGTCCACCCAATATTTCTCATTTTCCACCACCATCCTCAAACAGCAGTTGAAAGTCAGAGAGGAGCCAATAGGAACGTCCACTCGTTTTTGGATTTCATTCAGAATCACATGATGTTGACCTGATATCCCCATGGCTGCTACTGCGACTATAGATAGATAGATAGATAGATAGATAGATAGATAGATAGATAGATAGATAGATAGATAGATAGATAGATAGATAAAATGTTATGACTCAGTGTTATACTTGAATCATTTTGCAGTATCTGTTAGCCACCAAGAAAAAACTACAAACAGGCAAATGTGTTTAATTCTACAGTAGCTTCTGCACAGGTGAAATGTCAGTCTGGTCATTCATTATTCTATCAAACAGCTTCACGTTATATATCTTTATGGCTCTGCTGTTGAATATCAAGTCAGGCGTCTTACCTGTGAGTAACACCAGAGTCGACCCTTTCAGACACATTTCCATGGTATCATGTGAGAGGTGGTCTTCCTCTCAGACTCATCCTGTCTCGGCTGCCTGGTGTCTGCACACATGACAGAGCTAGACGCAAAAAACCTGTGTGTGTGGGTGGGTGGGAGGAGGAGTTTTTTGTTGTTGTACTGTTAGGTGGTTCTAATAGGTTTCTTCAGAGTTGTGGAGGTTGCATAAACAACTGGAGATGGAAACTAGTGTAGGCTTTCAAAAAGAGAAGCGAGATCCCTGACCAAAAACAAATGCACTATTGTTTCATTTGCTTTTAAACTAAAGACATCAAAGAGGCCTGCTGCCGCCACCTCAATGCTAAAAATGTACATCCTGCTGTAGGCTGACTTTGTCAGGTTGGTGGCAAACAGCAAATCCCTCAGTGAGGCCAATGTGCAAATTAAAAACAGGGCACATGACGATGATACAATGGGTTTGTGAAACTCTTGTGGGTTTTGGTGCAAGGGTGCTAAACGCATTTCACCTTGTCCCCACAACGTCTTACAAAAAATGAACGCTTGGCTTCCTGTGAGAAGACACAGCTTAGCATGGTGGGGTAGATGAAATTTCTGATTCAATCTCCAACCACAGCCTACAAGCAGAGAGACAACAGAGATGAGAGATGATAAGATAATCGTCATTTTCTCAGGGTTTCATACAGGAGAGTTGAGATGCTTACAGAAACACTGTAAAAGCACAATAACCTCTGAGTATGTGGCATTTCACAGTTAAAATCTATGCAGCACTGATTCACTCTGACATCTAGTGTAAACGTGTCTTTAATTCACTTGAAGTCAAAGGAAGTAGCATGATGACAAGTACCTGTGTATGATCTGATCAGTGAAGAAAGAGTTTACAGGGTGTGTATAACTTCAGAAACCTCAACGTTACTACTAGGTCCTGTCTGTAATGTCAGTAGAGAAATTATCTCATATAATTTGTTTAGTGGGACACTAGCTCGCACATTTTTGTGGGCGCTGTGGCTGAAACACAACCTATCTGTATTTTCTGTATTAAACTGTAAATACTATAAATTTCCTCTGTTGTACTATTGGTGAAATAAAAGGCTGGACTCCTCGTGTGTAACTTGTTGCACATTTAAGTATATCTTTGGATGGAAATAGTTACAAGTGTGTCTCTAAAGCACAAGTACTTTTTGGCATTTGTTGTTTTATTTTATGTAAACAAAATAAAATAATCAAGCATGTAACTGTTGTTTTATTTTACTTAATGGCCAGTCAGTCAACATTAATTTAACATAATTGTACAACATACATATTTACTAACAATAGAAATAAAGTATCTTAATCAAGTGTTATTCATATTGCTGCTAAAAATGCAGTGGATACAGAGATTGCAACTCAAAAATATAATGTACTATTTTAACATCTAGAACATAATAGTGTTGTTATTCTGTTGGCTCTCATCAATAAAAAAAGGAATATACATTTTTATTCTACTTTACTTTTTGTCCTTCCCTATTACGCTAATAAAAAAAACACAGGATTAAGTAATTCTGTTTGTTTTAAAATATTTTGCTAACAATCACGCAGATACAGCACGCTCTGCTCTCCTTGTTAATCAAATTCTACCAGGACAAGTAAATAAATCCATATCAGCAATGCTGGATTAAGAGCCAAACATTGAATTAGATTACATACTTGAGTTGGGGATTTGCACCACTATAGTACAATATTGACTGGGTTCTGCATTATTATGTAACTGTAAAGAGACCTTGTAACAAAATCTAATTTTAACTTTTCTTTATTTTTTTTAGTGTATTGTGCTCTCAGGATGCATTTCCCTAAAAGTAAGTATGTTTCATCAAATTACCACAAACTGAGAAAGAAAACCTGAGGCGAAGTAGTATTATAGTGTAGAAGTGCTGGTTGGTGTCTGGGTCCAAATATAATGAAGCTAGTATCTATAGTGTGCTGTGTGCACTGCAGCTGAGGCCCCCAAACACAAATCCAGTGAAGCATATGACAGTCAGCATCAGCCTTAGTTTTAATTACACATCACTTTACACCCTGATATTTTCATCAAAATATTTAAAATGTGTTTCCAGAAGCCCATAGCCAGTACATATAAATATTTATAGTCTTTTAATCTTGCTTTTATGCTGTAAAGCTCTTTGTAAATTGTGTTGGTGTCTATTCACAAGCTACCAAAACTCTTCACCATTCAGCCAAACAGAATATATTTTTGATTTGACTTTTGTTAATTTACACATAAACTGAGTTTTCACTGATACTGTTGTTGTTGTTGTTTTACAGTATGTACTAATATTATTTGTTCGGAATATAAAAACACGTTTGTAGGTATACGCCTCTACTTCCAACAGTCCCTGAAGGCAGCATTACTCACCCGCGCAGCAGAAACATCACTACCCAGAATTCTCCTCTGCCGCATGCGCTGTAAGCACTACGGCCCAAAGGCGTTGGTGGTTGGTGTCCGTCCGAAGATGCGTTGCACTCCGGCAGCATCAGTACCAGCTCCGCTGTGCTAACAAACCAAAAACCGGGGGACGGAGGACACATACGGGCGGTGTTTGCGGCTCGAGCGGCGCCGGTGCATCGGAGCGGCGAGATGGGAGACCAGAAGGTGAGCCGGAGCCGGAGGAACAGGTGTCTCTGATGGGGGAAGCCGTTTCAGGGCGTAGCGTACAAAGGAAGGAGGGGGACGAGCTGCGAAATTAGGGGGAGCTTGTGGATGCGCTCCGGACTCGTGTTCCTCAGTGGTGTTTTATATTTGAATCGGCGTGTGTCCGGGTGACGGAGAAGTGTGTCTCGTTCATGCCATCGATGACTTTGTTATCGATGTATCGGCGATATAGTCCGGGACTAGGGGGCCTTGGCGCAGCTCCTCTCGCATCAACAAACACTACACAGTCCTTCAGGATGAATGAGCTCTTTCACTGCGGAATAGCTTGCTCGAGATAAAATAAAACGGAAGTGGAAACATATCAGAGGTGTTATCCGCTGAATGATCGACCCAGTGCGGGTTTAGTCCTTTTGAAGTCGGCTGTTCAATGGCTGTAAAGCTGCATTATTAAATTATAGATGCGCATCCTTCCGCCCGTGAAGTGTCCTCCCTCCCTGTGCACTGAGGCTAGGTCCTTCTCTGATCCCGTCTGAAGAGCAACTGTTTAATCATGTTTAAAAGGGAGCTCACAGCCTAAAGCTCCATGTGTCCTCTCCAGTTGCCCTCAGTGCCACTGATGGAGAATATTAAACTGTGTAGGCGTTGCTTTTTCAGTCTTTCAGTTTTAGGCATAACAAAATGTTGAACATACTAAAGTTAGATGTTGTCTTTTCTTTAGGAATCTCTGCGTAAGATCACCCACACGCTGGCCATGAAGAATGAGGAGATTTCAAACTTCGCCTGCTCTCTCAAACAGAGCCTTGACAATTTGGAGGTACAGTGAACTAACTGAGTCCAGGCTGCGCAGTTTGGTTGGTTTTGCCTCCTGTATTTACATTTTGTTGTTGTGACACCAGGCGAACTCCAGCAGAGTCCAGGAGGACCTGGAGTCTGAGTTCACCTCCCTCCACTCTGTCCTGGACGAGATGAAGGAGAACATGGTGACGCGCATCAAACAGGAGAGAGCCAGCCGCATGTACGAGCTCCAGGTAGGCTGCTGCATTTAATGTGTTTTATTTAACTTTTAGTTTTTATCCAATAAGAATACTCAAGCTTAGGAGAGAAACTTAGTACATTTTATGACATCCTCTCTCTGTTCTGTATCATTTCTCGATCACCAAACAAATGATACGTTTTTGTTCTCAAAGCTGTGAATGAACATCTGGCTCTGTAGAGGAAGTGTCATCAACAGAAACACAACATTACATCACACAAGGAGACAAATTAAAGACAACGCACTGAATAAAAGAGAGAATAAAAGTGATACAAACTCAATTTATCTATGTTTAAAACAGCCGGTATGTCACTTGCAGTTGCAATCAGAAATATTCAACCCCCTCAACTCAAAAGACATTATAGTGATGTGGATGAAAGATAATGACAATAAATGACAAAAAACCTCAAACAAAAAATATTTATTGATACATATGAGTTATTTTGACAACAGAAGTTGAATTAATGTTTAAGTTGAAATGAAAAGTGTAACTCTTAACACGTGCAGTATTATTCAACCCCCAGCTTCAGTACTTTGTGGAGCATCCTTTAGCTTTTATAACTTCTAACAAACGTTTTCGGTAAGTGCTGACAAGCTTCTTACTCCTCTCGAATCTTTGCCCCTTCTTCATGTGTAAAAGCCTCTAGCTCAGTGATGTTTGATGGCTTCCGTGCTGCAACTGCCTTCTTTAAATCCCACCAAAGATTTTCCAATCGGATTTAAATCTGGTGACTGAGAAGGCCACTCCAGGACGTTCCAGGATCTTTTTCTCAACCAAGCTTTGGTTGACCTGGAGGTGTGCTTGGGATCATTGTCTTGCTGGAAAGTCCAATGATCACCAAGGTTTAATTTGTCGACAGAAGGCATCACATTCCTCTTTAAAATGGCCTGGTATTTCTGGGAATCCATGATGCCAGGTACACGATCAAGATTGCCAGTTCCTGCCGCAGAAAAACAGCCCCACATCATCAATGACCCGCCTCCATGCTTGACCGCGGGGATGGTATTCTTCCGGTCATAAGCCTGGCCTTTCGCACGCCAGACATACCGCTGGTCCATATGTCCAAACAGTTCCAGTTTTGTTTCATCAGTCCATAGAACTGTCTCCCAAAACTCTGTAGTCTTATTCAAATTCCTCCTGGCATATTCTAGTCGACTCTTGATGTTCCTTGTGGTCAAGAGTGGACTGTGTCTTGGAGTCCGGCCATGAAGTCCTTGTTTATTCAGTGCACATCTTATAGTTGCCACTGAAGCACTTGTACCAGCCTTCATCACGTCATCCTGTAGGTGTCTTGCAGTCACACGAGGGTTTTTCTTAGTTATCCTGACTAAGTTGCTAAGGGCCCTTGATGAAATGTTGGGCTTTCTTCTTCTCAGCCAGGCAGGTTTGCAGCTGTTCAGTAAGTTTTAAACTTCCTTATAATGCTCCCAATGGTGTCTCTTGGAATGTTAAATTTTTTGGAAATCTTCTTATACCCAAGGCCCTTCAGGTGTGATGAAATAATCTCCTCTCTCAGCTTTTGTGGAAGCTCCTTTGTCTTTCCCATGATTGCAACTCACCTTGAATACCTTCATGGGTGGGGTTTATATATGCATCACAGCTGAAGCAAATGAAGGATCATTATAGAGTTCCCAAAGGCTTAATTATGTTTCAACTCCACTTTAGGCCATAAAAACTGTCAGAAGGCTTTAAAAACAACAATATTATATAGGGGTTGAATAATTGTGACATGGCTATCTTAACAAAATATACTGTTACACAGAAATACTACACCATGCATTTTCTGTGTTGATTTTATGTATCACTCAACTCATAAAGAAGTCATCCAAAGCAGAATCTTGCTCTTTAAAAACTTTAATTGATAAATCCTTAAAATCTTTGGGGGGTTGAATATTTGTGATTGCAACTGTATATATTTAAAGTGAGTAAACGGATTGGTACAAAACACGCATTGTAAACAAAGAATGTTACATTTAAAGGGAAATTATTTAGATAACAAAAGGAGTATTCCCACGCTCGGCCATCTAGAGAGATATTGAACTATCAAATTAATGTAATGGATCTGTTTACCCAAGTTGGTATGTAGTAGTTTGATACTGTACAATGAAAAGATTCAGTGTTTCAAGCTTTCGCATCTTTGCTTTTTAAGTTGTGTCACCAAATAGCAATCATTCCAGTTCATATGCAGAGACGTACGGTGTTGTTAACTCTTCCCAGGTCAAAGTCCTGTATGCTTCGCAAAGTTCTTTGTTGTTTATGTTCTTCGGGGCCTGCATCAAACTCTCTGCAGCCTCAGGACCAAGCCATGACTCTCAAATGATGCAGCTCACTCCATAGCTTCTGCAGGGAACACAGTGGTCCCATTATTGCTAAGGACAGGATGTGCAAAAGTTAGCAGATGTAGACTGTGGGTTGTTTTTTTCCCCTCAGAGTCAGCTGAGCGCCTGTTCCAAAGCCCTGGAGAGTTCAGAGGAGCTGCTGGAGCTGGCCAATCAGACGCTGTGCTCCTCGGAGACGGGTAGTTTCACTCAGGTAACCGAACAACTCCGCCGCCGACGTGAGGCTGCTGCACTGTTCCCTCTGCTCGCTGTTTATAACTTCATTTACGATGACTGATGGTGAATTTCAGTGTCATTATTTTAACACAGCACACCAGCGACTTTTTGTTGTGTGACATGACGACATGATGGGCTACAACTCAGTTCTCTCTTCGCTCCGTATCTCTTCTCTCCTTTTCCTTTCCCCCCTTTCTCTGCTTCTCCTCTCCAGGCGGCCAAAGACATTAAGGATAGGTATAGTACTCAGTCATCCATTGCTTCCCTTTTTTGTCATAGCCTCCTGTAAGCATTGAGCCATCTCTTAACGTAGCATGCATGCATTCAAACGTGTAGCCACCGCACCCATTTCGTAGACAATAAGCACTATGGAAAGCTCTCCACTCGAGAGCCTTTTGTCCTTGTGTTTCCCACTGTCTCCTCCTGTCTGTGCCACCCTGTGTCAGCCCCTCCCTGGATGACTGCTGCTCCCTCTCTAGCTCCGCTTTCAAATGTCTGATCAGGGTGACGAGTTCAGTGGTAGTAACAGAAGTCTAGTTAGTGGCCTTTTCTTAGTGAGCAGTGTTAGAAATCACCTGTTTCTGCCTCTGACGCGGTTGAATAACGGGCTGCGCTCGTGTCCACTTTCCGTTGTGTTTTTTTTCCGTGTGTCTCTCTTTGTTCCGCAGCGTGACAATGGCTCCGGCCTTTCGACTCTCCCTGAAGGCGAAAGCCAGTAACAACATGAGTCACTTGATGGTGGACTTCAGCCAGGAGAGGGAGATGTTGCAGGGCCTCAAATTTCTCCCAGGTCTGCTCCACTTCTTATACAAAGAAATACAGACAGAAACAAAAGAGCTGCAGATGGTGACTGCATCAGTGGTGTAATCTATACCAGCACTGTATATCTCCATTTCATGCTGCTTTATAATATTAATTAATAACACAAATCTCCCTTTTATCAACTCATTTTAGTCTCTAATTGAGTCCTAATTCCTTATTTTTATCAAAACGTGAAAGAATCCACCAGAGCAGGAAAAATGTTCCAGCCTGTTTTTCAATGCAAATCGAATAGTTTCAAGTATTTTCTAGAATAAAATCCCATTTTTCCTTTGAATTTAAAACGGCTTGAACTTTTCTTACTCCCCTAACAGATTTTTTCCTTTTTTTTGTTTAAGACCCAATTATAACCTGAATTGTCTTAATAAGAGTTGCACTGTTACAGATTGAACAGTATATATAAAGTAGTTTAAATTCGCTCCACCTCGACCAGTTGCAATAATAACATGTAAAGTAAATTCAGCTGAAAATACGTGTACTTAAATAAGATTTTGAATGCAGGACTTTTACTCGTGACATAAATGCTGGTTAATTTGTGTAGATAGATCATTCGTAACCACACACAGGCGTTAACGTCTGCCTTGCTTATACACAGTCCGGGCCTTTGTTTCCAACCATACACTCCGAGTGTCAATGACAGCTAAACAATGGCTCTATGTCAAACAAGCCGCCTGTTGCATCGGCTTCACTTCGCTCAACTGATCAATATTTAATATATTAATGAGTCAAATGACTAGTAAACATGTAATGTGAAAGAGGTCATTGACAGCTATGAAACCGCAGATGATTATTGTGCAACTGTGCAGCTGTGTGAGGCTCCCTAACCTCTTTAGTGCACTGGTGTGGTTTCACAGCCCACGTATTAACTGAAGGACTGCGTGTCAGTGCTAGCAGCTGTTCTGGTA
Organism: Enoplosus armatus; assembly: GCF_043641665.1. NCBI lineage: Eukaryota > Metazoa > Chordata > Actinopteri > Centrarchiformes > Enoplosidae > Enoplosus > Enoplosus armatus. The sequence goes on from NC_092186.1 coordinate 9,642,340, forward strand.
AAAGCTCTGGTAAAGCCACTGAACGCCACCTGTTTAGCACCAAACCGACTAGCGGTTAGCTGGTGATAATAGTTGAATGTTTAGCAGCGCCAGATGTTTAGAGAGCAAAACAGACAAATGAAAAGTGAATATTGGACTCCAAATGAATGCTTATGTTGCACCGTATCAGATTGATGTGTAAATATAAAATTGTTGGCTAACACTTTAGCCATAAATTTAAGCTAGGCCCTGTACCTGTTCGCTTGTTTTGGGGTAATTCTGCCCCCAAGTGGCAAAAATCAATTGATGCGGCTGTAACATTATTCCCATGTGACAGCTCACGTCATGATACAATCATAAACCCGAGTTTTTAAATAGTTTTAAATCTGTTTTCTGCCGTTACATAACATTAAACATTAAAAGTGATGAACAAGAGTTGAGGATTTTTGATATTCCTTGTAACAAACTGTCTCTCCTCTCCAGTTCCTGCCACTCCAGAGATCCAGGTCTCAGAGTGCCAGGTGTGCGACAACACCGTGAGTGTTGTTTGGACCTTACCGGAGCCTGACAGCAAAATAGACCACTATATACTGGAGCATCGACGCACAAACCACGAGGGTCCGCCCCGCATCAGGGAGGACTACCCCTGGATGGTGGTGGAGGGGATACGAGAGATGGAGCACACGCTCACAGGTAGGAAGAGGATGGTGAGGAGGTATTTGGCTTTTGATTAAGCTGACTCCTAAAGGATACTTGTTTCTTTATTCTCAGGTCTGCGCTTTGACACCCGGTACTTGACATTCAGAGTGAAAGCATGCAACAAGGCCGTGGCAGGGGAGTTCTCTGAGCCGGTTACACTAGAAACCCACGGTGAGAATACTGGACTCAGACTAGGTCTACAAGGCCGCGTTGCTGCTATTATTTCACTGTGATCGTCTTTGTTGGTAGGAATGTGAATATTGGATTGTCTTTCATACCTATCAGTGTGTTAATAAAAAGTCTGACTCATTTTTCCATTTGCAGCCTTCACCTTCAAACTGGACTCTGCTTCGTCGCACCAGAACCTGAAGGTGGAGGACTTGAGTGTGGAGTGGGACAGCAGTGGAGGAAAGATACAGGACATCCGCAAGGAAAAGAACCGAACCAACTCCCCGATGCACTCACCAGCCAGGTCTGTAACTTGCAGTGTCTTTAAACCTGGACTTCTATTAACAGGGATCTAAAAAAACAGTGGTACTTACTGTCATTGAGAATATATCTCAAAAATATGGATCTGTGAGTGTTTGTTGTCTCTGATCTGTAATCAGGTCAGCCCTGATGTCGCCTAAGAGAGCGCCGACAGCCCGGCCCGGCAGAGACAGATTTACAGCAGAGTCCTACACGGTTCTGGGTAAGAACACACACTGGAACACAAAGCGCAACAAATGTCGACATCTCTTGGAGTAAAACACACCAGACTGGAGCTTTACAGTCATGTGAAACTGGGTGGAGTGGAGCAAAATATATAACATATATAAGCAAAATGTGAACCCTTGTACACTGCCAATGCATCTAACCTTACTGAGTTTGTAGGGTAGTTTATAAGCCCAGCTGGCCTTAGTATACTGGCCTGTATCCACCCAGAGTAGCTAGTTAGTTAGCCTGCTGATCTTCCAAGAGGAATGTCACGCTCTTGAATAAATAGGGAGAAATAGTTTAATGTTTCTCTACATTTAAACCAGAGTTGGCCAACTTGTGCACCTCAGTTCTGCATTAAAGCTGGTTTACAGAGCGCAAGTCTTGTGCCATTATTTGTATGCTCCATATCCTTTTAAATTGTTGCTTATTCAATAATCTCGTAGATTTCAAACTCTGTTCATGTTCATGTAACCACAGCTCTCAATCTACACAAATTCTTCTCGCTTCTCAACCATGAAACGGGCTTGTGTCTCCTGACAGCTGACACCATGATCGACGCTGGCCAGCAGTACTGGGAAGTGCGGTTCGACAAGGAGAGCAAAGCCTTCGCTGTGGGTGTAGCCCTGCGGAGCCTCGGACGATTCGACCAGTTGGGGAAAAGCAGCGCTTCCTGGTGCATCCACCTGAACAACTGGCTGCAGCAGAGCCTCACGGCCAAGCACAACAACAAGGCCCGAACACTGGACTGTCCCATCCCAAACAGTATAGGAGTTTACATCAACTATGACGAAGGTAAACAGTGTCAGTGTATGAATGATCACAGACAGAATCACCGTCGGTCTGTTAAATGTTGAGAATTTCTCCTTTGCAAAATAAACACTTTAAAGTTTGTCACTGAGATGAAAAATCTGTTGCAAATAAGCAAATTAAAGACACCACTTTGTGTGATCGTAATGGACATTTTTCACAATGTTTTGACATTTTATGAACTAAACAATGAATTGATTATTTGAAGAAATAAATGACAGATTAATCAACAATGAAAATGTTAGTTGCAGCCCTGCTTTTTTCATTTAAGACGTGTACTTGTTTATCCTGTCCAGGTGTGCTTTCTTTCTACAACGCCAAAACTAAACTGCTGATGCACACCTTCAAAACCAAGTTCCAGCAGCCAGTTATACCAGCGTTCATGGTGAGAAACGTTTCTTCTGTCATCTAAAAGAATCCTCTATTATTCCGTGACCTTTTCAGTGTTTAAGCTGCGTGTTGATGTGTCGCCCCCTGCAGGTGTGGAACGGCAGTTTTTCAGTAGTGACAGGCCTGCAGGTTCCCAGCGTGGTGCTAAGCGGCCAGAGGAAGAACAGCGGCACCAGCAGCTCCAACGCCAGCCTCACCTAGACCCATCAGCTCAGCCCGCCGGACACCTCCCATCTCTGCTCGACCACAGCCGCCGCTGCAGGAACATCACCTCTGGCTGCGGTCAAAGCCATATCACGGAAGAGTTACATCACTGGAATATGATGGTTTAGCCTGTTCCACGTGCCGTGTCTGTGTTGCATGACAACAAAAAAAAATGGTTTTTGGGAACAAAGTGAGTCACCGGCACCCTCAGTGACAGAATTCTTCAGATGTATGATTATGGCTGTTGTGATTGCTTGGGACACGTTAGCTGTAGTCTTACTAGTTCTCCTCTCTCTACACATTCATTTAGCACTGTCCCACTGCTGCTAGAGCAATGATTTAGCGCTGGCCGCTGCCCTCCCTTCCTTTCCATCACCAAAACTCTTTAAGTCGTACTGTCAATGCAGCCAGCTGCAGGTGCAGGGTCAAGGCCTGTCCTGTCTGCTCTCTCCCTGTGCCTTCCTCCTCATTTCCAAACTGAGAGGCCAACTTGGGTGATCCATACCAACACGCTACTATTATACTGCAAGAAATGGCCTCCCTATACCAAGTTAAAACAATGTATTATATCAGTCTTAGTATAACCTGGTTGTGACGTAGCTTAGTGGTAATTATCACCTACTGAATCTGCCTCTATCCATCAACCCACCTTTGTAACCCAAATAACAACCTGCTCTAGACAATGCTACTGAATAGAATGTAGTTCATCACTCAATCAGGATTTATTCTACTTTGCCAGCAACTAATGGATCATAACAAGTGAACAACACATATTAGGGATGTTGTATTTATTTCTTGCCAAGGCATGCAGACTTCAGTGTTTACTGCATTTCACTCTTTGTAGTCAGGTCCCACACTTTGCGTGCAAGAAACTGGGTCCTTTAGCCTCCTGCTGAGGTTCTGCTAGTTTTAAATTAGAGTCAGCGTTGGCTGTGGAGTTACATCTGACAGTCAGACTCTGCACAGGAAGTTAGAAGGGAGTTTCCTTCAGTGTAACTCCATGTAGAGGAGGCATCATGTACAGTACAGTATGTATGCGTCTATACCTAATAACACCACTTTATTTGCGGAAGAGAAATCCCTTTTATGAGTAGTGAGTCCTTTTTTGTGCACAGCCCGACCTCCGAGTAGCGTCCATGTCAAACGTTACACACATATGGTAACAAGTCTTGCTTTGCCACGCTGCTCCTTCTGTATGCGCCTCCTGAATAACAGTAGCCTGCGATGCTTTAAAGAAGACGAGAATTATGTTAACTTTTATTTCACATGCTGACGTAATGTCACAATTTATTGTAAATAGTTTAATTTTTCCACTACAGTGTATCAGTCATTGAGGTAATAAAGGAGTGAGAGCACTTTGTTCTTGGATTTCTGTTTCAACGAGGAATGAAAACAAAGTAAGAAAGTTTGAAAAAAAAAGTTGTAAAACAGGAAAAACAGACCAGGTACAGAACATCATCATAAAACTGATTGATTTCTGATTGGTTTCTAACTGCTGCATGGCACAGACTAGAAGTTGCTTGTTCACTTGGGTCTGATTTCATGTGACAGAAACAAGAGTTTTACTTCACTGATAAACTATATACAACAATTCACATACAGTAGGTACAGTAGGAGTTCACTGTATAGAGAGGCAGTGATACATGCTGTGAAATTACATATATATATATATACATACATGACACACCTCTAAGGCAGAATAAATATAACCATCTTAGCTATGTAAAAAATGCATACAGTGAAATTCAAATAAACAGCTGATTACACTAAAAGAAGTAGAAAACAACACTGATATAGAAAATCAGATACAGTCTGATCAGGAACATGTACACCATTATTCATGTGCAAAATGTACAAGAGGAACGAGGTGAAGGTAATGTGACATGTACACCCCTCGCTACAGTCGATTCATTGGCTAATGAGTGTCTGAGGAGGGGGAATCAATAAAGTGTTAATCTTCTGAGAGGCTTTCCTGCTGACAGCCAGCTGACGAGGAGGGGCAGAGCCACGATGCAGACGAGAAAGAGGCTGGTCTCCGCTGCCTTGTGTTGGTTCATCTTGCGGGGGGCAAGACTGGTGAAGTGGCTCTGTACTCTTTAGTGAGTCACAGAGGCTTTGAGAGGCTCCCACCAGGAGGGGTCACTCTTGACACTTCTCCTTTTGTTCGAACTTCAGTTTCAGCTCAGATATCGCTGCTGCGAGAGGAACTAGAGCACATCACACAATAAAGCTTTGATATTATGGCAAGAAAGTAATGACGATATATCTGCACGGATGACCATTTAAAGAAGGTAAAGGTGGACTCACTCTGTCCCTGAGTGTCTGCTGGGACTCTCATTCTGAGATCCCGGCTGTTTGTGGAGGAGGTAGAAGAGGGGGCTGACGTAGAAGAGGACAATCTGCGAGGAGCAGGAGTCGGAGGCATCATTGCTTTCTTTGGAGCTTTGTTCTCCGGTCCTATGGAAACACAATGATTTATGGTCATAAAAAAAAAAATGATTACAGTCATGCAGCAGGTAAAAGGAAAACATTCTCTCTGAGTTTCTGAGATTGACAGATAAGACGGAGGGACTTACGTGACAGTGGAACGGCCGTGGAATCTTCTGGCTCTTGTTCTTTCTCCTCCACTGTTTGAACACAGATTATAGTTAGCAATGGCAACGGAAAAAAATGAAGTCACACCAGTTCATGTTTTGTAAGACAGACGAGTGAATGATAGACGGATTGATTGATGGGACTGGTGGCAGCAGAGTTATACTCACGCATGTCATTCATATACACATTCCCTTCTACAAGTTGTGCTGGCTCTGGTTCAGGGGTCTGTGTTCTTGGAGCTACTGAAACAAAAACATGTAATTATAATTATAAAGAGGGTTTATTTATTTATTTATTTTACAATAATTTGGTTTATGACATTCAGCATCAGCCCTCAGCATGCTAACCTGCTAAACTACGATGAGGAGCGTGGTAAACATTATACCTGCTGAACATTAGCATGTTAGTTTGTCAAAGCACCACTTATATCTGCTACACCAAATTATGTTTAATTTTTCAGACTTTCCTGTAATCTTTGCGAATTACTAGATAATGTTACTTTTAATAACTATTCAGTAAAACAAGGGGGAAAAAGCCACTCTTCGGTTCAACCAGAACCCAGCTAGTACACAAATGCAACCCGTGAAGAGGGGTCTCGAGTGGACATTGCATCGTTTTAAAGGGGTCACAAGGTTGGGAACGTCTGCTGTTGACGCTTAGTCTTGTTAACATTTAGTTACAAAGTTCAAAGCAAAACAAAACTGTGTAGAGGAATTTCTACCTGCTGCACAAAAGCTCTAAAACAAGCAGAGCATGAGTGAATGATTGGGTGTGGGTACGTGGACTCACAAAGCAATCATACCTCCCCAGGAAAACGCCAGTGTTCCCACAATGGTTTGAAAACCTTTGATTGATATGCTGATATTCATGCACAGGCACTGGTACAAAGATATTTTACTTTTCCATAAAGTACATTATGGTGTAAAGAATCGACTAAAAGTAATTGTCTGTGTCATTGTAACTAGGAAAAAGCCCAAGATTAAACCACGCAGTCGCAGAGGAGAGATTTCTAAATACTTGAATGCGTCAAAGAAAACAGATCTGGCAAACGGTGTAAATAGTTTTGTGGCTCTATGTGTTCATGTGTGTTTTTGTATTAGTGGACACAGTACCTGGTTTGGGAGGAACACTTGGTGGGACAAGGTTTGACGGGGCCTGCTGAACGCTCTTCTCTCCATTTTCATTATCAGACCAAATAAAAGCTGTAAAAAAAAAAAGCCAGAACTTTAATTAGTCATGTATACGTCTTGGTAAATGTAAATGTTTGGTATATGGAACAACGAACACACAGCTAAGAAGGTGACTTAAAGATGAAGTGAGCGAGCAAAATAAAGGCAAAAAAGAGAGAAAACTAAATAGAGTGAAAAAGACGACAATGCCAGCGTTTTTGTACATACAGATGTTTTTCTCATATTGGTCCTCAATGATGAGAGGAATCAAAACTCCTTCAGTTTTTTCCACTAAATAGCGGATCACATCATGTAGCGTGGCACAGGGGACCTGCACAGAGAACAGCTTCTTTTTAACAACTTAAGAACAATAAAATACATACAGGAAATACAACAGGATGTGTTTTGAGCTTACAATTGAGTTTAATTGGTGTTTATGTGTCATCAGTGCCGAGAAGGAAATCAGGTAGAACTAGGTAAACAACGTGCAAAAACACCGTGCCAGTGCACACACAGGACACTGCATGCATGCATCACTTTATGACAGCAATTTAAGTCAAAGATCAGAAGTGCGTCATGTCACTGGCAGCAAAATTAAAACCTTATCCAACGCAGGAGAAATCTGTCTGAGGTGACTGAACTAATGTCACGTGACCATTTTATTGCCACCTCTGAGTTTACTGGTAATCGCCTTCTGCTTTGTCAGGAAGTCACATGCTACAGATAACCAGGAGATGGAACTTCAGCTGAACAATAAAGCCGCATAAAACAACTCCAGCCGTCATGTGCAACTGACCTGATTAGACCTGATTTTGTTTTTTAATACTCACAGGATTGTCCACATCAATGGCGAAGCCCCCCTCATGTTTCCGAGTCACACGGTAGTGTCTGAATATGGAGCTGATGGAGAAAGAGAGAGGGAGGCAGTCAAAACACAACAAATAAAGAGTTCATAAACTGTCCAAGACAACAACATGCAACAACAAGGAAAGATGAGTCAGATTCAGTGTTAAAACTCTAGTCTGGCCTGTTATGTTCTCTTCTAGTAGTAACACAGTACTGCAGTCCGGCTTTTGCACAAGGTAATTGATGATACAGTAGTTGTGTTTTTGTGTATTAGATGCGTGTGGGAGTGTGTGTCTTTATGCTTTGAGTATGTGTGTGTGTGTGTGTGTGTGTGTGTACCCATCAAGATCCTGTCTGGTGGTGACAGCGAAGGAGTTTCCTTCCCTCCCGGGCCTCAGCAGCAGGTTTCCTCTCTTGGCCTCTCTCTCAAGCAGCAGCTCTGCCTCCACACGGGACACACGGTGGAAACAACTGCAGGACAATGGACAAAACTGCAGTCATTCATCTAAAACTGACTTTAGAAGAAGAATGTAGATATGTACAGTGTATTTCTGCCTTTTGAGCAGAACATGTTACAACCCAAGTGGGGCAGGTGTCTGCCTCTAGACAAGGTGTGAAATGTGGTAAAACCACTGAAAAAAAAAAAAAAGCTTCTAAGCTGAGTTATTACATTTTTCTGCTAGGCAGATACATATTGTATTTTTTTTGTGCGGGATTCTGTTCATGCTGTAGCCATTTATCTATGTTGTAGTGGTAGAAGTTACAGAAATTAGGAGTCCAGGAAAACCAAAGGCATGTGGGAAAGAATCATTAATTACTGAAATACTGCCAGAACGCTCAAGACCTTTATTATTTGCTTCAAAATGCTCTTCTCAAATATCAGTTTTGGTCATGTGTTTTGTATCATGGTATCAGCCCTTTGTGTCGGTGTCAAGTCTTGTCAATACTCACGCTGGCATGTCTGCCTGGAGGCTGATGTAAGGAGTGGAGTTGGTGACAGCAGGTGGAGGGACACCTTTTTTTCTTTTCTTTTCCCTTTCTATTGCCTCTTTCAGCATGTGGATCTGGCCTGGCAGCAGGTTGAGGGAGGATGGTAACGACAGCTGCAGGGAGACACACAGTTTCTGTTTTAAATGATCTGTTAAATGGCCCGATCGTAACTACATCTAAACATCAGTCTCTTAAATGTGAATCGTTTAAAACATTTTAAAAAACAAGTTTAAAAAAAACAGTGTTTATTGTGAATGTTGCTCCACAGACCTCGGCCACAGAGTGGATGTAGCCCTTCCACAGCTCACGAGCCTCAGCATTAGGGACCTGTAGAGACAATGGAGGAGAGAAAAACTGTGAAAATGGAGAATTACTTTGAAAAAAAGATTATTTACATGTTTTCTACATATTCCCTCACAGTGAATTTGATATTTCCATCCTTCGTCTGGAGGTTGAGTCTGGCTGCATCTAAGTTACGATCCTGGCTGCTGTCATCTGTTATTGAGATCAATCCAGTGAGATCCAGTTTCTCTATGTACTGATGAAACACACACAAAGACACACGGAGTGACGTATAATAAGAATAATAATAAAAGTGTTGGCTCAATAAAGAACCATTTTAATTTGAAAACATCTACATCTGTCTCTTACATTAACCAAAATCTATGTGATCACTTACATCACTGTCTCTCTTCTCATTGAAGAAGAACAGCGTGTTTCCACACAGGCAAGTCCACAGTTTCCGAGATGTCTGCACACAAACACAGATATAAAAGGATAGTATGTCAAGCTGGGAACAAATACATGAAGGAAGAAGAAAATCAAATAAGAACACAGATTTCTACGTGTGTCAAACAACACAGCACAAAGACAGAAAGGGGGAAAATAAATACTACAACGAGGAAATAAGTAGAGCAGCTGCAGTCTGTGTGGGTGACATTCTTGGATTAGGACTTGATGAGTCAACAGTTTGTAACCACAACTGAAACTAGTGTGTAATGTTAATAACAGCGTAGTGTTGGACCTGAATTGAATCAGGTATGTGCAGCTGTTTCCTGGATTAAGTTGTGAGTAGTTTGTGATCACCATTGTCTGTTTCAGCTCAAAGCCAACTCCAAACTTGTATAATATACAACTAGTCAACTGTAAATCTGCATTTGAAGGAGTCCCTAATTAATCCCAAATCAACCTCTGATGTAAGCGAGCACCCCTTGTTTCATCCGGGACTGGGATAGGTTTAAAACTTCCCCTTAGGCACTGTCACTGGAGCGTACACAGGCTCCTATCAGGGAGGGCTGGGCCGAACAGCACACAGGTTTTTATGATTCCCAAAGCCTGCCTTGCCAGTTTCCAGTTTTCTGTCAGTCCCCGGCTTGCTCTAATCTTTATTGCACAATGAGCAGAAAAGCAGTCAGACCAGTCGGAGAGATGCGATTCTCAAGGCAAAGTCCACACAACTTACAAGAAGCTATATAATGACAGAGAGGCTGCTCCGCCCACAGAGAACAGACACTTCACATATTGAGCACAGGCTGGAGTATTAAACCACAGTAATTACAGTAACAAATGACATCTTCATGAGGGCCAATCATCCAGAATACTGATGTAAAGTGCAGTAGAGCTCCTCTGTAGCACCATGGATCAGTTCTGACATTTAAAACAGATTCAAGTTAACAGGAGTCTTATGTAGATCCCTGGCATCTTCTTCCTCTGCACATTGTTGAGATGCCAGTCATTCATGTCACACACACACACACACACACACACACACACACACACACACACACAAAACTACTACCAACAACAACAGCAGAGTCATGAGTGCGTTCACATGTACACAAGAATTCTGGTTATGATCGGGTTTTTGGATGATCCCGGTTGTGATGGAGTACTCCAACAGAAACCAGGATACTGTGGCATGGATACAGGATCCAACACCTTGTCCAGGTTTCTGACCCTTCTCTGTAGGTACAGCACATAGTGACTGAGATGGAGAGAAATCAAAACACTGCTGCACAGAGATAATCACAAACATGGATACTGTTTGCGCCATGTAAACTGGGATAGGAAGGACCAGGTTTCTGATGTCCCATGTAAACGCACTCATTTACAGCTGAAACAATTAGTCAAGTAGTCGATTGACAGAAAAATAATCTGCAACAATTTTGACAATCAACTAACCATTTAAGTTTCACATTTTTCAAATGTGAGGATTTGCTGCTCTTCTTTGTCTTATATGATAATAAACTAAAAATCTTTAGGTTTTCTAGTGTTGGTCAAAACAAGCAATCTGAAGACGTCACCGTGGGCAGCAAGAATTTGTGATGGATGTTTTTCGGGATTTGTTAACATTTAATCGATTAGTTGAAAAAAAAATGACTGGCAGATTAATCGACAATGAAAATGTTGTTAACACACAAAACACCTAAAACCCACAAATAACAACAGATACAAGAACAAAAACGTTTTTGCAGTCAATTCCACCTGTTGCATACAACACAGACAAACCTGCCTCTAACAGAGTTTGCACAGACAAACAAGTCTCTCCACTATTGCCTGATAAAATACCTTATCTTTGAACGACCTCCTCTCCAGGTATCCCTCATAGTAACAGGTGGGCAGCTGGTTCCTCTGTCGCCCTGTCCGCTTTGCCATCACGAGGAGAGTAGATGCTTAAATAAATCAGAACTTACACACAGACTCGACTAAGACTATGTAGTAGATTCCCCCATTAATACACCGGCAGGTTCTGCCGGTCTGTACTGAAGCTCCTTCTATATTAAAGTGAGTAATAAACCTGTCTGTCACTATTTTAAGAGGCAGCGTCCTCGCCGCTGATTGGTTAATGCGTGGAGTGGGCGGGTGATACTGAAGTATTTACAGGTGGAACTTCCTCCGAAGTGTTTGACGTCTTTGTAAAATGGAAATTACCTCACTGAAACTAACACCAGCATATAACATTACACGAACTTACAGGGCACACTTCTGTGTAAATGAATGTGTAAAGACTCATTAAACTGGAGAAGACGCATGTTAACAGCACAACATTTTCAGAATGGTGTCGCACATGTTGCCTGCTTTTCAACTGTGGACACTGTTGGATGTAAAACGTGACAGCTAAGCAGAGTACACGATTTTAATTGTATTATCGTTTGCAGATGTTGAGTCAGTCAACAAAAGCCTGACAGCCAACAACAAACAGGGCAGTAAATTGTCTGTTATCTGATGAAAGCGTGATATCAAGACCAAACAGTCTAGTGGTTGTTATTGCACTGTGTTGTGGTCTAAACCCTACAGTTAATAATCTAGATAAGCATGTAGTTGACTGTGAAGCAGTCATTATAAGATATCTGCAAGGGGTGAGAGTTCGTATATGAGGTGATGGTTGGATATCTCACCACCTTTATATTTTAAACCTCAGCTGCTTTCTATACAGCTGGGATTTTCTTACATTTAACTTGCACAGTGCATACTTAATCTGAATAGGTGAGAGGCCTTAAGGAAAAATGGATATTTGTGTCAAGAGGCAGAGATGATTATAAGATTATAGATTATAAGATTATAATCCATCCACCTGCCACACATTGATATATGTACCAGTTATATTGTTTACATTTTCTGAAACTCATCCATGGTCACACTTTTTCATTTTATGTTTCTTTTGTAAAACATTTTATTTGATTTATTTTATTCTATTGTATTTTGTTGTTGCTGTTGTTGTTGTTGTTGTTGTTGCTTTCTGGAGGGAGGCACAAACAGATTTCACTACACGTTGTAATGTGTGTAATTGTGTATGTGACAACTGATGTTTGTGTTGTGGTGGCTCCCTCTGCTGGCTCTTTCTAATCACTCCGACACATCGTTTCTTTTGCCGCCGTTTATCTATTCTTCGGATTACTTTCTACAGATCATGGAGAACCAGGGATATTTGTAATGTTCATATGAGGAGCATATGCGCCTCAGCAATCTGACTAAATGTGCGAGAAAGAGGATGAAGAGGTGGAATAAGTTGCATCAGAGATCAGAAATCTCTTTCGTTAAATGTCTGCGTATCTTTTAGTGATAGTTTTAATTCTAGCACCCCCCCACGCAGGCTTCAATATCTATCTGTATATTTCTATGTCAGTTTCCTGCCACTTCTGCTGTTAAAGTCCAAGCACAGCTTATGGGTGTGCCATGTAGTGAGATCAGCTGTGTTTGCCTTATAAATTCTGATGTAAATTATTGACTTTACCACTGACTTTGTTTAGCAAATAAACCATAAAACAATAGAAATAAACAATCCCAACACAAGGTCCACCTGTCAGCTTTTTCTGGAACTTTCAACCTTATTTCACGTCTTCATCATTGCATGTTTGGATTGAAGGTTTGCTCAGTTGTCATGGAAATGGATTTGTTGACTTTAATTTGTTGATTTAAAATCTGCAGCTGATATGATTTCATCCATAGCAGTTTTAAGATTTCTCAGCTTAAAAGTTGAGCATGAAAGTTCATTCTTGACCCTGGAAATAGTAGTTGACTATTAGTTATACCATTATTACTGAGTACTTAGTGGTCATTAATGACAATGTGGGGACCTTAGTTCTCAATGTATTACTTATAGACATAAATGTCTGGTAAATGTTTAACTTTATTACGCTCTAACTAACTGTACCGGTACGTCACGTGACCGTGCAGCGTTAACGCAACTCTCTCTCTCAGCGGCTCTGCTCTTCCTGCGCAATGTGCGCATTGTCTTCTGTCATCTTGGCACAGCACCCTGGTTAGGGCAGGGGAAGTATTTTCTTGTCATCACCGCAATCTCAGAGAGGTGATTGCATCTAACAATGGGGAACAGAGACGACGAATATGATTTCTTGTTCAAAGGTAAGCGGAACAGGACCTGCTCGCAGATAACCTTGTTTGACGTTACCTTTGTTAGCATGCCTGCTAACTGCGCTAACGTCAGTGGTCAGGTTTAATATCAGCTGGTGGTGGCAGCTAACTGTAGCTAGCCAGACTGTTTTCTTAGCTGGAGCGTTAGCAGCGTGTTTTCATTTGTCATTTCTAATGAACCTCACTTGTACTTTTACTTAAGTTGTGTTAGCGCTCTTATTTGTGTCAAGGTCTGCCGAAAATCATTTGTTTTGTTTCATGTATTTTGCAGAAAGTAGGGCGTAGGGTGTTTTAGCCCATCAAGCTAACTGAGTAGCTAGTGTAACGGGTGGAGCGATTACATTTGCAGTAATGAAATTCAACTTTATTGTTATCGGAAGAGAAGTCGTCCTTACATATAGCCACACTTTAAATCTTAGCTATCTAAACAGGAGCACCAACAGTGGCCCCTTCTTTCTTTAGACTGCCTCATGAAATCAGATAAATTTAATGGAAAAGCAAACAAAAAAAGCAGAAGATTAGACCTGACTGGACCACTGAGTCACTGGTCACATGGTCGTTTTACACCTTGGAGTTCAGTTTCCTGATAACATGCTGCTGACCTTGCAATCTTAACTGAAGTGGCATTTTTCAGACTGGTTTACATTGCCCCTCAAGTCGTTTTATGCCATTGCCTGAAGTTTGGATGCAGGGGTTTAAATGTTGAATGCTTTAAACATTTAGTTTACTGAAGAGGAAACACATACGCTTTATCACATCTAGTAAGTAATAGTGTTTAAGTACAGTAGAGAAAGAGGCCCAGGTCTATTGTGGGCCAGCTGGAAATTGGTTGGGGATTCTGATGACTCGTAACAACAGACACAGGAACAGAGGCCTTGAGAAACTGTTGAGTCAGATTTCCCAGAGAGCAGGTTTTGGCAGCTTTTTCCTGCACGACTCCCAGCAGGGCAAAGTCTGATAAGGTTTTCTCTGTACAGAAAGAAGAAAGAAAACAAGTCAGCGCTTTCTCTTTGATTGAAAATGGCCACGACTGAATGATCCTTGAATGATAAATGTTTTGTTTTGTTTGCAGTCGTACTAATCGGAGACTCTGGAGTGGGGAAGAGCAACCTGCTGTCCCGTTTCACAAGAAATGAGTTCAACCTGGAGAGCAAGAGCACCATCGGGGTGGAGTTCGCCACCCGCAGCATCCAGGTGGACGGCAAGACGATAAAGGCTCAGATTTGGGACACGGCGGGACAGGAACGCTACAGAGCGATCACCTCAGCGTGAGTGTTTTCTTTGTGTGTATATGAATGCTCTTGAGTAAAGATGTTATGGTTATTGTATTCATCTGGCCTGTGCCGTCACCAGGTACTACAGGGGTGCCGTCGGGGCTCTCCTAGTTTACGACATCGCCAAGCACCTGACGTACGAGAATGTTGAACGCTGGCTGAAGGAGTTGCGGGACCACGCCGACAACAACATCGTCATCATGCTGGTTGGAAACAAGAGTGACCTCCGCCACCTCAGGGCAGTGCCCACTGATGAGGCTCGAGCCTTTGCAGGTAAATTATCAAGCGCAAGCCAAGCCAGCCTTATCACGTGTAAAATGCTTTACTTTGTTTAAAATGTATCTTTCTTCTCTTCCCACATTAGAAAAGAACACTCTCTCCTTTATTGAGACATCTGCGTTGGACTCCACAAATGTAGAAGAAGCCTTCAAGAATATTTTAACAGGTAGGAAGAGCAATATGACAGCATCAGCTTCACCAGTGCCACAGCTACATACACAGAGAAATCAAACCACTTTTAGGAAGTTTCAACAAATCAAGAGCATCACTGTGTTTTTCTTTCTTGAATGTCCCTCTGCAGAAATCTACCGCATCGTGTCGCAGAAGCAGATAGCGGACAGGTCTGCACACGATGAGTCTCCGGGCAACAATGTAGTGGACATAAGTGTCCCCCCAACCACTGATGGGCAGAGGGGCAACAAACTCCAGTGCTGCCAGAGCCTGTGACGCTCAACTCCATGACACTCATCCTCCACCTCTCCACATCCACCTCGACGTCACATCACCTGTGCACTTTTTCTGTTCCCGTCGCTCTGCTCACGGCCAACTCCCCCTTGTCACTCTGTCCTTTTGAATTTTTCTTTCTGCCTTTCATTCTGTTTTATATAGGACTTTTGGAGTCACTCGTGCTTTTCTCTTCTGCCATGAAAAAACAAACAAACTTCAAGAAGCCTTTAATGTCACTTGGTCAGTCGAGTTGTTCATGGAGTCAATGTGAAGGTTCCCGCGATGCAGGAACAAGGCGGTCGTTGCTGTCTTAATGAAGCCTGTGAAGTTGTTTGAACCGAACTGAACTGAACTGAACCTCTGTCGCGTGCAGGGAGGTTGTGAAATACATTTCAATGGTTACCACTAGATGGTGCTGTGTAAATAAACTACAGGCAGTTAACTCCAACCTGGTGAAGCAGTGTTATACGTTTGACAGCGTGGTTCTTCTAACTTTCTTCTTACATCAGATAAGTTGTCATGCCAAAAATATCCTCATTATGTATTTATCGAAGAATATTTGGCTTAAGTTGTCATTGTTTTACTTTAAATTTAAGAACTGTATAAATTTACAATAAAATTCTCGACAAAAGTAGTGTGTTGAATTTATATGTTCTTACTGAAAATGATCTTTCCTCTGATTTGGTTTTGGGAAAAGATCTGAGTCTTGTTTCATCAAGTTGCTGGAAAGTATCTAAATACAATTACATGAGTACTGTGAGTACAGTTTTGAGGTACTTATACTTTACTGGAGTGCCTCCAATTTATGATACTTCATATTTTCACTCCACTTCATTTCAGAGGCAAATGTACTTGTGACTTTGTTATATTTGCCCGGCAGCTGTTACTAGTTACAGATCAAGATTTTACAGGTAAAACGTGATCAGTTTATAAAATATGAGTTACAGATTAAACTACCTCAAAGTATATACAGTACATACAATTTACAAAAGTAAAATGCTGCTCAGAAGTAAATAAATTAGTACTAAGAAGTAATAAGCATTGAATGATAAATATAACAATTTGAGTAATTACTTTTGCTACTAAGTAGATTTTGCAGACAATTATTTTACAATTAAAGCAACTTTTGAATGCAGGACCTTTACTTGTAATGGAGTATTTTTATACTGTAGTATTGCTACTTTTACTTAAGTTAGAGATCTCAGTACTTCTTCCACTGCTGTTAAGGAGTTAAATTTTTTCTGAGTGCTGTTTTATCAAGTTGAGCTGGGTTGTCTGGGTAACTCAGGGTACCAATCTCGATGCTATGATACTGTACACCTTTCTGAGGTAGCAGTTATCTGAGTGTCTACATCGTCTGTATCTGAGGGTAAGAAGGTGGGCAGATAAAATAACTCTTATCGTTCTGATCACTACACCCACTGAAAACATTCAAACATGTTTAGTGTTTTTTTTTGAGACTGTTGATTGTTTGTTCCACGAGGCAGCATATGGAATATCTTTGAACTAGTGTTTTTCTAACTAAGCTGCTTATATTTTCCAAATGCAGTAGATGGGATGAGGAGATTCTGCGACTCCCTACAACAGCAAAACTTGACATCAGCAGTTGTTTGTGCCCATTAATCCTGATGAAAAACATACAGCTGTGGTCAAAAACAGACTTACAGTAATGACATCTCATCCTGGCTGGACTGAGGATGATCTGTAAACAGCCGTATCACAGCGTCTATACTGTAAAGTTGACAATAGACTACACTGCCTTTTTACCACATACAGGTCTTCACGTGGAAAAATAACCTCAGAAGTACAGAGCAGAGAGCAGACAAATAATGATTATCATTAACACAAATATCTACACAAGAAAACAAACCACCTGAATGAACGTTCACCCATAATGTATCCTCATGTTTTATTAAACAATTCTTGGCTGATTGCAGGTACCACTATTTTGGTGAAGACATCTTTCTTTTTTTTGTTTCTCCACAGCACACCATAAACATCGTAGTATTTAAAAATATGAATACTGAAGAACTGCAACATAAATTGCAAATGTTACATATTAACATACCCACACTCTAAAAAAAGACGTGGAATTAAAAATACAACATAATGTTAACATTTACGTTTATTTGTGTAATAAACAACAAAAACAATGATTTAAAATCACTTCCTTTGAATTGTGGGAGCCATATAGAGTTGGTATAACATTATGGTTAAAGTATAACAACACTTTAAAACTCTTTGGAGATATGAGGATCTGTTTCATGTAGCTCTGATGACTGACATGAATGGGCAGTGAGCAGTGTTGCGTACTTTGTACAGACTTCCAATACTATCAAATGAAGTATCATAGTGATCTGTGGCTGCACGAGTCTGACATCTTCTGCTCTGACCTACATTTCAGTTATTTCTTCTAGAAATCAGTTCCACAAAAGATCCCAATACTTGGAGTAAAGCCTTGTTCATGACAAACAGTAAACACATGGATGATCAAATGACTTCATAAGCTTGTGAGGCCCCCCCGGGTGCATCGCAGTATTGCAGGATATAATCCTTTGTTCTGAGATCAGTTAAAAACACAAACAAACGATTAACTGGGGTAGTATGTGGGACAACAGTGCCAAAGTGTAATGTTAGTGTAGACAAAAGGGCAGGGCAAGGAAGTGACGCTTACGGCCGCTGGTCACTGGCCACACTGTCGGCAGCCAAACAAAGTATTTTAAAAACGGTTGCTCAACACTTACAGCAACATAGCTGGTGTCAATTTCCCACAAGCACTTCTGAGATCTACCCTGTTCCTATGACTAATGTTTTACAACAGCCACAAGGAGCACAGGAGGAAAAACTTAAATTAATTAATATTGTTCAAGCCTGATTGTTATAAAGTAAATATATATGTATATGTATCTTAAATAAGCATTAATAAACACGGCCGTGCATAAAATCCAAAGTTTTGGCCTCTGCACACCACAGATGATGTGCTGCATGTGCTTACAATGCAGTAGAAATGCATATAGAAGAACAAACAATGATCAAAGCATGATAATCAAATGTGTGATCACTCATTAAAAAAAATATAAATGTCACTCCAGAAAGGAACTAAACCCAAAAGCCAATAATTTTGATCTTGGATGTCATAAAATTAATAATAATCATCCAGTCTAGCTTTAGACTAGTTTTAAGCTTGCCTCGTTGCTTCTATTGCATCCTACAGAACTGCACAGTTATAAATGAAACGCAATAATACTGAACAACAGGCTTAACACCTGCATCACCCAGACAGGACAATGCTGTTGTATTCTTAAAGCCAATGTGTTTCGGGCCACACACTGACGTTGTTCACAACCGTACATGTGCTGTTGGGGTTTCACCGTCAGGCGTATCTCCCTGTGAAGAGCCCACAGCGAGTTAAAGTGGCAATTAACCGTCTCCCCGTACCCAAAATGAAGTGGAATGAAGTAATAAACTATGTTCAAAACTGGACCATGTTATGACGGCGGACACTGTGGCTTGTGTTTTCTGACTGGTTGATTAACAGCCACTATAAGTGACTTGATTACAAACAGCACCAAACTATATACAAAAGAGAGAAGTGAATTCTCTCTACTCCCCACAAAACAACCAACACAGCTAGTCCCACATGAGTCAGTAACATCAAAACATCCCCAGAAAATCCATCAAATGGACTTTGAGAAAGC
Organism: Enoplosus armatus; assembly: GCF_043641665.1. Classification (NCBI taxonomy): domain Eukaryota; kingdom Metazoa; phylum Chordata; class Actinopteri; order Centrarchiformes; family Enoplosidae; genus Enoplosus; species Enoplosus armatus. The sequence goes on from NC_092186.1 coordinate 9,661,291, forward strand.
ATGTGAGCATCTAGCAGCTTCCTTGAAAGAAAAAAACAAAACAAAGCTAAAGTCAGATTAAGCCTTAATGGTGCTTGCATAATGTACCCACCATGAGAGTCATTGTTGGAGGGTAAAGTGTGTGTGAGACTGGCAGAAGCACTAAACACCAGCATTGAGGGTTGTTTTTTCTCCATCAGATCAGAGACACTGACGTTTGACCATGACTTGGATGAGAAATGCTCACAGGACGTTTCTGTATCCCTGATTCTTGGTGTGATTATAGAAACTACACACATACAGCAATGTGTACAGTTTGTAACCCCCCCCCCAGCTATAATTAAGTACTTTAACAGGCAATTAGAAGGATGCTTTAGTACACTGCATCAGCCACCCAACAATACGTGTGGAAATGTTCCTCTAAAATCCATTTTGATGGAGTTTTCTATTGATCTGTACACTTGCTAAGTGCTGATAATACAGGAACCTCTATGAGGACACTGTTAAACCCTACTTCGGTAGGAATAGTACATCTGTTCATTCTTTAGTGGTTTAAAACAAAACATTTAAACCACAAAAGAATTTTAACAATACACTAACACTAAAAAAAGAAAGAAAAGTATTAACAGTGCTTGCATGCATAACTGTGCATGTTGGCAGAGGTCTCTTCATGTACTGTGAAGAGCTCCATGTCCACAGTGTTTTATTGCACAATCTCTGGCTTTGCTATGCAGCTTCCCACTCCGGGATGACACGTAAAAACAGATGCAGGAAAAAAGAAAAACCTTGAAAGAAGTCTCGTGCTAAAATTAAAGTTTCATCTCAGCCAGCACACGGGCATCTGGACTGTGAAATGCAAATAAATCGTGGATCTAAGCTTTTCGTTTTTTCCTTTTACAGATTAACATGGGTTCACACAATAACTGCTTGAAAGAGCTTCTCGATGGCCAATGTTGTGCAGAGAATGCAAGGCCTATGTAGGTAAGGGCATGCCCAGATATGACATTTATCTAGCAGTTCACACACTGTCATCATCGCCGAACGACAATGAATGGACCTGTGGACCATCGGCGGGTTGTGGAAACTAAGCAGAACAATCATTAGAACATTAGTCCACTAAACAAGTTAGTTTGGTCATTTCTTATTCTGCTGTCGCTGTTATCTAATGTTATCATCGCATCCATGATAATGAGACTCTTCCTGTGTCTCTGTAAAAGTCTCTGCACATGTCAGTGCTGGTCCATTCTTCAGTGCCTTTGCATAAGCTTGGTCAACACCCAGCGTGAGGACAGACAAACAGACTTCATTTTAAATGTGCTCAGATCTGGAGGAGGGCAGATTTAAAAAAAGCGATGTGAATTACTGATGGGGCAAAGAAAAATGTTTTTAAAAAGCAACAAAAAAGCCCACATGTGCTTCTTTAAAAGGCTAGGCTTGATGCGTCGACAGTCAGCCCCCGACACATGAAAGACACCATTATCATCGACCGTCTCCATTTGGTCTCATACTATACTCTCATTGGCAGACTTCTTCATCAGTTTGGTAGAGAGCAAGGAATGTTGGGAAGAGTTAGACTCCTTGGCTTCAGGAATGAGCAGACGTACTTTCTGATTTGTTCTTCTCCATTCAGAGTACAGCTGACAGTGGTAGCGGAAAGACACCTGTACAGACAACCAGGTAAGAGAAGACAGAAACAGGGGGTCAATTATATGGATGAACTTCTAGCTGGTTGTTAGGGTGAGTAAAGTCCACTAATAGGCCCTTAACACCCAAGATGTACATTACAAGAGTGCTATAGTCTAATCTGTATGTGAATTCATTTTTACCAGGGTCCACAGGACATAGATGGTGAAGAGGGCGATGGTGAGGGCTATGAGGCCCACGGCCTGCAGCCAGCTGCCCAGCTGAAGATGGTCCTGAGCGCCCCTCAGGCACAGCCAGCCTGAAATGGCTGCTAGGGGTGTGATGAACAGGAAGCACACCATGTCACAGAACAGCGTCCTCTTCTCATTGCGGGGGCCGGGGTCCCGCAGCCACTGTGGAGTAAGAAGTAGGAGACGGGAAAACAGAGAAGAGGGAGAATATATACAAGTGAAGGAGAGGTAGAGAGACAGGTGGAAGAGAGATCTTAAGTCAATCAAGAACAGCAAAGACACACTATGATAACAGGCAAGCAAGCAAGCAGAAAGATGAGGTCAAAAAAAGCTACTTCTCCTTCACACATTTATATACGACAGTCATCCACAAACAGCAGCACAATCACGTAAAAACAAGGCAGGCAGAAAGATTGATGCAGACAAGGCAAAGGGCATTGACCTTTGTTACCTCTGTGAGAGGCCTCGGTCGGCGCTCAATGCTGAACTCTGTGTGGCAGAGCTCGCAGTAGCTGGTGTTGGAAGACGACAGCCACTTCTCCAAGCAGCTCTTGTGCACCGTGCCTAGGGTGCCTGTGCAGTCGCATGGAGACAGGAGACCTTCGCTGTTGCCTCCTTCGTGGCAAATGCGGCAGATGGGACCATCACTGAGACAAAAATATAATACATTAAAAAAAGAACTAAATCAACTCTGTAACTGCTTTTTAACCAAATGCAGTAAAACGCAGAAGGGGCTTGCTGCACATCAAAGACACTCAGATGCATTTAAGCATTTTGTGGAAGAGTGAGCAACGCATTCAGCGCATAGATCACTGTGTAGTGAAAAAAGTTATGATCATATTACTCACACAGTCTTACACCTTTTTAAAATTGCAATAAATGTAGAAACTTCAAGAATGGATGAAAAACACATGTAGATCAGAAGACCGAAAAGGGAGGCAGCAATAAATATACAATTATGTTCAAAAAATAAACATGAAATCTAACACGTCCATCAAAGAAACGAATTCTCGGACCTCAAAATGAATTTTACGAGGTAAGGAAGCGAGTGCGTCAAAAGTAACCATCCTAAATATAATTTGATAAATACATACATAATATAAACACTAGGCCTTTTTCACAGAGGAATTTTTGACATGTCACTGTAGGAAAAGCACAGATGTGAATAATAAAATCAACAATGGCTGAATTCCATTTAGCTGCTTCAGTGTCAGGGTTCTGGTGTTGTTGAATAGAACAGAGCCATTTGATAATGTTATTACTAAACCTGTGCTTTTCCTGCTACGGAGGCAGTTGCACCACTGTGCTGTGCTTGTCCTGCACATTTCTGTTCATGTCAATTTACCCCACAAGACCTTTTCCCTGGCGAGACGAGTCTTACCTTTGTGTGCCCATGGGTTTGAGCACAGAGGAGAGTAAGCGTCCGTCTATGGCTGTGACCTGGGTGACGTAGAGCGCCGGGCACCCATCACCACCTGCTTCCTCCACGCTCTTCCACAGACCGGTGCTGCTCGCACAGTCACACAGAGAGCCTGGCAGGTGGCAACACCCCCCTGTCGTCATGGTTACAGTGGCCACAAACTGGGCGTATAGGTGGAGGTGAGGGGGCAAAGGGTCAGAGGCGAAGGTTGAGTTGGGGAGCAGGAAACACAAACTCTGCTCTCCGCAGGTTGGGAATGGTTAGTTTCTACAAACACAAACAGAGAGGCATAATGAGTACTTTTACTTTTGGTACATTTTTATACCAATACTAAATGTACTTTGACTTAACTAACATTTTGAATGCCACTGTGGTATTGCTACTTTTACTCTGAACAATCTCTACCGCTGAACAATAAAATAAACAATATTACAGGACAATCGTATAAAATTACAATACAGGATAATATCACTCAGAAGCTGAAGCAAGCTGATATTTACATGGTGCCTCAAAAACAAAATATAATAAAGAGATGCAGTATGTTGATATCATTTGGGTCATCACTATAGTGTGAGAGAGTTAGCTTAAATGTCTTCCTGGTCCTTAAGGTTGCATTACAGCTAAATGTAACAATATTCTGTTTAGCTGTTCAAATTGAAATTAGACATCATATGAAAGCAATAACAATCGTACCCAACCGTCATATTATCAACAGTATTGTGAAAATATTATGCTGTTGTATAATTATATCGTCAATACAGTCTCGTTCTAGTTACACATAGCTGTATGTTATGACAGTGTGCTTCATGTACCATTCATTTCCTGCCATGTCAGATGAACTAAAGTTATCTAGAAATGCATTTTGAAATTTACAAGGAAGCTTGGAGGTGGGCCAATTTGCCCAAAGCAGCGACTAATCCATTATAAAAGCAAAAGTGTATACGTCAGTGGCAGTGAGTGTAATGTGCAGCAGACTGATAAACAGCTGTCTCCCCTCAGATAACCCCTCACTAGAGATAAGAGGAAGACTGCTGAATTTGCTACAACCTGTAGTACATTTGTCCTGCTGTTTGGAAATGATTCTGTACAGTAAACACACCAATGACAAATGGGACATTTCTGAGTGAAATGTTTTCATTTTGATTGATTGATACAGTGAGTTATTACACGACAGTAGACGCTGTACAAAAGGTATGTCCGATATGTGTCCTTTCCTTTTAAAGAAAGTAGCTACTCACCATTTCAGTGATACTACAACTACATTTAAGTGCATAACTTTAACACACAAACATATTGTATATGACACAAGACACAAGACCAGACTATTGGTCACAGATAAATACTGGGTCATTATAAAAGGCCTGGCTGTGGCTCTGTAGCTGTGTAACACCATAGCATTACACCCAAACTCAAATAATACACCATATATATAATCCTATGTACTCAATGCTGTTGTTGTGTTGTTTTTAAACAGGAGGTTTAATGTGGCAGATGGTGCAGAAATTCTTGGGTCTTCATTTATGGGATTTTGTGTCTTTTTTTCTATCTCCTTATGAATAATTAATACAATGATTTACACTCTACAATCACGTTAAAACTAGCTGTGACTAAGAAGAGTGGTAATTACAGGTGCTGGACGAAAGAATAACATTTGATCTAATTTGATCCACAAAATCAGACCTGCAACAATTATTATACTTAATATATATATTATATATATATTATATATTTATATAATCTACCTTTGTTGATAATGTGTCAGAGAAAAGATGTTTCAACAAAGTAAACATTCCTACATGTGGCCACATCACCTTTAGAATTGCTTTCTACAACTTGTACCTTATATATATATTAAATATATATGTGTATTATATTAAATAAGCAGCCCTTAAAACTACACATTACATTAGCTGTAGCTGTAACAGATATCATATAATATTGCTCACACTTGATTGTTATTAACAGAGCCAGCTTTGTGAGACCAGTTATCCAGGACTGCAAATGTTTGGTGAAACCTGAAGGCCTGAACTTGAACCTCTTTACCCATTCAAATCAATGGCAAACTGTTACAGTATTACTGCTTGGTGTTATTATTAATGCGTACTGATACAGCATGGGGGCACAATCTCTGATCCCCAAAACTAAGACAACAACAAAATCTATGAAGTTACTGTTGTCAGGGTTTTTTTTAAAGCTAGTGATGTACTGTATGTAAACACAGGAATAAAAACAGGCCAGTGTATTTTCAGATTAGTTGAGAAACATAAATGCATGTCATTTTTTAAGCCAGACTCAGTGAATGTGACTGTAACCGGTTTCAAAATGTTAAAATGGTGATAGGCATCAGTTAATAAGTACAGATACAATGCGGCATGAAACAGGTACTTGAGTCGTTTTCATGTTCACCGGGACAGGTAGCTAACGTTGCTGTTATCGCTGCATCCAGCTGTTGTAGCTTTGAGCCAGACTATTGTCTGGAACGGAGGGTTGCATCATGTCAATATAACAATACCGTACGTGGCGGCATAGATTAGCTGTGTATAACTATGTTGCAGTGACATATTTAAGACTTTAGCACCAATTGTCTTTCCGTTGTCTTTTTTTTTTTCCAATGTCAATTTTCATTGTCCAGCAAATAAACATGGTCCGTTAGTGCCCGTTACAGCTGTGTTGTTTGCTAGCTGCCAGCTGTCAGTAGCTTCAGTAAACTGCAAGACGTCCGCCTGGTTTAAAAATGAAAGCTAAAAAAAAAAAGGTCTACTCACCCCGTGTCTTCTTCTTGCAGATGTTTCACGGCGGCACACATTACCGCCCTAATAACCTCGTAATTCCTTCTCGTGTCATTTTTAGCTGTAACGTTAGCTATGTGTGAATTTACAGCACTGGTCTGAGTGCAGTGCGACTGGCTAGCTAGCGTTAGTGATGTTATTGAGCCCTGTGCTAGCTAGCAGCTCTCAGCTGATAACACACGGCAGGCCAGCTTCCGCTTTCCCGGGGCTTTAAATATACCCCAGAGGCTCATCATCATCATCATCATCAGCTGTCTGCCTCGATTGTAAAGACAGGCCAGACGAGTGCAAAACACAATCCAGACGACTTAAAATGTGATTGTGAATAACAACAGCTTGCCAAAGGGAGGGGCGTTCACCGAAAACATCACATGCGCAAAGCGGTCAGAAGAAATAAACAGACCGGGGACTTTATTCCTGATTCCTGTAATGCATTTAAAATCGAAAACAGATTTCACCAGAGCTTCTGACAACAAAGCACAAGACAAGATTACGTTTAAAAGCACAAATTGGTCGGAAAATGTCCATAGACTTTATTTTACAGTCCTGGAAGTGGCAGGTCAACTGCATAGTGAATATGAATTCTTTGTTATGGTTAATAATGCTTGTGTAGCCAGAGAGCTACTTAATGAATCTTTATCTGAAAGGCCGACCATATTATATTGAACAAGCAATGCATGTTGCTATTTACAGTTTCACATAATAAACTGATATATATATATATATATATATATATATTTAGTGGTGCTAAAATGCATTCATATTGACAAGATTTGTTTGAATGAGGATGTAAAATATCCAATATTTTAGGAGGCCTGCCCTGAGTGCACAAGGCATTGATTACATGCTGTAAAACTACATGTGTTCATCTTGCGTAGGAGCCCTAGCCATCATATGTGTAGATTTAAAAAAGGTAGCCCAGAGGCCGCATGCCCTTTGTACAAACATTTCCACTGACAGTTGACACCTAAGCTGCTAAACAACAGTAGGGGACACAGCATTAAGTTTAGAGTACACAGAGTGAGTAATGCATCCAAAAATAAGTCTTTCTGCTATATGGTCATGTGGATTAGGTTTATTTATGCTTCTGTATTTTCTGTGTAATGCCAAAGCAGCAAAACAAGTTTACATTTGCCGCCTTTACATACATTTGAAGAAATGTGAAATATCACAAGAGACATAATGTGTCAAATCAATCACACGTGAAAGCCAGATGAGAGCCACCCATAAAAACAATTTGCATTTCTGACTTTCAGTTCCACTTTCTCAACAGCCGTTAAATGTGGCTAGAGTGAAAGTGTTAACTGAAGAGCATTTCATATTACTCACATCTTTATCCATTTCTTCTCAACAAGTGACAATGAAATGGCAGCAAAGATTGAGTACATGAGAGGGGGGAAAAAAAGCACCACATATAGTGCTTTTTTTCTTTCAACCAACAGTATTCTTTACAACAACAACAACAACAGGAAATGTTACTTGATGTGTATTTCAAAAATATGTGGCGATTTGTTCCACTGAAATGATTGGACATAAGTGCAAAAAAAAGATTTTCATTTTGTCACAGCCTGCTGAAAGAGAGTTTGTCCTGAGCCAACTCAAGAAAGGAACGCGAGGCTTGATCCAGGCTGATGCCACTTTTTCACAAATAATAAATCGCACACACAATTCATTACTTTTTGCTATACAGCATTACACGTTTTTTTGTTTTTTTGCAAACAGCCCAGATTAGTAAATACAGCAATGAAATGCAATCTTAGCAGCCTTGAACACGCCTGAAAATGAGAAAACCTAAAACTGATAATGATTGCATCAGTCTCCTTTGGTATCTTTGTGCACTAAGATTAACACACACACAAACACACAAATAAAAACACTTGCCCACATTAAGTCAGACAGTCACAGCCAGTCTGGTCCCTGGCTCATGCTAATTTCATGCCACAGTGGGCACAGGGCTCAAAGAGGAAAATTAATATTAAAGAGACAAATAGTAACTCGAGACAGAGTACGCATCAGTACTCCAATGGTACCTTCTTCTCATCTCCTCTTCTACACCCGTATTGCATGATAGGCAGAATCAGGTCAACCAGACATGAAATTGGGATTCCACTGTAGCAAGTCTGTTTCACTGCAAGCTGAGAAAAAGAGGCAAGTAGAGACCACTTGAAGCACTGATACACAGGCCCACTGATCCCTCACCATTCCTTCAACAGGAGCGGGTCAATAGGACCATAAAGGATATTTAATTTAAAAGAAATTGTAGTTAACTACAGCTTTAAGATCAACTTCATTGCAGCAAACACTTCCTCCCTCTCCAGGCTATCATGAGGCCGTTACATCTGAGATCACGGGCTCATCTGAGATCAGAGGGAGACAAATGAACCAACAAACAAACAAACAAACAAAGAAGAAACCAGCAAAAAGGAATGTCAAATAAAAGAGTCTTGGTGTCAGAGACGTCTGAACCCATGAGGGTGCTGTGATGACAGTAACATGACAGCTGAAGTAAACCAGAGATGAAGAAAAGGAAAGACTGACAGAAAGTCAAACAAGAAAAGAAAATAAGACCATCACAGGCTTTGGCAGCAAGGGAGTTTGTTGCCCCTCTGCCCGTCCGAGGTTGGGGGGAGGCTTATGTCCACTACATTGTTGCCTGGAGACTCATCATGTGCAGATCTGTCCGATATTTGCTTCTGAGATACAATACGGTAGATTTCTGTGAGAGAAAACAGTGAGCTTTCAGTCAAATTTAAAGTTAGCTTACGTAGGATATCAGCTTCACATCATATTAAACAGTTTAGCACTTTTTGTACCTGAGAGAATGTTCTTAAAGGCTTCTTCTACATTAGTGGAGTCCAAGGCCGAGGTTTCAATAAATGAGAGAGTGTTCTTTTCTGAGGATAAGAAAAAGAGGAGACAAAGTATTTTTACACTTTAAATGTATATTAACAAGGGACAGCTTGGATAATAACCTGTATATACTCCAGATAAGTGATTTAGGTATTATGGTTAAACTGTAGGCTTGTTTAAAAAAGCAAAACAAAAACATAATTCTACTTTAATTACATGACTCTACTTGAAATGCAATGCTGTTCCCCCCGACACTTTACCTGAAAAGGCTCGAGCCTCATCAGTGGGCACTGCCCTGAGGTGGCGGAGGTCGCTCTTGTTTCCAACCAGCATGATGACGATGTTGTTGTCGGCGTGGTCCCGCAGCTCCTTCAGCCAGCGTTCAACATTCTCGTACGTCAGGTGCTTGGCGATGTCGTAAACTAGGAGAGCCCCGACGGCACCCCTGTAGTACCTGGTGACGGCAAAGTAAAGAAGATAAATGCAAGTGCAAATCATTTTGAGGCAGGAACATTAAAGACGACTGCATATTTACTGCAGTAAATGTTACTATTAAAAGTATAAATGACAAAATACAATGACTTGCTTCGTGATAGGTAACTTAATTAGAATCTATCAGTGGATGATCCAATATGTTAACCATGTTATATATACCATCCGTAGACATTACGTATAGAAATTAAGATAAGGCCTTTACATTAAAGTGAGATTTAAGGCGTGACTGAAGGATACAGACTTTACGCGCATGAGATCCTTAGGCATGAAATTCAACATCCTAAGGGGCTCAAACAGCATATTACCCTTTAAATAACCCAACTATGTCAAAACTGGTAAATACACTGCAGACAAATAAAAAAACAGACTGACGCTGAGGTGATCGCTCGGTAGCGTTCTTGTCCAGCTGTGTCCCAAATCTGAGCCTTTATCGTCTTGCCGTCCACCTGGATGCTGCGGGTGGCAAACTCTACCCCGATGGTGCTCTTGCTCTCCAGGTTGAACTCGTTTCTTGTGAAACGGGACAGCAGGTTGCTCTTCCCCACTCCAGAGTCTCCGATTAGTACGACTAGAACCAAAATACACACAAGAAAAGAAAACCATTAAAAACAGCAGCCCTGAAGTGTTAGTCTGACAAACTGTAAAAAGATAAGAGTGCAACCATGCTGGGGCTTGGCATGCCTTCTTCCTATCCATGTTACATTGTAGAGAGTGCACTATTTTTAAGCCTCAGTCCACCCTGTGAAGAACTTGAGTCATCAAAGCTAACGTTTGTAGATAACAACCACAAATATATGCATACTCTATTTTATATAAAAGTCCAGCACCTTGCTGTACAGTAAACTACAGCAAGGTGCTACTTAGGAAGTTACAGTAAGGCCCTAGTTTTTAGTTCAGATCCTTTTATTCTGGTTGATTTGTGGCTTTCATCTGATTTTGTTTCATACCGACCTCCTTGAGTATCCTCATCTCTTTTATGATTTATGGGACTTCAATTCCCCATAATAGTGCTGTAATAAAATATTAACTGGAGGTGAAATTTAAAACATGTGTTACCTCATTCTTACAAATTCAGATAAAATTGTGTCTTACTGCATAAGCCGTTAAGTAGAAGACGACTGATAATGTGATGAGGAGCAGCGCAGATAAATATGTCAAACAGCAGTTATGTTCGTTGTTTGACGAAGTCCACAAGTTAGCTAGCTGTTAAGTAGCCTTAGCTTTAGATGACTCGTAAAGCGGACCAATTTTAAAATACAGCTTCTGTCTTTACACGGGGAAGCTGTTGAGTAGCTTTCCGTTCAAAGTAAACTTAATGTCGTCTCGGATGATTGTGTTTAAGGAGGCCAAATAGCTACCATGTTAGCAAGCTAGCTTACTTATTTAGCCACTTATTTACCTAACGTTAGCCTGCTCAATCACTAGCGTTAAATGCCACCACTGGACTCCCTGATTGGTTCGCAAGGTTAAGGCATGCACTTCTAGAAACTAAGTGTTGTAGCATTACATACTGCTAGATTAATTTATAATAGTGATTACATGATTTGCTCGACAGCCAACAGCTACCATGTTACAGATTGCCACTTTGCTACTAGTAGAGCTAACTTTAGCATTAATGCTGGCTTAACGTTAGTTGACTTCCTCAGTTCGTAACGTTAGTGCTGTCATCGAACTTTAACAAAGAGGACCAACACGCTGTCCTTCATCCACCTTTAAAGAAGAAATTACCTTTGAACAAGTAGTCGTACTCATCATCTCGGGTTCCCATTTTAGAAGAGGGTTTGTTTTTTTTACTTTTTAAGTACTTTCCCACAAACAACAACAACCCTTCTCACCGGCAGACAGTAGGCACCGCCTTCAAGGAAGCAAACGAGCACGTGAGTTCGGGAACGTCGTTCTCGACCAATTGAAAATGTTATCACATTAATTGACAAATAGATGAACCAATCATCCACTTTATTTGAAAATGCCGACCAATCATTATGCGCAGCAGAGAACACGGCGGTGCATCACACCCTTTGTTCTCCAAACTTCGACGCCCTGCGTCTTGTTGAAAATAGAGCAACATCCAATATTAGTCTAAAAGTTCAGTCCTGTTCCTGACTGCATTCTGCAATGTATTCCAGGCTATATCAGTATGTTTATTTTAACGGTATACAAAAAATGTACAAGGTTTATGTGAAATTGAACAATACAATGGGCTATACTATGTATTATTAATTGGTCTTAACTATAATAAAACCATAGAGAAATACTGAGTTGGATCATGATATAGTATTATATATTATGTAGTAGACCGCCGCTGGTTGTGGGCTCACCTTCAGCTGTGGCTGCTCAGGTGCAGGTCTGTAGAGTTGCAGCTGGATAGAAAACTAGCAGAGCTCGTGAAGCAGCTCTCTCACTGACTTCTGCCGAGGCTGATTGAGACAGGCTGTACAGAAGCTGTGATTATGACTATAGCCATAGGATGACAGAGCTTTCAATGTTGATCAGTCTCTCTAATTAAGTTAAGTGATCAAAAACTGTATCCCAAATCAAAGGTGACTGGTACAAATGGCTCATTTCCATTTCAGATTAGGTATCTGGTGATTTCAACAAGGACTCAATACAAATATCACATCACATTATCTCCATGGACAACAATTCATAGAACTGCTTTATTTTGTAATCATTCTGATTGAGTCCAAACACACACACATACAGCCATCTATTTATCCTCACGTATAAATAGATGAATATACACAGATATACATAAATACACACTTCTGATATGCATATTCATTTTGAAATCATGCTATGTCTCTGTAAAGGACTCTCCCTATTGGATGAGGGCACACAGCGATTTGAAAACACGTACACAACACAGCTGAACAGTTGGAAGAATCCCTATTGATTTGCATGTACAGGAAAACCCACAAACTTCTCAATTTTGGATATCTTACAAAGAAACAGCTGTGGTTTATAGACCATAAATATACAGCAGCTGCATCTGAATAAACACACTGAAGAATATGGTACAGTAAATTATGTAGATTGCAATCATTTCTTGCCCAGCAGCAAAAATAAAACCAAATAAAAATAATATTCTCCGATTCAAATGGAAAATATATTTGTATATCTTTATATATGTATTTATAATTTTATGTACACATTCTCAGGAGCACAACTATGAGAAAGAAAAATAAATACAACAGCACGAGTGAAAAAAAATATAAACGACAGGCCTACATGTAAAATTTCTCAATAAGGCAATAAAAATGAACTTAAAAGCTAGACTGTACAAAATATTGCTGCTATGGTCTCCATCTGATGAACGACAGCAAACAGATTACAACTGGCCACTGCACATCATGAGAATGAGCTGATTTCTATTTTACATTGATGTGTCCTCCCTTACAGACAAACACGTAGAAACGTACCAACCAACTGAAGTTTCTGAAGTTAGACAAAAAAAATCAGTTTGTTGAAATTTAACTTAAGTCTTACTTGAGAGTCCTAAGATGTCAGCCACAGAGAGACTACAGTAAACACTAACCCTACAATGACTGTGATTGACTTCACCAACACACACACTTGATAACCCTAACAGAAATGCTGCCTAAATATCAGCCTGTGTGAGCAGAAACGAAGATAACGTGATGTATGTTTATTTGGCCTCTATCACTAGTTCTTCTTCAGGTCCTCTTCAGAAGTGCAAACAACATTCAACCCATTTACAAACTGCTGTGTCTCACCAAGTCAACATTGCAACGTACTGTGTTCATTCAAAAATACAGATAACAGGTACGATATTGACCGCAAATACTACAACTGATGCTCTACATCTACAAACATTGGAAATGTCCAGTCAATGGATTTCTTATTGTGAGGAGGTGAGGGCGACCAGGTAGAACACATGTCACTGATATGCTGATTATTCTTCCACCTAAAGAAAAGATGAAATTCTGTTGTTACAAATGATTTGTGTGCATGTGTCCAAAAACAGGGCAACACTGGAAGACACTGTAATGATGTGGAGATTACTATAATGACTGACAATGTCTGCTGCCTTAGTGTTGCAAATGATGCCAAGAGTCATGAGCCTCCGCCGTTTCCATAAGAGGTGTTGTGAAAAAAGTAGTAACACTGAATTTACATAACAAACGTGATGTAAAAAAACAAACTGGGAAATGACTAAAAAGCAAATTAAAGTTCTTTGGATGCAAATTGAAAAAAGAAAAGAAAAGAAAAAAAATTTAAGCATTTCAGTGAAAAAGTACCAGTAACAGTGAAGATTAGAATAAAATATGAACAGACAAAATAAATAAAAGCTCACAGTAGTAAAACAGCTGAAGAAAAGTTCAGAAATAAAAAATGTTGCAAAAAATGTTTGATATAAATAATAAATTATTATGCTATGAATGAAACAACTTCTGCTCACTGTATATATTCACTAAAGGAAACGATGTTTTGATTCTTCCCTCTATAAACTAAACTGCATATATTCACTACTGGAAATGTGAGGATGACAGAGACGTCTAGATGTTCTGTTTCTGATTGGCAAAATGATGGTTATCAACTCCAGTTCTATGAGCACAGGCAGAAGACCTCTAACACCACGGGCTTGACCACTGTCTCCTCACACTGAAATCTATGCATGTCCTGCTTCCAGGTGGACATCACAGGCAGCAAGGAGACCCGGGCAGGAGGAGCGGCATCCTATCAGGAGAGTCAAGGCCCATCATTACCCAGAGGTCACCATGAAGGTAATCGTCTGACGAGTTGTTTCTCTTTCAGTTGGTGAAAGAAAGCTGGATGGAAGGTGGAGGTACAGAGATACAGCCAGTACAAAGGAGGGTTGGTGGCCTTATCCTTACTGGCCAAACCAGTACATGCACATCTCAGTGTGCTGCTTTGCAGAGTGAGTGGGAAAGCCTGTTAGAGGGCTGTGCTTGTGTGAACTAGATCGTAATGTATAATACCTATGAAAAGTATTCACCCCACTTGGAAGTTATCACATTTTATTTTATGTTTACTGACATTAAAGATTTATTTTTATGTTGATCATAAACTTCTTTGATTCAATGTTGTAGGACAATAAAACATGAAAACTTCCAAGGGGGTGAATACTTTCCACAGGCACTGTAAGTTACTATGGTCTTTCATGTATGTCAAACATATAGCACTACCGCCATATACACACTACTGTATGTCACACATACACATTATTATTGAATTGATATAATTTTCATTTGTCAAGGGTGAAAGGCAGGGATGGTTGGAAATCAGTGATGTCATCACTGTGAGGATTTTTTCCCCTCTCTGGTACTCAAGTCACTTTCTCCCTCAGTGTGTTCAGTTTCTGTATGCATGTTTAAAATCCTGGTTCAGACAGAGATCCTGCTGCAACCGCTAAGGTCTGGACTTCAGACCGATGAGTCCTCTCCACTGAGACTTTCACTCCTCTCTGCCGGAGAACAGGGTTTACTGTTGGAGACAGACGGACAGACAGACGGAGTTAATGTATTAGGCAGGAGTGTACACATTGTTATTTCCCCAGGGTGTAAAATGTGTGTCTTCTTATGCATTACTTGCTAATGACAGATGAAACAGTGAGCCAGCTAATCAAAGTGCTTTTATACAAGAAGACACGGCGATAAAGAATAGATAAGGAAAGCAGAAATCTCATAAACATAGCAGACACCCCTGAGTGAGTAAGACATGTATTACACCTCAAAGTGATAAAAGAGACGATTTGACATGGCCTGCAGTTTGTGTTCCCTGTGGTCTACATCAGTCTGACTGGCGTGGTTTAATCTGAGTGAAAGTCTGCCAGCATAACGACATAACAAATATCTGCTGTGAATTTGGTGGAATATCGTGGATCAACTAAAGCTGTAAAGTAAAAATTTCCTGAGTAATTCACTCGTATCAGCTACATTAATCAAATCAAACGCTCGTGTTTTTAAGTTCACTTTGCTCTCTCTTCTCCAGCTGTCCAGTGTTTGGGTTAGTGTCTGCAGTGAAGATTTATTTTAAGTGGAAGATGAAAGGAGCCAGTTACTTGAAGCATGACCAATATTATTATTAAATTAAGTAAGTTTTTATGTTTTGTCGCACTTTTCCACCTAAACTGAACTGGTTATTAAATAACTTGATCAGGAATGTTGGCACAAAACTTGCTTTGGGACATCCCTGGTGTAAAGATGTGTTTGAGAAGATGAAAAAATTACATGAGTAGACAAAAAGTTATTAATGGTTGATGACACCTTATCAGAGTATGGGCGAATGCTGCTACACTGAATAAAGTAGACAAGCAGCCTGCGAAAGAAAACATCACATAAAACCTCTAAAGGAAAACGTTTAACTCTAATTGTCAAATTTACCTGACAGGCAGATAGACAGCTCTATCTGGGGTGAGAACATTTTACAAATAAATGAAAAATAAACTCGAATGCATTAAAACCCCACATTGCCTGAGATTAAACAAAATAGCATCCATGTCCTGTAAAATGTGACTCCTCTGTGAGTCTAATGCACATGTCTTTAGTGTGACCGTCTAGCAGCATGAGCTGTGAGAGTCTGGTGATACATGAGGCTTCATGCAGGCCGATGCAGTGACGCGCTGTAGTAAATGCTGAGCAGCTTGTTGTTGGAGGGACACAGGATGGCTGGTCGTGGACTAAATGGTCGCGCAAGCTGCGAGTGACCATTTCCACCCACTTATCAATGAGGAATGAATGCTGTAATGTAGGGGTGGGTTTCTGGATGCAGAACAAGCCTACTCTTTGAGCAATGATGGACTTTTGAACTCGAGAAGCTTTGTCTACATTTACTGTGGAAGCTTCTCACACTGGTAAAGTTACAACTGATCCTTTCCATCCTTGTTACCCCAGATAAACAATCACCACCAAACACACCTGACTTTATTCCCTGTCTAAGGGATTTTCCTGTACTTTATATTTTAGTCCGATGCTTCTCACTTACTGTCTCTCTTTCCCAATCCCCATCTGGCAGGGCCTTAGACTCTGAGCCATAGTGTAGCGGAGAGTACACCCAGGTCCTGTCCTCTGGAGGCTGTTTTTACACACCCAACACAGCAGAGGGGGACAGAGGAAAGGCCAGAGGCACAGAGACAAGCAGCAGGGGCAGGCAGGAGAAAGACACAGGAGATCACAGGAGAAGAAAAGACAAGACAGGAAATGAAAATTAGGGATGCATATAGGAGGAAATGTTGCTGAGAGACATCGGAAAGTGTGAATTTGACATGATAAGTGTAAAAATGTTAAAAGTGTTTAAAAGGATGTGTTAATCCTTTCGGCGGTTAGAAGACTTGAACACAGAGATGTAAATACTGGCAAATAACTGGTTGTACTGGTACAGAGGAGTGCTGTAAATATGATGGCTCTTACCGATGTGTATTTGAATCATATGTCTTAATGTTTTGCCCCATTTGGACTAGCTCCTAGGAAGCAAAGTGAAGTGTACAGAGCGAGGGATGAGTCGCTGCATCAGCCAAACAGGGAGGATGAGGAGCGGGAAGGAAGGCGGTGGGATTGGGAGGAAAGCCAGGATGCCAGGACAGTCAGACACAGAAAGCATCCTCAGTTGAAGAAAAACACAAGAACAGGATGTTTTTTTTCTCCTTTCCAACAAGCGCTCTTTGCATAATGTCTCGAGAAGCTTCGGTAAGGCTCCTTGTTACTGAAGGTACCAGCCCTTTAAGAGAGGGAAGCAGCTGAAGCACGGTTTGTTGGCGATGGCGATGATGGAGGTGGAGGTGGTATGGGTTGTTGACACACACTCACACACACACAAAGCTCAGCACGCTATCCACACGGGTGCAAAGGGGGACGAGGCAGGCTGTCAGTGAGTGAGGAAACAAATAACAGAAGAGTAACAGACAGACAGACTGTCAAATAAGAAGTCTTTTGTCCTCCCACAATTCATTGTCTTCACTTTTGGGAGATGAGGCATTGTAAAAACACCTGCAGTGAATAAATCACACAAATAGTGACAAGCTGTCATGACAAACTTGTTTCCTCTCAACACTGTAATCATATGTTTCATCAAACCAACAGTAATGTACTCCGGACTAATCTAGTCTACTGCCAGGACAGCGACCACTTACAAGACTAGTACCATCTAACTCAACTTCTCACTTACTGGCCAACTGGACTGGCATGTCCTCCTCTGTCGGAGAGGAGAGACCACCCAGGTCCTCCCATCAGGAAACTGACAACAACAGGGGTGTGTGGTAGGGGGACAAACACAAAGAGATATGAGACGTTGAAGTAAGGTAGAGAGGGACAGAGGAGAGAGGAAATGTAAAAACACTATGAAAAAAAAAGAAGCATGCTGAGGTGAAAATGGAAAAGATTGTTCTGCGTGTGACCCAGCAGAGATACGCTGGATGAGTCAGTGGTGACAGATAGATTCACACGTCTGGCAGCAACTCTGGTTTCATCCCACACAACACACTACTATCTCACCACTTTCATTACAGCTCATGAGGACAATCACAAGACTGAGAAAAAGAAGAGAAATAGGGAGGGCGTGGAAAGGGTAGAGATAGAACGAGAACTGAAGAAAAGAGATTCAGGACTAGACAGAACCGGGGGGAGGTGAGAATTATTTAAGAGTAGGGGTAACATGGGCGAACAGGGGAGAGGAGGAGGATGGAGGTGAAGAAGTGAAGATGAGGGAGAGCAGACAAAAGAAGAAAAACAATCAGATGTGGAGGAGGACAGGGGTGAAGGAGAGCAGAGCGGGAATCATGAAAAGTGAATGTGGAGACTGTTGATAGTGGCTGAATAATTTAGTCACGAGCCACTCTGAGGAACACACACACACACACACACACACACACACACACACACACACACACACACACACTCCCTCTGTGTCTCGAGTAATCACTCCAATCTCACAGCTAAATGATGTGCTGTGTTTTCCCCGAGGAGCTGCATGATCATAAATGCTGCCCCCTCTTGTATTAAAATTCAAACACATTCCCTGCCGCTTCCGTGTGCAGTTTAAAAGCTTTGACATCAGTGGATGCCCCCACAGAGATTTATTCTTATTTTCTCTCGTAAAAACTCAAGACAGCAAACCCTAGTGTGCTTGTAACTGGTCAGTGTAAACATAAGCAAACCAAACCTAATGATAAAATAAAGCCAATCTGCTCAAATGTGTAGAACGTCAAGTTAAGACATGTTAATCAAAATGCAAATCAACTCAGACTTCAGTCAGTTTTTTGCAGCACTTGTGCAATTAGCTTTTTGCGCTAGCTCTCTCTCACAATCATAATAGCAATTACATAAACAATAGATTTTTGCCATAGAAAAATACTATGTTTGAAAGTGCTTCGTTTAGTTGAAACTACTCCAACTCCTGAAGGATATGAGAAACAAGCAGAGTGGCGATATAGGGGCAATAACAATGACGTGATCCAGTTCTTGCTTTTTTTGTATGAATGTGTGGACCAGAACCTGAAGCATTCATCAATGGAAAAAGCAGGTTGAGAAACCTGAGTTGTGTGGGATGTCAAGAGGGGAGAAGTGATGATGATGATGATGGGAATAGCAGAAACAGACAGGGAGTGAAGCTGAGTGAAGCGATAGAAATTCTAACAGTTTCCATGTACCTTATTCCACACAAAAGATCTGTTGAGCTTTCATACTTCAGTTCGGATCTGTGGCAGCGTGTTAACAGCTGATGAAACAACTTACTTTCACTTGGCCTCGCCCTAGAAGCCATTTGTGACTGCACCGCCTGCAGCGTGTTTCTGTGTAGTTACACTTCAGGATGTGCACAGTGTTGCTTCACCTCATGCAGCGCTACAGACCCCCTGCTGCTGTGTACAGAGAGCGTGCCTCTGCCTTTTGAAGCATGAACTGGGCATCAGCCAGAGCCGGTCAGAGGAGAGGGCTGTTAAATAACTGAGGGAGCTCGTTGACTAACCTGTTGGCCATTAGGATTTCTCATGCCACATTAGAGGGTGTTTGATTCCTGATAGGAGACACCCAGCAGGAGCTCGGTCAGGTGGGAACATTTCTATCTGTAACTGTGATCATTGGCTCCACTCTCCGTCCTCCACCTGACACTCATACATTCATTTATAGCTGAGCTTTTGGGCACATTTAGACCTTCCAACACAACTTAATCTGATGATAGCCAGTTGCTCTTCGTAGGACAATACTGTAGACTGAACACAAACTGTGAAAGCTTCAGTTGTTATTCACATAACATGAGCTGCTGAGTGTGACCATCATATTAGACAGGAACTACTGCAAAGTGATGTTGACATGCTGTTCACTCTGCAAACACTCCAAACCAGAGTGCGCACTGCAATACACTGTGTTTAAAGAAACAGTTCGACATTTTGGGAAATGCTGAGAGTTAGATGAGAAGATTGATACCGCTCTCATGTCTGTCTCTTAGCTTAGCTTAGCATAAAGACTGGAATGAATGTCGAAGTATTCCTTCAACTGAATGCACCACACACTGCAAGCAATAATCACACACGCTCTTATTCCCATACCAGCCTGAGCCGCTACTTCCTGTCTGTGGTCCATCTGTCAACGCCTCTGTAGGAGTGCATCATATAGCTCAGTCCTTCGCTTTATGGTCAGATTGTTTATCACAAATATATCTCATATTAGTCAATACACATTAAGGCTGATTAAATATTAAAAACCATTTGATGGCTAAATAAAAATGTCAAACTCAAACAGATGAGAAGTGATGGGAGCTAGTCCTAGTCATGTGCTTACTTTCGTCTTCTAAAAGAATCTTTAAATATTAATTAATGTGTACATATCTGTGTGTGTGTGGAGGGTTTTACTTACAAAGTAGATATCTGTGATTGGCACGTCATCATCATCATCGACTGAAGCCTGACTGGCACACCCTGAGCCGGAAACCTGGCTGGCCCTGTCTGCCTCCACCACCATGCTGGGACTGGAGGGGGCTTCCTTGGCTGCCCCGGGAGAAGAGGGAGCAGCCGGGGCAGACGAGGAGGAGGAGGCTGCTTCAGGTGCTGACGAAGAGCTGGAAGGTGCTGCTGCAGTGGCATCTGGAGCCTCTGCGCCAGCTACTTCCTGAACCTCACTGTGGGAAGGCGGAAATGGGATTATTAGAGAGTTAGTGTAGACCCGGGCTTTTCAAAGCCTCAGACAACTGAGAAAACTGCGCCTCCCCAATAATGCTTTGGTAGTAAACAGGAGGTGTAATATTGCCATGGATTTAGTTACGCTGTGGGCTGTTTACATTTTGGCACCATCAAAAGTATGCCGAATTAGCTATTAGCAGTTCCTGTTTGCAATTTACCCATACGTGTACCGACAACAACAAGTGGATTACTTTGACACTGAAGAAAACTTATGACGCTGATTCTCAGGCAAGTTCTGCAGTTATAAGGAGCGATTTCTAAGCGGATTTATGGACGTTTACTCACCATGAACCTCTGAGATAATGATATCCCCAGAAAGTGAAAGTCACACTCAATCTAAAATATGTCTATCATTTTGCCTCAGTTTGAAAATAAATATTTTACATAATTTTTCAAGTAATGTTATTATACAAGTCATTATTAGTTAGTTTAAGGGCAAAATAAACAACCTGGTAACCCACACACAGCAGTTGCCAACATTAAGAGCCACTGATTGGGTCACTTGCCATAAGCCACTTTCCTGCAGCAGGGTGGAGGAACAGGACCAAGCTATTAGAGAAAACTGGCTCAGGCTAAAATTCAACAGCTGTGTGTGTGGGTGTTTAGCTGCTTAAGCTCTAAGATTTGCCAGCTGGCTGTGCGCTGCCACAATCCTTTATTGTTCCTGGCCAGATCATCAACTATTAGGAAGGATTTGGGCGCATCCGCATTGCCTTCTCAGCTTCTGTGTTTGAGCTTAGCTCCACCAGAGGAAAAACACAGCAGTTGGCCACACAGGCATCTCTAAGAGAGAACTGACTGGCTGAATAAATGAAGGGAACAGGATGCACAAAGTCTCTCTTTCACCCCATTTCTCACTTAATTTCCATACATCTTTTCAGTCAGATGGTTAATTCAGTCGCCTGTCGCTGTCTCAGCTGCTCTCACCAACCCCCTCTCTCCTCCCCGCCAGCTCCTTCCAGACCCCCAGGCCATATGTCTAGCCACTGCCTTCTCAGCATCAGACCCAATTAGTCAGTTGGTTTCCCTCAACATTTACACCCTGATCCTCACTGCTAGCCCCAGTGTAAATCTGAGCGCCCCTGCCATGTTCCCATCAGCTCTGTTTGGATTTATTTTCTGTCATGTAAGTTGTTTCTGTATGAGATGTTGATGCTGCTGTTTTCTTTTCTGATGCAGTTTCACTTTTTAAATAGAGCTAAAATGCCAAACCAACAAACTTTAATTAAAAACCAGGTTGGAATATGCAAAGTGTCAGGTCATCCCGGCTTTATGGGAGTAGCCCCAGGCCTGCAGGCTGTCTGCCCCACTGCCCTACTTCTACTTGCTGGTTCCCCCATGTCAGGGCTCCTTCGGCACCGCAGTGTCACCCCCACCCCAACAAATTTACATGCATGTGCGTACTCTCTCATAACCTGATTACTTTACAGGAGATGCCTTCTCCACACAGCGCCTGCAGCATTTATAACAGGGGACCCCAGTCCTATAAACAAAGGGTCGAGCTGCTTTATCTGTGCTATGTTAGAAACTGTGTGTGTGTGTGTGTATGTGTGTGAGAGACAGGGGAGGTGTGTTAATCTAACAGCTGGCTGAGCCCAGGTGAGACATGGGTGGCAGGTTATTTATAGAGCGACGTCAAACTGAGTCATATTGATGATTGGGGTCATGAAGGACTCATTACAGCTCTAAAGCTTATCTTTCCTGTATCAGGGTCACATGTACACTGAGCGCATATGACAGAGCTGACTCTTTTTGTCAGACGTGTGTGTGTCATGGTTATATTTATGGTCTTTTTGGTGTATATGGACACATATTTAACATTACAGAGAGTTGCTGTGATTAAAGGTGTGCTAAACATGGCAACATAATGCAAGAAAGACAAAGAGACAGATCAAGCCAAGTAATATTGGTTAATTTGGACTTCTGCCATGTCATGAAGGATCTTTTACTACCACCCTGACCTAAAGATCAAAATCAATGCAGCTGAACCACAGATTCTTTTTTATTTAATGCATTCTTTCTCATTGTCAAAACCTGGTTCCTACATTACCCATAATACTAGTATTATGTGTGTAATGTGTGTAATGTGTGTAATGTGTGTTAAACTAGTAGTGAGTGATGTCGCCCCGAGCCGCTAGCTGCGACAGAGGTCTGGTGAGCTCACTTCTTTCTAACTCCACATCCCCACAATTGTTTTTAAATTTCAAACTTGTAGGCTTCAGACAACTTCTCGGAGCTCCCTCTGGGGCCACAAAAGGCTTTATGCACCTTTTGTTTTCTTGCACTAGTTAATGTTTAAGAAGCAGCTCTAGGATTTGACTTCAGACAGCATTGTCTCTTCAGTCTGTTGAGTTAATGGGAAGACTAATTCAAATTCATTGATTAAAACTCACATGTAGAGAATTACAGAAATGACATTTGTGAACTTATTTGTTTTATTTTGGCAAACATTACCTTAACACTAATGGAGTGATCTAGCATCAGATCTTCAGTAAGTGCATTTATCTCCCTTATGTCTTATTTGTCTTAATTATTAGATTACATGGCATGTTTTGATGCACTGTAAGATCTAGAATTATTTCGCATTACATCTGCACATCTAACTGAGTGTGCCATTGTGTTGTTGATGTACCTGGTTTCAGGTGAAGGCTGCGGAACAGAGATCGTGGGCTCACTGTCGTGTCTCTTCAACTCCACCTCCACTGTGATGGTTTGCTGGTCCTCCTCACGCACACGCAGCTCCTCCTGGGTCCTGAACACAAACAACCACACATAAAATCACATGCAGGGAGGAAATGAAACACGTGTGAAAAACAAACACAGCCACATCTTAGCAACAGGAAGAATGGGCCTACTCATAAACACGTCTTCTCCTCTACCCACCCACCACACCCAGAAATGTCTAATGCTGTGAAAACGTAAAGCTCAAAAACAGCTCAGCTCCTGTTTAAAAAGGGTTATGATGTGAAAGTAGCATTCATGCTCCCGACTCACCTCCCGTCATGGGTAAGAGACTGGGTGTGTCTCCTGGAGACAGAAGACAGAGTGTCAGTACAAGCTGTATATGAGAACTGCAGCAGCTAGCTAACATGTTGCTCTTACAAAGTTCACACGAGTAACTACTGACGCCATAATGGCAATGATCTCTGTTTAAGTAAGGATTTTTAGTAAAACTAATTACATATTATTGTAGAAACAACACAAAATGCTGCTAGAACTTTTCAGATAAATTTGAGTGAACACAGAAAAAGCAAAGAAAACATTTCATTTCAGCCCGACAAATCTCTTTGTCAATATGTTGTATTTTATACTAAACAAATTAACATCAATATCTTTTTCACATAGATCCAGTGAATGCATTTATCTCTGTTGGCCACAATGATATGAAATACACGTTACGCTATTACGTAGCGGTCTCACTTTGTAATGAATGACTCCAGTTTCTTTAAGTATGTATGTGTGTGAGTGTGCGTGTATTGGCACCTGTATCGGGGGTGCTCGGCACAGTCAGAGGGGGACCTCTCTGGGATGGACAGAGAGGTGGTGGAAGAGAGAGTGGTGGCGATTGACGCTGTGGTGGCTTCTTCAAACGATGGAGGAGTACATGGAAGAAGATCTGGTCGCCCTGGAGGAGAGAGAGAGAGAGAGAGAGAGAGAGACTATTATTTATCTTTGAGAGTTGGTACCTGTTAATTCTTATTCTTCTTATTCTTCTTCTTCTTATTTCACTTCATGAAGTGCTGTTCTGCCTGTGTAGCCTTTTGTTTCCCATAGCAACTAAATTCTGATCAAATCTGCATCTGTTAGTGGCCTCTGTTCCTATTATCTGTGTCTGGTTATCTTGGGTATGCAACTCTGTATGCAGGTGTTGTTTACCCTCATCCTCCAGCGTCGGGAAGCTGCGAGCTCCTCTCAGGTCGTAGATGTTCTCGTCTCTCTCAGAGGGCAGCTGGCTGGCTGACCAGGCTGCACCGGGACCAGCACACTTAGGCACAGACAACGACACACGACCCTTCTTGGATGGAGATGACTTCAGAGCTGCGGCACAATGAACATCAACTCATTAAATAAGTTGGGAAAACATGGACGCCTGATATAGTATATTGTGCAGTCAGAATAAAAGACTAAGCCTACTATTACCATATTATTAATATACCTTTTTATCCAACAACCCCTTCTCTAGTGGTTGTTAGTTGTTGTTTGAATTGTTTCGTTTTTCTTTTTCTCACTTTGAGTTTTTTTTTTCTGATTTACAGTCTGATGTTACCTTTCAAAATAAAAATTGCAAATCATCAATCAAAGTTTTAAGATTCAAACAGCCCACACAAATCATAACAAATCTAAACATAAGACTGGTGACATCTATCAGTGCATATATCAGCGTATGGATTCAACCTGTTAATTCATGGAAATGTATCCCTGAATGGTTACGTACTTCACAGGGTCTCTGGATTATGAGGCAGCAATATAATAAGAAATTAAATTCTGAGTTGAGGTAAAAACTAAAAGGTTGAAAATGATTTCCCTCCTGCACTGTTACAGATAGTTATTTCTTTGTGTGAAAATCCTTGGAAAGTTACAAAAAAGAAAACTGCAAAAGGATCAAATTGAACCCTCACATGACATGAAGCAGCACCTAATAAGGCAGTTAGCTACTGCATCTGATTTTCCTGTCAAGGCTCGGCAGTAAAAGAGACAAAAGCCGGCGTGGCTCTTCCCACGCAGCCCCGTTTGACTATGTAAGGCAGTGTAAAGTGAACTCACAGGAGCTCTTCTTGAAAACCATGCTGCTCATGAACTTGAAGAACCTGTCGGCGTAGAAGCCTGGCCGGTGGACTGATACAGTGTCCTGAGGGAGAGACGGAGAGATTAATGAGACAAACAGTGCATGAATAAAATGATCAAACCGGCGCTTACAGTAGATTAAACTGTCTATTAGTCCCTTCAGTGTCCCATTTCAGTAATTCTTCTTCTCTGGGTCAGACCATCAGACAGAACACATACACAAAAAGACAAACGACAGACAGAAACACAGTCAGACAAGGCTACAGACACGTCTCTTCATTATTTATGTTGCAGCAGACTGAGATCACTCTGCCAGCAGACTGACAGATGACACTTGGTGTTTGGTTTAGACTGAAGGAGGGAGGGAGGGAGGGATGGAGGAGACTGAAGATGCGAAGGGACGGCAGCTCGGTTATTATTAGCTTTTTGCATCGCTGGACTTCACCATGAGTAACATCTTGCATGAGGCATTCATCTAACCGAGGCAACTGTATGTAACAAAGAGAGAGGGAGGAGTACCCACTATTATCAGCAACAGTGACGCACAGGAGGATGTTACGGGGCTGCTTGCTCTCCCACATATATCTTGTGTATGAGTGTGTTTCAGAGTGGGAGAGTGGAGTGAGTAAGGAGGAGGTGGGGGAGAGATTGATAGGATAGGAGAGTGGATGAAGAGTGAGATGTGAGATCTGGAGGCACTCATACCATCCCAGACCGTAAGCAGTATATTGTCTGACCAAAATAATACATCTACAAAAAGTCACATTTATGAGCAAATCTTACATAAAATGGAGCACATAATACATTTTTTCTATCATCCTTGTGCTTATGCTACCAAGAGGCATTCTGAAATGGTTTGCAAGCTTTAGCTCCATTTCTACAACAAAGACTGTGACCCTGAAATAGTGATATCAGGCGTGGCAGCACATAATATAAACGGTTGTATGCCGGCTGGTATGAGCAGCCAATCTTCATGGCTCAGGTCTTGTTTGTTTGTCATATAAATATGCACACTATTAATTATAGTAGTGGTAATTATAGCGTGCAACTACTTCAGGTTCACACAACACTGAGTCTCTCTTTGTTCCTCTCACTTCAATAAAGGCTGACTGTTCATAAAGGTGATTCAATACGAGCAAAACTTAGTAATGGTGACAATGACAGAAGACAACGAGAATGAACTTGCAGCTATACTAAAATATTTGCTCAATAAAAGACAACTGTGGAGGCATTTCATTTAGATTTAGAGTAATCCGTAGCCCTGCTTAAAGCTGACTTCTAATAAGCTTAAAAACACAAACACACAGACATTGATGTGTATAGGTAGACCTGCCTGTTGTTTTTCAATAACTGTGTTGAGTACAGGGAGTGCAGAGCTACTAGGCCAGGAGGATATTAAACAGTTATATTCACAGTTTTTGCTGTACAGGTTGAAAGAGAGTGACATGCACAAGCCGACAGAAAATACACAGAGACAGATTGTTCCTCAAAACAATGAAGTCTGCCAAACTTGAAGCTAATAAAAGTCCTCACAGACACAAAGATCCAAAAACAAAAAACACATTGAGGCTATCGTTTATAAGTTCTGGTACGCGCTAAATTGTCATAAGAGAGGACCAGACTGTATGTAAACACAACCAGCAACATGTCTGGATAATGTGAAAATACAACACAAGATGGAGAGTTAAGACAAACCATTTTATAGTTTTTTGTTACCCAATTAGAAAAGAGTCAGTGTGTATGTATATATATATATATGTATTGAGTATGACCTCCTGTGTGTGTGTGTGTGTGTGTGTGTGTGTGTGTGTGTGAGAGTGAGTGTGTGTATACTGTCCTTGTATACACTGGCTGTGTCTCTATGTAAAAAGCTATTAAAAACTCACCCCATCATGAACCAAAGCCTTCCACGTGTGCTCCAGTTTCTTGATTAGCCTGTGGAAACACAGAGAAGCACAGTGATGTTAAACAGGTCTTATATATTAGAGTCACAGGCAAATGAATATAAGCAACACGCCTGTAGGCTGAGGACCTTAAATGTGCTGTCTGAAGTGATTCAGTTGTTTCAGTGTATGAGTAAACAGTGTGTACATGTAGTTATTTGACTTCCATCTCCAGCCAGCGTCAGACTGAGATATGTAGCTGATGACCTGTGGTGACCACATGTAACCACATGAGTCCTGTGATGATCACCTGTAGGACTGCAGGATGTCGATGATTCCGATGTAGAGAAGAAGTCGCTCCCCTTTTCCATTCACAGCGGGGATACCCCCCATCCTAAAAGGAAGAAGCAAAATAGTTTTTTTTGGCGTTTTTAAGCATTATTTTGAATCACAAAATCCCATTGTTCAATACAACACTTTTTATCTAACGCTTAATACCATCAATATATATTGAAAGTCTATATAAGTCCCAGTTTGATGGCTATATATATATTTGGTGAGCTGTTGTTTCTACCAGCAATCTAACTTGTGAGAATCTTTATTTTAACAAAAACGTACAAAGAGAATTAAGTAGTTTTTATTTGTAGTCATTCAGACTACGACACTAATTAATTCATCATCATCTAATCTTGCAACTTCCTTCACTCGTGCCACAGTCTTAATTTCATAGCTGGCAGATTTGGCCTGCCACGACACTACTGACTGTTAAATAACATCACATTTTAAATCTCCTCTTAAGTTTTTTTAAAAGCTTTTTAGACCAGACAAGGCAAAATGTTCTGAAAAATGTTTGGCCCCCATTGGCGCTGTAAACTGCAGGTGTTCAGACTATAAACAGGTACATGGGAGTTGCAGTTTAAATCTAAGTACTAAAAACAGTTGAAGTGTCAATTAAAGTTGAAACACTAAAAGGGTTTGAAGTGTAAGTTGAAGTTGAAGCACTGAAAGTGTCAGATGAAGTGTAAGCAAAGTGTGGGGAATTGTTTAACAGGAAGAGTTTGAAGAAGCTTTTTTTGAGAAAAGTTGAAGAGATGAAGAGGGAGAGTGAAGTGTAAGCACTGAAAGCAGTTGTAAGGGATGAAAGCAACTGAGTAAGTGCTAATAAATAAGAGTTTATTATAGTTAATTTATATTCAATGTTAGTGCAAGTCTGAGACATGCACGCTCCCTTTTTTAAGTGCCGGCAGTCACGTTTATCTCCCAGCTCCTTTGCAGACAGCCTCTCGTTTCTCGGGCTAAACTCACGTGTCGTCAGTGTCGATGGACCCTCCGCAGGCGGCTCCTCCCTGGATGGACTCCATGGCTGTGGAGTACAGGGCCTTCTGCTGGGCCACGGGCCTCTTCTCATCGCTGCCGCCCTGGGAGCCCTCCATCTGCCTCTCCCTCTCTGCCTGGTCCATGTTGTGAACCCCGAGCAGCAGACTGTAGTCCATGATCTTAAAGCTTTCTAGCACCTGAGCAAAGGACACATACAGACAGGTGTAAGTGTGCAGTGATTGACAGACACGTGATGAATAAATCTGGGGGAAAGCTTTTATCCAGAGTGCGTAACAGTGTCAGCGCCAGAGGGAATGAGAGCTGTAACGCTGGGGATGTTAATGCTACACAGAAGACACTGAGCTACACAGCGATGAGCAAGCATGCAGATAGCCAGTGTGTGCACATATATTCCCAAGTACATGTGCTATAAAAGTAAATGTGAGGTGGTGATTTACAAGACAAGGGCAGGCCTGCTACCAGACCAGCCACCTTGTTAAACCTCTTGCTCTAATTTATAGTGAGGGGGATCCTGGGAATGCCAAACACTCTCATAAATAGCTTTTTCTTTCCCTGCCTTCTTCACTCTCGCCTTCCTCCGTCCATGATCCTCTATTATTAATCAGGGCACCATAAGTATCCTGGTTTTCCCAACTCTTATCCATTTCCTTTTGTGAACTTTCTACTCTGTGTCTTTATCTACCTCTTTCCCTTTGGGACGCTGCATTATGGCATCACTTTATCCTTCCTTCTCCGCTTCCTCTAATCCTTCCCTCTAACCATTACTGTCCCCTTCTCTCTCTCTCTCTCTCTCTCTCTCTGGAGGATCTCTCTGGAGACTCTTGATCCGGGTGTTATGTGGATCCCCCTTCAGAATCAGAAAACCACCCTCACCAGCTTGTTTTCCCTCCTTCCTGCCATCTCTCTCGCCTGTCTATCTCAACATAAAACAGCAGCTGGAATGTATCCAACTCACCAGGCAGTCTCTCTGTAGGGTCTTGACCAGCGCGTTGTAAGTGTCCTGGTCTAACATCAGTCCGTCCTGCAGGTCTTGCATGAAGTCCAGGTCTTTGAAAGTGGGCCTGGCCTTCTCTCTTTCCTTCTTGGATGCTCGCCTCTTGTAGGTGGAGCCCTTCAGGTCGTATTTCAGATGCATTCGAACCACGCGGGGAAGGACGTTGTTCATCACCACCACGCGGATGTTTTTCCCGCCCGACTGGACGCAGTAGAGGCCGAAAAACTTGGGCAGCAAAGTGCGAGGGTTCTGATTCAAGTTCTGGAGAAGAGTGCATGAGAGAGGGAGAAAGGTTAGGTATCTTTAAGGAATGAAGAGCAACAGTAATGACTAAAACAAAGGTGAAACACTATTCAGAAGGCAGCTAATTTACATAAAAATGTTCTGCTTATCCAAATGCAATAACAACATCTACTTAAACATATTTTAGATATAGTACTTTAACAATTACTTCAATCCATTTTCTACATGATTCTGCCTTTACTCAATACAAGACTCTCCCCTCAATCAACAATCTGTGTTGAATATTTCAGTAGTCAATCCAAACAAATGAGGTTAGTCGGACTGGGTGCTCAGTTAAAAACCTGCTTTGACCTTGGGACCTGGGCCAGCTCAGTTCCATTAGAGAAATGAGAAGGAAGAGAAAGAGAGGGAGAGAGCTAGTTGTGGTCCATATAGCGATAACACACAGAAATGACTTCAAGAGGAGAAAGAAAGAGGACAGACAGAGGAGAGATGAAGGATGAATGCGGGAGTGTGGCTAAAAGGCTCAGCACTCTGTAAATGACCTTCAGATGAGAGAAACTGGTAGAGCGAGCAGCAAAATGATGGAGAGAGATTGCAGAGAGAGAGAGAGAAAGAGCATCCTCTGCCCTCAGCCACACACGACCCTTCTGTCAATGTTAAGAGGGCAGAGCGGTGACGAGCCAACAACACAGACACGTGAGGGAGAGGAGGGAGAGGAGAGGGAAATGTGAGCATGAAAGAAAAGCTGGAGAAAGAGTGGGATTAAAACGTGGGGCAGAGCGAGAGATAAAGGAGAATAAATTACGCTGAGAGTGTCGCAGCAGGGAGAGTGATAAGACATTAAAAACGTGAGAGAGGATGGAAAGACGAGGCATATAATAGAAGAGGAAGGGAGAAAAGTGGCAGCAGTGGAGTCGGTTACATCACTGTGATCTGTATGCTGCCCAGAGCCAGACTCCTCAGCCAGCCCACTACCATCAGCCAGTCAGCTGTGGAAGACATGTGGAGCTCCACCAATGACTGCCTGCATGTTGTCTGTTATGTTATGCTACAAATACAGATGAGCTTGCACGACTACACGCACTGTGCTTTCCTGTTTTTATTCTGTTCTTCGCATCTTTAAGTTGATGCTTTTTTTTTTTTGAGCCTATAAAATTGCATCCATCTTTATTATGTTTTGTGTGGTTTTTACTTTGCGTTCATCTTGACATGGGTTTAATTTGTCTGTCTTTCTCTGCTATTCTGTCTCTTTTCTTCCGTCCACCTGCTCTGGCATTGGGCTACAGCCATCCTACGTGATCCTGAATCTCTCTACCTTCATTAAACCTCTTTCTTGGACCAATTATAACTGCAAAAAATGCTTCAGAGCACCCCCAAAAACGAGGGAAAAAGTCACAGTAAATGTTCTGGGCCTTTAACGTCCCTAAATGATTAAATGAATTCCTACAGTGGTCTTTGGCCACGGCTGTCGGCACATGAATAAACACAAGGCTGGAGGCCGTGAACCTTAAAGAGGCTGTGATGGTAGCATGGACATACATGGAGCTGTTGTTGGTTGAGTCTCTTATGAAACTTCATGGCCAGAGGTTTCAGTCGGAGATCATAGAGCTGTTATGCTTTATACGAACAGGATGTCACAAGGAGAGATTTCCAGGGTCTTATATAAACCTGGGATCTAAAAATGTGACTCAAAATAAGGATATCAGGGAGGTCGCCACTCAAATGAAAGTGTGAGGGATGCATGTGTGCAGTACATGAACACTGACAGGTTTCTCCACCTTTTGTACAGTCTGTATGAATCTGTGTCTTCACTATATGTGCATGTGCCTTGATAACTGGATAGAAGACAGGCTTATTGTTTTGTTTGAGTGCGTATATTTGTATGCATGAGCAATATTTATTCACTATGCATTTCCCTGCATGTGTGATGCCTACCGTGAAGAGGAAAAAGGGGAAACTACTGAACCTGAAAGCAGCTGAAATGCGGTGACACACACACTTTGCTTACCATGTAGTATCCAGGCAGCAGTTTCTGTAAGAATTCAGCCTCCTTGTGCATCACGGTCTTGATGATGAACTCGTCGTCCCTTGTAAGATAGAAGACCGAGCCACTCGCGCCAGGATTGGACAGCTCGATCAGAGGCTCATTACATAGGGAGTACTGCAGGTACGCACAGAGACGTACAAACACACACACACACACACACACACACACACACAGGAACAGAGAAATACTGATCAAAACATTGAAAACCTTAAACAAATTGACAGTTTTTGTGGATTGGCCCACGTTCTTTAAGCATAACACTTATACAGAAGCCAATATTCTGTAATGTCTGTCTGTCAATAATAACTCAGACACCGTGAAAAAGAAATTGCCATGTGAACAGATCTGATAACCTTAACTAAAATAAAGTTAGGATTAGATAAACATAGTCAAATTCTATTAATATCAAGTCCTTAATCAAACTATGACTATCAGAGTAAATTCAGTTTGCATCACATGCCAAAGATGTTCCCTCAGGCAGGAACACCACTCTCTCAAGTACTGACTATTCACGTTTTTTTCCAGGACAACTGGATTCTCTACCCTCTAAATCTTGTGTAAAAAGAACAGCTAAAAAAACAGGCAACAGAAGAAAGCAACAAGGGTATACTATGGTAACAATGTGATAGAAAGAGGGTTAATGTGGCTCTCCTATAAAGAAAATAAACCAGAATATAAATCACGTAGTTCTCCAAGCAATCCACGTAAAGAGCTTAATCCAAGTATTGCATTATGTAGAATAACATCAATATTTTAGATTATTGCAGTCAATGTAAATATAGCAAGGGATAGAGGACTTTTCATCTCCTTGATAAAACTCTCATAACTCCCTTTTGACAACACATTAATGGAGTACTTAATCGATTTAGGACTGTACTCCCTTCACAGTGTTGGACTCACAAGACTAAAAAAAAACATGTTATTCCACACATTCTTCTTCCTTGTGTAAAATCTGTGGAGTTCGCCTTCAACTAAGCATGATAACCTGACGACAGCCTGCATGGAACAAAACATATGAATTAGGAGTTCCCACACACATAAATACACATTATGGAAGAATTATGAGAAGAAATGATAATATGAAGTAGATAAAGCTTGTGAGTGCAAGAGAAACAAAGAGTGAGGAAGAAGTACAGTACATGCTGTAGTAGAACAGAGGTAGCTAATATAGACTGGATGCATTTAGATGTCAGATAATGACGGCTTTTAAATTTTAGCTTTGCTAATCATCACATCAGACTCCTGCTGATGTGATGATTCCTCCTGCTGATGGCATTCTCTCCCATCACTCAGCTGCTTAAAAGCAAGTAATGACAGACATAATTTTTGAAAAAGGTGAAGCTGCCCCCCACCTACCTTCTGCTAATGGCTCACTTTTCAAACATGACATTTAATTTAATCTTTTTTTCACATGAACACACAGCTGCACAGGGTTAGAGGGAAAATGTTGAAATGATACAGCTGACTGGGAATGGCAACATGCACACAGAGGCACGTAAAATTATCTTCACACCGAGACGGTTAATCTAACAGACAGGAAAATCGTTTTGTAGATAAAGTTATTTTCATACAATTTATACATGAATGTAATGCATGTATAGTTTCAGATTTGTCTCGTTTGTTGCTTTTTGTGCTCTCACAGGGCGATGATCTAGTCTTGTTACTCTGCGTGCTTGGCAGTAGAGTACAAGCTAAATGCGTCAAAGCTCTTATAAAGATGCACCCCTCATTAAGACCTCTATGGAAATCTTTTAAAGGTGGACTAATCTGTTATGGAAAGGTGTGGAAAAACTTAGCTATTCTACTACTATGAATATAATGTGACACAACACTGAGATATTATTTTTCAATTTTCTACCTCCACAAGGGGTCTAGATTTAGGTTCAGGCAGAGACCAGTGTCCCTGGATCTGAAATATATATGCAGGGTCTCATGTCACTTCCTGGGTCTCAAGTCCTTTAATTAAAGATGCTCTCTATCAATTAGGCCAATTAGATTTAATTAGAGCACCCCGTCCCCCGAAGATTGAGTACTTCTAAAGTTAGTAATGTTAGTTCGTTTACATGGATGTAGCAAGATACAGAAAGACAGAAGAAAGTGTGTGAACTTTAGTTTCTGATTCTGAGATTCTATTTCTTAATAAACAACGTCATACATATAACTTAAAATGTTAAAACTGAGTCTGGTAGCAAGTTGGTGATACCACTTAAGTCCCCAGATAACTTGTGGACAGATGACACGGCAGAAACAAGGCAGGATGTGGTGTTTCCACGTGGTTGGAACACGCAGAAACACTGACGAAGCACTGTATGTATATTCTGCCAGACTGCTCAGGGCAGAGCAGTGAATCATGCAGCCTCCAGGTCCTCCACACTGATGAGGGGTGACAAGCCGCAGACCTCCTCCCCTCTGCCCTCGCTTATGCCGTTTCATGGCTTCTCGTCCTCCTTCTTCCCCTCTCACCTCCCCGTTTGTCATCCATAGTTCTCTTCTTTATTAATTCCTTTGTTTTTACATGCCTCTTCTTTCACTTTGTAGCACACAAGTCTAATCTGAAGATTTCCTGGAGACTGTTTAGCATCCATGTGGTAAGAGTTAAAATTTAATTAATTTAAGGACACAGACGATACAGCAAGTAAAATCTTACCAGGTAGTCATCCGGCCTGATGCCAAACAGTTCTCTGAAGTAGCGGAAGGCCACAGGGGCGTATGTTTTAAAGCGGAAGTCTGGGAAATGGTGGGCTGGAGTGAGGTTGCTGCCTTCACTAAAATACAGAAAAATATCAGAGCACATAAGACAGTAATCAAATTCATTTTTCTCAAGTGAACATCAAACAGGCAGGTTAAGAACAACCAGTCAATATACAAGTATACAGTTTTTTATGTGTTTGGTTGCAGTAGAGACCTGGGGAAGAAGATGCTCTCCACCACGTAGAAGTCCTGCATCAACACGTCTCTCTCAGGCTTGGAGCTCAGGTTGCCCACTGTGTAACCGATGCCCAGCTGGATGGCACCTTTCAAGGCTGAGGATGTGGTCTGTACAGAGAGGCGTGAGGGAGGCAGAGGGAGATGAGTGAAATACTTGTCCCTTCTTTAACCCTCAGTCAATGAATGGTACTATTCTGAGCTGGAGCACATCATTTTAGAGAAAACATTAACATTTAATGCTTTTAAAATGCAAAAATATCCAGTATATGTTCTGTTTTTTTGTGCACTCCCATGTCTTTACATGTTTAGAACCAGAAAATACATCATGGCACAGGCATGTGCTGTCTATAGTACCTTTTTGTAAGTAGTTTCGCCGGATGCATCCACCCCTCTGTGGCCAATCTTCTTTCCCTGACCAGGCAGGCCTGAGGATGAGGGCATCTGATGAGAAAAAGAGCGAGAGAGACTTCATTATAGGGACAGGAGGATTTGCACCTGTTCATTAATTTTGATTGTTTATTATGTAGTTATGAACTGACTTGCAGTAAGCAGACCATCAAAATGCAAACTTTGGTCCATCTCTTCTAAGGATCTTTGATTAGTGGAACTTTACTTCCTTAATCAACCCAACTCAAACTGCGCATAGCATGAGGTCTGATAGCACAGTTCGTAATTTAATCTGATTTAGAAACAGTTTTAATGGTTGAAGCTGCAGTGGATATTTTCTCAAAGCCAGACATCCAACGTAAATATTTATTTTGCTGCTTTTTGGTTTAAACTGGCATTTATGTAAAATTAAATGTCCTCATGCGGACTCAAATTAAACAAACTGTGCAATACTTCTAAATGTTTGCTTCAACATACAGCAAAGTAGCTGCAGTGCCAGATGGATGGGATTTACCAAATTAGGAGGATTAAGATAATGTGAGCCAAGTTGTCGAGCAAAGACAAAGAATACTGAAGAGGGATTTACTTTGTTTGACTACACTTTCTGGTACTTTGTTGTCTGTACTGACTTTTGTGGCAGTCTTCATGCACCAAGCGAGGAATATTACGTACAGCAAATATTAAATTACCCAAATATTAATTGCCCCTAAGATCCTCAGATCAAACCTTTTTATAGGCTTCATTAGCGTTGGGCTAAAACCAAAGAACTAGTAGTTATTGATGTGGAGGATCAAAAAGGAACTAAAAAGAGAAGCGTGACAGAGCTGATGATCACAGGGACAGATGGCAGCTCACCTCTGTGATGAAGGCTTTCTTAGCAGCAGCATCTGAGAGAGAGAGAGACATACACAGCAGAGAGACAGAGATGACTGTGTTAGTCGCACTGAGACAGAGAGGCTCCATTACTGAGCATCATTAGTGCTGTGACAAAGATGAATCCCAAAGGGTCAACACAGCGGTCCAACATTATGTAATAACAGTGTCAAACACAAGTGGGGGTCTGTCAGCTGCAGGAACTGCAGGAAACAGTAACGTCAGCCGCAAGGGCACCAAGTCCTTTTCAAAGTCCTATGTACTGTGTGTGTGATTGAATGCATTTTTAGCCATGCTAGCGGCTCTAGAGATGGCAATGTTGGTCTGTCTGTTGGTTGGTCAGTCCACCACTTTGGTCCAGACTGAAATATCACAAATCTGCCATGCAGTTATATACGGACATTCGTGGTTCCCAGAGGATGAATCCTACTCACTTTTGTGATCCCTTGACTTTTCCTCTAGCGCCACCATGAGGTCCACATTTGTGGTTTTGAGTGAAATGTTTCATCAACTATTGGATGGATGCCATGAAATGTGGTACCCTTATTCATGTCCCCCTCAGGGTGAATTCTTATGACTTAAAACTCATCCAGTGCCATCAAGAGGTCTAAATTTCTGTGTGTTGAATACTTTGGTTTATGACCAAATACCTGCAAAACTGTACTTTGAAAACTTTACATTGTAAAAGCCAATCAATGTCACATTTTCTGTCAGATATAAAAGGTAAAGGGTTAAACATACATACATACATAAACATGCACAAGTCTTGACTGAAAAAAGCTCAGACACCCTTTTCCTCAAGTTTCCCTTTAAACTAAGGTGGAAAGAACAGTTCTACAAACTTTAAATCTGCTGTTTGTTGAAGTGGGAATAAACGACACACTCGCACTCTTTAGCAGATTTTACAAGGCTAATATTATCTAGAGACAAACAAATACAAACGGCACACATTACATATCGCAATCTAACTAATCTCAGAAGTACAGCAATCTTACATCTGCTATGCTGTAATAATTTTTAGTCTAATAACAGGATGCAGGCAGTAGAGAGAGGCAATCAGAGGACTGTTTTCGGCAGGAAGGCCTGAAATAGACACATAATTATAGATGTATAACACTCAGCATAATAATGGAGAGAAGGCTCAGGAGGGCAGGAAAGACAGAACACAAATTGAGCAAATGAACGAGTGGAAAGAGACAGAGAGAGGGGATGAGACAGGGCTTCAGACAGCACAAGAGTCAGGCTGATTAATTCCCTCGCTGTTATCATAACCAATATCACACTCAGACACCCAGACGGTGGAATTTATAGAGAAACTGCAGATATGTTTGCAACAGCAGCAACACAGTCTGACTGCTGGGAATTAATAAATGAAGATGCAAATATCAGTGATGAGATCAAATAATTGGCAGAAACATTGGACAGAACACAAGGTTTATCAATGTGATTACTTTCTATTATGTCTGTACGTGTGTGCATGGCAGAATACTAGTGTCTAACAAGACTCTGTACACCTGTATGGCCTACACAGTCTATAAGGAACATACACAGTCAGTCATGCTTCATCTAACTAAAGCTTGTGTATGCAAATGATGTAGTGTTAGCATTCATTAATAGTAATATTGACATTATTATTAATATATTTACTGTGTTAGGCAAAAGATAGAACCTGTGTAACTCCTTCAGCCACAATAGACCTTTTCATTGCAAACATTTTGTAATAATAATAATAACATAAATGAATTATGGCTCCGTTCCATTAAGTATCTCAATAAGCCAATCCAGTGAGCCAGCATGCATGAATGTTATTAAATACACCTGTGTCAAAATGTCTGCAGTGAAAAATGGCTTTTGTCTGATGCGACTACACCTCCTTTTTACCCTGAAACTGATATAGCTAAATGATGTACATCAAATACTAGTGTTATTAGTTACACCTGTGCTCTCTCTCATATAACATGTCAAAATGTCTGCGGTGAAAAGAGGCTTTTTTACCCCAACTATCACTGTTTTGTATCAAAGAGAAGACACAGAATGTTTACAAGTGAGCCCGTAACACATTTTGACATATATATATTATTATTGAACAACTGACACCAGGTCAACTAAGGATGACAGGAGATGACACAAGACTTTCTGGCTGTGATCTTTGGAGGCTCCAACCAGTAAAAAATGAATCAGTCTCCCCCACCGGCTGAGACAATAACAGCTAACCTATATAACCCAGTGTCACTCAGGAGTGGGATAGCATCTTCACAGCGAGAAGTGTTTGCAGCTGAATTGATAGCCTGCCTCTGTAGTCTCTGCCTCTGTGCGCCTGTCTGCCTGCCTCTCGTGGACGCCCATGTGACTGAGCCACAGAATAGCCTGTTTGCCAACCCTCCTCCTCCTCAGTGTCTCTATCTCTCGCTCCCTCTGTCACACACATTTACACTGGGATGAGCAAGCCAAAGCGTGCCAATGCAATCCCGGCAACGCTCCCTGCAAACTGGAACATCCAGGGAATAACATTTGAGGAGAAAAAAAAACCTGCTGGTGAAGGAATGTTTGCAATGCAGATAATTAAAGAGGAGGCTCTCCTGCTTTTCACCATGCTGTACTATTTATTTGTATCTGTAAGCCCAAGCATGTAGATGCTTGTGATTGGTGTGTTTCTTTCACATCTCTTCTGTCATTTCCGAATACCTGTTCCCTGAGTGTGCATGTATTTGTGTGTGTGTTTGTGTGTGCATCTCTTTCTTTCCACATGCCTGCACCTGTTAAGACAGCCCTCAGAGTGTGTATGCAAGCGTAGGTATGTGTAAGGTGGAGTGAGTGTGTGACTGCTAGCGTAAGGCATAGTGTGTGTGCAGTGAATAAGTCAGGCTATGTGTGTGTGTGTGTGTGTGTGTCCAAGCATGTGCTCCATCTCTCCCTGCTCGACTATGAGCGAAACACCACCGTGAAAGTCAGAAACAGACAAATTTGCACGCAGTAGAGTTAGATGGCTGATATATTGTATGAATTGTTATTACTACAATATATTTTGATGTCTTTGAAAACCAATAAAGAGCAGTACTTATTTGACCTTTATATCAAAAAAGACGTAGTAGACACAGGCCTCTGCACAAGATATTTACCAAACAAATCTACCAGACATATCTACTGTATCAGAAGCTACTCTAAACTATCTAGTCTATTCAGACAGTGCATTAATCTGCAGTCTGACTATGAGGTACAAATAGAAAGGCTTTTTGCATCCTGAAACATCAAATATCAAATCAAATCAAATATCTGAATCTTCAATCCAAAATCACGCTTTTACTGTACATTCACGTAATATATGCATGTATACATAATATAACATATAACATTCATCTACAGACATAGAGTAAAACACAGACATGAACATTGTTACTATTAACAAATAAATTACGGGAGGACAGAGACGGTCCTTGAAAGAAGAGAGTGTATGAAAGCTCGAGTAAGAGCAATGCAGAACCACGTTTCCATTTTAGCCATTTAATTTAAGTTTATGCCAAACTGAAATGTAATTATATTATGATTACAGGAAACCAATTGTGAGTGCTAATGACAAAACCATCATGCCCTACTGCTTCAACAGAGGCTAAGAGGCTTCAGAATGAGGACATGAGGTAAAATAGGTCCTCCTCCAGCAGTCTGTAGAGCTCTTCAGGGGACAGACCAACAAATAGACACATCCAAATAAATAGCTGCTAGCTGAGACTGTTGCTTAGTCGGACTGCTATGTGTTGGTTTAATGGTCCAGTCTGGTCCATTACCAGCTGGTGATAGCCATGGGAGGCGAAGTGAGACACAGACTGATCTATATCATTTGCCTACTGGCAATACACTGTTTCCTGTTTGAAACAGTGAAAGATGCACAATTGGAACTAGTAAACATTACAAAGCTCCCACGACTCGAAACAATGGATGCAGCAACATACTTTGCAAAAACAATACTAATAAACATAATTCTTGCAATAGAAGATTATTCCACTGATACAACATAAAAGCAGAGATGTAACACAATGGCGCTGAGATACATGTTGATTATTCAGATATATGGAGACATTCATGCACCAACATTACACTTAGACTTTTGCAAATTCTAATTATTTCCTCTTCCTCTTATATCTTGAAGGTTTATAACGTTACATCTTTATCATTTTATTAACGCGAGTGACAAAGACACTGTTTACACTGACTGAAATATTCAAATTCATTCCATTAAACAGAAATATTCACGTTGTCTTGTGCATCGTTTTATACACGTTTTCCAAAACTGACATATTTTGTATCTTTTGGAAACTTAACACTAGAATCTCTACTAGAATTCAAAATAAAGTTATGTGGGTTTGAATAATGTTGCAATGCTGCACAGCATATTTTTTGACTGGCTTTGTGCTTTTTGAAGGGTAAGTGTGGATTGGTAACACCTGGTTGATACCTGATCCATTTAAAAATAGTCAGTATTGATGCTAATACCAATCAGATGTATCAGATGAGTTTACTCTGCATGCATGCTTTCAGGTCACTGAATATAGTGTTCATCATGAACTTATGAAAAAAGGGATGCTCTGAAACACTAATCAATGTTACAGAGTTACATAGAGGATTAATATCGTCTTTTAATGTCAGCAATAGGTAACATCTAAACTCAGTGTTTCCGACACAACCCAGTTCATTAAAATTGCGATATAAAACAAAATGGTGTCATTAAAAGCTTTCATGTTACCTGTTATAATAACCTGTATTACATTCTATGTCCTAGGCTTTGGCAGTACACAGTACATATACAATAAATATCTGCTCTGACCTCATGTTTATATTCCCTCTCTCACACACACAGTTTTTCTCCCTCTTGTTTCCATGGTGCCTCAATTGAGGTCAACCAGCGTTTTTATGACTAAGGCACGTGTGCCTGGAATCAACAGACAGATGCTGCCTTCCACATGTTCTTTCATGCTGCTCTTAAATAGAGCATTAGCACAGCCACACAGTAGTATATAATACAACTCACCGACACACAGGCACATACAGACTACAGCTGTTAACCCACTCGTTCACATGAGCATACATGACAGTAAAAAAGGCAAAATAAAACCAGCAGCAGCCTCATATGACTTACAAAGGGGAATTAACAACAACCATCCACTGAAACAAAATGCTATCAAACACATCGTAATTACAAGTAATTACAACAATTTGTTGTAGTCAGCGCTGATGTGTCTCACTGACAGCGATGTCTGACCCAGATGGGATCAATACTGGGACTCCCCGAGGATGAGCTAAGTAAGAGGCAGTCTTTGAGATGATTGTTTGTTATCTTGGCAGAGGCTAAGTGATGATGCTCTGGCCATCGATTGGGTGTTAATTTTTCATGCCACAACAACAGCAACGAAGCAGCGCTTGCTTTATGTGTCAAACTGCATCTGACCTGACCTATAGAAAGCAGAAATCCATACATCTGTCAAAATGTTAAAGAGCAGTAAAATCAACAAGGCAGCCTGCTCAATACAAAGAGGGGTAAGATACAGTCAGCTCTTGTGTCAGTATTTTGCCTCGTGAACAGTGCTGTGGGATTGTAATATTATCTCTGACAACAGCGTGATGATGAGTGTTAGAGGAGAAACTCATCCGTTCTCTTTTGTCCAGGATGCTGCTGAAGTTCAGAAAGACAGAGCCGCCTCGAGGACCTCCTTTTTTAGAATTTGTTAATTTATGGTTAACCTCAACCTAGTTCACTTTCCACAGGAGAGTTATGTAACAGTGATGGCTGCTGTTTCGACTGAGGGAAGGCAAACTGATCCTAAATCAGTGTCATCAGGCCATACCACCCTTGAGCCCTTGAACCCTCAGTAGCCAGCGGCTTGTGTATTTTTCCATGAGCACACCAGTCAGCCAGTGTGGTCCTCGTCCTCTTGGCCACGGCCCAGAATGGAAAAGGGGAGGCTGTAAAGAGGCCTAATTGAGTACATTTAGATGCACACTAAAGTCAGTCTTCAGGATATGATGTTTACTTGGCACACACACATAAAATGATTTTATGACAACTCTCTGTTGTGTGAGCAGGCTTTATTTTCAGACACCTTAACATCTCATTTCTGTACCGTCTAACAGTTGAGAATGAAGCCACTTTGTTTTATTGCCTTAACATATTTTCACACTGTCTGCTGGACAAGAATTGTCTCTTCTTGTCATCAGTAATGGAAAAGCAACACGTGATGTGTTCAGTTCAATATTTAACCTTTTTGTCTTTAGTTTTGAGATATATGCTTAATTGCTTTCTTGGCAAGAGTTGGATGAGAAGATCAATACCACTTTCATATCCATAAAGTATGAAATTAGAGCTAGGGGATGATTAGCTTAGCTTACATACAGACTGGAAGCAGGGGGAAATAGCTAGCCTGGCTCTGTTGTGATATCAACCTTTTCAATTAACTCTCTGCGAGAAGACCAATAAGTGTATTGTCAAATTATTCTTTTAAAATCACATTTAGTTTTTCTGACTACCGCTAATGTGATTCAAGTCAACAGCACACCTGTGCAAATGGCAGGAAGTGATCAAAAACACGGATTAGGTGTTTACATGTCACAGTATCCTGGTTTGATTCAGAGTAATCCAGCTCGACCCAACCAAAGAGCTTCTCTGTGTTTCTGTAACTAGGACATGATGCTAGCATGCACATAAGCAGGATACACTAAAAGCTCAGCACTAATGTGCATATAAACATACTAAGTGACTCTTTCTTCTTGTGTGCGGAAGTAGATATCTGTGTGTGCATCTAAGTATATAATTCGTCTCAACTGACCAATCCTCCTGGATCAGTTCAGAGCCAATTGGATCGCGACACTAATAATTAAAGAGTCATCAACTTCCTAATGCTAAGCTTTTCAAAAAGGCTTTGAACGTTCCTCACAATGACTGCACTCTGGCAGAATAATATCCTTACGGCTTATCCGTACTGCTTCTGCATGTAAACACGCACAGTACCAGACACAGGCAGAGAAACACAGACGGTAATGCCAGCTACTTACAGGCTACAGTAGGAAGTTGCACTCAGCTCTAAATACGTTAACACGTCTTAAACTGGCGTGATGGGTGCATCCACAACCTTCTCCCTAAAGTACATTTCCTCTCAGCATTCCTCTGATTTACTGAACAAAGCAGTGTGCACAGAGGGCAAAGCTGCTCCGTCCTCCCCTGTCAGTGCATGTCATACACTTTGTATAATACAGTGAATGTGTGGAGGAAGCGGAGGCTGGAGAGGACAGCTTTTCACGATGCCAAGTCATCCATTATGATCAATGGCATCAGGCTTAATAAAAAGCTTCCTGCCTACTGCTGGCTCAAAAAAACCTCAACCCTTTGAGACATTTAGCTTGGAGCCAGATGATGAGCAACACGCAAAGACAAACCTGTATTTACTTAAGGAGCCTTTGACAAATTCTTTAGGCTGCAAGTAATACTTTTCATTACAGATGAATCTTTGATTAACTGATTTATCACTTGGTCTATGGAACAAAAACAAATATATAAGATAACTGTCACAGAAAACAGAGAAAAGCAGCAAATCAAATCAGAACTGAACAAGCCAAACTTATTTATCCAAACAGCTGCAGATTCATGTCCAGTTTAAATGTCTGGTTGATCAACACATTGATTCATTAATTAACTGTTTGAGATCTAAAATACTGTGTATCTTCTTAAATTAAGAAACTGGTCGATTAATTAATTACTTAATGGAAGAGGAAAGTAATAGAATGCTATTTTGATCATTCGTTATAGTTGCTTGTTACAGATTTGGACATTAGAGTTTGAATTGCCACTGAATGATTAATCACTTACCAAAAAAACAGATTAGGTTGATTGACAAAGAAAATATTAATTAGCTGCTAGATATTATTGTAACAAAGACACTGAGCTGATAAATGCAGACATATGATGAGTTAGTTTATATGCCAGCCTGCCATTG
The DNA here is from genome assembly GCF_043641665.1 of Enoplosus armatus. NCBI lineage: Eukaryota > Metazoa > Chordata > Actinopteri > Centrarchiformes > Enoplosidae > Enoplosus > Enoplosus armatus. The sequence goes on from NC_092186.1 coordinate 9,705,310, forward strand.
CATACAAGTTGAACAATAGCCATTTTAAAGAGAAAAACTCCAGCAACAGTACTGATTTTCCTTGCCTTTTAAGCACATAAAAACAGAGCAGACACCACTGATTTTCTTAAGACAACAAACTATTGCATTCCCATTGAATCTTCTGAGGTTTTGCAAGGGTCACACAGGCAGACAGAAGCCTTAAAGCAAAGCCAGCTAAATCACAGTCACTATTACTTTACTATCCCTAATCCCAATCCCATTCTCTCCAGGCTACTAGACTAACTGTCTGGATTATCAGGATAAGATGGCACCAATGCAAGGACAGGTGGAAGTCAAGAGATCGTCTGTCTGGTTTTCTGGGTTGATGGCTGTCTCCGCTCTGCTTTGGTGTTAGAGAAAATGCAACTGTCAATCAAAAAATAATCTATTTCTTTAAACAATTCAGACACTGATGATTGCAGAAATGGCTGTACTTCTGTTATATAAACACATTTCTCTGCTATGAAAGGTTAAAATATTAAAATTACACACCTGGTTGTACTCTGTATCTACCATCTGCCTTCCCCGTCCAAATCCATCTATTTAACATTAAAACTGAGAATGAAATGTGGCTGAAATGACTAGATCGGCAGTTACTGACAGCAGCCAGTGACTCCAGTCTAAATCTCGCCGCCGAGGTGAAGCCAACATTTTCATTTCACACTGTGGCTCAGACTAATGGAACAGGTGCGTATGAAAGTGTAATTTTTCCTTGGAGAGGCCAGAAAGCTCAGCAGACTTTGAAATGGAAATTCAAAGTGAGGAGATGCAGAGAGCGGTGTCTTTATTAAAGAGGAGTCTAGCTGCTCTGCCAAATTCTGACAAAATATTATGAAAACCAAAGTGGTAGTAGCTGGTTTTTACACACACCACAGGGACACGCACACATGGATACACCTCCGAAAGTCAATAAAACAGCAACTCCTGTCAGCTACGCAGAGCAGACGTCTACCTGTGTGTTTGTGGGAGTGTGATGCCTGCCCACAGTGTGAGTCAACATGTCGACTGACTCAGTACTCTTCTCCATCAGGGGAAGAGTGGTAGTAATTGATATTTCTATATTCACAATGTCAGTTAGCATTTTCTCCTGGACACCAGCTGGTGGGAATGTTGTATTAATACCACGGGATTGATATGTCAAGAGTGTGTGTGTCCTATACTCCCTCGGGGAGGTGTTGCTGCTCCTGAAGAGACTGGAATGGTTGAGTAGCAGCACCCGGTTCTCTGGGCAAAGCTAAAAACAGCTCAGTCCTCCCGGCAAAACGTCACACAAACACACGCAAGTGCTCAAACTCTTATGCAATTTCAGTATGTTTTTCATTACTGAGCTCCCAGATCAGAACCGAGCTTAGTGATCCTTGCTGATCCTCAAAATGCAGTCGAAGCTTTCAGCCAAGAGAAAAAGGTCCTTTTACGGACTGGAGAGGAGAGGAGAGGAGACTGAGTAGGGAGTCATGGGAGTGGAGTGGGTAATACAAATAAACAGGGTGGTGATCAGCTTGACTCCTGTGTGCTGCTGTTATTGCTGAGAGCAGCATCTTCTGCCACTGGTGACTCAGTGGAGGGTAATCTACAGAAGGAACACAGTTGCACAACATCATAGGTAACTGCTGCTCATACCTGTACAGACACATCTACACAGATATGCACATCTGTGGCTCAGAGCAGAGCTGAAACTCATGCTTAAAAGAAAACTTGTGTCACGCAATATGAAGCACAAAGTGAGCTATTTTTCCTATACATACACTATGTGTTATGCATTTGTATTACATTATCTAACTGCCATGAAGGTGTTGAGCAAGTGACTCACAAGACAGCTTTCCAGAATCAATTGCTACTTAAATTCACAAAAAACAACAGCAGCAATGTTGACTTAAACTGCTTCAAGTTAACCATGTAGGCTGCGCCAGTCTTAATGGCAATAACAGTTGTCTTCAGCCATCATCCAAATACTCTGTGGCACTGCATTTATCCCAGCATGCCCCTTAGAGGCGCTAAACTTAGAAATGCTACGCCACACAGACCACCTGTGCAGGCTGCCATCTAAATGAATAGCACCGCTGTTGAGTAGCAGCCTCAGGTATAGGTTGGTTACTCAGCAAGGTGTACTCCATCATTTACCATTCTACCGAACACTAAGATGCCTCTATCTCTTATACACAGTGTGAGGCTGCACAGTCTGTGGTTTCAAAGAGAAATTCTCTCCACAGCTATTGTAGGCTCAGATGAAAACCCACAGAAAAACTGACAGACAGACAGACAGTGGCCTTGGCCTTCTGTAAAATACAATACAGCAAATAACACAGTCCGCAGCTGCTGATCTCGCTCAAAACAGTATAGAAAATGAAGCCTCTTCTCCAGGCTGCCCACAGGATATTGAAACATGGAGGAAACACAAAGCCGTCTGTGGAGAGAGGCTGGACAGGAGTGAAGAAAGCAAGAAAATCAATAATCACACACTGATGGGATTTTGGAGCAAAACGTGTTACAATTTGGGCACAACACAACCATTTAACTGTGACATCCCAAACTGGAAGACATCGGCGGCCAGAATTATGAAAAAGCAGAGGAAATTTTACTTTCAGTTTGAGTATACAATACGTTTGTAATTAGCATTGGGAGTGCAAAGTGGAGAACAGCTTAAAAAACACAATTTAATGATTTAAACTGCACAAAATATACAGTATATATATTTATACTGAAATAAAAAGTATCAATAGCAATGATTATTGCAAACCATTTAGACTGCAATGAAACTCTAACTAAGAAAATTACACATTATTACATAATAACAATAATAATTCTGTGAACAGGTCAAACTACACTGTACCACAACCTTCCCTTGATATGGCTGTGCAAATGTCTGCCAGCTTTTCTGAGGCAGAGTATTTCCTTATACTTACCTTGTATGCTTAAAGGAGAGAAGTTTACAGTTGATATGTAAGCTGTGACTCAGCTGACAGGCGAGCTATGCTTCCACATCAGTATGCCAATTTAATAAATAAAATGCGTGTCACTACAGTAGGTACAGAGTGCGTCAGAAACTAGGTGCAAACAGCTTAATAAATCTACCTGAGAGACAAATGTGACCAACACAGGCCACACAGTGACTTATAGACACTGGAAAATACAGCCTTGATTATTCAAGTCTACTCCACTCTCTGGATCCATTGCAAATTCACCATCAGATGAGATGCGAGTGGAGTACTGCTGAGACCAGGGTCAGGGAGATTGAATTTGCCAACTAGGCCCACACTGTTTAATGAATGAATACATTTTCTCACTGCTCAGATCCCATTAAACTTACATGAACCCTCCAGCATCCCTCTCTTCCACTTATCAAGGCTTTGCTTGCCGTTCACTTCAAGCAGACTGAGACTGTAAATAACCAACAGATTAACCGTTTTATTCTAAAACTTCTCTGAGAATCTAAAGATTACGTTTATGCAGCTGAATTAGGAAGTACTGATTTAAGTACAAAGAACAATCAATGAGGAGATATGATGACTTCTAATAAACAAGAAGCCTGAAATCAAAGCAAACAACAAGCAAACATATATGTGGTCTATGTTAGAACTGCAATTAACTATTATTTTCATTATTGATTCATCTGTAAATCATTTTCTGGATTAATTGATTATTCGCTTGGTCTATAAGTATCAGAAAAAGGGAATACTGCTCATTATAATTTCCAAGAAGGCAAGGGGTCTTGAAATGTCTTGCTTTGTCAGACCAACAGTTCAAAACCCAAACATATTCAATTTATTTTAGTAGAGAGAGACGTTTGAGAAGCTGGAACCATTTCATTTTTGCTTTAAAAAATGGCTTAATCATTTATTAAAATTGTTGCTGATTGCATATCTTTATTATTCGAAGGTTTTTGTAGAAAAAAGGAACGTCAGGCCCCCGCAAGGCTTACATAGAAATGAAGAAACGAAGAGGAATACAAGCTTTAACCACTGCAAAAACAAAATTTTAAATTCGTTGTTGGTTAGTAGTTTAGTGTATTTGAGAGACAGGGTAGTGCAAATTAATAAATAGTGGTTAATCATTTTAATCAGTTTTCTAAAAAGCTTATCTGGAGCTTATCTCAGCATCCACTGGGCGAAAGGCAGCGTACACACAGTACAGGTCACCAGTCTATCACAGGGCTGACACACATAGACACACAGAGCTTCCACTTCACCTAACATGTTTTTGGACTGCGGAGGGAAGCAACACAGACACCAGAATAGGTACGATTACTGAAGCCCCAAGGAGGCACCACTCCAATGCTTTCTTGGTTGAAAATAATCAGCACTTATTCTATGTGGGTGGTTCAAAGTTTGATAGCTTCATGCTCCTGTCTGACTGCGCTCATGCTTCAGGTGCCGATTATGAAATAATAATAGCCTGCACAGTGGCCACAGTAGCTCTCCTAATTGAAAACAGCAGGTCTTCGCCTTATTTCCCCTCTGAGGGAAGCCAAGGCAGTGTGACACTGCAGTGTAAAACTGAGCCAGAGCCTCATCCAGTGGCACATAAAGCCTTTTATAGCTGCAAAGTCACCACAATAGAAGATAATACAGCCTAGAATTCTTTATATGTCTCTCCTCCCTGTCTATGTCTCCATTTCCTGTATTTACTCTCTTTCCAGCAGCTATCACTCAGAAAATGAAGCAGACAGCAGCAAACACAACACTCGCTGTGGTGTCTGTTTAAAATAGCTGCTGTAGCACACATCCTGTCACTTGCAGAGAAAATCATCAGCACGTACAACGTAGCTGACCTGCGTCATCAGCTACGTTAAATAACATGACATTAAATAACCTGGCAGAGGGTCAAAATCCTATACAAGCCCTGTGAATTGGCCACTGGGATACAAACTGGGATACTGGCACGCACAGCCACAGAGGGGGGAAAAGAGAGAGAGAGACCTTGCAGATCGAATAAGGAGGAAGCAAACAGATGATAAATTCAACAGAAGGCAACCACCCTTTATGCTTCCGTCAGCAAATCCAACAGGCCTTGCCTAAAGCGGTGCAAAGAGAAAAACACGGGAGGGGCGAGGACTGATGGATAGTGACAAATGAGTGGCTGAGCCAAGGGAATCACTCAGAGAGGAGGGGGTAAATGAGTTGTAGCTCACTCTGGAGTGAGGAGAAGAGAAGAGGGGAGAGGAGAGGAGAGGAGAGGAGAACCAAGGTTGAAGGCGAGAGGAGTTGAGTTTGAGTGTGGGGAGAAGATAGGGGAGATGAATGCTGTCGTGCTGACAGGAGACTATAGGGACAAATTACGACGACAGAGGATGAGGAGCTTTGAATGGGACTAAATGCTCAGACAGCCATTTAACAGCCAGCTGTGACACCCACACAACGTCGTATTCACACATCCAGAGCAGCTGAGCTGAACTGCGCAATCTGCAATTACACATACGCAAGATCTGACGTTAACTAAGTTCTCACTTTGACGTGTCATGTGAACATATACAATCTGCAAGAGCCAATGAGAAACCACCAAGACCCTTTCAAATGACATTTCCATTTATTTCTATTGGCCAGTGCCAATACCACATTGTTATTACAATGCCATAGAAATGAACACAATCTCTGGGTTTAACACAATTCATCTGAATAGCCTTTAATGGACTATCTCTTTAAGACCCTTCACTGACAGATGTTGGATGGCAGTCACAGTGTGATCCACACCTACCCCTCCCTGTTGCAGGGCTTATTAGACAAAATAGCTTAACCTACAAAAGCTCTGTATGAGAGGAGACAGACACAACTATATTAGCAATACAAAGAATAAGATCGTTAAATGTAGGTTCACCACTGTATCAAGTAAAAATAGTGAGACGTGTTCAGCTAGAATTGTCCTGTAACAGCATTTTCACACTGCGAGGCTAATGATAGCAGTGATAGAAACTATGAGAGCAGTGTGGTGTCTGATAATATCACTAGCTTGGAGCTGATGTGTTTGCACATTCATTGTTGTTGATATGGAGTAACATTATCACAATATGCTGTAGGTCTGCCTGAATTTGATAACCTCTATTCCCAAATTAAAACCATGATAAAAAAGCACAGAGTTTAGGAGAGTTTCCTCTCCATTAGCCTACAACGCACCCAGGCTTCAGGCCCTCAGTGAAGTCATGTAATAATTATTTTATTTTGTATATGGCTGCTTTGGTCAGAAAATGTACTCAAGGAAATATGCTGCTGACTTATATAATGAGTGAAATCACAAAGATATACAGTAGCAGCCTGTTTATTTACACTGCTGCAGCACAGGAATACTGTTACCTTATAGCAGGTGTTTGGAACTACAACTTTATAGAACAATGGAGTGTGTGTATTAAATGGCTGTATTAGAAAATGTGTCTGTTTCTGTATATTTTACTTAGCATAATAGCGAGTAGCTTTGGAAGCAGAATAACTCCTTGTTTGCTTCACTGCAAGACTTGTCGGAAGGTATTGACTTTTTCTTTAATGGGACTTCTTTAGCACTCATAAAACCCTGCCCTAAGAGCATTTCAGGGCAGTACCGCATGAATGATGGGCATAATTGAAATATGTCTTCCCTCAGTAATATTTAAAATCAAGTCAACCTGCAGCATTAGCTGGTTCAGAGATGAATAAAGCTGAGGTTAAATGGGGTAACGAGGTTACAGATGGTGGTATGTTAAAAACAAGAAGCTTAAACAGTCAGCTGCATCTTCCAGTCCTCTACCCTATCCAATATAATCACACTACAAATTGCATCACACTATGAAAACTTGTCCTCTATTGCTTTCATAAACATTATATCTTGCTGCTCTCTGAGCCAATGTCAAGTCACTCAAAACACAGTACAGACAGGTGAGTCCCGACTGCCTGTAAACCCTCAACCTGAATACAGTAATGCATCTATTCATTTGTACATGCAAGCCCTCACTCTCTCTCCAGTAAGGCCTGTTTTTTCCATTGCATGTGAAGGCGCACACTGACTGAGCAGGTACACGCTTGTGAAATCACCCCCCCACACGAGACACGTGCCAGCAAGCACGAGCATCTGCAGCCAGAGGCACCCCACTTCCATTCTCACCCTCTGATCCAGCTCAGCTCGACAAGTAAAACCTCACCAGACAGACCTCTCATTACTGAGCTCCTGTCAAAGTCAGCACTCGCCTCACCTGTGATAATGAAAATCCCCAAACTGTGAATATGACCAGTGAATGCAGCATGACCGACCGCTGTTGGACTCAACATTTAGCTGCAGGCACCAATACATGCATTTACAGACATATCCAAATCCATTAGTATACTTTAAAGTCAACACATGGCTATATCAAATAACGTGTGTCATTTATATAGTAGCACCCATCTCTATGTTGATGATGCAATCATTTATCATAATGCCAAGGATAGTGCTTTTAATCTAAAATGTGTTTTAAATGCGTGCAAAACCAAATTTATGTTGATTTCCAAGCAACTGATTACCACTCTTGATGGCACAGATACTGGATGAGTCTGAAATAGCAATAACTAAGATTTGAACCAACGTCAAAGTATTACTGACATATTGAAGGTGAACCTGATCTTCTCATAAAGAAATACGGCCTGTTTTCACAAATTCGGCAGATATAGCCTAATGATGGCAATCTTTCTTCAATTCATAGATTGTGGTGTGTCATCTATATGCATGTGTCTACCTCTTCTTTAAAATATCCACACATAGTCTATCAATGTACACATGACTGCACTCAAATGTGACCTTCTCTTTCTGTAATAAGAGAGCATCATTGGCTCTTGTTTATTCATAAAACCGGTCTATATAGACCTCATCATCCATCCTCCTGTCTTCAATAGCTGATATCACACAGTATGGACGTTGATCCCAGCAGGGCATCGCTATTGTACTATTGGGAGGCTCCTTCAGTTGAAATATGGATCTACAGCAGTTATTTAACTTTGATATGTTCTTGTGTAAAGCATATTTGAGTATTTTGAAAAGCACCCTATAAATAAAATGTATTATTATATTTTTTATTAGCAGCAACCATCCCTGCTAAATGCAGAAGCTAGTGCATTAGTGTCTTAAACTGCAGTTCTTCCAATGACCAATAGAAGCTGGGATTAAGAAAACTCTGACTGTACTGAAGTGACTGAGAAAACTCTCCAATTGTCTCGAGATCTTTAAGGTTGGTCATTGTTTGTTTTTAGCCAAGATACAGTGAGTACTGAGCAGGATATTGTACAGTTGATCAATAAACTTGTGTAATGCATGTACACAGTATCAATTAATACGATGATAAAATATTTGCAGATACAGCGGTCTGGCCAATTTATATCGTTCTAATAATTAGTTACACAATACACCATGGCCTCAATTGCTAATAGGCCTTTTTCACTAAAGACATCTGCCTTATCACAGAAAGGAAAAGCAAAGGTGTAAATAATAAAATCAACGACGGCTGACTTCCATTTAGCTGCTTCAGTGTCATGGTCCTGGTGTTGTTCATGCTGCCTCACAAATGTAACAGAGCCGTGTAAATGTTATTAGAAACACCTGTGCTTTTCCTGCTATGACAAATGAAAACGTCCTCTGAGAAAAACATCTACTTCAAATGTGTGTCTTAATTAAAAAAGAAACACTCTAAAAATAAAATACAAGTAAAACGTGTCTCAGCCTGTCACAGCCAGCCGTGGTGACTGCGGTTTGTTCATTAGCCCTCCTGCTTGCTTCAGAATCTGACTCCAGTAAATGCCAAGATGGTGGCAAATGGTAAACCCAAATTGAGGCTTTAATGGCTTCTTCAGAAACATAATGGGTGATATTCATGTTTTTTTAATAGCTTGTGGGTGACAGGTGGTGATAATGCTAGTTGTCTAAATGCTGGAAAAGTCAGGGGAGGGGTCAAAGAGAGATGTTGTTCCTGGGGAGAAGGTGGGTAGAAATCCTAGTTACACCTCTGGCTCTTTCTATATATCAAATTCATCTATACCACATTTATCATTTTGCCCTTTCAGACATCTCATTTCCTGGCCATGGTTTGTTGTGCTGTTGACTAGTCACGACTGTACCTACACGAACGTACAACACAGATTATACAGTAACACATATATAATGTATGCATCATATAGTACCTGTATATGGTACCTAACTTTACCTGCTTCCCACATCCAGTCAGCTACTAGGTAGCTGCTAGCCTAGCTTACCAATTCCTTGCTAGCAAAGATGAGTCGGGACTTTCTGGTCACAGCCGTAGTATCAGAGACGAAATGGATGTCAGGGTAATGAAATAAACATGAAAGACGGATAGGGTTTATTTTCAGAGGTGATAAAGTACCCATGTCTGCGGCGTCCATCCCGTAGCTAACTCCAACGACCGTGTCCCCATCATCGGATGCTGCGGCCCCGGATAGCGGACTCCCGTCCCTGGCCTCCGACAGCCCGACCGCTCCCTCGGCTGCTGCTTCCATTCAGCCTCCCGGAGGAAAAACAGGCAAGCACTCCGAATGAAAGACCCACACCGATGGCGCGAACCCGGTGCCCGGTGAGAGGGAAGGAGGAATGTGTTGTTTGAAATGTAACAATAATCAAACGGAGGAATGTGTGATAGTTATCCGCGACTGTCCCTTCATCTGTGCGGTGTGTTCTCACAACGGCGGCGCACGGTCCGCTCCTCTCAGGTCGACTGCGCCGCACTTGCTGCTGCTGCCGTACCGCTGCTGCCTGATTTTGTGCTGGGCACGGTGGCTCCCCCTGCAGGAGGCCGAGGGAGCTGCAGCCTGGAGCTCAGCGTGATGCTCTGAATCACATGCAGAGGTCAGCTTGAACTGATGGGAGTCTGAGTGGCTGCGTTACATTTACACGGGCTCTTAATCCGTCTGGTGAGTCAACACCTCTTTATCATGACTTTTACTTAAAAGTGCCACAAAAACGTTAACAGGAACAGAAAAGACTGGAAGAGTCAGCCAGGGAGAGGGTTGACCAATTAAGTCATAATAAAAATGACAGATTTCTCTCAAGTTCTCATCCTGGCTTGCATATTAATCATACTGTATTGTATATAGATTTCAAACTTATCTTATATTGGATATATAGCCATGTCTAAATTAATAAATGTTTTGGCTCCAAAACAAGAGGTTATTGTCTATTGGTTACTGGTGTGTTGGCTGACAATGTACTAGTATGACCCAGAACTATGGGTATAATTAGAAGTCATTCAAATTACCAGATTAATGAGTATTAATATGCATAAAACATGCTGTAATATCTTCACAATATCAAGCTGCAAGTCGAGTAAACTCTCAAACTGTTTTCTTCAGCCATTATTGTATACAGTACACAGAGCAGAAAACACCACTCAAACAAGACCTCAAGGCCCTCATCTGTGTTCCTCTGCTGGAATCTTTTAATGTATAATTTTACGGCTTTATAGGGCTTCTTGAAAGGATGAGTTTAGTCTTGTCACATGTCTGCAAGTTGTGAGCAGTTTAAATAGTGATTTTTTAATCTGAATGATTCTTAGTGGCCTGAAGAGGTTAAAATATACAGTATCAACTGAGGCAAATGCAATTTGCAATCATTTTAAGCTCTAGTGCTCACAAATGAACAGTTTGCTGAGACACACACACTTGCATTTTTCCATATGACATAAATGGATTTTCTGTCACCTTTCACCATTGCCATTATGCAGAATGAAAGATCCTTGTGCACATCAATAGCTCAGGACAAAACATCGACACACATCGATTCTACATGCAACACCAATATAACACGATATAATATAACTTAAATATTAATATTAATACTAAATATTTCACTGATAGAAATATAATAAAATAAATATCACAGACAAAAATATCATTAGAACAAAATCTTGTTGCGCATTTTATTATGAACAATGCCACACATTAATCTATTAAAAGAGCTAATGGTGCATTCAGGGATCCTCTCTCCTTCTCTCCAGACTATCAAATGAATACAAGTTTGGTCTCCCAGGAGGTTTGCACGCCATTTTCATCAGGTCCGCTCTGTCCGCCATGCGGGTTTATGAACAGACCGTCACTGGTCTGGGGTGGACCCAAATTATATCCACTGTTGCTTGGAGAGGCAGAGAAAGGAGATAAAAGGCAGATGGAAAGACAAAATGGACGGAGTATCAGTAAGCATTAATCATCCATTATGTGTTTAAAGGTATTGTGGAAGATCCTTCTCCACCACCTGGAAAGAAAACAAGAGTAGAAGTTGACATCAGTTGCATGTCCTAATGAAAGTATATTAACACCTGGAGAGACACAACAATACACACACAGTGTGTGCAGTTACAACTATAGTGACATACACATCTGGCTCTGAATTATTGGCTGGAGATACGTTCAGTTTACATGAAAGGTCAATTTCCATATTCACAACAGCAGATTTCTCATCTGTACACAATGTTTTATCTGGCCAGTTTCACATATTAACAGCACATGGAAAGACTGTACACTACAGTATCTGTGGAAAAGTCAGGTGTTTGTACATACACTTGGATCAGTCATGGGTCCATATCTCTTCACCACCTGACCCTCTCTGTTGATCAAAAACTAGACAGAAAAAGGAAAAAGAGAAAAATGAAATGCAGTGAACATGGCATTTATGAACAAAGAATTATTTTGTTGCTGCAAAAAAATACAGGAATAGATGATTAATTGTCAGCTATATCAACCCTGGTGATGTCTAAATATATAATAAATAGCTGATAAAAAACATTTACCTTGGTGAAATTCCACTTGATGCTACTGCAGGAATAAAAACAAATCATATGTTAGAAAATATTCACTGTTTAAACACTATGAGGATCAATAATTCCTTTAGAGGATCTGGCTCTGATTCAATCAAAAACATATTTACCAGTGTGTGGTATCATTATAGTATCAATATGCTTGTTATAATTATCCCAGACCAGCCTTTTTGTCATAAGAACACGAATGCCACCCCGTCATATCTCTTTGTCCCAGTGTTCAGTTATTGATTTGTTCACCACTTACTTTCCCAGGAAGCCTCTCCCGTTGGGCTGCTCTTTCAGCCACTTCCACAAAGGATGAGCGCCGGGACCGTTCACATCAATCTTACTGAACATGTCAAACTGAGCATTGTAGGAACCGGCAAACTGCTTGATCTGAGCTTCATTGCCGGGCTCCTTCAAAGCAAAAATAAGTTGAGAGTAAATAATATGACTGCACTATTAAAGTCCCAAGCTTATTCTCAAAGTGTGCAGTAATATCAAATTGTATATATAAATTATATATATGAATGAAAAAAACTACTAAACCAATGCTGATAAAACAAGTGATTTACTAAAATATGATGCTTTCTCATGGAGGCACCATTTGCAAATATCATGGTCATAAAATGTTTTGAATTAAACTCTTCCATCTTTAACAGTAAAGAATACACTGTATGGTCTCATCCAGACTGTTTAATAAAACACTTGTTTGTTACATACCTGGTTCCCAAACTGGTTAGAAGGGAAGGCAAGAATGCGTAAACCTCTCTCAGAGTACTTGACGTGCATCTCCGCAAACTGAGAGTAGTTTACTGGGGTTTTACCTCATTTAGAGGCAACGTTGGTGATGATGACAACATCCCCCCTGAAAATACAGAGCAGACACGTGCATAATGTCGAAGCGATGGGAGGCTTTTAATGAGATGTTGCAAGTTTAGGGAGAGAATATGTCAGAGATAGATTTACCTGTATTTTTCTAGGGAAACAACGTTGCCATCAATATCTGTTGCTGAGAAGTCATAAATAGACGTGGCCGTCTGCCAGTCCTCTGTCGGAGTAGACTGTTAGGAAGAAAGAGGGGTAAAAAAGACTTGAGTAATGGGAGCTTACTTTCAGAGTGCACTTTTATCCTGCTTAAGGAAAATTAGACAACAATATACCGTACACACATTTCCCCTGAAAATTATCTTTTAAAACTGTAAAAGGGTTAAAATCTCTACTGTGTCGAATTCATTTGAAAAAAAAATACAAATATGTTTCATAATAAATGCATCAAAAACACAGAAAAAATTAAATTAAAGAGCGATCCTCTTTCCTCTCACCAGTGATCATTTCAGTTCAACAAAATCTGACATTGTCTAAAAGCAAGTTCCAGCACTGCAACATAAACCAGTGTTTCAGGCCTAATCTCATTTCTTCTTACCATAGCCTGCAGCAGGACAGAGAACAGGACAGCGGACCCTATGAGGCGCATGACTGCCCTTCAGTAAGGTCCTCTGAAGGCAGAAAGCGAACAAATCTGTAAACCCCGAGTGGCTTCAGCTACACCCTCACTATCCGACCACAAGCCCTCTACTGAGAGACAAAGAGCACACGCTCCAGTGTCCTCATATAAAGACAGCGGGTGATCATTAACAGAATTGATAGGCTGTGATTCTCCAATAGGTCCTTCTCTGTTGCTGACTAATAGATCCACATCAGAAATGCACATGTACTACGGTCCGCAGTCCACAACATTATCACACACTCATGAAGAAATTTGACTCCTTATAAAAGCAAAGATTTAGGCCATGGGGGGTGAGCTTCATGTGGCCAGGGCAAAGGGCGACAGTCTGAAGAAACACATAAACTCATTATGTAATGAGCTTCATATCCGAATAAACAACAAAAAGTTACATCAGTGAATCAGCATGATTTGCAGTACACTTAACCTCCTAAATCTCCCTCTGACATAAAAGTCACGATGGCTGAGCCCAAAACACTCGTTCATTCTACCAAATAATCATAATCTGGGAAAACAAGAGAGTTGGTGTTTCAAGAAATTGGAAAACAATAATCTCTGTTTTATTAACTCTAACAGCACTTTGTACCTGCCCATGTACTTCTACAGAACATCTTGCCAAATTACAATCTGGTAATACCAGTGGAACCACCAGGCAAAGCATTGCACAACAAAGTGAGTGCTTGGGAAATAAACTGATCTGATTTTGATCTGGAGATTATTTCCCAATTCGCTGGCAAGTCTACATGGGAATCATGTTTCATGGCTTGGCAAGTACTAATATAGAAAAACTCTATTTTATAGGCCGTGATCCATAAAATATTTACAATTTAAGATTCAAAATATAAAGTAAAATAGCCATAAATATATGTTAATGAAAATGACAAAAGAAAGGGGAAAATTATGAATATTTTATTGTCAGATGAGGATTTGGAATAGAGAAGAAAAGGTTTCGGGAGGTAGTACAAACTATGCATGATAAGACTGAGCAGGCAGAGCCAGAAGTCCCCTTCATATTTATGTGATAACTGTATTTTTGGTAAAATTGTTTGCAATGGTGCAAAGTAACTAAGTGCATTTACTCCTGTACGACTTTAACGTACTTGTATGACGTCCATGTTTAGACTACTTTACTCTTCTACTCCACTACATTTATTTTTCAGATATAGTTCCTACTTACTTTGAAGATCAATGTTTCAATATCAACTTATAAAACCTGATGAGTTATTACTGATTCAATTAGTTACAACAAAGTAGTTAAAATCAGCAAACCTCAAGACATATAGGCCAATGAGGTCGTCGAATGAGTACTTTTACTTTTGATACCTAAAGTATTTTGTTGCTAATACTTTTTAACTTTAACTGACTTATGCAAGAATTTTACTTGGCATGGAGTATTTTTATAGTGTGGTATTGCTTTTCATACCACTGATACTTTGTAAGATTTATTTGCCTGACCGAATGCTGGTAGGGTGAAATAAATTTTCACAGCTGATATAATCAGGGGCAACGTGCTAATATGACCTCGTGTTATAAAACCTTTAAATGACTGTTGCTGTATTCCTCAGCATGATAAGCCTATCAGCAGATACCAGCAGCCAGATGGGGGAGTGCTGCAGCAGACACATCCGATGTCACAAACCACTCATATGAACCTTTGCACTATTTTACACCCTCCAACACCAAACAGTAAGTAATATGCAGGTACATACTAAAGTGCACTGCCTGTGTAATATTATAATCATGCACCACCAGGCTGACAGACAGATGAGCTGGATCAGAAAACGTAGGCTGCCGGAAGTCAGGAGGAGCAATACAGTATCGACATACACGGACGGTGACTTTACCAATAGACCGTGGGCTCTAAAATAACACATACAATTTAAAATGAAAGATTTATGAATGAAAGACAGCGGTTGCTTTAGCTATCGGTGATAGCCTGTTACAGACATCAACGTTATGCAAATGAGAAATCACAGGAGCACCCACACCACACATACCAAGTAGTGTTTTACGTTACCGTTGAGGATAAAACAAAGTACAGTACCATCGCCAGTAGTACTCCACTGCTCGCCACAGCCCCGAATGTCAAAATAACACATAACGGCCTCATTTTCTGTTACAGAAGAGGCCACATTTGTCCCAATCAATAGTTACATTATAGCCGCTGACTCCGCCCTGCAGTTTGTTGTGACACAGAGGCCGAAGAACGGAGGAAAGAGGTGGCTCAGAACTGCCTGAATGCAAATGATCTTTATTATCATTATTATTATTATTATTATCATCATTACTATAATACTACTTATTATTCCTTTTCATATTCTTAATATGTAGATATTATATACATAGCCTATAATATATTATCATTATTATTATTATTATTATAACAAGCGTAGTTTTCTTAGTGAAAGTTAGTAATGAGGCAGAAAAAGCAGTTAGTATGAAAGAGGTCATGGCTATAGTATGTTTTGATACTGAGAAAGCTTATGATTCAATGTGGAGAGAAGGACTGCTGAATAAAATGCATAAAATGGGAATTGGTGGAAGGTTATACAACTGGGTTTTAGACTTCATGTCTAATCGGTCATTCCGTGTTAAAGTTAAAGGGATGATTTTGATATTGTAAAAGGTATTCCGCAATGTTGTGCTTTAAGCCCTATTCTGTTTAACATTATGATAAATTATATTATATATATATACATATAGAAAAGAGGGGAATATAGCCAGAGAGCTATATTGAAGGTTGGTCATATGACTGGACTACAAAGTCATGTTACATGTTTTTTGGGGTTTTGTTGTTGTTGTTTTTTTACCAGGAAGAGAAGGCTAGATAATGTGCATCTTAAATTGTATGGTCAGGGTAACAGAGTTCAAATATTTAGGATTATGGTTTGATGAGAAATGTATTTGGAGAATCATGTTAAGCAGGTTGAAACAAAATGTAAAAAAGCAATGAATCTCGTGAGATCAGTTTCTGGTTATGCATGGAGAGCAGATAAACAATTACTACGGGATATTTATAGGGCCTTAATATGATCATGTATTAATTATGGATGTATGATATATGGAGTAGCAGCCAGGAGTTAAAATTTGAAAGAATATAGCTCTTAGACTCAGTATTGGTGCCATTAAAACAACTCTTATTAACACACTACTGGTGGAAGGTGACGAATTACCATTATATTTAAGACGGTCAAAGTTGTCATTGGCATACTGGGTTAAGTTAAAGGGATCTGGAGAGGAACAATCTGCAACAAAGGTTTGATTTGGATGGAATATTAATACAATAGCAGAAGAAGGTGTTAGGAGCCATGTATATATTTATTATTTGTTTATTGCCGTCACATCTATTACGTATGGCATGATGTCACGGGGGTTGGACCGACAATAACGTTTGTCCATGTATTCACCTGTTCACCTGCATGGCGGCGTGTGAGCGGGAGTGAGTATTCTCACATTTTCTGTTCGCACGCAAATAACACCGCAATATCGCAGCATCCACGTTAATTTTGCCACATATCAACTGCATATAGTGGATTTTGTTCGCGTTATTTTACTTTGAAATGAAGAATAAATCTTTAAATGGACAACCTGAAGTGGACCTGGATCATTGAAACTGCGCGCCCTACAGGCGTAGATCGTTCCCTGTCTCAGCCTCTCAGCGGCTTACGGTGGTTGGAAGAAGTCGCTATAAATGTGGTTTAAGTAGGCTACATTATGGGCCAAATATTGTGTGGGATAATGTTCCTCCATGGATATTCCCACTGCCCAATGTGGACTGGCAACTTGTGGAGCAGAAGAGAGAAGGGACTAAAAGGAATATAGATAACATTGGATATTTGGTCCAAGATTATGTGAAGAGGGAGTGGACATGTTGGAACAGGAGTGTGAGTTTGATGTAGCTAAATGCAAAATAATTAATTATATATTATCTGTATTTACAGCAGAAATAACTGCTACAAACTGCTATCAACTCTTTATTTAATGGCAAAGTGCATGTTGGATAAATATGATGTTTGTAGTGTTCCTGAAAATGCTGAGCATGTAGTAAATATAATTTAGAGAGGAACATCTTACATGATAAGATAAATGAGGGATGGGATTTGGAAGGGATTTTAGGAATGGGTGAGAAAATGAGGCAATGTTGCAGGGCTCTCTTTATTTATCGTAAAGATACAGGATTATATAGTAAGATATAGTCCTTTTTTTGGTTTACTTTGTTTTTTTGTTTTCTCTTCATTTCTTTGATGAAGTAGGTTAAGGCCTGATGCTACACACTCCGGTACAGTAGGTGACGGTATGCATCTATACACATCTACATCTATACACGTCGGTTTGCGATCCGCCATTAATTCAGAGAAAAGAAGAAATAGCGTAGTTTTTTACGTCATCAGCCGGCGTCGGGAAACGGAAACGTGCGCCGCGTTTTCCTCAGGAGCGAAGGTGATAAATTAACCAAAAATACAATTTCGATCAAATCTCGAGCAAGTGAAACATTTGAGACGACATGGATGACGAAGAGGAAACATACAGGCTATGGAAGATTCGCAAAACCATCATGCAGGTGTGTTAAGTTTGAATGATTCTTTAGCCTGCTAGCTTAGCATGTAGCTTAAACAGGGGGTTCCGCTCTGTGATGTATACTGCGGGTTTTGTTGATGTTGTCGTCAGTGTAGAGTAGTTTGTGGGCTGTGATTGACAAGCTGTTTCTTTCTAGCTGATTTTCTCAGAATAATTTATACCTCCATTACAGAACTAATTTCTGTTGGCGGTGGTTTACAGGCGGGGGGCGAAGAGCTGCCTGACAGCTCTATTCTGTTCTAGTTTGCTTGTTTTAAACATTATGGTTTGTTCGGTAAACTCACTGACGTCATGGTCTCACCATTACGCCCTCAGCTGTGCCATGACAGAGGCTACCTGGTGACACAGGACGAGTTGGACCAGACTCTGGATGAGTTCAAGAGTCAGTTTGGAGACAAGCCCAGCGAGGGTCGCCCCAGACGCACAGACCTCACTGTGCTGGTGGCCCACAACGATGACCCCACGGACCAGATGTTTGTTTTCTTTCCTGGTACGTTAATGCCTGATATTACACACCAGGGGGCTAGCATTCCTTTATGAAAATACACATATTGTCCTGGTGCATAAGATGAGGCCAATATGGAATGTTTTATAGTGTGTAAAAGTGTTGAGCCTTGAATTTATGGCTATGCCTTTGACACATGCAGCTGCATGATTATTAAAGAGGAGCTATTATGCTCATTTCCAGCTCTATATCTTTATTCTGGGACACCACTAGAGTAGATTTGCGTGATTCACAGATCAAATAAGCCCTTATTCATCTTATTCTGGCCCTTCATGCAGCCCCTCAGTTCACCCTCTGTCTGACACAAGCCGTTTGAGCTCCTGTCTCTTCAAGGCCCACCTCCCTAAAAGCCCACTTTCTTCTGATTGAGTGTTTCTGGGGACTGAGCCTCACTGATTACTGTACAAAAACACACAACTTTATTTGCTCGTTTTGGTGAAACTTGATCTTTTTATGGAGAAAATGTTTTCTGGTTTTCCCTCTGATGTTTCCGTCTGCTCTGCCTCAACTGATTTTACAGAGTTCCCTGATGGACAGAAATCTTTATAAAGTAACTGCTAACTGCTGCTAACTGTAGCTGCTGTTAGCTCAGTTCGCTCACCAGGGCCGTGTTGGTGTTTACACCGCCAGCACAGGAGGTTTGGACCACCGGGAGGAGGAGGTTTTCATTTCAGAGTCAGCTAAGCTAAGAGCATAGATCTCAATCTCGTGACATCTACGGTGGCCTGCTTGCGCGAGCATAAACAAGGCTTAAGCGGGTGGATAAGTGTGTCCCTCTACTTCGTTTGCGTGTTTTCTTTGTGGGCGTGCTGTCACTGCTGTGCCCTGAGCAGATGACCATCTGTTCTGTCTTATGTAAAACAGAAACGGAAGTAGACACGGAGAAGGAAACGGAGCGTTCTGAGTAGTCTGAAGTCTGAGCTTTTGGCTCACAGGGATTACTTTTACACACGTTTTCCTCATTATTTGGCAACTTTGGTAACATTTCATAGGAATAGCCAATGTTGTAACACTATGTATATGACAGAAAATAAGGAAAAGCATAATAGGTCCCTTTAAGTCATCTTTCTTTCTTCACTTTTCAGAGGAGCCCAAGGTGGGAATCAAGACGATTAAGATGTACTGTCAGAGGATGCAGGAGGAGAACATCACAAGAGCCATCATTGTTGTTCAGATGGGCATGACACCATCAGCCAAACAGGTAAACACTCACTCACATTATAGAATTTATATTTACCAAATCATTTACATGAAAAGGATGAAGCTGGAGGATGATTTCTGAACATCTCTTGTAATTATGTCGTGGAAATTTTTTGTTGTTATTTCACTTTCTTTCTCTTTTGGAATGTGTTCTCTTGGTAAAACATATTTATGAACATGTCTCCTTACAGTCTCTAGTTGACATGGCACCCAAATACATATTGGAACAGTTTCTACAACAGGAGCTGCTTATTAACATCACAGAACATGAGGTAAACACCAGACTGATGCATCCACTGTGTTAAAATCCCCATGACACTATATTTCACAATTATCTTATGAACTATGCCTCAGATGTAGAATTACAGTTTTTGTTTTTGATGCATTTCTTCTTTGTCTTTCAGCTTGTTCCTGAGCACATTGTTATGACAAAGGAGGAAGTGACTGAACTTCTGGCAAGATAGTATCCTTACACACACTGCACTACTTAGAGTAATTGAATTTAAGAATGTTTAAATCAGATTTGCTTGCAGAAAATGCACTCTGCCACCTTCAGAGTACTTACTATTTGTGACAAAGTATAAAATAGCGGTTGATTTAGCTAAAGACAACCAGCCAGCTGTATATATCGTCTTTATGAGACTCAGGTCTTCATGCAAATATGTATGTGTTATCTTTCCATAACATTTTTACCTCAGTAAATTAAAGGAAAGTCAGTTGCCGAGGATCCAGGCTGGGGACCCTGTGGCTCGCTACTTTGGATTGAAAAGAGGGCAGGTAACGCATCTAGAAGACACCTCTAATTATGATAAAGCATAACATTATCATTATTACATGGCTGCATGGTGTTGTGTATTTGATCTTGGGTTGGTCATTTAATAAATCACTCAAACAGCTTTCTATGCCCATTACGTGTTACATGATGTTTTAAAGCCATTTTAAGGATAATTCCAGTTCATTGCAATGTAATGTTGGGACTGTAAATACAATGTTATTACTTCTAATAGGAATGGTGACTACAAAATAAGGCATGTTGTACTGGTTGAAGTGGTCCACGTGGAAGTCAGTATTTGCATGAGAAATTATATAGTAGCTGTCATTTGAATGTCTCTCTACCCATATGCAAACACAAGAAGCATGCACCTTGTGTTCAAAATGTTCAGTCTTCTCAGTAAAACTGTCTTGACAGTGAGACAGGAGACTGCCAGCAGTGTGAATATGTACCAGAATCCAGCCTAAAATTCTGGTGTTTTTCTTCCACCTTTCCAGGTAGTAAAGATCATCAGACCTAGTGAAACAGCTGGGAGGTACATCACATACAGACTGGTGCAGTGACCGACAGGTATGTGTGTTACGGAGACAGTTTTTATGAAAGGTCGAGGTCGTCACACAGATAGAATTCAGCTTATGATATTAAACTCATAGATACTTCTGCACAGGGTCAGTTTGTAAGTGATTTTGTACTTTTTGTTTTATGATTTTTTTTGTATAGCATTAACATTTAAAGATCCATCATAGTTTTTTTTTCATTGACTTTTGTTGATCAAGTGATTTACATGAGGTCACCACACTATAAATAAGACTGATAAAGGTATATGTTGTCCAGCGCAGACAGTTTCAACATAAAAGTCAAAGAGATATCAAACTTATACTGCTTGTTCATGCAAACAGTCATGACAACAGGTCTTGTCAGCCAAATAAGTGTGTGTGAAGCTTCTTTGTATGTTTTATTTTCCAGATATTCTTCTGGATCAAGCTTCATGAGGATGAATGAAGGAAGTCTTTCATCACTCATACATGGATTATCCCTCTGCTTTCGACTATTGTTTAGTTTTTCTTGTAATTACTGATTTTGTAAAATAAACCATTCAAAATGGATTCAGATACTGTTTTCTCAAGCTGATTTAGTTCACATAATCTCATTCTTTATGTACATTTCAAAAACAAGTTTTCTGTCTACGTTATGCTGTAATGGTTTTCAATGCCTACCTTCTTTTTCCTTTTGAAAGCCATGCTGCCGCTGCTGTAGACTGAACTGGCCTGGTCGTTGCACCTCTTGTCACAGATGAGAAAAAAAAAACAGATCACCCACTGTCGTAGACTGTATCTAGTGCTCTCTACTTTCAGGGAAGTGAATACATCGGTCACTGAGAACTTGTGTCAGGGGTAATTATTTGGATATTGTGTTCCTGCTCTGCTCCGTTCCTCATTTGTTTTTGCCCTTTTAAAATACGCAAATAATCTTAGGTGGAGTAACAACACTTAAACTTTTAAAATAAAATGTTTATTAAAATATACCAAACATCCATAACAAGGCAATACAGGCAACATTTATAAGAAACTGCTAAATGTATTTTTTAAATTTTAGTGCTGAAATAAAACCAGCAGCACTTTAAAAAGGGAATTTGCTTGGAAATCTTTCACATGAAATACATTCTGGTTTGACTTGCTACCCACTTTCCATTAAGCTTTTAAGAGCAACGAGTAAAACTTGAAATACAAACTGGCACAAAAACACATTTAATAATTTCAAAAACCTCTTGAAATGACAGGACTACTTGCATCAAACAGCAGTAAGCGTGCAGCAGTTTCACTGCCAGGATAGATCAATACAGCTGCAAACATCTACACAGATTAAAAACTTCAAATTCGATCTTGATGTACACAACACAATAGCCCTCTCAGTTTCAGGTTTTGCTGGATTTTAATGTATAAAAACCAGATTCCTGTTGCTCAACTCAAACAGACTTCACACACTGATTTTAATAATAATAATATTATCACACAAACTCAGGCTCACTGTCCCGGTTTCTGGTCAGGGGTAATTTCTTTCCACACAGACGCGCCAGTGGAAGCCCTGACAGGGTTAACACGGGGGAGTAGGGGTAGTTGTTGTTGGACTGGTTCACGTTGAGCTCGGCCAGAGAGGCACTTAGCTCCTGCTCTGCCCCTGTGTCGTCATCTGGGGGCCCGCTGTCTGGCAGCGCAGGGGGCTCCCCTCTCTCTGGGTTGTCGGGGTCCTGATCGGTGTCTTGTTCCGGGTCGGTGTGGGTTGCAGACTGGCCTGAAAGGTCCAGACTGTCCCTGTAGCTCAGCTGGTCGTCATCCACGCTCACCTCGGTCTCCTGCTTCACCAGTCTGCAGGGGTGTGTGGTCCTCTGGCCGCTCTCGTCCAGCTCTGAGTCTGAGTCAGGGAGCAGCTCACTGGAGCCCAGCGACCCCAAAGAACTTCCTGAATGGAGATGAAGAGGCCAGTGGTCACACAGGGGTGCAGAACTTCATTGCAGTTAAACATTAAGGCCACATTTTAGAGATCATTGCATTTTTAGAAGCGTTTATTCAACATACCATGAACTCAACAGGAGCTAGAAGAACATGAGAACTTCTTTTGGTTTACACTCATTACATTTACAACAGTACAACCTTTATAAAAAAACGTACCACATCCCTCCTCTGTCTTATCAGACTCTGGTTTATTCTGCTCCTCTCTGCCTCCATCCTCCTCTACATCAGCGGAGCTCTCCACCTTGTCATCTGCAATACTAGCCTGAACCAGGAGGGGGAGGAAATGAGATTGTCATCAAGAAAAAAAAACAAGGCTTTAGGCTTTGGCCACTTTTAACAAGGACAGAAATCAAACATGCACATCAAGAAGGAAGAGCTGTATTCAAATGAATGAGGACTGTAGGTCATGACTCAACGGGTTTTGTTCATGCTCATTAAGTATTGGCAGCTTCTCTGGAAGACAATCTTTCATTCCTTAAAGTAAAACAGGTTGCCATTTCTCTGTGGTGGACTGACTTTTGCCAAATAAGGACTCCAAAGGGTCTTTTAAAGATTTCTTCTTCTTCTCATAAAAAGGCCAAAATCACAAGTTTTTAATGATTTAAAGTATTAACTAGCAAACCCCCACACCTTAATAAGACTCTTAATGGTTATTTGTAACTAGATTAAGAGTCAATAGGCACACTGGTGCTTTGAGCTAAATGCTAATGCCAGCATGCAAAGCAAATGAGAAATTAGCAAATATTTGGCTGCAGCCTCAAATCTATAGGACCATAAAACAAGTAGTCACATTCATTGCCTTCAAATTTCCTTATCAAATTCCATATATAAAAGGCTCAGTAGTGTATTTCAGTGTCCATTATACTACAGTTCATAACGTTACTTGTTTTATAAAATGTTAAGACATACTGTCTGCGACAAATACATAATTGGAGATAAGAATATCCACCCGCACCACACAGGGAGTCCTACCTGCTGGGTGGAGGTGGAAGCAGAGCGGCCGGTTTTGTGGGACTGAGAGGTTTTGGACTGGAAGATAGATGAATAGAAGACTATGAGGGCCTCCACGATGCGGGCCTGGTGGGGGTAATCAACCAGAGAGGACAGGGATATCGTGGCCCCGGTCGGACGGGGACGCATCAGGGAGGGACCAAACACAATGCCCAAGTTACTGGGACTCATCTTGTTATCTTCCTCTAGCTCTGCAATCCTGGGGAGAGGAAGATAGTGGAAGGATGAAGAATCAATGAGTGCATCTAATACAATTCAACAGAGCCTGGTCTTTTATTTTCCGTCTGTTTTTTTTTTTTTTATTACTGACCTCCGGAGGTGGCGAATAATGTAGCGCAACGTAGCGATGTTAGCCTTGGGCAGGTCCTTCAGAAGCTCCTTCAGCTTGTCCACCAGGACCAGGACCTCTGGGTCGGTGTCATGGCCCAGATCCACTAGTTCCGGCCCCTTTCCCACTGCTGGGTTTGACTCGGCCTCTTCTCCCTCTGGTGTTTCTGCGTCACTCTGCAGACTCTCTTTGGCCAAACCCATCAGACTGTTGTACAGGCGGAACGGCATGATGGGCTCTGGCAGCTGGAGGTCACGGAGACAGGAAAAAGTGTTAAGAGGGGCTGAATTAAGCAAGAAGACATAACCTTTAAAGAACGGAGGAGCCACAGAGCCTTGCAAATGACTATAGAGCAGTTTTAGAGCAAATTATATATTTAACCTGATTATTAAAAGCACAAATACATTTAACCTATCAGCAAGGAGTTCAGGTAACTGCCAGTGAGAAATAAAACGCATTTTTACAAAACAAATCTCACTTTGACTTTTATTTTCAAAACCATTTGTGAATCAGCTATCAAGCCGATTTATTTAAACTAGACAGTTTATCTAGTTTGTCCACAAAGTCCCAAAAGATAATATTTTATCTTGTGCTCACAAGACTTAAATAAAATATCATCTTTCAGGACATAACAGGCTCCTTAAGTTTGATTAAGAACTAGATTTTACTGCTGGTGGACTGATTTGTTCATTTGTTAAGTATTTCATGTATTAATTCCTCTTTTGCTTGTCCAATAAAATATTAAAGAATGAACTACTTTATTTGACAAAAATAAAATTATTTGATAAAATAAATATATTGATATTAATGCAATAGTCTTACGACATTGCTTAATTATACCAACATTTTTAATAAGTAGGAGATAAAAAAGTAGGAGATGCCATGCTTCCTGTGGCCCACAAATCACTTAAGTGTACTGTGTTTTACTCTTGCAGTGCTGGCTTGTATGTGTACCTGTCTGAGGTAAAGCTTGAGGACGTTGCTAATGTCATGTGGTGAACACTGGGACAGCTCCACCAGCTCCTTGCCATTCTCAAAGGCCTGACACAGCTTCTCCACACGAGTCTTCACCCCGTTCACCCTGTAGATGCCCTGCAAGGAGGACGCAGACACTTTGAAAGACTTCTGAAACATTCAGACACCCAGCACTCACTTTAACACACAGCATGAATGCACTTTTTCACCTTCATCTTGAGCGCCCGTCTCTCTATCTCTGAGATACACTTGGTGATGATGAAGGGGATGCCATCACTGGCACAGCTGGCTACCTGAGAGAAGTCCCTGCCAAACAGCTGCAGACGGCCCTGCAGCTTCTTGTGGCCACACTGGATGGCCAGAGTCTCCAGACAGCGCTTGTGACACGCCAGGAAACACTGTGAGGACAGAGAAGCAAGTGTTGACCTCATGAACCTGGTCTACGCGTCAATGAGATGCTTAAAGAGCTGCACATCCTGGAGGACTTCTCAGGACACGAGTCTCTCTCTCTACAGGCTGGTTGTTAGGAGACGTGATAAAGGACTCACCTCCTCACACTCGGCCCCCTGGAAGTAAACGTAGCTGTCGCACTCGCGGCACTTCGAAGGAGTCCGGAGCTTCCTCAGTCGGTGGGTCTGGGCTGCTTTAGACAGGCCGATGTTACGGAAAGGTCTGGTGGACACCACCACGTCAGGATCCATGCCGTTGATATCTGAAGACCAAGACCCACATCACACACACTCATAGAAGATACATAGCCAGCAATATGAAGAGTAATATTGGGACTCCCACAAACAAGATCATACATCTAAAAAGAGATTTCTCCTGATGCACGTCTGGCCATGTTATTGTACAATCACATCAACCGATCTGTAAATCTTACTTTGACTTTCAAACGAGGTCACGTTCCCATCTTTCTCGTCTGCATCCTCATTGGACGACATTGTTCCAGTGGATGACGTCCGAGCAAACTTACTGATGTCACCTAGAATAAATATACAGTTTAAATATGTTCTCTCACACATAAATTCTTATGGTTATCTATAAAAAGGAGATATTCTGTAGTATGTTACTGTTTTAACGACACTCAGTTCTTGCTCACTTGTGCTGGCAGTCGGAGACTCTAGGCCTCCCTCTCCTCCAACACTGTCATCGCTCACTGTTGAACCCCATGACTTGTGGCCCTGCCCTGGGGATAACAACATCATTTCAGACTGGTTAATTTAAAAACCATCTAAACTTGACATAAATCACTTTCGTAACACTGTGTCCTCTTGTAACCGCTGTTTACTCTTGAAATATGCTCTGAAATGAACTAAAAGGCAAAAAACAGTGAGCTGTGGTTTTGTAAGGATAATTATTATTGAGACATACAGCAGCATACATCTACAGCAGCCGGCATCACTTACTCTTGCGGTGAGCCTCTATGTCTCTGTGGTCTCTGTTGTCTCCAGCTGCCGTGTCCACACTGGTGGCAGGACTGTCTGTGTGGCTCGTCTGCTCTGTGTTGAAACTGTCATTCCTCGGTCTGTGGCCGTGGCTGCAACAATGCAGAATTATAAGACGATTTCTAACTGTTTTTTATCTAAATTGTTTAAAAGGAATAGTTTGACATTTTGGGAAATGCAGATGAGAAGATTGATACCACTCTCACGTCTTCTACGGTAAACATGAAGCTACAGCAAGCAGTCAGTTAGCTTAGCGCAAAGACTGGAAACGGGGTGAAGCAGCTAGCCTGGCTCTGTCAAAAGCTCACATAATAACACATTATATCTTGTTTGTTTCACTGGACTTGGATTTCTGAGGTTGCCAGGCAACCAGCAGAGAGACTCCAGGAACGTGCTGTCGATATAACGTGTTAGTGACCTTTAGAGTTGCAGATTTTGTTACCTTTGGACAGGCTAGCTGTTTCCCCGTTTCCAGCCTTTGTGCTAAGCTAAGCTAACCCTAACCGGCCGCTGGCTGTAGCTTTATATTTAGTGTACAGATGTGAGAGTACACTAAATATGTACTTCTCATCTAACTCTCAGCATTCTCTCTAACTCTCAACAAGAGAGCGAATAAGTCTATTTCTCAAAATGTTGAACTTTTTCTTTAAGCTTTCAATTGAAAACCTGGATAAATGTGGCTCTGACTGAAGCTCTTACTGTGACGACGAGCTGGAGGGAGAGTAGCTCTCAAATGTGTAGTAAATCGTCGGCTGCTCGGGCAGCTGCAGGTCTCGCACGTGGGCGGCGTACTGCTGGCCTGGGTCATAGAGCTTACTGCTCTCACACAGAGTCTGGTAGTGGACCGGCAACGCTACCGTCTGCATGTGCATGAGCTGGTAGTATGAGATGGTCGCCTGGTGGAGGAAGAGTTACGAACAAACAGGATCAGGAGAGAACTTTTATTTGTCACCTTCCATAATTGCTCCAAACCTTAAACTGGAGTATATGGCAAGGTAAGAAGTTGCGGCAGAGAGATCTATCAGTTTGTGTGCGAGTTTGTTCTGACCGAGCGGAGGGTCTGGTCGCTCTGCTTGATGACGTCCTGCAGTTGTCTCAGCACTGTGACCTTTGTGTGCTCCAGCTCTTGCTGCTGAGTGATGGCATCTGCTATACATGTCCTGTAGGTTGCTTCCGCCTCATCTGCCTGCACGCACACACACACCAGGTTTTTTTAAATTTCCAGCATACTTCCTGTGTTTAATCCGTCAGATTCGTACACAGATAAATGAAGTGTCAGTCGGGACACTGTGAGAGCCAGATAAAAATAATTCCACATAACCACACGTCACTGAAAAAGGAACATCTAGTTAAACGATTTATCATGCACATAACATTTCTATTTTTCATTCCACAGCAATAAAAACTGAAACAACAGAAAATAAAGTTACTGATAAGAACCTTGTTGCGAGCCTCTTCCTCTAATCGTTTCTTCTTCTCCACAGACTTTGCTGTAGATCCTCCTCCTTCCTCCTCAGCTCGGCAGGCTGCTGTTTTGGCCTTGTCGTACTCCTCGCAGCGGACCATGAAGGCTTGCTTAGCTTTCCGCAGGTTCACCTCACACTCCATCTAAACAAAGACAAATAGATTTTGGTTCTTACTTACGTTACTTAAAGATAAATAAAACAGTCTACTGCTTTGAGATCCTACCAGTTTTCTCTTAGCTCGAATCCAGTGTTCCTTGATTTCCTTCCGTCTCTTTTCGTGCTCCTGTTTGCGCTGCAACAGAGGCTGCAGACACATATGCACATCATCAACACTACAGAATAACCATACCTCACTGAAGTTGTAAAGGGTCCATGTTGCAACAAACCACAAAAAAGTTTACCTGGATGAAAGTCTGGTTATGCAGGGTGGTGTTGGCCTGCTGCAGCCCCACACTCTGCTCCTGGTCCTGCTCCAGAGCCAGAGAGTAGATGGAGAAGAGGGGCATGTGGGGCTGGGGGGAACAAACACAGAAATAGTTTTATAACAGAAGGACGGAATGCCAAAATGCTTTACGTTTATTCAAGTTTTGAACATTCAATATCACAAATATATTCAGAGGTGAAATAAATAAGGTTTACATGTGTTATGCTGTGTTTGCAGGACTGGTATAATCTCTGGAGGCCTTTGGAGAACTCAGTCTCTGGTAAAATAGGAGAAAAGAGATCATTGATAGCATAATGGATAGGACAATGTTTTTCTACAATGGTTCAATTTACCATTTAGCTCGTAAAATGTCAACGTCACAAATATCAATCACAATCTGCTAAAGTTTTGCAAGCAAAACTTCACATTTTAGAAGCTGTAATCAAGTCTTTCATTATCATCCATTCATTTTCTGTTGATTGACAATTTGCTTAATTCACAAATAGACTAAACCTTCGGCGTTCCCACTTACCCAGTGAGGTTCTCTTCTCCACATAGCTCATCAGGTCTTTCATGTACTTGGAAATGGTTTTGGCGTAGAGCAGAGCCGAGTCCACCCCTCCCTCGCTGCGCTGGAGGATCACATCCACTACCTCAACTCTGCCTGCGCGTCAACACAAGTACAGGTCACTGCACGGGAACGAGGACAATTCGTTGCTTTGGCAACGTAAACTGTTTTAGCAGATTATGATATGTGGAGGGGAAAGGTTTGCAGCTGAGGTGTGAAGATTCAGAGCTGAAGTGATAATCTCCAACATCCTTCCTTTTTGGTGATTCGTTTGTCACTGCTGTGCTTTAGCTCACTTTACCATCACTGATGTCAATACTGTAAACTAACTATTTTTTTATTTTCTGTGATAACATTGTCAACCAAGCCAGCTGTCACTCTTGGTGAGAAACATGTCGGTGTACCGGATCATGAGTTTCTAATGTAAATGGATGAGTACACCAACATGTGAAAATATCATGAAAAAGAAGCATTTTCACAAGACAAAATGGGAGTGAATAGAAGGACAGGAGGTGCAGAAGTATCACCTAAGGCAGCCGTGAGGGACTGAAAGAAGTCAATGAAAGCCAAAGTGTGAGTGGAGAAGCACCTGACTGCCTACCCAAGTCCTGCAGGTCGCTCCTGAACGCTCCCCCGTCTGCCCCCTGGCCTGTCGCAGCGTACAAGTTCTCCATAGACTGCACAGCACAAAGATGATTCATTACTGACACACACAGACCAACGCTCGTCATCCACTGAGGGATTTTTTTTTCTTCATCCAGTGGAAAGTTCGGAGGGGAATTCACTTTATGTACAGTGATATTTGATGAGTAACTACATTTTTTTTTAAATGGCAGATGGGGAATACTGGTAGCTCTGTGACAAACGTCCACTCACCCTGCTCTTCTCAGTGGGCAGCAGGGAGAGCAACGTGCTACTGTCCACCTCTCCCATCAGCAGCTCAGACACACTGAGGACAAAGACACCTTAACATCAGCAAATACAAATACACTGTGATACAATATGATATGGAGAGAGTGGCAGTAATAGTCATCTGTGTGGAAAATGGCCGAGTGGAGATGCGTAGAGCAGATTTTAAAAAGAAAAAGAAAAAAAGAGGAAGGGGCCCTCGCAGGAAATCTCGACAGGTACAAACAAACAGGAGACAGGAAGTGAAAAGTTACTTTTGTAAACCAGGTATGATCTTATTCTCCAACCTTCATACTGTATGTCAAAGTACTCATTTGGAATTATTGTATTTTTCAACATCCACTCAAGAAAAAAATATTGTTTTACACATCTCATTTTGATTCATTTGGTGGAAATGTTTGTTGAAATACAGGCTAAACAAACAAAAAAAAACTCCATCTGGGTGTTTTTGTGGTTGATGACAGAAAAAGAGTCAAACAGAGGAAGAGTGGAGGAGAGAATGAGGAAACAGACTCGTCAGGCAGATCTCAACTGCCTCTGCAAGCTCACTTCCTCCTGCAACTCTGTGACAGATGTCTAAACCCTGAAATGGCACCGACTAACATGTGATAAACTGTTGGTGCAATATACACAGAAAACTGAGAAATGTCTCGACTCTACGTTTACTTTGGATTATCAAGATATTGTTTTTAAAGACTGAAAACGTTCAGGTAAAAAACATTAATATGAGAAAAATCATTAGATGATTTCAGAGTTGTAATAATTTGTTTGGTCTCAGTTCCTCTCAAGTATCTGAAATAAAGAGAGCGTTCCCTTGATTCATTGTCTCCTCTGTCTGTAGCAATCTGTTCATTTAGCAGCCAGGTAGTCAACAGCGTTTTCTAGTTTTGGTTTTGCGTCATACGGCAGAAGAAGAAACCACTTCCTGTTTTCAGCTCTGCCTCATGCAAATGTGTCACCATCACTGCACTTCTCTCTCCAGTTCCCAACAATATACTACTTTGTATGCACACACACACACACACACACACACACACACACACACACACACACACACACACACACACACACACACACACACACACACACACACACACACACACACACACACACACACACACACACACACACACACACACACACACACACACACACACACACACACACACACACACCTGTTTCTTCTGCCTTTAAAAGAGGTAACACCTGCTTAGATTGATACCGTTGTATGTCTGTCATTCTGTAGCAAGAACAATAACACCAAAATACCAGTGGCAATCACCATCAGTTACTGTAGGATTCAAAGGTTGTAATTTGACAGTCAGACATGTTGTGAAGGTGCATCAGATACTCACTTGCTGCTAAAAGCAACTGCGATGGTTTCTATTGCCTTCTCAAAGTCCATTTTATCTGCCTCGTTACAAGCCTCGTAGTGGAAACCTGAAAAATCACAACCATGGCTTTCAGTTTCAGTTGGAATACACTGCTGACCAAATGAGTTACACACCTGCACATCGGTTACGTCAAACTATGTGTGCAGCATACAGTATCGCCAAAGGATGTCGGGTTCTACGGTCTATGTAAAACTGTGTAAATATGATGTCATTTCTACATTTGTTTTCATTACATTTCCGTTCATAGCCGAACGGAACGTTTCTCTGCACATCTGACTGACCTTTGACTTTGGATATGAGCTTGCCGGCAGCGGTGAGGATCTCCACGGTGTTGAGCAGAGGGTAGGTGTTGATGACCTGACGCAGCACCCGCAGGACCTCTCCCAAACACTCGTGAGCCACGGGCCGCTGACTCTCCTTACCTGGATGAGAGGGAGGAAGGAGGAAGAGGTGGTTGGACGAGGAGTGAGACTGTGAAAAGAGCAACAAGAGTGACACAGTAATAGCTGAACGGATTATACAAAGACGATACCACTGGTTCTGGAGTGGTATGGTCTTCCATTGTTAAATTGTGGAGAATTAAAATTCGAGTGGCAAAAAAGAGAGGTTGCAGTTCAGGAACAATACACGACTCTCAGAGTGTCCTTGAATGCATCAGTAAGAAGTGTTCTGTCCATGTTAGCAAATGCATTATGACTTGTTGGTAATGTTGGACCAAAACTAAAGTGCATTTAATGTTTACTGCAGAACATTTTTCATCTGTTTTGAAAGGAATAGTTTGACATTTTGGGAGATGGGACACTTTTTCACGTTGTTGCCTGGCAACCAGCGGCGACTCCAGGACAAGTCCAGCACATACCTTGCTCATACTTACACTTAGTTTTTTATGCAGATTGAGCTTTAGTGGTGCTTGTAGGCTTGTTGTTACCTTTGGACAGAGTTGCTGGCTGTATACCTCCTTTTCCAGTCTTTATGCTAAGCTAAACTAAGAGGCTACTAGCTGTAGCTTCATATTTACCATATAAATATGAAAGCGATATCAATCTTCTCATCTAACTCTCTGCAGGAAAGCAAATAAACGTATTTCCCAAAATGTCTCACTCTTCCTTTAAGTGTTGCTACTGTTTCAGCAGTGGCACAGCGGATGGAGACGGCAGAGAGACGGACAGTCTGAGCACAGACAGTCGGGTCAGTGATAATGGGCGGACAAGTCAGAGTGTCAGACAAGTCGGGTCAAAGTACACAGTGTCAGCTCGTCTGCTTTGATGTCACTGGTGGTGACACATCTGCAGCCGGTATCCTCACTTCCTCCCAACACACACACAGGTTTCGTTGACTTTTTTTCTGTCTAATGTTGCAACCCGACACCCTACACATCATTTTTCTATTCGAGGCAGCTCGCTCAGGGAGGAGACCAGAGGGCAGCCGATCCTCCGTCCTCCCACAGTCTGTCTGAAAATGTGTGTCAGAGTGGCTGAGCGGCAGACAACAAGAACAGAGTGACCTGATCATTGTGCCAGAGAGGATGTGGTCTTCTCTATTGTTCTGCAAGATTAGAAACTAATTCTGGTTCTGCGCTACATCTGCTTTCTGTGGCTCATGAACAGATCACCTTACTCTTGATTTTACAAAAATGGTTTTTGATGTTTGACGGCGCTAACAGCCACCAGGAGCTCCAGAGTTAAGTGGTGCATTGGATCGCAGCAGGGAGGAGACGCAGCTAAAGCTCCGATTGTGCTGCTGATTAAGAAGCGGAGGTGCCTCGTCACGGTGATGCAGCCAGCCTATCAGGGGAGGAAGTGTGGACGAGGCCGTTCTGTCAGTGGCTATCCATCATGGCTTCCTGTTTAGAAAGCTCACTCTGGGTGGAGAACATGACAGAACAGATGCAGATTACGGCAGACAGAAAGACACATAAACAATCTCTTTCTGTCTCATCTGAGCCACAGAACTCTGAAAAAAGGCTTTCCCCACTGGAGAATGACACCTGTTGTTTTTAGGTTAAACTTTCAGTTTGTTTAGCAGGTGGAATCAACTGTGAAGTGGTGGCGTTTACGCCATGAGGAAAGTATAGGTGTTCTGCCATTTTAAGCCTCACTATGTCGTGCAGGAGGGGAAGGTGTATGAGGCTGCAGCAAACAAGAGCTGGCTTCCTGCTGGAGACAAGAGTGCGGTTGACTCTGTGGGCGCAGCGGAAACGCAGCCCTTCATTTGGAGAGAGGACTCTCGCAACCACTTGTTAGCTTGCTTGCGCAAGGTGGCTCCACCCCCCCACGCAACACACACGTGTTGCTGAACGGGACTGATGTAAGATTGACAAAAAAAACCTTGGACGCCTCATGTCCTCTTCCTCTAAGCTCTTGTCAATATGGATTGGAGCGTGCGAAGCAAAGGGAAAGACCAAACAGCATTGTCCTGTATGCAAACGTACGTGTAAGAAATGCACACAACACAAAGTAATGATGCCAAAATGAAACAATGACATGCTGGAAGATGCAAATCATAACTGGCTACACACGCAAAGAGAACCATGTTTTGTCTCCACAGTGGTGAAAACCAGCATTATTCACGTCTTTAGTTCTGTGACTGCAGCACCGGAGGGAAGTCACTCCCACAGGTTCAAACTCAAATCAAGCAATAACACGTCCTCAAACACGTTTCTGTGACTTGTAAACTTGGCTAAAATGCTCCGGCTCACAAGACAGACAGGAGCCCAGGAACTCATTTTGACAGTAAATGTTTGGGCCCTTCTCATTCCCACATCAGGTCAATGTTTCTCTGGGTGGATTTGTTCCTGGTAGAAGTTTGTAGACAAAGCTTGAAAAAAACAAAAGAAAAAAGTTTACCCTCAGCCAGCACGACATCCTTCAGTTTCTCCACAGCCTCAGCGAAACGCACCACGTCCCTCAGCAGGGCCGGGATGTCCTCGACCTCAATGGCTGTGCTCTCTGGACCTTCAGACGGAGTAGTAGGGGTCAAAGCCCCTTTCCCCTGGCCTTTGCTGAACACCCACGACTGGAGCGGGAACCCTGACGAGACACACAGGACAAATTCATTGTTTCACTCATTTATCCAGAATATTCTTAAAAAGGAATAGTTTGACATTTTGGGAAAAAAGGTGCTGGCTGGCGGATTTTGTTACCTTTGGACAGAGCCAGGCTAGATGTCCGGTCTCCATGCTAAGCTAAGCTATCCGGCTGCTGGCTGAAGCTTCATAAGTAACTCAGAGACATGAGAGTGGTATCGATCTTCTCATCTAACTCTCCGCCAAAAAGTAAATAAGTGTTTTCCCCCAAAATAGTATTCCTTTAAATGTGAGGCTTTTCACATGTGAGGCTTTTTCTGCTGCTTTTCTCTGTTTTATATGTAAATTGAATATCTTTGAACTTTAGACTGCTGGTCAGACAAAACAATTTGAAGATGGGACTGCCACCTTTCCATAGTCTTTAATTTAATGTCACAAGCCTTCAAAATCCATCTTTACACTCAAACGTTTCATTAAAACTGAAGTGAATTTAAAAAGGTGATAATAAAACATTTGTTCTGGATTCAGTTGCTTGTTAAATTTCAGGTATGTAGAAGCTGTTCTTAATATTTTGTGCGCTGTACGTGTGCTGTCTTTCTCCTGATTTTGCTCATGTTTCTCTGTCAGCTCAGGTGTGGATGTGGTGGAATAAGACTATATTTGAGCACATTTCATTAACCCAACAAGGTGATGAACAATAACTGATGTTTAGAACCAGACCTGCGGCGCTGGCGTGTCTGCTCAGCGCAGTCGGCCTCTTCAGGGTGGCCACAGGAGACGGGCACCCCACGCCTTGCATCGCCGCCAGCTTACTGTGGTGGGTGCTTGGGGTGCCCGGGCAGGACAGGGAGGGGTCCTGGAGCCCGCAGGAGGACGGGGTGAGAGTTGAAGAGGAGGAAGAAGACGAGGGCGAAGAGGAGAGGGTGATGTCGCCTGCATCTTTCCGAGGCTGCTCCTGCAGGATGGACAGCTGAGGGAGAGAGAGAGAGGACAGAGGACAGAGGACAGAGAAGAGAGGTGAAGGTGATGGATCACGTGATGTGTGCTCTCCAGCTCGACGTCATGAGGAACGCCAGCATGACTCCTCTTTGCTTCTGTGGCCTTAAACCTATCCAGCGCTGTTGTTGGTAAACACACATATGAAGGCTTTCACAAGGTCCTGTGTCACGTTGTGCAACACTTCCTGACTCCAAGCTGTCGACGGGTGTGGCAAAGCGAGCGGGGTGTAGAAACACAGAAATGCCATTTACTGTTTGGAATAAGAACACTGATATTTACAGGAGGTGGAAATGACCTTCTCATCTGCCTCCAAAACAGACAGAAAAAGTCACGGATATGGTTTATTTAGCCTGGTTAGTACAGCTCATCTCCTACTACCACTACTATAGTTAGAGCCTTACAGTTTTTAGGCCTGACAAGTGCATCTCCGGCAAACCCAAGGAGCTGCTACAAAGACTATAAATACTGTACAAAGAACAGAAAAGCATCCCGGCATATTGTCCGTCCACCTGTGTTGGACACACGAGAGGACGTGCATACACTCAAACATACCTGCTTAAGCCATATGTTGTGCTTGTTGGGCAGTATGTCCAGCCTGTCCTTGCCTTTCGACTCGGCTTTCTTAACTCTCTGACTCGTGGAGTAAGGGTTGTAGCTACTCTTGGCACCACGTTTCAGCATGCTCCCTTCTCCCTACAGCTTTGTGGCCATTCTAACTGAGCACAAGTCAAACTTTGAAACGCGCACACACACACACACACACACACACACACACACACTGCTGCCTGTCACTGTTTTAGCGGTAAAAAGCCCACATAAGAGCCAGATATGAGTCAGTGGCCAGTCAGACACACATGTGAACATTCAGCCCTGTGACACACAGACAGACCACCGTTTCTCACACCAGTCACAAGGCACACAAACTAAACTGGATTAAAACACAACTTATATCTGCTGTTAGTAGTCTCCACACTCACTCACACACACACAATCACCCCTTGTCCGGAGCCCTTTCTGCAGCCTGTCCCCCTCCAGCTGAAGGTCATCTGACAGCGCACACACACACACACACACACACACCAGCAGCAGGCAGAAACCAGAAGTGATGCGCTACTCACGGACTGGGCGCTGCTCTGCGGCCCGGGGCTTCCTGCTCGGCTCTTCTTCGAGATGGATGGCGTCTTGATGAGTTCCCGTTTCTTCCGGGTGAACATCTTCAGGGTGCCTTTTCCGTCCATCCCGACTTCTTTGAGTTTCACGCACAGCCCCCCCACCCACCCCCCGACTCGCCACTTGGGTGCTCTGCCGCTCGTGCTCAGCGGGAGCTCGGTGCCATCCAGGCCGAGCTTCAGCCACGGTAACTGTCTGTCTGCCTTCCTCCTCCCGCTGTCGCACATCGAGCCGCGCAGGCTCACTGGCGGAGAGACAGGCAGCTCACCGCGAACTGTCTGTGCGCTCGCGGCATCCGCTCCGCGCGCACGTTCAGTTTCCTCAACGCGGAGGAGGAGGAACCGACACACAACACGACTTATTCACAAAGTTTAGGGAAGATTACTTCCGTTCAAATTACACTCACTAACCGGTATCCTAGACCTTGAACTCTCTCGTAAATTCAAACTAAGTTGAAATGAGACCCAACAGAAACAAACTAACCGTCGCCTTGTTCAAACTCACAGCAATCAGTTCATCACGACGCACGTGCGTTTCAAACATGTGACCTGAGGCCTTTCACGGTAACCTTCCGCCTCCTCGTGCACCTGCTGCTCCACACATGAAATTAAAACGTAGAGATGTTCGTCACGCAGCTCCACGATGCGGGCCGAGAGAGTGAACCATCAAAAGAAAGGAAGACAAACCTCTCACCTGTATTTCTATATGCTCTCTGTGGAAAAACGAGGCTTCTGAGCAACTGAAGACCTCATTGTAAAATGTAATCACACTTGTTGACATTTAAATACCATGAAATGTATAGCATTTTTAATAATTTCCTTCGAAAACCGACTCTTTAAAATGAGTAAATAATTACCTGTAAAGCTGTACAATCAAAAAAAAAACCTCAGGTCAACAAAAATAAGCCATCAAGGAAAGAAAAGTTCAGATGAGTTACCAGAAAACCTGGACACTTACAAATTGAAATGAGAGGGGCATTCAGACCACATCAATTTATATAGATGTTTTTCTGATATATTGAGATGTTTAAATTACATAAATTCAGTGGTATTTAAACTTCAACAATAAGTATTCAGTAGTCATTACATTTTGTCATCTCTTGAGTGGACTGACTAAAAACTTAATTCAACAGATTAATTTAATTAAACAGATTCATTTGCCTCATGGGCAATAATGAGCTGCAGGCCCCTACTCACAACCTTCCAGTGTGAGTTTGTGATCATTTGATTACACACAAATGTATTAAAGAAAATGCACCATGTGAGCTTAATGAGGCCTCAACATGAGAGAGGCCAGCTTCCATTTATATTTATATTGTGAGTCAGTGTCTTTATTTAATTTGCAATTAATCAATTAATAAACCTTTAGGTCTCCTGAGGGTCTGGGGAGCGTAACATAGGGTACACTCTGTAACACACCTCGCTTTGAAATGTTATTGTCCAATCATTGTTTCACCATACAAATACGAGTCCTGTCTGCTTGTGTGAATCCTGGAGAAAATGTAATAAAGCCTTTAAAGACGTGAAAAGGTTGGGTTTTTTTTTTTTTTACCATTCTGAATGATTGAACAAACCCACTTTTCAAATCAGAAAACAGTTTAATGTAGAAAAAGTTAAAGAGGCATCCACATATTTAATAAATGTTCTTGCACATTTCTATGACAACTCATCTAGTATGATTTCTAATAAAACTAGAATTTGTTTATATGTTACACACAGTAACAAAAGGGCAACCTGATTTGTTTGACATGTGGTTATTAAATAAAAAATACATGAAAATAAATCAGGCACTTTGATCTTAACATTCATGTGACAACCTTTCTTTAGATGTTAAAACTTTTAGTAACCTGTTAAAAGGTTGTAGAAATAAAGGCCCTTAGTGTGGGCTGACCAACATCTGCAGACAATAGTTAGCTTCTGCAGGAAAAAAAATGTACAAAATGATCCGAGAGACAAGACTTTGTCAGGGGAGTGAAATAGTTTCCATGTCCTCGTTAGATCAGGAGACTCCAGCTTTAATCCTCGACCGTAACTTCAGAGTTCTGTTGCAGGACCCCATTCAAAGTCCTCCGCCTCGTCCTCTTCATCCTCTGAGCTATCGCTGCCTCGGATCTGTGTGCGTCTGAACTGGACTGCTTGGTGATGATGTGCGAGCCTGTCAAAGAGCAGGACAGAGGGGTCAAGATTAGCACATAGCCTCCTAGCCTCTGGCTTTAATGTGAAACCTGAAGACAGCAAAAGAAGACTTACACGATGAACTGAGGGCCCTTCTTCTCTTCGGCCGGTGCCTGAGGCTCTGGCTCTGCAGAGCGAGCCTGGAGGAGAGCACAGGACGGGTAAAAACAAGAACTTCTCATCGTTTTACTACATGTTACTACAAACACAAACAGCATGACAAATCATTGTTTCACAAAACTTTGGCTTAACTGGTGTTTCTGGCCATTTACTACAAATCACATATCCTTTACAACACTGACAGCCATTTTCCAAAGCGTTTATTGTTATATTAATTACTGTCCAGGCAGCCACGCTGGTCTAAATAAGAAAGGTCAACGTATACTTTAAACCTGCCTAAACAGTAAACATTTACTATAATCTTTACGTCTGGGGTAAAGTTAGATTGTTGTTATGTGGTAATAATGCAGTCCTCCACTGCTGTTGCATTCAGTAGCTGGTGGGAAAATCAAATTTAAGAGTAGGCTGACAAACAAGGGGGAAAAGGATTAAAAAGAAAAAGGATAATGTAGCTTTTTGTATTAAAAAAAGTTACTGTTTGATAGTCAACACATTTTGGCAGCATTTATAAATACACTGTAATGCAAAGTACACTAGGGCTGCAACTAACGATTATTTTCATTATTTCATTGATTAATCTGCCAATTGTTTCTCAAATGATCGATTCATTGTTTGGTGTAATAAATAAGAATATTACAAATATTCAGTTTACTACAGTTTAGACTAATACAACCAACAATTATTTACAATTGCAGAAACTAAAAGCAGGTGAGGTTTGGCATTTAAAAAAAACCAAAAAACTAATTAATTGATTGTGAAAATTGTTAACTTAATGAGCTAATTGTTCCAGTACACTTGGTTTGAGGCCTTAAACACATAAAAATACATAAAAACACAGGTGTTGTCCTTTAAATAAGATTTACCTGTTGTAATTTCTCCTCGATAGCAGACAGGCTGGCATGTTGCGGGCTCTCAGGCTGCACCTCAGGATATGAAGGCTTGTTCACAGAGTACCGAGTGGTGGGGTCGGGGGCTATAAAGTCCGGTGGTCCGTCTGAAGGGGTGGTGGGTGCAATTACATCAAGGGCACCGAAATCTGAGTCTGTGAAACTGCGAAGAGAGGGGTCGTCCTCCTCAGCAGCGCTGTGAGGCGGGCTATAATTCTCCCGGCGGAGTACCCTGGGCTCAGGTACGTGCATCAACGGCGGGACTTCTCTGAGCGAGTACGTGTCGGCACGAGGCTCTGGGTCCGTGGGGGGGCTGTGGCGCCCAGAGGCGGGCTCAGATGATCGGGCTAAAGCAGCTCCAGCTAGCCTGGAGCCTCTGGGGGTCTTGGCTGCGCTCTGACCGGGGTAAGCCTCCTCCAGGTCCTCGTTGTCGGTGTAGGCCTCTCCGTCGGTGTAGGGCTCTCCATCAGTGTCCTCCAGGTCACTGGCAGCACTGAGGTAGTCCGACTGGGTTTGGTCCAGAGCATCCAAGTCCTGTTCTCCACCACTCTCCAACTGGACCGGATAACTTTAGTTATTAGTTTGTCACTGGACAGCAAGAAACGTTTAACAAACTAAACTAATTTAAAGATTTGTTAAAAAATGTCCAATTACATATTTAAGATTTACTCTTAACTTTCACTAGTTATTTTTTACTTTTGTCACAAGGGGATGAAATTTCATAAACATTGGAACCGTAAATCTTTTCCAAAACAAATCATATACTTAAGATTTTTTTAAATTCATTAGTAAATATAAAATGTTATAAATCTATTTCTTGAAAGGTGACCTTTCTGAAAACTTTTCACAAGAAGCAACATACTTAACTAAAGAGAAAAGGGGTTACAGGTGAAATGGTCAGGTTTGTGTTTGTGTGTGTGTGTGTGTGTGTGTGTGTACGTGTGGGTCAGAAGGAGATGTGTGTCGTACCGTGACTTCAGACACCCAGACCGGTTTTGACTGTTGGAGGCGGATCTTATCCTTTAGATTCTCATACCAAATACTTGAGCTGGGCTGCAGGTCAATACGTGCTGGAGAAAAACAGAGTGTAAAGTGAGAAGTATATACATTGTAAATTATACCTTTATAGAGTGGAATGCATTTCCAGCGATAATGTGTGACAGGGACAGACTTTGTGTATGATGTGTACCTGCGAACAGGTGGCTGCAGTGTTTCCTCAGCTTCAGGGCCTGTGTGTAAAGGCGTCTGGAGCTCTTGTTGGAGTTGGGGCTGTACCTCTGCCTCATGGCCTTGACGTCCTTGCGGCTATGAGGGTCCAAGAACAGGACCATTGGGTGGTACTGGATGTAGTTCAGTCTTTCCACTGCAGTGGGAGTGATGTCCAGGAGGGGATGCTTGTCCTGGGAAAAAGAACAGGGCGTGAGGGGTGAGCAACGACGCAAACAAACCAAGATTTGCATTGTTAAAAGTGACTGAATATCAAACTGTTTATTAATTGAAGACTGGCTCACCTTCTCTGCTATTCTCCTCACAGTGTCCAGTTTAATAACTGTGGAGCCGCTGTCTCCTCCTCCACTGCGGGGGACCATGTCTGCCATAATGCAAAAAGCAATGTTTAATGTTAAGAACTAAAAAAGGCAGGGACGAAGGAGGCACAAAAGACATTTTCTTATGTTGAACATGAGTATCAGGTAGGAAACTAACCTGCCACTTCATATTCATCAGGCATCTCTCTGGCCAGCTTCTCCATGGCGATGTCATTAAGAGGACCCAGGATGACAATGGGTCGTTTGAAATTAGCTGGAGACACAAGACAATTCAGGATTATTGAAACTGTCTCAACACAGAGTTAGGACATGAGAGACATGATTAAATAAAAACGTCTTTTCACCTTCTCTGAGCAGGACTCTCTCATAGGCCGGGAATTTGCCCTGAATGGTGAGCTGCAGCAGGTCATCACGGCTGCGACGGGTGTTCTTTTCGTTCTTTTTGTTCCCTCTGAGCCCCCGTAGTTTCCAGAACTCAGCTCTCGGTCCTGACACCTGCCTGTCTCCGCTCGCCCGCTGTGCCTGCTCTATGCTGGCCAGAGTCTCGGCCCTGCAGGGGATGACGACAGTTAGAAAAAACTGAATGATGCTTCTCGGTGAAACTAGAAAATCAAAATCTCTTTCCCATCTCTTCCTCACCTGGCCTGGTTGGGGATGGT
Organism: Enoplosus armatus; assembly: GCF_043641665.1. Taxonomy (NCBI): domain Eukaryota; kingdom Metazoa; phylum Chordata; class Actinopteri; order Centrarchiformes; family Enoplosidae; genus Enoplosus; species Enoplosus armatus. The sequence goes on from NC_092186.1 coordinate 9,747,244, forward strand.
GCCTTTATCCATCTCGTGCAGGTCGTTGCCCATGCGCACGGCCAGCCAGTTGCCCAACTTCCCGCGGTGCATCGTGTCCACCACCCTGAACACCTCACCTCTGGTGAAGCTCAGACCAATGGGGCCTTCTGCCTCGTGGTCAAAGTGGGTGCGGATGTAGAAGTTGTCCGCCAGGTTGGACTTGATGATCTTCTTATAAACTGCAGAGAAGGAAAAGTTAAGATCCATACATTCGATTGAAAGTAACTTTGTCCATAATTATCACACGAGCGGCTCAGTGATGAACTTACTATCCATCTTGTTCTGAGTGCAGATTTCAACCCGCTCTCTTTTCTTGATGTTCAGGAGGAAGTTGGCCGCCTCTTCCCGTGTGAAATGACCAAAATCAACTTTATTTACCTGCGTAAGAAGGGGTAAGACATTTTTATCTTGGGCCAGATACAAGCTTTAAAAAAGTCACAGCGAACTCACTGCACTCAGATTTCCATCATTTACCATCTTAAACTACACGATCAAATTACGATTTGGTGAAATTCCAACACATCTGATTTAACTTTGACTGCTCTGAAGCTCAAATGGCAAAGAGATCAGCTGACGTGCCCAAATACGGGCTATAATCGAGCTTAAAATAGTTTCCGGTTCACGATGTTGAAATAATTATTAACCTCTACATTACAGTTGATCTTTAAAAAAAGTAATAATGAACTACTGCAAGGTGTACGACCATTATCTCACCTGCATGATCTGGTCTCCCTCTTTCATTCCCTCAGCATACGCGGGGCTGTTTGGCTGAACTCCACCGACAAATATGCCGACATCGTTTCCCCCCACGAGCCTCAGACCCACGCTGCCCTCCTTCACAAAGGACACCGTGTGAAGGTCGGAGCTGTACCTGAGAGAGAGAATTAACAATGTGTTAATTTCTGTTGAGACGAAATAACTAGATGCAAATGTTGATATTCACATGGATAAATGAACATCACTCACCCTGGATTAGGTGCTGGGTAAGAATCTGGAGGTAGGGAGTAGATGGGCTCCTCTTCAGGCTTGGCTAGAGAGAGATATGGTAACAGTGAGACTCCATGCTGGTGCTACATAATAAATATTATTCCATTATCCATTAATCTTTTATTATTTCAGTTTTTTGATTAATTACTAATTTACTCTATAAAATATCAAAAAAGATCCCATAAGCACAACACAATTCACCAGAGCTCAAAGTGTTGCCTTAATATTGAGAGGGAGCAGCTGTAATAATTTTTTACTTAATAAATTACAAGAAAATAAAGTACTTACAGTAGAGTGGTGGGTTGCTCTTCACTGAGATCCCAGACCGGAGGGTGCCAGTTCCATTAGCAGCGCGAGGAACACTGTGAGGTGGAGAAAACATCAATCTGTGATATTTGTGTAGTAACACATTTACACTTAAAACTGTACAAGAGCCACGAGAAAGTCCCTGAAGAGGTTACAGCTTATAAAAGCAAGAGAGGAGTTAATGTGCAGATAACACTGATTGGATTTTGATGAAATGCACAGAGTCGTACCCGCGGTGGCTCTCCGCCCGCTCAGAGCTCCCAGACCTCCTGAGATGTGAGAGCTGGTCCGACTCTGAAGAATCTGGAACAGACAACAGAGACTGTGGTCAGGACTAACTTTGGTCTTTCTGCTCTGCTTCAGAAGAGAGGATGAAGAGCGTGTGTGACACTGGAGAGTAGACCGACCATCAGGAGGTGGTCTGGTGGGTGATGGGACGCGACGAGGGGGCTCCTGCTTCACAGCGACTGAAGTGGGTTTTATCTCAGGCAGGACTCTGAGAGAAGAGAGTGTGTGAGATAAATAAATGTAATGAACTATAACATGTCATTTTACCTTTTTTCAGGCATCTTGTGATAAATAAGAAACCAAACAAGCATCCTTGTATCAAAACAAATGTGTTTTTGTACACGAGGAGTTGAACTGAAACATTATGTGATGCAATCCTTGCAGGAAGTCATGTCATGTGCGTCAGTGTGTGCAGAGTGCTTTACAATGAGACAAGCAGATGAACCAGTCAGACACCCTGTCAGTATCATTTTACACATCTCCACAGTGAAGCAGTAACCTACAAGGCGCAGGGCTCATTTTCAAGTGGGCCAGAGTGTGTTCTGCACCAAATACTACAGCAAATGTTTGATGGTGGACTCATTGTTTGTTCAGTTTTCATACAAAGTCTAGTTTCTGGTTTACTGAACTCATTTATTTTACTTTTGCCCACAAAAATCAAGAGTTCCATACTATTTCCAATTAAATACGCTGCTTTTCCCTTTTTTAGACAAGTTTTCCAGGATAACTAGTGTTAGTGTTGCCTGATTGACAGATATTTAAGACCAATTAGGTAAGAATGTTCAGTTTACTGTCCTCAAATCTTAAACAAATGGCCTGCTCAGGTTTCTGGTGGTTTACTGTTAACAGTGTTGGTTGAGGTTAAATTTAGGACCCCTGAAGATCTTCTTGGTCAAGTTTAGAGTTAGGTTTCTGGTCAGTCCCACAGGTCATGTTTATGACAAAGTTCTGAGCTATGAAACTTTTCAATATGAAGCAAAGTCTTCCTGACGTGTTGTCGAGAGTCAACGTCTGACGAAAGATCGCCCGGCGTCTCTCACCTGTATCGCTTGTTAGCCGTGTTGGAGTTAGTGCTGTCTGAGGAGTGCCTGCGAGGGACAGATGCGTAACTGGCCTCGGATTCGGACTCTGAACGAGCTGTGAAGATCGATAAATAAAAGGCTTGCATTGTGAAAACAATGCCACACATCAGCACATCATTTTGGATGTATTTGGCCAGTAGCTAAAAAATGTAGATAAAGTTGGTTCACAATTTTAAGATAGGGACACAAATAAAACTATTTGAATTCAAACAATAACACACATATGCTCCCTACACAGCAGTGCATAACGCTCACTGACTCAATACAAACACACACACACACTCCAACTGAAACATTATATCCAAACACACACCTTTCTGTGGTGGATCGCTGGCGACACTCCACGACGGCGGCTCCACGGCAACATCTGGCAGGACTCTGCAAGAGAAGAGAGGGAGGCGGGAGTGAGGGAGGAGGAAGACAACAAATCTCAGTTACGTTTGGAGAGGGGGGGGACCGTGGCTAATATGATGATTATTGATGAGAGGTTGAGACTGAAATGTTGAATATTCACCTTTGTGTCTCTGAGGGAAGCTCTCTCTTTGATGGTTAACTGCTTTGTAACTGATTCAAATTAACGTTCAGTTGTATTAGTTGTCTTGCTTGATTTTGTTAGGACACGTTTACTATCAATTTTTCAACATGCTGAATAAAAACATGCAGATTTGCAAGAACTGATCAATAAATCGCAGAACTCTTCTACAGATGTTTGATTGGAATATGGTTGCTTCAGCGATAAGTGTCCTCCGTTTAATCAACACTTAGCCACATACAGGAGAGGGACATGTTCAGCGAAAGTCACTTTTATTTCATCGGTTAACAACACGTTCACCACAAACACAAACACTTGGTACACAGTCGAAAACACAAATCAGGCAAAATCAAAAAGGCTACAAAATGAGCAAATCAACAAAAATCCCAAGACAGAAAAGGCTCATTTTACGTTTTTAAAAAGGTAAATAAAAAACATGTGATTAGCTAATGTTAATAATGGGAGAGGCGTGCACAGTCTGCCCAGTGTCCCAGTCCGTGACATCTTGTTGGGTTTCAGGGAGGGGGTGTGTGGGTGGGGGGGGTTGTAGGTTGGGGTTGGGCGGACCTTCATCTGTACCTGTATCTGCTGAGGGAGTCCTGACTGTAAGTGGTGCTCTGCCTCTGAGGAGGCGCCAGGCCGCCGTCGGACTCGGACTCAGAGTCTGAGAACAAGGAGGATGACAGTTAGAAAATATGGCAACAACACTTTTACTGTTCTGCTCTGTTCTGGTAATATTATTTATCTGTTTATTTTCCTTCTGCCAGTGTTTAAAACTACTAACAGATGGCTTGAATGCCACTTGTGACGTTTTATAATTAATGAATCTTTTCAAAATTAATTTTTTGATGTTTTAGAGTCCTTTCAATCAAGATTCAGGTGAACTGACCCTTTAATATGTTGGTATAAATGACTACAACTATAACCAGATAACAGCCAACATCTGTCAGCCTCTACACTTGTGTAGACCTGTTACATGTGTGTCACCACGTCTAGAGTGATTTGTGGATATATTTTATACTGCCACAAATAGATGTTACTGATCATTTCCACCATGTTTTTAAAATGCCGCACAGAGCAGCTTTCATGTTTGCAGCTCTGGCCTTAGCTTTGTTTGACTGTTGACACCTTCAGCAGCAAACACTCAAAGATTAAGCAAATATTGTCAAAGAGGTGTCAGACAAAGTCCGGGATGTGTGCCATCAGGAGGAAGTTGGATTGTTTCTGTGTGTGTGCTGACCTGGGGGTGGGACTCTGACAGGAGAGTTGATCCTCCTTGGTGGCTCCTGCCGAACAGTGATGGGGGAGGATCTCAGGCCTGCGTGAGGCAGACCAGGAAGAACTCTGGGGGAGAAGTGTGAGGAAAAGACAGTTAGGAAATTTCTGGTGGAAAAACAGATTTAATGTGTTCGTGTTCATCGGCACTGTGATTCACAAGCTTCTCCAATTGAAGGGCTGAATCGAGCTTACTTGTATCTGCTGTCTGGGCGGGGGCTCTCTCGGCGGGGTGGAGGGGAAGCGCTATGGTCAGAGTCGGACTCTGAGACCGGCTTACGAGGCCGCGAGGCGGAGGAGGTGGGGCGAGAGGTGGACCAGTTGTGGACTACAGGAGAGGAGCGAGGGTTGGGGAGGGTGGACACACCAGACAGAGTTCTGGAAAAAGAACAAATGAAAAATTTAATTTCTTAACACCTTATTTGACATTTGTTGCGTTTACATGCATTTACTCAATCTGGATGATTCTTGGATTAAAATTATATATATATAAATTAATTATATATAATAAGATTACTGGATCTTCGGGGCCTTTACTGCTAATCAAATCTGATGACATTTTTCATCTGTCCAACATTCAGAATGATCATTCATTCTTCATCTGTTTTGAATTTCATGATCAGTCATTTAGATTGAACTGACTTGTATTTGCTGGAATGATCCCTTGTGTCCGGACTGCTTCTCCTGACAGGAGGAGGAGAGGCACTGCGGTCTGACTCTGACTCAGATGGAGCTGAAGAAACAACAGTAACAATAACAAACATCATTATGGTGCTTTTATTGCCCCACTGTGTATTTTCATCTACGTCTTTTGGACTTCCATCTTAATGTGAATTCCAGCAGCTACAGAAACATTAAAACTTTGCTAACACAGTATTAAGTCACAGTTTATTCAACTTAATATCACACTCTGAAAGTAATAGTCATGTTGGGTTTTTTCTGGCGGTCTGTTAATATTTCTAAAAAAGGTACCACCATGTGATCAACAACTTATGTGTAGCTCTGCTCAGAGACAGATTCTCGTCAGAACCGACCTCTGCGAGAGGCGTAGCTTCTTGCAGGAGGCCGAGTCAAGGTGGAGCGCAGTGGTGATGAGTCCCGAGACTTGGCTGGAGGAGGTTCAGCTCTGGTTCTGGGTTTCAAAAAAAAAAAGAAAAGAAAAAAGGGGCAACTTTTTAAATGAAACTAGCATGTCAGTGGTGAGACAGGTAAATCCCCACCCATGAAATAACAGTATAAGAGAATGCAAGATTACAACAACCACTTCTACTTGTTGTTGACTACTTTTGGTGGAATGGAGCTGTTGAGTGTACCTGCGTGTCCGTTTCTCTCTGGTGGGGTGACGGGACGTTCTGTGGGTGGGGATGTCTTCGTCAATGTCTGAAATGTCTGATGGGAAACAGAAAACAACTTCAATCAGTGAGGAAATGCTGACTCAAATCCTTCATCTGTGACATCTATATTTATTATATATATTTATCTATTTACCCTCATTCATGTCATTGTCTTTCCTCTTGCACGTTGTTCAGAGCTGCTTTCACTCTCACCTCAGCCCACCATGTTCACATTCAATACCCCACCTTCCCTCCCCCCCCCCCCCCCCCCCCCCCCTCACCCTCCAGTTCAGAGCTGCTGTCTCGGTGGCGGTCGTCCTCACTGTTGGGGGCGCTGTCCTCCACCTCTGGGATGCTGACCAGGAACTTGCGGTCATCCCTGAGGACCGTCATGGTCAGTTTGCCCCTGCTCTTCTCCACCAGGTGCTTGGTCTCCAGCAGGGATAAATTCTCTGTCGTCATGCCATTAATCTGGTCAAAAGCAGACAAATCAATTCATGTGAAAATAATAATAACAAAAAAAGACTTACGGTAATATGTTTGTGTTGACAGAGGATTACATTTTGCAGGAGTCTTAATCTTAATTTTCACCTTGAGAATGAGGTCTCCCTCCTGCAGCGTTCCTTCCTTTGCAGCCAGACCTGTGTCAGTCATGTGCTTGATGAAGATCTGGCTGCCCAGCTTCAATCCATACTCTGCAGGAAGAGGAAGAGGAATCCAGTCAGAAATCAGTATTCTCCTCGTGAGTACTTCAATGTACAAACAACAACAAACTAGTTCCTGAAATCTCACCATCTGTGATTTTCTTTTTAAGAAGTGTAGTTCTGATGGGTTTTTCTACAACGTCCTGATGTGGCAGCCTCTTGTACCCCGATGACATCAGCGGCAGTGTGTTTCCATGCCCGTTGCGGTCGGGGGTGGTGCTACGGGCACGGTAACGGTAGCGGTTGCTGTCTCGGTTGTCACTGCCGTCGGAGTAGCGTCGCGTTCGCCTGGGAGGATCCTGGTCCAGCAGGTTGGAATGGGACGCGGCCCGAGACGGTCTGGAGGTTGCTGGGATCTGGATCTTGCGAGGGCGTTTCACCGTCTGGAGAGAGAAAGACGGAGAGGGCTGGAGGTTTAGAGACACAACCGAGCAGTAATGCATCATAGATTAGAAGTCGTTCGGGTGTTTTGGTTGGTGCCTCCTTCATACTCACAACATTTGCTGTCTTGCCGCATGACTTGAGGGTCTGAATGGTGTAATTAGAGTGGACATTCTCCATCGACACTCCGTTGACCATGACAATTTGGTCTTTGGTGCTGCAGAGCAAACATCAGATCATGTTTTTTTTTTTATGTAAACAGTCTTAAAAAGGTTCCTACAGTCACGTCAGAGTGATGGTAGTCAACTTACAACAGTCGGCCCATGGCCGGTCCATTTGGCAGCACATCTGACACCACCACAGTTGTGTCCCCGCTGTCTGGGTGAGGCTTGTCTTTGCCTCCTGATATGGCAAAGCCAAACCCCAGTTTGGAATCCTGCCATTATGAGAGAACAGGGTTAAAAAAGGCTTTTAGACAGACAAGTGCATGAAAGAGCAACTTAAATGAAGAGAAAGCAGGAAAGTAAGCGGGTAGCGTATGAGCATGTGTGGGAGATACAGTAGAGAGATAGAGGCAGAGATCGCACATTCCAGCGGCGTTCAGTCTCAGACAGGATAGTGGAGAGGCAGCCGGTGCTGTGGGGTGCAGCAGGGTGTGTCACTATGAATTCCTGCTGGAGTCTGTGCTGTGAAACCGAGAGGTCTGAAGTTCGGTCCAGCTCAACCCCCACAAGCTCTTTCACAATACCCACGGAAACAATACCGAAACTGCCTCTGTGCCATACATCCATGCTCCACTTTCACTTCTGTTTGAGCAGCCGCAGAGCTCAGACCAAACACCACTAATGCACCAGAGATAAAACGATCTACACTTCACATTTACTTTTGATTATATCACAAACAACCACTTACTTTGTTTAGTGTTATTGTATGTTGCTCCCATATTGTTAACTCCTCCATGCCTGGTTTCTGGAAGAAAAAAACAACAACACAACAAATGAGAATAAATGATACCTTAGCAAAGTAATAATTAACAATATGAAATTATGAATAATTAATCCTAATACATAATCCAGGTCATTACATGGAGGACAGTTGAGCCTGAGCCGAGCAGGAAGAGTGTGCGTACGACTCAACCTGATCTCGGCATGCTCACACCTGTCTCAATCCTGCCTGACCGGTCTGGAGGAGGGGCTACCTGCTGTGTGTGTGTGTGTGTGTGTGCTCTTAAGTCCCTGCGGTGCTGACAACATATAACACCCAGGGCTTGTTCAGTTAGCATACACACACAAAAACATTGTATAGAGACAAACAGGGCTGCAACTATTTCCATTATCGATAAGTCGGACAATTATTTTCTCAATTAATCGATTCATTGTTTGGCCTATATGTATATATTAATATATATGTGTGTATATGTAAGCATCACTTGGTCCTGGAGGCTGCTGGTGAAATATTAGAGCTTTTGTAGACAGTCAAGCTCTCAGTCCTTCTGAGAGTTATCAGACACACAGATGAAGGTGTACACTGTTGTGACAGATGTCAGATTATAAGCACTGTTACATAAAATGTCCTCTTTACTCCTTCATCTGTCTTGAGCGGATTTTTACATTTCTGTCCAAAAAACCCAAACCACTAATTAACACACCAAACCACAGACGTTTACTTTCTGCACTAACATGACAAAATGCCTCTCGAGTTTATCATTTTTCACATACTACTTTTCAAAAGCAAACCAAACAAAAGCAACGCGTGGGCTGGCCGTGGATTACATACCACAGAGAGAGGAGGACAGTAAGAACAGATAAAGCCAGCAAAGAGACCCGTTTTTTAATTTCTATTAAGTCAATCTTAGTTTAACAAAAAAATGTTAAATGGGCAGAAATCGCACATACGATCACCACAAAAATCCCAAACTCGCTGGTGGAGGTTACCACGAGTGCAGGTGCACAGAGTGTGACCTGTGAACAGCAGAACATTTGTTTGACCAAGTTAATCATAAACCTGAGTGACTGACCTGATCGCTCAAATAAAAGCTGGATTTTCTAACTGCATGTCAAGCCATAGTTTTAAACTGAACTGACACTGAAACCTGAAGGTGTTGCCATTTGATATTGTAGTTATTTCTTATATATATAGTTAGTTAGTTACAGCTAACTAGAGCCAACGAGTCAAATAAGGATAATTAGCCGCAGTAACGACTGAATCAAATAATGAACAAACATGATTGTAAAACAGCTTCATAACTTCCCTACTGAGAAAACTGAAGAGGACAACTTTGTCAACATACTGCTACAACACTTGAGTGCCGAGCAAACTTATTTTCAAACAGACTAGCTGGATCACAGCACAGTGGTGGTACAATCGGTTAAACTTTAACTCTGGGTGTAGGACATGACGATAGTGATGAATGTCAATGTTAAACAGAAAATCAAAAAGTCACTGTTGACATGTATTCAATATTCGTCCATCACTGAAGTCAAAGAACGAACATATGCAAATAGTAGTCGAGCTATCAGTCCTCAGTCTAGGGAATTTCCTAAAAATAGGCTCTAAAAAAACAAATCCGAGTAATGCTGTCTAAAAATCATTCGTCTCAATCACAAACTTGACAATTTAAATGAATCAGGCGGTCACAAACTGAGTAGTCTAACTATATAGTTGCACTGCAAAAGCTCCTGTAAAAATCTGACATTTATTGAATTAAATTTAGCCAGAAAAGTAAGAGAGGTCAAGACAAGTAACAAAGTTGACAGTGATTTACTGTCTACTGATGGGAGTCTGGTTGAAGCCCACAGTCCTTCCAGACACAGTGCAGAACATTTAGCTTTGGGCTCGTACATATCAGAAATCATTTATGTCCTTTGTTCATTTTTAACAGCTCTCTTTCTGGCAGTGGTGTGCAGTGAGACCATTAATGCTTTGTATTCCTCCCTCTCCACTTACCACGTGGTCTTTAAACCTCACTTCCATTTCCCACTGGGATTCCTGAGCTTAACAAAACACCTGTGGCCTCCGGAGCTCAATGAACAGCCAGCTCTTTATATTCCATATGGCAGCACCAAAAGCAAAACAATCACAGCTCCCACAGTTATCCAACTCCAGTTACTTCCTTCTTGGATCAGCTCTGTGAGGACGATGGAAACCAGATCCTCCTGCTGAAATTATCTGTAATGTGACCAGCTGTGGTGTTTGTCTCTCAGCGGGGAGAGAAGAAGAAGAACATCTCGGAGAGACCTCACCTGCAGCGTTCCTCCCCCACCCAGCCTTTGCCCTTTCTCACAGTCGCTCTCTAGTGCCCTTCAATAAACATGGATTTAAGGTGGAGCTGCAATGCCTTTCACAAACCCCCACACACTGATATCAGAACAGCAAAGCGTCTTAAATGTGACAGGTACTGTAATCACAGAGAGGTATGCAGTCCTGCATCAGTCCAAAGGGATGAATATTAGCCAATTCAAAATGTTACAAACATGACTTTGGAAACTCAAAATGGTATAAAACAAAGACATACAAGTTATTGAACCACAAAGTTCAAAGTTGGCTGCTTTCAAGTAAGAAAAAATAATATTTTTCTGCACATAAAATTATATATCCTGCCACTACTTAATCCAACCTTCATCTGAAATCATACTGAAGTTTATATACATCTCCTTGTAATTCAAAAGGAAAGGGAAATGTATGCAAATTATGTTTATTTTCATAATCTGTTAACCTCTTTTCAATTCATCTAGAAACCATTTAATAATAAAATGTACAATAATGACAAAATTGTAATTTATTACAAGTAGTAGTAGTTATTAGAATTGTATCTTCCTAAAACCTACAGTATGTATATGATGAAGCCAGACTGATAGATGGGTCAGTTTTATAAACAGATAGCTCATCCTTATTCGTTATCAGCAAAGAATTGCAATACATAAAACAAATACTACAAAAAACATCATCAGAATTTTTGGAACTCATCGATATCTCAGAGATTCTGTGATGTTGAGGCTTAATTTTATAATGAAATGAATAAACACATTACATTTCTAGCATTTTTAAAGCTGTAGCTAACTGACTAATTGATGACTTGTCTCAGGAGTACCTTATTGGAAACTTTTGGATCTTAACTAAGATTAAAAGTAAAGCTCTGTGGGCCTGACTAAAGCTTTGCCAGAAAACATACATTTGTAATGATGGAGGAAGGCTCTGTTAGGGAGGGGGGGTGCTGTTACTGTAACTGTAACTATAAAGAGTAACTGCAAACCGATCTAGTGCAATACAAATAAATTAAGATGCACAAACAAGGACTATAACAGCACATGCTAGCATGAAGAGGTTGAAGAGTAAACAGGTTGTTGCTACAGTACTATCCATCCACTCACAGGCACCACCAGCAGTGGTGGAGGAGGCTCCGGAGGCACAGAGCCAAAGTGCTTCAGTAGTTTCATCCGCTGCGTCACATTCATGATGACAACAGTGTTGTGGTCTTCCTCTGTTTAAAAAAAACACCTGCTGACTAACTCAAGTCACTTTGGTCTGACTGATGCAAACGCACAAGAACCTCCAGAGAGGTTGGTGCAGGGCAGTAAATGACCATGTAGTCTGTATCTCAGCCGCACACAGTCACTGATGGAGGTCTGTAAGTCAACAGAAGACAAACAATCCACTGGAGGAGGCCACAGCCAGAGGACACTGAAAACTATTCAACTGGAAAATGAAAAAACAAGTGACAAATTGACATTCCTCTGCTTCCAACAGATAGGTCATGTGTCCGTCACCCCGGAGTGATGATCTCTATCGTCTATTATTCCCTTTCTGATGGGTTCATGAAGTCAAATAGGTCCACTTGCTCCCACTGTCAGTGGTATGTGTGCGTCTTGGTTAACTTGTACTCTTTCCCACAAGGCAGCAGCAGCAGGTCCCAGGCTGCTGGCTGAGTTTCAGTCTGCTGGGTGCTATGGTTACGTCGGGGGAATGAGAGCACTGGGCTGTTAATAATTGACGGGGTGTTTGCTGTGCTATAGTGAGTAAAGTTTCCTGGGTTCCTACACAGGCCCTGCAGTGTTTGAGGGTCAGGAAACGGCACTGTGGCAACACAGAGCTTTGACTCCTTCAGGGTTAACATTCGTGCACGGGCGTGCTGCAGACTTTTTCTGTTTGACTCTGATTATCGGTGCCCTGCCTTGTCAAGATTACAGTCACAGTGACTAGTTCCTGACTTGTTTAGGAGGAGGAAGCACAAAGGGGAGGAGCAGTTATGTACCTGAAGGGTACATTTTGGCAGTTTGAAAATAAGTGGCAGCTCCACAACAGATGCAAGATCCTTGGCTTGGGTTCAGCCAGGTGGGACAGCTGGCCTCTGGTCAGCCTGGACAGCAGTGCTGAATTATTAACAAGTCTGGTGGCAAGCAACCACTACTGTTACTAACACAAACACTTAACAAAAGGTGTGCCCCCTCTAGCAGGTAAATAACTAGCCATGAGTCAGGACTTCAGTGTGTTCAGCAGTACAGTCGCCTCTGTTTCTTTAATTTAAAGCTAAGGCCACTCCTGTTGGCCAACCAACATGCAAAGCACCAACTCCAGAGCATCTTGTTCCAGCACAGGTCAGCACAGAGGATATTTTTAATGTGGCGCATAACTGGAATTCTTCAACAGTGCATCATGCAAATAAGCTGCTCTGGTAAATATTAACGACTGAGACAGACGTAAAGCCTTGAGTGGACTTTAGCATACAGTTGTTTGTGGTTAATGTGGAATAGCAAAGCTCCCCTGTGTTAGTGTGGAGATTTGAAAGACAAATACTCCAGAGGTTTACAGAGTGGCTGTAATTACACAGGCCAGGGCTTTGTAGCCACCACTCACAGTGGCGTTACTTGTGGCATGTACTGTCAACAGTGTTCAAGTGCCGCATACGCACACTTTATAGCTACCTGGACTCCCATACAAATGTCTTTACTTGGCACACACGCTAAGGAAAACTTAATCATAGATGCACTTTGATTCACTCCTCAACAAATCAGCATGTTTAAAAATACCTTTTGAACAAAACTTCAATAAAGATGACGAGAATACAAATACAAATGGTGCTTGCTGTTGTTTAATATTAAACCAACTGGACAGTGAAATGTAACACAATAACAAGTGCACCATGTGTAACGTAAAGCTACCTGGAGGGTAATGGAGCATGTTGCTCACACTCTCAAGCACATAACCTCAGTCTGTCAGTGGGCAAAAGCCTGTTAAATACGAATAGAAATAAATGAGTCTGCCTTTTTTTTTTTATCACGTATATTAATTTGAGTTGGACATGGCATCAATGTGATGACGTACTTTGATTTGCTGGAGAGAGAATTTGATCCCTTTCACCCACACAAACACACAGTGATGCAGAGGACGGTTCCTGACAGAGACCTCTGATCATAACAGCGTAATTAACTGCAGGATTTAAACACAAAAAATCCTGAAAGACTTACTTAGAGCCTAAATCTGGGACTCACATCTTTAAGCATCTCTTATGTCATGGGGAACTTTCCAGAACAGCAAGGCCTTAGAGTCTAAATGCACTAGGTCGTCCTCAATCAAACAGTGTATCAGTAAATACACTGTCTGGAGTCGAGGGGAAGGAAGACGCAGCTGTTTGAGAATGCAGAGTCGAAACTATTGTGAAACTCTCCGGCAGGCAGGTAGAAACTTGCATGTGTGGCAGAACCAGTAAGGTGAGGATGAGGAAAGTGGGGCTTGCAGCTGACAGTCACCAACCCACCAACACACACACACACACACACACACACACAAATACAAAACAGAACACACATCTATGCTATAGCTAGCTGAGTAATTCCATCAAAATACTCTGTACATTATGTAAACAACACACCAAAATATACAAATGAACAAACCCCACAGCATGATAACAACCACAGTGGGCATCTAGGCCTATAACTGTCCACAGTCAGCTCATGATGAGGGAATAATGGATGAAGCTATTGGGCTTTTAGTCCTGTACATATCCAGTCATAAGCTATGGGCCTGTATATGCTCAGAGCTAGCTCAGTGGCTAGCTGCTAAACCTTCTTGAGGTGAGGTTATGGCTGTCTAATATACACAGAAATATATCGTTTTCTTTTAAATGCCTTCACTAAAAGGTTTCCCTTGTAAAAATGTTCCTCTCCAACTTCTCCTTCCCCTCCTCAGCCTGACGTGAGCTGTTACCTGTGTACCAGGAAACATTTGACAGCAGTGAAGCTAACGTACCTGTAAACTGCCTCTCTGTGGGCTGAACCGCGCGTGTCCGTCACTCTCAGACGACTCGTCCCCAAGTTAAAAAAAGAAAAGTCCTCTTTAAAGTCTCACTCGCTCGCGTTGACTGCTCCAGGAGTTGGAAAACTGTCTCCTAAATCTTCTTGGAGACAGGTGTGGAGGCGTGGCGTCGACGCCTCAACGTGCAGGTGAGTTTCGCGACGTCATCACGCGAGTGTAGCGTCACCAACAGGAAGTTGGTCCACCTCATAAATAAATCCACCGCCCAGTTTTGGTTGCGATAAGAGACATTGGCAGACTGTAGTAAAATTGAGTGAACAAATTGAGTGTTTCTCAGGTGTTTTGTGTCACAATTCATGTATTTTATGTTGTTTTGCTTTGAAAACAAGGTCAGCCTAAATTTTACAAATGTAAAACTGATAACTTGAACTTTATTCTTATATTAAAAGGAAAAATGCTCTAAATTATGTGTTGCAAGTTTATTTCACGCACAGACCCGCCCAAAGAAAAAGTTATGACATGTTCAAAGTTAAGATGTTTCTCTGACCGAGTCCTTTGACTCTCCAGCAAGAAATATTAGTAACAGTCCTTTACACGGGGGATCTGGGTTATAGGCTCCTGGGTCTGTATGCGGTAGGCGTGTTCAGTAATTCATCCATGGCTGTGTGACATTCATCACATGATGCCCACGTCTAATGTGACACTGCAGCACATCAGATAATTGTGTTCATATTACGTGTGAAGTTGAAGTTAGGGTTAGGGGCTGCTGAGTACAGATGTTTGTAGAGTAACAGTTCAGGCTTCACTTTTTATTTCTGCTCTATTTCATCTCTTCACTTCCATTTTCTTGAGGATACTTGCTTAAATAAACGTCACACATGCTGCCTCTTCCTACATGATCCCACTGTAAACCTCCAGGAGTTATGACAAAAGGACTTTTCCTAAACTGGGTGCGGAAAAATGGGACAACCCAGATGAACAAAAGACTCTGTTTCAGCAATCTTCAAGTTTTTATTTGTTTACAAAGTTAAGATTGCAATTTCATATAGTCCTTCCTTAAATGAGTAGAAAACCTTTTTAAAGAATTAGTCGAAAGGCACAAATTTTACAATATATACATTTGGATCTAAATTATAAATATATAGAAAACAAAAGCACAACCCAGAATAAAAGTGCTGAACACAGTTTCTTTTTTTTTTTTTTTTTTACAGAAAAAATAGGCTTTGTTTAAAAATACATACAATCAGTAGCATGTTTTTTTCATTTTTTGTTAGCAATAAATTATTTGAGAGTGATAACATTGATAACATATAATATGCAAACGGGTGGAGAAGAGAGATGGTTACAGTATACACAGAGCTATCCATCAAAGATCAGAAATGCTCAGCTTGCAACGCTCAATCATGACCAACAAGAGGACAGTAACTTGATTATGCCATTCTTAGTGCAAAATGATAATAAAATGATAAAAGGCCTAACTACACTAATAAAAAAAAAAGAAGCTTTTTCTTCCTAAAAATGCGGTCCATATCCCTCAAATGCATAAAGCTTTATTTGTGTGACTATAAAACACAAACTCGAAGGCAAATCTTTTGCAGACTGATGTCTCGGAATGTGCCTGATGTGGAATATTAAAAGCAAAATTAATGAGGGTACGAGGAAAACATGCTATAGCAAGATGCTGCAAATTAAAACAAAGAAGCGTTAACAAGAATCTGAGATACTGCGAGTCAGTCTAAACCTAAACATCTGTTACACTGAGGGAGGGGTGAAGGCTTGGACAGATCAATTGCACATTTCAGTATAACCCAGGTGCCAATCGACTCAGAAATCTGTCGTAAGACGAAGTAAATGTCCAACGACTGCAAGACAAATAAAAAGAAAAAGAGTGTTCCTGAAAAAGAAACAGCCTTTGATCTTTGCCCTAAGAAGGCATAAACATGTAGAATCACTAACATTTTCACAAGGACAAACAACAAACCCATCACATTAAGTCTAAAACATAAATACAGCAAGAGTCACAGCACAGTTAAGAAAAAAAAAAATAGCACATGTATTGGTTAGTTTCACCACTGTTAGAGGGGGAAATGATATATTTCTGCTAACGCCCCGTCGTTACACCTCCTGTAGGTTTCTTCCTGAGATTGATAAAAGTTCTGATGTCGTAGAGCCAGTAACTTTAGGGGGTGTCTGTGGAACACTTTGGTATCTCTCTGCAAACTGAAGGCCTGGCGAAGGTCTACGAGTTGGAGAAACAATTCTACTTGAGAAAAGCAAAACTGAATTGAGCAGAAATGAATCCAGACACTGTACAGCAGTACAGAACAGTGCAATCTTATTTGGTGGCAGGTTATAATAGAATTTGTTTTATAGTAATATCTTGAAAACTAGAAACTTCCCTGACCAAACATTTTGTTGACTATTCTAATAAGCAGGATAACATGTCTAAAATCTAAAATATCCCTTAAATATAAATAACAATAACTTTAATAATAACGATGACTAAAACATCAAGAACGCATTGCGCTCAAACCCATGAAAACTTACTATACAAAAAGGTGGTATGCATTTCAGAATCTGTCCAACTAAAAGACCATGAAGCACAACAGAAAGAAGAAGATTCATACCATGCAAAGGTAACCACAAAGCTTTGCCTGTTGAGCGTAAACAGTACTTAGGCATTTATGTTTCATAACAAATGTAGAATATGGTTTTATTGCTTTTTAAAAATCACTTGAACTTATCCCGGCATTTTGTCATGAACCAACTACAGTGCATCCTTTTTCACACAAAGATGGCCAGATCTCACAGGTTTTTTTTAAAATATGTACTATCAGACACAGCGAACATGACGAGTCTACACACGTTTCAAATGTTTTTATAGCCTTGACGCCTGAAATGGAAATGTGTCTCAGACTCGCTATTATCGAACACGATTATCAAAGTGAAGCTTTAGATAAAAACAACAGGATTTTCTTTTCAGACCTCCAGACAATAAAAACTTGAAATTCATTTGTATCCACTGTAATTAAAGACTTAAAAAACATTTTTTTTTCATATCTATGTTGGTCAAAACGACACAAACCCCCCAAAACAACAACAACAACAACGCACGCGAGACTTTCCTGAGAAATTCAAAATCAAACCAGGAGTCACATCACTAAATGTTATCGTCAGTTTAAAAAAAAAAGAAGAAAAAAAAGGGTGATAAAAGTTTTGGACACAATTTCTTATCCATGCTTCTCAATAATCTGTGCCATACTGACTTCGTATCAACAGGGACAGAAGGACACAGTTAAAAGGACAAGTCAGGTAACCAGACAAGCACATACAGGCTTAATGGAGGCTTCTTCCTGAAACCCACCACCAGCAACGACGACTGACTGACTGAGGGGGCTAAAAGTTAAATACAAATATACCATATTTAAATTAAAACCAATGCTCAAGAGTACAAATCTATACATTAGGCTACATGGATTTTTAAAGACTGCATTTATAGATTTCTCCAAAGGCACTGTTTGCAACAGCAGACTGCTCTTCCTCTCCCTTTTTCCTCACACTAGTGTTCATACAAGCAGGGAGAGAGACAAGAGGGAGCATGTAGAAGAAAACAAAAATGAAAACTGAGGCATTTCATGGCTAATCAGCTAAAAGATTTCATCTGGTTTTCTGTCATCTTCCAGTTCAACACTATCTTTTGTTTCATTCAAACCAAGCCTTGCATACAGCCTTGTTTTAGTCAAGACAAACGGGCCATGAAGCGCAGTAACAGTAAAGCAAAGTCGAAAAGTTGTGGTTTTAACTGGTGAAAGGCATTTAGAGCTTCCAGCAACTTCACCAATCATACCTCGTAAAATCAGCAGCGGGAGGTTTATTAAAGATCTTCCACACCTCAATGAATGAGCTTTTGTTTTGATAGCTCGTATGTTCAATAAAATACAGTTATCACATGTTTTTTTTTTACAGCTGCCTTTTCACTGTGGAGGACACACTTTGGTGCAGAAATCTGATATTGATCGAGCCCGCTATCACCTCAACGGCCTCAGGCATGTGAACGCTACAGGTGGATAGAGAGAAGGGTGAGCCGAGCGCAGGACAGGCAGTGACGTGACTATAGGCCCTGAGGGGGAGAGGGAGTAGGTCCGAGGGTGCAATCATAGACAGCAGCGAACAAGACACAATCTGCTTTAAAGGACAAAACCAAAAAGACCTAAAGAAAGACAAAGTCCAGACGAGCTGCTGCTGTTGAAGCTCTTAGTCTTGTTGCAGATACTGAATGACAGACTTGCGGTCCGCCCCGGCCTGTAGCATGCTGTTCAGAGCCTCGCGGACGTCGAGAGCGCTGCAGTTGCCGTTGGGTAAAGAGAGAGAGTCCGACTGGGGGAGGAGATAGGGCGAAGAGAAGCGAGAGGAAGAGTTGGAAAACAGAGAGGAGGATGAGGACGGGTTGGAGAAGAGAGAAGAGGACGACGATGTTGAGATGAGGGCGGGTGTGGGCAGGAGTCCGGTGGAGACGTGAGAAACCAGGTTGTTTGACACAGAAGAGGTGGAGGACGTGGAGGAAGAGCAGGAGGAGGTAGAGGATGAAGGGCTGGCTTTCTGTGTGGGCATCTGGGGGGACAGGGGCAAGTCAAAAAAAGCTAATAAGTCTTGGTGGTGGTTATTGGCCAGCAGGTTGTGGCTCTGCTGCTGTGCTGCCTGCAGATGTTGCTGCTGCTGCTGCTGCTGCTGCTGCTGGAGCAGAAGAGGCGGCTGTATCTGTGCAGCGTGCTGGGCATTCGGTGCATTCTGAGAGATCAGAGAGTCCAGATTAAAGTCATCTCCGAATGCTGCCGAGTGTCCCGCCAGGCTGTCCAGGTTCAGTCCGCCCTCCGTGCTGTCTGGAGAGGGGGACGGAGAGCTCACAGTCAGGTCCAAGATCTCATCCAGGGGATTCTTGGAAGACATGCTGGGAGACAGTGTGGTCTGATGGAGCGGAAGAGACGGATTCTTCAGCTGTGGAAAAGGGGGAACAAAGGCCTGGGGGTAAAACTGTGACAAATTGGAGCTGAGGCTGGGCAGAGGGCCCGGGGTGGTGGTAGAGGAATTGTTGGGCCAGCTCTTATGGGTCCTTTGCTGGGTTTGGCTAGGATTTCTCTGTAAGGACAACAGGGGTAAGTTCTGGGAGGGCTGCTGTAAAGTGGACTGGGTTTGGGCCTGCATTCTCTGCAGCTGCAGAGAGAGGCTCGCAGTTTGTGTCCTTTGTAAAGTGTTTTGGTTCAGTTTCTGTTTGAGAATCTGACTCTGGGAGAGGGACTGAGCGAGGGACTGGTTCAGCATGGGTGTCTGGTTGAACAGATTTGCCAGGAGGTGCTTGTTCTCCTGCTCCAATTTACGCTTGCGCTCCTCAGCTAGTCGCTGCTCCACAGCCTGCTGCTCCCTCTCCTTCCGTTTCCTCTTCACCTCCTCGTCCATCAGCAACAGCTCCTCGCGCACACGGGCCACGCAGTTCTCAGGGATCTTGATACCTGGGAGAGATGAGGAGGAAGGTCATGTCAGTCAGCAGTGAGGTAAATACTCAAACTTTGCCAAATTAATTGTTAACTAAAAACATTTCCAAACATAAAACATCCAAAACCAGCTCTTACTACAATGACCAGTTCGTTTAAAGGTGATATCACTGCACACGTATTAACAGCAACAGTAAACAGATTATAAAGATACATATCTACAGTGCATTTCTCTTTTACATCATTGAAAATCTGTGTGTAGTGCACAGAGGAAATAGACCAGACACTGAATCCCCCGCGAGCGTCCTTGTACTGTTGGGTTTCCATGGACGTCAAGCTGAATTGCAACATGTTCCGTTATTCTGGCCAAATAAGTGTCATTTAGCTGCAATGCAGTATTAACTGGAGTTCAGAGGAGACAAATAAGGAAAGTGAGCAACAATTTGGTTTCCTCAATTTGTCATAAAGAAGTGTCAGCACTTCTACAGCATCACGTGTTATCGTCAAAAGAACTCACTGACATCTGGCAATTCAAGTTCTTATTTCAAAGCTCTGGCCTAGAAGTCTCCTGTATCAATGTTTACAGAACATTGCTACCAGAGTGAAGTGTGAGAGATACGTGTGTACTGACCGACTTGCTTGTTGTGCTGCTTGGTTTTAAGGCGGACAATCTGCAGGATGCTGGAGCTGGTGATGTCAGACACTACATCGGATACACGCTTCCACACACGCAACAGCGCTCCACACAACATGTGGTACTGACGGAGGCGCATGCCCTGCAGACACTCCTGACCTTCTTC
Organism: Enoplosus armatus; assembly: GCF_043641665.1. NCBI lineage: Eukaryota > Metazoa > Chordata > Actinopteri > Centrarchiformes > Enoplosidae > Enoplosus > Enoplosus armatus. Next base: position 9,767,694 of record NC_092186.1, read on the forward strand.
AATTTTCTTACATTTTCCATTCCTAGGGAAGAAAAGTCAAATATTTTACGCACGCAACAAAAGAGCCCCACAAGTTTCTTTCAAATCCCTCTTTCAGGAAAACTGTACGGCAGGTTGAGGGACTGCTCCATGCTAGCATTTTAAACACAGTTCACTGGTCATCCGGTGATGATGGCACATGTGAGACTTGCAGGTTATTTCTTCATGACTAGTTCTCAGGTGATCTGCAAATCCTTGGGAATGGCATCTGGCCTCAAAACCCCTCCTGACTGAATCCTAATAAGTACCAGCCTGATTGGATGCATTGAGCCATTAATCCCGAGGGACACTGTGGATTCCTACTTACCAGTTGGCATGGCTACACTTCTTGAAGGAGAAGGTGAACTGGTTCTCCCAGCTGTCCCTGGCCTCCTCTGGAGTCACCTGGAAAAGGAAATATACAACACCGAAATCAGCAAAGGGCTCATCATATCCACAGCTTTAAAAGTACATCTTTAACAACACACACACTTCAGCTATTAAGAGGCGTCTTTCACTTCCAACCAAGAGTTATATCATAGTTTCATCTCATTTATAATCCTTTATTGTGTCAAGGAGAAGATTACTATTGTGTTCAGTAGGCTTATGGTGAAAGGTCATTAATCATCACCCTGTTGTTCATGTAGGGAAGGGAAACGGGTTTATATTACCACATTGTTCAGCTCTGGAGTGCCTTAAACATTGCCTGGTTCAGTACTGTTCTATGGCCACAAGGGGGCATCAGACCCCATATATACACCAAGCAGCAATTGTAGATCAGTGTCAGTCCTGAAAATGTCCTGTTTGTCTTCCTTCAAACCTTCCCCATAATCAGAGAATGTGGTTTTTTTTTTTTTAATAATTGACCTATTTATTGTCATCTTGAAAAACTATAAACTCAAAACACTATGTCTGTGACAAAAATTAATGAAATTAAAAATGTTTTTTTCTCTACTGTGTGGAGACATTATTCTGTATATGGACCCCAATATACTGACAACTATTAGCCTAACTGACTCATCAACAGACAATCGAGCCAATTACCTTGCGGTAACGTTGCTGAAGGTTGTCCAGGCTCTCAGGGTGGGTCTGCTTGCCAATGTTGGGCTTGTAGACAATGAGGTTCTTGCCTCTTCCTTGCTCGGCCAGCAGCACACATGGGTGGTTACCTCGCAGCTGTGGAGAGGCCACACAGAGAGTGAATCATTTGCACCGTCTTAGGGACTAAAAACATGTTTACATCCGTTGTGTCATCACATTGCTTTTCTGTGAGGTCTGTCTTAAATAATAAATCCTAATAAATGCCTCTTACAGTAGACCTCAGGGTTAAGTTTGCTTATTATAACATGGACTCACCTTCAGGGACAGGTAGAATCCATCGTCAGGACCACTGAGCTTCAGTGACCTGTTGTAGGCCTCATCCCAGGGCATACCTCTGTCCACACTGATCTACAGGAGCAAAAAGCATCAGAGGCTAAAGCATTTGTTGTGAAAGAGGGGGAACCAAGCAGCTATGCAACCGCACACTGCAGCCCTGAATGTGAGACAGACTCTTGCATAGAACCCAAAAGAAATCCAATATATATCTAAAAACACACAGTCACACAGATACACAGCATAAGTGACTAAAACTCATCGTCTACCACATTCATGCATGTACCCGACACTCACTCTCTCTCTCTCTCTCTCTCTCTCTGTACTTGCTAAACTGGTCCTAGCTGTGCAGCATTCTCCGCGACTGCCAGCTTTGAAATGTCAAATGTAGGTTAGCCTGCAGCCGACAGCTAAAAGCAGAAGATACCAGTAATTATCCTGTTTCCACCTCCCACCAGTGTCTACATGGGCCCCTCAGCCCAGGGCTAAGCCTGTATGATCATAGTCTTACTGCTAGCAAAGTGACATCAATCAAAACTCGTATAGTGCAGAGGTAGCTACTCGAGTTACCTCTGGGAGTGCGGGTTGTGGAACAAATTTCACAGTTGTACCTGGTCTCTTTGTATGCAAAAACTGTGCACAGTGTAAAAGCCTGTCATGGAAATCTTAATGAATTCATAGTCATAGTCATTAGTCACTGTTTTGGTCTACTGGGAGCCTACAAGCCCAACTGGATTAAACTCAAAAGAGAGAGAGAGCACAAGATTTGCATTTTTTGGGCATCATGTATATTCATAGAATCACTTCTGGTTCGTAATGCTCAAGCTTTCTTGGCAGGCACAACAAAGCAGAGTTCATTCAGTTACAAGATTAAGAAGGTCACATCCTAAGGTGACATGTAATGCCTCAAGATAAGCCTACGCCCGTAAATGGTGCGTGCACTCACCAGACTGTGTCTGTTGCCCTTCTGGTGGCCGCTACATCCTACATACAGGCCCACCGAGGCGACACAATATTGCTGATCTGTTCTTGCTTTGTGCAACACGATTATTATTTTGGCTCCTTCAAAACTAGGGCTGGACATGGCAGGCTAACTCAAGATATGATACAATAATGGTATCTGCCCACAGTAATCAGAATCAGAAATACTTTATTGATCCCCGGGGGGAAATTACACAAAATTATTAAGTATGGTTAAGTAATGAGTCTCACAACACAGGTGAATCAGTGATAAACAACATATTTAAAAAAAACATCTAACAATATACTTGATGTGAGGTTATGAGGTGCCTACCTTATAGAGAACAACCTGTCCATCCTGAGGGTTTCCAACTGTCAAGAAAGTTTCCTGCTTCTCCTCATAGATTTCATCATTACCCGGGGCAAGGTCTGTCAAAGAAATAAAACCATCTTAGTTTTTAAATCAATCCAATTTAAGGTATGTTGACAATAATAGAATAATAGAAGAGAGGTACAGCAACTATTGTCAGTGTTACTGATGCATAACATTACTGATGTACTTAAAGATTAAAAATGAAGTAAGTGTGTTGTTACATAGTGTTAATCTGGTTAAAAAAAACAAAAAAAAAAACTATATATCTGTATATACATACACATATATATGTGTGTGTGTGTGTCATATTTTTTTTACCTAGGATTCCCATGTCGTATTTGCCCTCCTTCTTATCCTTCTCGATTAGGTAGTCAAAGTTGTCAGTGAAGTACTGGAAGAGATAGTTCTGCTTGTGGACCTCCAGGCCCAGGATGCGATTTAAGAACTTGGTGATGCTGCAGTCTGGGATGAAGACACAACACAGGACAGTTAAAGCAGGTGATTTAGTGTCGACACATGAACACAGAACACAGCACAGAGTTAAAGTACACTGGCATAAAACAGCCTCTTGGGTACTCTACCTTTCTCAGTACTGATGCCAAAGCGAGACTCCCTACAAAAGATGCCCACATCCATCATTCCAAGTTTCATGTCTGAAATAAAGAAAAACACAGTGGTTTTACTGATCAGTCACAGTAAACTTTGTACTGGTGAAGTTGTTCTCTGTTTCCACATGCTGACAGTCAAACCGAGCTCAAAAATACCTCTGAAGAACATGGCGTCACCCGCAGGGTAGCCTTTGGGAGGGGGCACCTTGTTCTCTATGTGGCCAAGGATTGCTTTGGTGATTTTATCTAGGGCCTTGGTACCATACTGCAAGAAAAGGGACATGTAATTAGTAAAGACAAATTCTCTCAAAAGGCTCATTCAGCAAAGTAACTGAAAGGAGGAAACATTTAAAATAGTTCCAAGTTAAAAAGAAGTATTTTTTGACACAAAGGTCAGAACATTATTTTCAGAATTTGCCTACCTTGTTCTCAAAATTGTACTTGCTCAGGTCTCTGGATTCAGTGGCTCTTCTGTCTCCATGGGTTAATGCACCCTGCAAAGTAGATTAGCAACGGTATTATGATTAGTATTAGCGGTATTAGGTTTACAGCCTTCAGAGCATCACCTCACTAATACAGACGGACACAGTGACATGGGATGAATCTGTGTTTGCTGTTGATCATCATTACACAACACATCATTATCTAATCTGACTGTGCTGCTCAGCCTTGGTGCGAGAGGGTGAACATGAATTTTTAAAACTAATGACAAAAGGATAACTACGTATATGGATACTACACAAATATTTTTGGATTATTACAACCTTATAGTAGATAATAGCAAGGACTTCTAGCCCTCTCATTCAATTTGGCCAAATACAGAAATCCTTTAAAATGATACCACTTCATGAATATTTGCCATGTTGAATCTCTACTGCAAACACTGCAGGCACCACTTTTAATTACCTGAAAATCTACAGCTATGTTTGGCAAATATATTTAGTAGGTCTTACATGACGAACCAGGGATTTAACCTGTGACAGTAGTCTCACGTGAATAGGTCAAACTCTTTTAGATGCAGGTACATTTACTCTGCATCACATTACACACACAGACACACACACCAGATAGTGTGACTTCACAGCATGGTCTCTGCCCAGGGTATCAAGAGCAAACAGACGAGGTTGAGGTGTGAAGATAAACTTTTTCTCAAGCAATAAGTGTCAGTGACGGAAGACAAAATTAGATTAAGAAACAGGGTTTATCTACGATCCCAGCCTGTGTTTGACTGTTTTCCACACTTTTAAGATTTCAAATGAACTGCAAGGGAGGTGAGGGAAAATTTAGAAGAAGCAAAGTGAAGAGTAAACCAGTCTTGTAGCCAGCTGCTCACTCTGCCCACACAGAAAAATGCCTTGAGATACCAAAACAAAGGGATGTCTTAGCCAAATATTACTTCACTGCTGATCTGGAGTCAGCCAGTTGCAAAAGGTGTTCAGCTGTTTAAGTTAGAGCGACTGTGTGCGTGTGCGCGTGTGCATTTGTGTTGTATCGGGTTCAGGCAGGCAGACGAGATGTGACCTATTCTTGATGCAGATTTACCGAACGCGGCTGGCAAACACAGGAATGACTTCTTGGAACCTCCATCCCATTGCACACTCCTTGCCCTTTTCCCAAAAGAACTGTCATGCTGTGTCACTATGGAAATAAAAGACTGCTAGTGCTGAAATGCATTGATAATTATGGAAAATAAACCTAGACTCGTAAATTATCCAGGCAAGCTGCTTTGCTTTTTCTGCTTATTCAGTTTTCCATTATTGAGCTGGAGAAGGGAAAGACCCAGAATCTCTTGAGGTTTGTGGAGACAAGTTGATGTAACTTCAAGCGAATCAACAATAAAAGAGACTCTATTGAGAGCTTCTAAAGTAGGGAATACCCCAGGAAACAGGAAGGACAGAAGGTGAAGGCAGGGTGAGGAAGCAAATGGCAAATGAGAGAACAACAATCGATAAACACAAAACACAGATCCTCTCTGTTTACAGTAGAACAATTCTTCTCACACTCCATAAGACAACAAGACGAAAAGGACTATTTTCCCGTGACACAGATTTCACTCATATAAAAAGAAAAATTACAGATACATTTTGCAAAATAAGAAGAGCAGATGCAACATACACAAACACATCTATAAGGCTATGACATTTACCAGGCTCTCTAGTCTCTTAGCCACAATGGAGGCAAAACGTCTCTCGCCAGCCAACTCTGAGATCAAGAAGATGTACTCTGGGGCTGTCACCTGATTGGACCGATGGGTACGACCTGGAAAGACAAGGAAAAGATGATAAGACAGAATTTATACAACTAAAACAGTAAGAGAGGGGAGGACTGCAGCCTGAGTCCTTAAAGCTAAAGTCATCATTTTGCAATCTCTTTATAACAAAGATGAAAGAGCACCAAAAGTCATGCTTGTGATGTTGTTGTCAAACAGATATCTAGCCACATGAATGAAATGAAAGAAAATATCATTGACAAACGAGGTCATCATTTTCACACCAACTTATCTTTGTTGAAACCAGAGATGTTGCACATAAAGTAAGTTGGTATCAACAGACAAAAAAAAATGCACTCACAGAATGGATAAATAATTAGGAACAGAAAAGTTAGAAGGGGATATTCTTGGTGACATGATACGATCTGCAACATCAAATGACAGTGACATCTGATCTTTACGCTCGGAGAATATCCCCTCTTTGAACAGGGTGTTATTCACTAAAAACCCTAAAAAATTTCCCCAAAAAGGTTTTTCTATGGAAGTCCAGGAGAATCATATGCACAATATTATCAATGGGTATGCTCCTAAATACTTGTGTTCTCAGATAACAATGGTGTGTATTCAGCATAGCTATAATACCAGGGCCAGTGTGCATTCATGTAAATCAAGTTTTTAAATATGAGAGGGGCTTATAGATGTCAGGTTAGGACTTTGAGGTTGGAGAGAATGTGCTTTTGGATTTCAGGATTGTGTCGTTTAGTTTTTTATGTTGAATGTCTTGTGTTTCTTTGAGCTTTCTTTTGTCTTCAAACATCTTGAGACTATGTTGGAAATAGGTGTCTTCACTTTTACATGCTATCCTTTGGAATCGTTGTTTTATTTTTTTCGTGTGTGTAACACTAACCTGCCAAACAAGAATTATGCTACAAGTTTCACACCAAACAGGAAGGCTGCTAATGAAAAGAATGACTTAAGCAGTTTGCAAATTACTGCAAACAATTAATTCATCCACTACTCTGTGATGGTGTGTGTGTGCGTGCAGCATACAAAAATGCTAGCTAATGGACAGAGGATGCAGAGACAGAGAGTTTATTCAACTAAATCCCTGTGCCTTGTAGCAAACTCAACTGCACCCGTTTTTGGTACAGAAGGTCAAATGTTTAGACCATACGATGTGGAATAACTGAAAGCAACCACAACCTCATATAACCAGTACTGTTTCAGTGAGACATTCTTGGCCTAAACATGAGAGAGAAAACTAGGCAGGTCTTGGAGTGACCCTCTCCTGACTTTGAAGCATCAACAACTCCTAGACATATTTCTCTTTTAATATTCCTGATACCCTTTGACCCACAGTTGCTGATCGTTTAATCAGAATCAGAAACTGTTTATTGCCAAGTAACCTACATTAAAAGGAATTTGCTGTGGTCTGATGGTGCTACATTTTTTTAACATATAACATATAATCTGACAGACAACAGGCGTATACGTAGAAAGAAGGAAACAACAGAAAGCCGACGTATTTGTGACAGTCCAGCCTGTTTCATCATGAAGTGTAGATGCAAAAAACTTACTCACTGATTAAAAAAAACAAACTTAAGCCACATATTGCACAACACTATATGATGAGTTGCAATCAATCATTTTTCAGACAAACTTTTTTGACATTTGTTGCTATAGTAACAAAGTTATAAATATGGAAGGTAATACTGACCTACATGTAAAATCCAAAAGCTTGAAAAGATCCAAGATTTTGTCTACAAAAAGTACCCCATCAATTAGATGACATGCTTCCTCTTGATTTTAATGGGAAAGAAGAAATACGTCTTTTCTTTCGTGTCCTTCTCAAGCATTTACTCCCCTTTACTTTCGAAAGGCTCATTGTAAGATTACATTTCCTGACTCACCAAATTGCTGAATGGCCCTGTCTGCACTCCAAGGCAGCTCTAAGGTCATGTGGACCCTCCGCCTCTGGTTTTTCACTCGCTTGTCCGCCTGCAGGGAAATCCCAGAGCTGGCCGCCTCTGAGATGATGGCCACCAACTGGAGGAAAAGAGGTTTGGATTATTGGTGGAGATCTTATTGAACAATGTTTATAAAGCGGTACATTTCTGAAAGATACAAATTGTGAGCAGCCTATCAAGTCGTGAATCTTTGCATGCAAGACATGTATCTAATTGATTGGTGTATCTGACCTTCTCTCCACCCATGAAGCGATCTTTCTCCTTGATGTTAATGTGCTCAATGGTAAGACCCTGCTCAGCCCGTGACTCGTAACGGACGCTGCCATCAGGACGCCGCACCACACGACCCTTACGACCAGTCATCTGCAGAAAAAATATTCATCACGTCTAGTGTTTGTGAACATTGATGGGGTGACAAGTGGAGCTTATTAAATACCCCTGGCAAGAGAGTTTCTAGTGTTTAAGGCTCGTACCTCTGAGACTTTATCTGGTCCTCCAAACTTATCGATGAGCTCGTCCAAGGTATTGAGAGGTAGTTCTTTTCCCAGTACGGATATTTTGTTGAGGAGGCCCTGCTTCATTTCCTCTATCCTGGCTGTGAATAGAAAGCAGAGGGTACATTAACCATGTAACCCTAATAGGCAAGAATCACAAAAACAACAGGGCATGGGAGGCTATAGTATCAGCTACTGAGTGGAAGGTAATTCCACTGTCTAGACATGCATCTGTTTCATCGACACCAAAATATGTTCAACACAAACTAAAGAAAGAGAAAAAAAACCCTCCCTACCTGTCTGGCAGCTAGTGTGGTTCACAAAGATGACATCATCATTGTCTAGCAGGGAGTCTGGTGAGGAGTTGGAGTCTGTGTCCATGCCATCGAAGTCGCTACTGCTGTCATCACTGATGTTGATCACACCGCCGCTGTCCACGGTGTGCTTGGGTACCTTGGGCTGGCGACCTCTTGGCTTCCCTGGTTGGAGACATGATATCAGAGTAAGAAACAAGATGCACAGCTTTGTGTAGCATCATTCAATGACAGGCCAAAAGATACACACAAGCACATAAGTATATCCAAACAACACTCTGTTAACTGTTAAATTAGACTGCAGGGCAAATGCCTAACATGTCAGCTGAGAACACATATAATGAGAGTGAAAAACATAATATGGGAATTGTTCTAATACTATTTAGGGGTACACATGCTGGCATGGTGCGATAAAAGTGCTGCATCTTCTTCACTTACGTTTTCTCTTATTCCCTGGTGCCTTCTCTCTCCTCTGTTTCTCTGAAGGGAAATGTTTCGTTACAAGAGACTGGAATACTCCCCTAAAGGAAAGAGATGAAGAGGGAGAGAAACTTTTATTCTGACAGCAAAGTGATCAGGACAACACAAGGGCAGTTGTGGCAGTTAGACACTCCGTACATTCCTGGTTTGGCCTCATTATAGCTGTATATGTGTTGACAGGCAGATGAACATGTTGATTGTGATCTAATATGCTCAGACATTCAGGCATGTCTGCTGTGAGAGGTTTAGAGTCAAACAAGTTCAGAGCACTCAGCACCTGTACCTTCCCTGACTTGTTTTTCTTGGCCGATTGTTAAATCGCTGCCAATAAATAAAGAGAGTGTTTGATTTAATTGAGGATAAACGGTGAGGACTTACTAATGCATGGCCTCAATACTTGTCATTTTATAGAATATATGTGGTGAATACTGGCAAATTATATGACAGTTTGATGAAGCAACAAAATGACAGAGAAGAAACCCGCCAACTGCTATGGCTTCCAGTAAACAGACAACAACCCTTCCAAACAGGGTCAAAAAGGTATAAGAAAGATATCAAGCGGGAAAATATAAAACTTTTCCTGCTGTGAGTGAGTATTTAGCTGTTCAGACAGAAGCCCAGTGAAGACATTTTGTCATTTTTAGTGAATATTCTTTCAAATAAACCTATCTACATAGAAACAACAAACCAACAGACAAAATATTCCTTTTTCACTCACTCTGCTGCAGAAACAAATCTGTCGAGATGCCCGTCATTCTCATCCAGGACTTCCCTGGTGCGTGACTCTCCAGTAGACTGCAGGCCGATAACGATGCACTGCGGTGGAGAGAAACAAATAACACATCATCAACCAAACAGGTCTACTGTGTTACCATTACTGTGGACTCATTCCTGGTGTCACGATGACACATATTATAACATCCTTGTGGAATTTTCTAACAACTAAAGTGCACTCAACTCAACCTGTGTACAGGGAAGTGCAAAAAGAAAATCTTAATGTCACCTGTAGATTTAACAAATAACATCCAAAACTCTGCTGTTCCTGTGCAGACAAAGCAAAAAATTGGCTACAAAGGGACATTCATTTACCAGAAGTCCTGCAGCAGTTCTCCGCACTTACGCAACATCTATAGAATTTCAGTTCCTGCTTGGATCTTCCTCTGGGTCATTTATAGTCTTCTAGATTATACATACTATATGACTCAGTGTTCAAGAGTGTGTTGTGCTGACCTTTCCGGCTTGCAGCTCTTTTTGGGCCAGCTCCACCAGGCAGCGGACCTTGGCAGCAATACAGAGGTATTTGAAGAAGCGCTGGTGAGATGACCAGAACTGCCCCCACAGAGACTTCCTGCTGACCAGGCCCAGCTCATCAGCTGCACGCATGAACACCTGCAACGCCTCCGCCCACTGGACACAGATTCCAGATGTGAATAGTCACTTTAAAGTACACTGGGATTTTCTTTTATCTCCCACACAATACCATAAGCATACACAAACACAATAGACACATGACGCTCACCAGTTTGGCAGCTTTGTTATAGACCAGTTTGAAGTCACCGTCCAGTCCGATCTCTTCAATGCGGAAAGACACCCCTGAGAAGCTCAGCTGCCTGGCAATGTACATCCCGCTCACTTTCATGTCCATGGCAACAATCTCCATGGCACCGACACCTCTGTATACATAACGCATATAAATTATTCAACATAATTCAATCATGGGTCAAGCAGACTTTACCACAAACTGATAGTAAGGTGTTTTCCAGTAAGCACAGCGATTTGAAGATATGTATCCACATGATTGAAAGGCTCTCTCGGAAAACAAAATGCTTTTGAGTTCAATTCTGCAACATGTCAGCCTACAAACCTCTTCTCGATGGCGTGCAGGAAGTCATCAAAGGTTCTGAAGGGTGTGCCCTCACCCCAGATTCCCAGGCGGCTCATATAGATCATGTTCTTTGGCTCAGAGGCACCTGGGGGCAGAGATGACAAAAATATATATTGTAAAATCCTCGTTGTATTGCATTACGTGTGTGAGTGTGTGTTTAATTGTGTGTCAGCCTACCTGTGGCACTGGCATACACCACTCTGGCCCGTGGCAACTTGTTTTGCAGGTCAAGCACTGCCTTGCCCATCTTTGTAGATGTGGCATTCTTGGCTTTGTGGCATTCATCAAAAATAATCTGCAATGGGGAAAGGTCAAGGGCAAACAACGCAGACATGGAACACCAATTTGTGTTAGAAATGACTGTTGAATGTGAGGTTGTTAAAATGAAAAGGATACAACTCCGTCAAAGTCTGGCTTGCACCAATCTAGGATCTGTTTAATTCTCGTCCGGTGCTGCCCTCCTGCCTGGCTCTCTCCAATCAGCGCAGAGTATGTTGCAAACAGGACTCCTTCTGAGGTAGCTGTGTCTCCATACTTAATCTGCAACAACAAATCAAACATTCAAAAGACGGCAGTAGTATTTGTGAGATTTATATGAACATTTACAGAGCCACACAGTCACCAAATATAGCTTTAATTTTCCGCTTGGATGCACGTATAACTTATATAACACATAACAGTTGCAGAACAAAACAAATCAGCTTGTCACGCTAATTCCACCCGGACTCACCTTGTTTAAGGCATGCACAGGAATATTCGGTGCATCTATGTCTTTGAGATCTCTCTCTGCATCAAATTTCAGGTCATTGGATATGCTGAACCTGAGGGCAGGAACAGGAAAGTCAGTAATTCAGCTTCTGCACAAACTAGCCCCAACATGCTGAATACACTGTGGCATACAACAGGATACAAAACACAATTATATACATCAATTATTGAAACCCAATGAAACTACAGTTGATGTTGTTTCAAACTGGTTTTAAGATCCCTCTATGAGGTCTACCAGAGTAGTAACTCTCTCTTACCATAGAGATTTCTTCCTTCCCTTAAGGAAGTTCTCCAGGATGATTCCTGCCACAGTGCGACCCTTTCCGACCCCGGCCCCATCTCCGATCAGGAAGCCTGCCCTCTGGTTGTTCTGAAGGATAACCTCGTGTTGCTGGGGACGCACAGAGAGCAAATGCATGAACAAACATTAATCATTCATAGCTCCAAAATGAATACGTGCTTTATGAATGTATATGTATACGTGAGCCTGTACCTGGCAGCCGTAGATGATGGCCTCTAGCTGCAGAGCGGACAGCAGGCCACAGTTAATAATTGACTCGGGGATAGACAGAGTGTATGTGATGTCAGGAGGAGGGACGCTGGATAGCGTGTTGGTCTCCACCACTATGTCAGGATGAGAAATTCCTATAGTGGCTGAGGAGAGGGAAAAAACAGAACATCAGTTTAAAAGAGGGGAAAATGTTGCGTGTCATGTCATACTAAGAAGAAAAATGTAGATGCATTAATAAGTCACAGGGTGATGACATTCAGTCTAGTGACCTACATTTTGAAGGTCTGTACTCAGCATATGTGTCCACATGTCCCAGTTCCTCTGTCTCCTCTTCCTCAGCATCCTC